>NC_064669.1:11771093-12371093 GCF_943734685.1 Anopheles coluzzii
AACTTGATGTCGGAATCATTCGAATCTCAGGGGAATCAGGGGTCCGAGGCACTGGTGACGGACTCTTCAGCATCGCCCTGGAAGATGTCGCTAAACGCGCGGGGCTAGACAACGACATCCGTGACACGATCCTTTAACGATCTCTCCAATTTCTTGGCTTCGCGGATGACATCGACATCATCGGCAAGACGGCAGCGAAGGTTGGTGAGGCGTACACCCGACTCAAACGCGAAGCAGCAATAATTGTATTATGAATCAATGCGACGAAGACGAAGTAACTATGCAGTAGGCTCAGTCCGCGATAGGGCCCATACTTTGCGGTTCACCGTCTGCTGAGATCTAGAAGACTTTAAGACCGCACGAAAGGTGAGATATATTGCACATTGATTCGCCCGATGGTCTTCTATGGACACGAGTCTTGGGCCCTTCGAGCGGAGGATGCAAACGCTCTGGGCGTGTTTGAGCGACGCATTCTACGGACCATCTTTGGCGGCGTGTTCGAGCATGCAGTTTGGAGGAGAAGGACGAACCACGAGCTTGCTGACGGTGGAGAAGGTAAGTAGGATACTATGGCTTGGGCATATCATGAAGATGCCGAACTCATGCCTCACCAAGAAGCGATTCCCAGTTCGGCATAAAGCGCAGCGATGACATGGATGGGAGGCAGTAGACAGGGTCTGAGCATCATGGAGAACGATTGTTGACCGGGTCATGTCACATCGACGTGCTCTATTGTGAGCAGGCCAACAAGAGACAGTGAGAGAGAGGATGATTAAGACTTCAAATCAATTCCTTAATTTCAACTGTTTCAAAATGAATCCATCAAAAACACACTTTAAGCTAGGTACAATCATATATATTCTATATTCTTATGTTTTTCTATTCCCCACTGTTTCCATCTGCTTTCTCTCATCATTACGTTTACCTTCTTGCAGTTTCGTTCGCCTTGCCTTGGACTTTAGTTTTTTAGCCATCATTCTCAAATAAATCTGTTTGTACATTTTCCTTTTGCATGGAGTAAATGTATGGCCAAACAACATTACTTTTTTTTATCACAATACATTAGCTTTCGGTTTTACTTTTCGATCTTTGCTCCTAGTTACGTGTAATGTTTACATGTTTTTTTCCATAATAAGTGCGCTATTGCTTGGTTTTACATGTCCCTTTCATCTTCACCTGCATCAACGCCATATCTGCACCATCATGATCATTATCATCAGCCTGTCAGTTTTATTCATAATTTTTGTTTATTTATTTATTTGTGTATCTTCTCATTGAAAATTTGCAATTCGTTTCGCGTTTGGTTTACATCGTTCGATATTTGTTCTGCGTATCTTAGGTCCTTGAGCATTCATGTAGGGTCAATAAGAAAAGTATAAATCATTAATTTTCAAATAAGACGCAATGAATTGCCAAACACATTTCAATACTCATCATCTCCAGACCAATTATTTAAAGGGATAGTATCTTTTCATAGACCAACCATGGTTATGGGACCGGTTGCTGGATCGGGATAGGTCCGTGATCTATTCCGGGCCAGGTTTGGCAAAAGATATCTAGATTGAGATAGATTCAGAATCCGTCCCTAGACCGCTATGGATATGGTTATATAAATTCGCGGGAAAGAGAATGAAAAGGAGGTACGCAGGAGAAGGAGATCAGAGGGTTAACTTCCTAATAAGGAGAACATTGCAGTTATTAGGGAGAACAAATATTGTTTTTAGTGGTGTTCAAGAAAGATTTGATTTTGACTAAAATATACCAAGATGCACATATTTTAATGCTAGTCTGATTCCGGATTGGTATCCGCTAGGGATTGCGATCCAAGACAAATGTGATTTCGGTATCAGATCCATTTCCAATATTAGGGATTAGCTACCAGGAACGGTTAAGGTTCGGGATCAGTGAAAAGACCGGTTCCAGATGCAGTGCCAGTGCTGGGATAAATGTTGTCAGCAGTTCCCTTACGCCCTTACAATGCAGGGCCTGGGCCAGATCAAACCCTTTGCGCTTGTACTTGTGCGCCGAATTTAATCGATTGTCTAGAAACGTTCCTTTTTTGAATTCCTATGCCTAAACCCACCAAAATCAGTGTTTGGCGCACCACCTAATCTCCTCTCATTTGCCGCTCAGGTCCTAGCCGTCCTAGCCGCCTAGATCAAAATGTTGATGTTGACGCGCAGTGCAAAATGGAGTTTCTAGGGGAACGGGAACATTCGTTTCAATTTGAATGAAATGAATTTCACGAGGTTTGGTAGAGCGGATACTAATTTTAATCATTTTTACGAACTTTGCCTACCAGAATGAAACAATCACTCATGCTTGCAGATGTATACTTCAAGTTGAACTCAGAATTGTATCGTATTCTTCGATTTGGAGCATCCTTGCAGTATTTTTTTTTATTTGCGCAATCTAAGCAATCACTGGATTTCATCATCATTCAAATAATTTCGATGAACTTATTTTGAAGCAAACGCCTAAGGGAGCTCTGGCCGGTCATTTCCTACAGGAGTATTTTGTAGTTTGCAGTTGTAGTCTACACACAGCATGGCACGGTGCGTGCAACGCTACAATTCGTACAAACTGTCCAGTTCTAAGGGTTAATTGTCATACTGGTAAATCAATCAAGGCTCTAAACTCGTTTTCATTATTCCTGGGTCGAATTTTCAACTATTTTTTACAGGATCACGTCCCTCGTTAAACTATGGCAAAACTGTTTATGCTGTCGGTATTGATAATTGTTCAATGAATGAATATCTCTTGTTTGGGGAACAAACGACTAAATTCATAAGCTATATTTGTGCCAGAATATGGGAGCAATCTTTTGATCGATCAAAACAATTTTAATATATAATACATAAGCTCAATTTTTTTCCTTCTAGAATATGTTTCACGCAGAATAATAATTGTTATTAAAAAAAAGAAATTAGTTTGAAAATTAATTGTCGTAATCGTTTAAATTTGTGTTGATACATTTCACATAAAAGTACGCATACTTTCCCATAGTTTGTGTTTGTGCCTTCGCTTGCATACAAGGTGAACTGGATTGGATCTTTTAATTAACCTCGAATGTTCCGACTATTTGACAACTGTCCTTGTTTATCTGGCTTTTGCTGCAGGACTTCAAATTAGGGTAAAAAAAAAGGTAATGCAAATTTTCATTCGTTTAACGCAGTGCGTTCTTTTTAGAACAAGCTGATTATCTTTATTGTCACAGATAATTGAATTCATGGATTGAATTCATTTGCCCAACCATTACCAGTACAGGTGTTTCCATTGTCCCGTCACTCCGTTCTTTACAGCATATATTTATCTCTTAGCCAATCGGTTAGTTGTATCAACTACACTTTCGCATACGGTAAAATTGTTTGGCAGAATAAATCACAAGATAATTTGTTCGCATAACACAACGAACACACGGCTTCCAAGAAGAGGCTGCACAAAAGTCGTACGAAACACGCCAAGTCATTCACCAATTCAGATTGCCTTGTTTTGATTCCATCCGATTCAAAACCAGAAACAATCGAATACTTAAATGTTGGAATTTTGAATTAGTCCTCTCTTTCACGCTGGTTTTACAACACGCACACACGCACACGCACGCACTTCCTTAGGCACTTTTTTATTTCATTTAATTGTACTGACTCTCTCCAAACGAACCGTTTTGTACGCGTGTTCATGCATGTTTTTGCAACCGAACACTATATGTTGCGCAGTATTATTGATTGGAACTAAGCATATTGTAGGAAACTAAGCATTTTTTTTTGTTTTGCAAAACATACAGTCTGTCTCCGAGTTACGCGGTTCTCGTGACCGAGGCATAAGGAACGTGAAAGTTTAGGGAAGTTTTTTTTTTAATTAAGTTACAAATTCAAAAACTTTCAAAGAGTTTTAGCGTATTATCTAGCAAACGAAAAAGCATTGCATTCGTCATCTATTTACACGGTAATGCATCAATTTTACATTACAATTAACGCGTTCTTTCGCTGCTCCGAGCATGGCATGATGCGTTCACGATCCAATATCTTTTTTTTCCTTTTTGGCCGAATATCATTAATTTGGCCGAATATCCTTCGCTATCTAGTGTGCATGTTTTAGATGTAATTGAAAACTTTTACGTAGATTCACAGAAAGGTTTTACAAGCATTTGAATTCGTTGAAAAATTTACCTTATCTTACACGCCAACAGTCAAACGAAAATGCAAATGCAATACGAATAATATTTCGTCGAACAAACAGAAAAAATCACTCTGATCAGCAATTGAGTAAGTTGTTGAATCTGTTTACTGCAATCAAAATGTACCCAAACTTTATAGATATCGCGGATAAACGCGGATTCGAGTCACGCTAACGTAGTACTTGGAACGCATAGGAGCGCGTAACTCGGGAACAGACTGTACTAATACTTTGTAATTGTTGTTTTTTTTTTTCGCTTCACCGCGTCTGTGCGGGACACAATATAATTCTTTTCTATTTACATCTACAGTGTAATGTTATGGTAACCATCTGGCATCTTACCACCTCAAACGCATCATTCTGCTTCTTGCTTCAACACAATCAACACAAAGAAAACAAAGTTTTCAGTCACTTGCTGCTCTAAACAATTGAGGGGACATAGGCGTATCGCTAAATTTCATTACCAAGAGTCCTGTGAGATTAACAAATCTAAGCAAAACACACCACTTTCACTAATCATTTCTTCGAGCGAGCAAGAAGGGCGGGTCAAAATTCTTTGAAATAAATTACAAATGACAAATTTCGCAGCACGCGCTTTTTTCTGCCTAAAGTAATGAGGAAAAACGAAAAAATGTTGATGTCAAAATGATCAATCTCCAAAATTGGCTATTTGATTGTATGGGTGTGTGTGAGTGTTTTAGAGCATTTTATTTAGAATAGCTAGTAATTGAAAACGATTTTTTCGACTATGTTTCTTTTCTATACTTTAGTTCTACTTCTTTTTATTAATTTTTTTTTTTCGTATTTCTAAATGGAAGGCAATATTTTATGTTTTTTTTTGTTCAAAGGGATTAATTAACAAATTGAAAGAAAAGAAAAAAAAACCGTACACCTCGATCCTGTATGTTTAATGATACAACCGTATCTGTAAAACGTGCAACTTCCTGTCAAACCGAGACGGCTTTAACGTAGCCGGTAGCTTTTAGAAAGGGTGTAATGGATGCGCTCTGTTGTAAAAGCCCTCAGGCTAATGAGCAAAATAGATATGAACAAAGCCAAATGATTAATAATGTTCAATAATATTTCAAAGCGCGCAAACGATTTTATGGGCGTGAAATTGTGGACTAAACTCTTACATTGGTGTTGGAAAACATTCCAGCAATAATGTACTATGTTGTGCTGACTGGATACATACATACTGTCTTGGGACAAAGTTGCCGTTAGATTTAGCCCGACATTCAGTAACTCAAACCGCTATGATAATTTAAAAAAAATTCAAGGTAACTAGTACAAAAAATATAGATATATACAGATAGGAATATTTCGAACAGTAACCAACGTCTACCAAAAAGAAAGAAACATGCTCTCCGTACGTTTATTCTGTTTCGTAGCGGTGCAGCCTACCTAGCCCGCCCGGTTTGACGCTGTTTACTTGCATCACGTCTGGTCAGCATCATTCCAATATGCGTTCAATCGCATCGCGTAAGAAGCCAAAGGGGCCGAAAGAAAGTCATCCTTTTGTTTGTTTGAATATTCTCTTTTCAATCATTTTTAAGCTCAAAATATATACATACATGGGTAGGTACGGGATCAAATATCGCATTACGTAGTTAAGTTTAAGTTTAAGTACCGAAAGCCTGAACTGGGAATAATGCCAAATAATGCCCCGTTGGAATATACACTGGCATAACGGAATAGAAACCAACACACTCGCATACAAATATACATGTTTTCATGGTGCTTGGTTACGAAACCTAAGCGGCTGTTAAAATCTGCAGTTTTGCCTTACAGTAACTCATGCATTAAAAGAAACAGACAAATTTACAGGATGCTCAGGCGGTCACTATGACAGCCTTGTGCGTAATTGTCACCAAGCATCGCAACCCTGAGTCGGGAAGACAAAATTCGATAGTTTTTTTTTAGTCCATTTCAATCAAGCAGCAAAGTGAAAGAATGGCATACGAGGGTGTGTTTTATCGTTCGGATTCTGAAGCAGTCATCTTGTGGCAGGCGGTGTGGCATTTATAGCCTACTATCACTTCTGGAAAAAAGAGTAGAGCATCCAAACTGTCAGGTAATTCCTCAAGAACATGGGAATTGAAATGCAAATGCATCGCACACCACGTGCCGTGTACGGCGTAAAAAAATATATATATATCAAAGAAAATATATTGAATGTTTGAAAATGTTCGAAAAAATGCCCCTTTTGTGGTTTGCTAACAGCGAGAAGAAACTGTTTACGTCGCAGCGTCTTTGAGCCGGGTCTGGCGGTGCATTCTGAGGTGCACTTACACTTTCCTGCAGTGTTTAGGACCATCAAGCAGCGCCATAAATGCGAGGATGCGATCCTCTGCGCCAGCCCCTTATGCTCAAAGACACGCGCACAAAGGACAAACAAAAAACGAACCAATCGAACTAATGATTGCAGTACTGAAGCATTGCAACCCTCTCTGGGGTGTTTTGTAAAGCATTTGGTAGTTATACATCCCAACGCGCTGTTTTCCAAACGGCCCGCTGGACAAACACTCCCGGCTCAACTGCTCGTAAGGCTGGCCCGGTAAGGTCAAGAAATCAATTATCTTACGTACGTTGTTTTTTGTTGTTGTTGTTTCTGTTCAGCGTTGTTTGAAATTTGTCCATTTTTTTTAATGCATACGTTACATGTTATGGTAATAAAGATCTCATATTTTTAAGCATACGTTTCAAGTTATAACTAGCATATACCATTTTCTAGACCGTGTTAAGGTGCTCATAGCCAAGAGCGAAACAGGGCGGCGATGCTATGATCAGCTCTCATATACCTTTGTCATCTTGTATTTGATCCATCAGTGAACCGCCGCTAATGGTGGTCAGCTCCGGCAGTAGTTTGAATCCGTCCACTGTTTCGCTCGACTTCTCACCGTACGGGTGGCCTATCGATCGCAGGAATAGGAACGCCAGCATCAGGAAGCTCGAGCCGAACAGGTCACCCAGCGCAGTCAGGTATGGGATAGCCGAGTTATCGGGATCGATTTTCCATTTCCACATCAAATGAATAATAATGTGCGCAATGTACAGCAGTAACATAATCTAAGAAAGGGCATGAAATACATTTGATCATCAATGGGTGGGGTATGAGTTGATATATAGGGTCACACACTATCTTACCTGGAGTGTGCTGACAAACAAGTAAGACAACACGAAGGGCGCACCGATGGTTGAGCGCGACATGTGAATGTAGTCTGCCACAAATATGAACAACACTTGACCGGGTATGGACATTGCGATTAGAATGCGCGCAGTTCTAGCGTAAGGGACTGAAAGCAAATAAATAATATAGGTTGAAGTTAAATATTGTTCTGCTCTTGTTCGCACAATTTTACTGGCGCTGTAAACTGCTCTTTCTGTATTCTGTTTGTACCTCCGTGAAACAGCGCCCGCCAGGGTAGCTCAAAAATCTTCGCGTGCGGCGGTATGATACCGATAATACTGCTCTGGTGAAGCATCGTGGATATTTTGCTTGCCTGCACCGACACCAGATTGCCGCCGATGCCGTTTATAATTGGCTGGAACACAACGAATCCATTGAATATGCCAACCGCCTTGTCTAGCACCAGGCCGCCCATGCTGGGGTAAGGAAATGCGGTACGGAAGTGGTTATTAGCATTGCTAGCCAAACTTTCTGTGACTGGAACATTACACACGAAAGGCTGCCCCGCCGTCAAACTTACCCACTAATAAATAAAGCAGACAGAACTGGCACCCATCCAGTAGAAAGCACAGATCGTGTATATTTGTTGCGATAAACGAGGAGCATCCAAAACGGCAGCAGGAACACATACACCGCAACCATGACGAACGTTACCCACAAGTGTGTATCTGGAAGGAAATGATTGATAAGCGAGAAGTGCGGCAGGATTAGGTAGATTGATTTATGGACACTGTCACCCGCTGTGGACCATTACCGATATGTTCGAAAAGTAGAGTGGCCATCGCGGCTAGCAACGATATCGAAACCACATCGCCAATCGATGCCGCCAAAGGTGTGGCCAGGTTATCAGGATTCATTGTTGTTCTACTTGAAATTAAAATCACAGCCACCAGCACGAAGTCTATTGCAATGGGAGGAGAGCACATGTGCGCGAACAGTTACTATTAGTAAACCAGGAAATGGGGGGGGGGGGGGGGAAAGGATTGGGGTTTTAGATATGTCATACCGAGTACAAAGCAGGAGCTAGTGGCAGTGAACATGGCCGAGGCGGTCAGCAACATAACGTGATCGAAGATGATGGTACCATTGATGATAGCTCCCACCACGACGGCAAACATGGACACGATGAAGGACGCAACCGTTGCCTGCACCTGCACCAGCGCGATGTTGCCGAGCACCATTTGGAAGATCTCACGCCGCCCGGACATGTTGCCCAGGTTCGCCTGTGTCGAGAGGCGCGACGCAAGACACATGTCCAGGTTACCCTTTAGTCCCAGTAACGATGGCACCAGGATGAATAGCTCCGATATATGAACGAATACCTTCCAGTTCTTTGTGTGGTGATCGCATGTAAAGGCCAAAATGAAAGAGGTTATACGGTGAAATCAAATCGGTTTGTCAATAATTAGTACCAACAAAAAAAGAAGATTAGTTTGCAGTTATACCCTCATTATTAACTCTTAATGATTGAGTTAGGAATAATGCAGCAAGTGTAAAAACAGTTAGCCGTAAGGTTTCCGAGTGAGATAGATTATACAATTGGGTTAATATTCACTCTTTCTTTGGCAGAAGTAATGCAGCAATGAGTAAACATGTCGGTATGTTAGAGTCTCAAATACATCAAAACTAATTTACATTTAAATATTAAAATTAAACCGTTATTTACAACAAAAAAATCTTCGCTTGCTTGTCATAACGACCTACGTGGCCAAACCCTCCTTATACAGATTTCTTCTTCGTTCTTGTCCAGGGAAAAAAGGGGTCCGGATAGGACCTATAAATATGACGATAAGGAGTTTCGGACGTGTAAGAAAACCGGAAAGGATGTGCAAAGAAGAAAAAGATAACGGTAAACAAATGGACGGAACCTCACCGCAATAGACAAAAAAACACTGGAGATAACGACGGATAAACCCACATAGTGGAAATTTCCATGCGCTTGTTTTCCAAAGGCCTGTCTAAACATGGTCGAATCGAATTTGCAGAGCTAATTCTATTGATAACTATCTCTTTCCTGCACATCCATCAACTGTAGCTCACACACAAAAATCCCACCACAACCATAATACCCTACCGCACAAGTGTTAAAAAGATAAATAAATAAAGAATGTTAAACTGAACAACTCTATGGTAGTGGCAGAGTGTTTAAAATGAATGACTTGTTGAGCTGCACTTAAATTGTTAGGTCATAAGCTAACTGACGAATTTTGTCCGCAAAAAAATCAAACAATTTCTTAATAGATTTGGAATTCAAATGCGCAACTACCATTTTTTTTTTGTAATCATTTTCATTGAATCTTACCATTTTGTTTTGAATAAAATGATACTTCTTAAGAAATTGATAAGAATTACACAATTAATATTTGTAACCGCCAATATGACATTAACTTACATCGTATAAAACTAACACAAGTTAATTCTTATTCACCAAATTCATGATGAGCAATTTCTTCTGATCGATCGATCATTAGAACACCTACCAAATCTTTGCCAACACTAGTAGCTGCTCTGCACAATCTGCAAATGTTGCAGATGTGTTACGCTAAGAATTATTCAAAACGACGGTTTCCCAAATAAATATAAAAAACTAAGGCTGCATAGCTAACGCTTCTCGGTAATGACTGGCCTACTGAAAAGAAAAGGTATTTAGTCGTTAGAATATAATTTACCTCCACATGACCTAGTATGATTCCAGCTCCGATGGTACCTACGCCGGCGACAAAGAACGGTATTGCGATCTGAAGTGTCATGTACCACCACTTCTCTTGGCGAATGTCCGCACCGTGGCCATCGTCTCCACCGTTATCTGCGCTCGCTCCAGGCGCTCCCGCAATACCGCCGCAGGAAATCGCGCACTTTTGATCAAGAGGCCTTCCATCACTGACTTCATCCACCAGACTTCCGGAGCAGCCGGTACCGCCATCACCGCCGCTGCGGTGATCGACCCGGTCCGGCTCGGAAGAAGCAATTGATGTAGTTATTATCGAGCTTAGCGATCCTGTCGTGGATGCGGGTAGTGTAGCAATTTTACCCTTGCCATCACCTGGCGAAGTGGGAATATAAACAAGGAAAATACGTCAAAACAAAAGAAAACGAACACTATAGGAATCGTTATGCACCGCCACTTGAAGATTATATCGCTTAATGACTACTAATATATATGAATAGATATACATGGAGTATGTGTGGCCTGGTTACAAGGCTGCACAATAGTTCTTCGGGGACGTACGAAGCTATAGGGGTGTACACAGCTAAGGTAAAATGTGATACCTTCGCGGAACAGGAATATAATTATCAACGCATGCCGATTAAAACACCATTAGAAAGATCATTTTTGTATTATTTGATCCACCCCATGTCATGCTTGTACCTGTGTCTCAGAATTTGAATGTTGTCTCGAGATCTGCCATTTACAAATTCTCAGACCCGTTTGTATCTTCTGTTTCTATTCCTACACGGTTGGTCTCATGGACCCAGTAATTGTCTCTTGATCTTGATCTGTCAAGGTTTCGCCAGTTTGAGGTGAAGAGCTGGCGCCCTTGGTTCGATTAACCCCACACTACGGGCCTGCATATTACCATTTTCCTCTGCTGCCACATACTGTACCCGCACATGTGTTTCTGTTGACTTATCATCTTGTAACCGCTATTCATATATCTTGGCAAGATCGCATCTGAGTAGTCATCAATTAATAAACACTAAACAAAAGTAAAACTAAAACTTGAACATTTGATCTCCATGTCCATGTAAACTTTGAATAGTCGAAAGAACAAGAAGAGCAAACGTGTCCTCTTATGTTGTCATACTTGTATAACGAGCAACTGTTCCATTTGTTCAGGATGACTACAGCGGAAGCTTGGTACTGTAACGCTTTTCCAGTTGTGTGATAATGGTGTCACGCGGGGCGTCCAACGAGCGAACAACGTGAGACAAGCAAAAGTGAGGGCTCAAGAGCGTAAAATAAGAGCTTTTAGTCTTACTTGGGGACCCACGGGAACCCAGGAAAATCAGCCCAATGCTAGACACAAACACATACTGGAATTAACTATTGTACTCTCGAGTTTTCTAGAAAATGTTATAGAATAATATGTTGAATTAATTTCCTAAGTAAGTGAGAATTTGAATATTCCTGGTATCATCCAAAATCGCAAGATGGTGAACGCTTAAGGAAATAGTAGGAACAGGTACGTTAAAACATACTGCAGCTAAGAGGAGCGGTCAATCGAGCTCAACATGTGAAGAGTACTCAAATACGGATCTATTTAGCGATGTAAACAATGCAATGAGGCAATATGCGTCAAAGATGTTTCTTAGCTGCCTTGTAGGAACTCATAAACTCCCTGGATACAGACGATCGGGGTTTACGCATTTCCCACGGATGGTGAATTCCCGACAAGCAAATTTGAGCGGGTTGTGTGCTTGCGGGGGGATTTTTTTAAATACGCAAGCAGGGGTTTTGCATTCGAGTGCGAGCAAAGTGGGTGCTACATACAGATGGGTTTATCCCTAACAATGTGACAATCGCGCTTGTAGAGACAAATTATAAGTCCGTTGACGCTTGGATGCACGATCGTTTGATGGTGTGAGTGTGTATGTCATTGAGTGTTGTTGCGTAGCGTTCGACGTAAGTTGACGAATATCGTGCTTTATAACAGTTCTGAGCTGATTTGTATGCAATGAACGAAGCAAAAAAAAAAAATGAATTCAATCGCCGTTCGCAGATGGTTTATGGTGGTGTAGATGAAAAGGTACAGTGTAAAATAATGCTACGACTTGTCAAAACTTTGACTCAATATGGCCTTGTGAGGAGGAGCTATAAGCTCACCTGTACACCCATAATGCTGATAACAGACAACAGAGATGTCAGACATGCGGCCCACGAGCTGTGTGCGACCCTGGAGGTTCGAGGCTGCTGGCGGGCTTTTGAATGGGGCTTAAATATTGTTTCTAATTTTTATTTGATTAATAAAACATTCAATCAATTTTAAGGTCGAGCAAAATAATCTTTATCTTCAGTAAAACCCTGTTTGAAAAATCCTGTTTATCCAATAAGGAACTATAGATTCGAAGTTTATATATAGAAGGGGTATTCATATATGTACAGGAGAAAAAATATCTATCTTGTTTATACAGAGTTTTTTTTTTATATATGATAAA
This sequence comes from Anopheles coluzzii, assembly GCF_943734685.1. NCBI lineage: Eukaryota > Metazoa > Arthropoda > Insecta > Diptera > Culicidae > Anopheles > Anopheles coluzzii. Next base: position 11,783,617 of record NC_064669.1, read on the forward strand.
ACATCACGATCGACTCTTATGCCAAACGCAGCAGATGACAGTCCAATTGAGCAATGAGCGTATCAAGCTCGTGCGTCGGTAAGTGCATACTTCCGCGTATAAACGCGCTTAGCGCTAGATTTTGTCAGCCAAATGAGATTTTTTCCCATTTAATTAACTGCTTACGAAACCATTTTCGTAAATTCGATGCGCACCACTTTTTGCACCACGCTAATGTTTCAGGCAGCATTTAAACCCTCGTGATCAAATGAGTTTGACATTGCTGACACACAACAGCTCATCAACGGTTTCTACCAATACATGCATAGGTACCGAGATGGCCTTAGAGATATATCTAATGAAATAAAACCCCGGCTTTGGTCAATCTCGATTAAAGCCTGCAGTGCAAAATTCGAGTGCCTCAATTGCTATTTGCAAACGTACAAAGTCAGTTATTAGTACAAGAACATGAAATGTTATTCACTAGATACTGGATATAGTTTTGATTTTGTGCAGCTGTTGAAACAATTTTCGTAGTTGCTTTATTTATTTTTCTATAGCGAGATATACACGCAGACAAAGCGTGATTACTATATAATTTGTATAGAATCAACTTTTGGATCACAACTGATCTACACTGTCATCTGGTCTGGTCTCTTATTGCAAGCGTAAAGCAAATCCGCACTAGTTGTGGTAAAATATGCACTAAAAATGCAACTGTTTCCAGCTGTTATGAATCACATTGAATAGGCAAGAATTAAGACAAATAATTTGGTTTATAATTCGTAATAAATTAAAAAGAGCTTATGTTACGTTTCTTCAGTTCTTAGTTCCCGTGGTATCAAGGAATAATACTAATTTTCGAATGATAAGCTGAGATACCGGAAATTCCACTAAGAGCAAATCTTCGTTTAGTAGGGTATACATGGAGTATTTGACAAGTATGATTATACTTGTATGATCATAGGAGTAACCCTACAGACACCGTAATGCTACTCTTGATGTCTAAAATTCTAAATTGGAAAGCAATGTCGAAATATCCATGTCTAAAATTAATTAACGTATCTCATACGTGAAATAAAAAAAAAGTTATTAGTTCACGACGCTTCGCCTACATTCAAAAAGAAACCGCTCCGTACCAAACGTAAACCTTGTAACTAACTACTGTTTTATTTGATTTTTGCATTCAAGATTTTCAGTTATTTAGTTATTTAGTTTAATACTGCGTTAGTTGTTTTAAATTTCGAGTTGGTTGGAAAGCCTGTTCTGCACAGTCATCACAGCGAGTTGATACAAATGCAGGAAATGAGTTAGACCAAAGGCACAGTAAGTGGAATGTTATTTCAAAGATACTACAGGTGCCTGCTCCATTTTTTCCACGGGTCATAACTTTGTAACACTTGGTTCTATTATCTCTTCAAGTAGCAGACCTGATTAAGAGTCTAACTGTTAATGTCTGGTGATTAAAGCGGTGATAATTTTTAGTTCGCCAAGCCTTAGCCACATTGTTCGTAAACGGAACGCGTGTAATATCGGCAGTATCAGCAACTGGGCAAAGCGTAGTATCTCGGACAAAGTGTTAACACCGGCTATTATAAAGTTTTATCTTGCGGTTTCTTTTGTAGGGATTGTAGCACACTGGATTGTACACTGGCGATGTGTTGGGAAAATAAGCTTTGAATGATTCATAATTCAAAGGTCATAAAAAGGTAAATCAATGCAAAATGTTTACATTAATATATATAATTTTGATGTATATATAATTTGTGTTATACATATGTATGTATATATGTTTTTAAATGCATTTTTTTATATTGTAATGTACTTTAGATTTCATTTGAAAATATAACTTTCTATTCAGCTGCAATAAGACTGTTGCAGCATTTTAACGTAATACCGCAATTTACAGAGGATGGAGTCTTGGATGTAGTAGTAGATGAAGAAAAGATCAAAGAAAGGTAACCGAAAGCTACAGAGACATAGGAAGTGGAAAAGATGGTAAAATTTATAAAACTCACCGGTTGACCCGTAAATTGTAAACGGTCTATAGCTATCATCATCGATACGATAGAATTCGGTGGCACCGCGAGTGTCGATTTGTATCCCGTGGTCGATATCATCCCGAAAAGTATGACCCGTGTCTAGCGCAATGGCTGCGAGCGACTGAGGGATGGCCACCGTCTCCGCGTTTGAAATACTCGATCGCTGACTCTCATTTCTGGAACTGAATGGGACTGGGCCTTGACTGTCTAGCAGCATTATGTTCATCGTATCACACGCAGTTACATTATCCCGATGGAGAGTTGGTCCCGTCACTACGTCACTAGTATCTTGTTTCACTGTATCCCTTGGCTTCATGTTTTAGAGTCTTGTGCTCGTGTTGTTTCCGATGTAAAAAGTGTGTTCCGTTCGGGAATGCTTTACATTCGAGATATTAGATGGATGCAGATTTCGCCCGAAGTGAACACCGCTTAACACTGTATTTTGACGTTGCCGTTGTGGGTTGGTTTTATAGTGATTTTTAGTGGGTTAATTCGGGAGGCTGATCAGTAGTAAGAACAAAGAGTGAAAGTTGATAGTGCTTGTACGATATACTAAGAAGCAAACGCAGATCACTGCCACTTGTGTTCCTCTCACTTCGGGGAAAGGATTCTGCGAGTGGACTATTTAAACGACACTAGGACCAAAGTTGTGGCTATATAATTTGATCGTCGGTTGGTTTCCTTTCTATTGAAAAATGTTCCCTTTGTTTGAGTTTGTATCTTCCTCTTTTCCGGTTAAGTTTGTGTGCTAGGCGTTTAGCTTAGCGTATATATGCTGCTTACGGAACATTCATTTCACAGCTAGTTCACTGTGTGCCTCTTTACCGGCGCGGGAGCTTGTTCCAAACCCACGTGACAAACACGCTCATATTCTATGCAATACAGGGGTGCGCAGGATCGAACTCCAGAATGAATTAGATGCGTGCTTTTGCGGAACTGCTACGACCGTCTTTGGACACTGTTTTCTTTTTGCCACAGATATGTTTTGCGGTGTATCACCCTGATCGCTTAACCAGGATGCACTATGTGACAAAAATGGTCCACAACGCGGTCATATCCGCAAATTGTTTCTTCGAAGGTTTTGCCACTTGTCGATGCCGGACGATATGATATGCTAGTGTGAGATGAGACAGAGACATAGTCAGTGAGCAGATTGCTGCTGATATATTACGAAACGTAATCCGTGACTGAAACTCCGTGAAAATCAGAGACTCAATGGCACAAGACAGATTATAGCTAAATTTAGAGTACATTAGTATGTAGTGGTATGTAGTATGTTTATGTAGCATTGATAACAAACAGTAGTACTGATTGAAGGCATGCTTTCAAAGGTGATTGGTACATCAACGGATCTCACTCTAAGCCGAAAATTCGCCTGCATTTGGTAACTGAAGTAAATCACCGCGGTTGTGCATACGCGATAGATAACAATAAATGCCCGTGTGAGCACACAGGTATTAAATTGTCCTAGACGGAACTTGGAGTATAACATACGAGTTTGCTGCTAGATACAGTAATCGGTGATTGATTGAATTGATTGTGAATATTCAAAAAAAAAAAAAATCTGTCACAAGGTATTTTTAGGAGAGCCTTCGTTTGTTGATTACGTTGATGGAAGCGGAATTTTAGATTGTTATCAATTCAGATTCGTTCAATCTGTGGTCTTTCCTGGCGAATATCCTTACTAACGTAAAAATTGTTTATAGGAAACGAAATGCACCACACAATCAACTAGCGGAGAAACTAATTATGTACGTTGACTCGTAGAACGAACACCTGTTCTGGTCTGCTGTGTACTTATTTACTACCGTTCGAAACTTTTTGTTTATATCACTGGCTCGTTGCTCTATCGCGAGAGAGATAAAATCACAACCAAATCGAAAATAACTAAAACACAACTGTTCGCTTTTTTTACCGAAGATCATGTGTAATGAGACATGAAAACACTTGCGAACAAAGCACCCTATTGTAAATGCTTATATGTCTGGGGTGAGACAGATTCGCAAACTCGACGCGAGCAAACTGGCATTGTAGGGGAAAATGAATGCCAACCTTGTGATAATCGCTGATGTTATGGAAGGTCTCACGCTTCCAGAGCAGGAACAAGTCCCCTTTGACAGCGATAAACAGGAGAAAAAGAGAGAAAATGCCACAATCTGTTTCACTTGCTACTACACGCGGGTGAAAGAGAATTCTGACAAGCTTTCGAGCTTGCATCCCAAGCAGCTTTCGAGAGAGATGTTCGCTCTTTTTCTCCCGTGATTATACAACGCAAGCGGCAATGGAGAGATATATTTCTCCCAGGTCCCTTCCCCTTGACACCAATGCTCTCCGATCAAGCTAACCCTTTCGCACACACATGTTAAATTATTCCTACGCAATCATCATCGCTCACATATAAGAAATAGTGTATGTAATTATGTTTACGTCCGAATGCAGCTGTCATGGAATGTTTCCACACGAGTGGGAAGCACACGGCGCCAAACGCTTTAGAGCTTTGTACGCTGAGTTTTGAGAGCGCCGACTGCCCAAACGTAACAAAATTAGATAAGACGGGGTTTCATTGATCTTTTGTGTCAGTTCTAAACTTAAACGTAACTGTTCAGCCATAAAGTGTAAGAATAACCCAAGGAGGCCAGAGCGGTAGAGTTTTTGCATTTTTAGTGGAAAAATTAACGGTTTTCAGAAAGCTTTAATAAATTTAATACAATAATTTGTTTCTTCTCGAAATATTTTTGTATATCGTAATAGATGGACATGAATTGAGGATTTTAAATAAATTTTTGAAACTTGTTATTTTATTCTACATGTTTTTATGGGTGGGCGTAAAAGCTCCGATTAGATTAGATTATTTTTTGTCATGAAAATATTTAATGGGATTATTTTGTGAGTTTTTCGCTTAATTAAACTATAAACCGGTTGAAATAGGCCGTCGCTAAAGTAATGGTACATATATCGGTCAAAGCCAAATACCAAAATTTAACGAGCAAATCATTGCACCACGAATACCAAATATAAGCCTAAGAGACCGCTTACCGACAAACCATCCGCTTATGGTGCTATTAGATTTGGTAGATGGAATTCGAATCGGTATGTCACAACTGGTACGGCCACATTCTGAACTGGTTAAGGGCTCTTGCCGGCTATCTAAACTGTTCAAACTTCAGTAGCGAGCATGTCGAACTGCGCTTTGTACGGCGTTCGAGACTGATGAGTTAGATGGATCAGTTCTCCGTCACTTGCCGGCAATGGAGTATCTCAGAAGGAAGAAATTAAGGTAATGTTGACACACGGGTGTATAGCTCTTTCACAACGTATGAACTTAACAGTTGGCAAGTTTGATGAGAATTGCTCGTTTTGAATGCTACGATTGAAAATCTGACAGTTCGTAGCGTTCACGCAATCCGTAGCTGTGAACATAGCACGATTTTTTTTCGTTTACAAGCAAATGAAACAACTCCTCCTTCATCGAACTCGTGAACTGTTAAGTTATTCTGTTGTGAAAGGTTTCTTGCCGGGATACTTCAAGTGAGGACAATTTACAGGAGTAAACTGCACGAATATCTGGGAAAACAGATCATGAAAATCAGATACAATCCAACGAAGCTGAACAAGGGTCTCGTTGGTAGTGTATATTATGAATGTGGTCGTTATATGCTAATGTTGACTGATGTAAAAGTATTAAAAGTATTCTTTCGACTTTAAGATACTCCATAATACACAATCACTAATGAGCGAGAGAAGTAAATTGCTTAAGATTTATCAGGACAAAAAAACAAGTTGCCCACGTCAGTAGTAGAAGGCCTACGCATAGAAATTCAACATATAATTTAAAAAAATGGAAGGAAAAAAGTTGAAAAAATACTATTATAACAATTTTTAGATATTAGATCGATCAAATAGTCTAAAGAAAGAATGAAAAGAGCAGTGCAAAAAGAACTTCGTTAAAAAAAAACAGTGTAAACCTTAACAGTAACAAGGAAAAATAGAAAAGTATCAGAATAGTAGTGCGATTTTCCAGAACGCAGCATAACAATGTAATGTGAACAAGAGAAATAACTAAGCAGCCGTATTTAAAAATGAAGGCTGGGATGATCCATGCGAGTATGATGATTTCAATGTGGAGATGGTATGTCGAATGCTTAAGGAAATAATACAGCACGGAAAATTATTCAGTAATGTATAAAATAGTATTATTGCAGGAGAGATATTACTGCATGGACTAGATAAATGGGAGTAGGATATGGAAGAACAGGAGCAATATGTACTCCTCTGCAAAAGGATACTATCCGAATTTATTCTGAGGGAAAATATAGATACTCCTATCCAACTGCTGTCCGGTTGAGTATTAACCTATTCCTACCCTTAGCAAACCCGATGGCATCATATAGTCAAATAGGTGAGTGGTGGACATAACAGCAAACTGGAGTCCCCGTGCTAGGCGGAGATAACTCGCAGCCTCAACTCAACACGTATTCTCTAAGGGCTACCAGTATCTATCAGAAATGCATAGCCGATTTAGATGAGCCTCTAGTATCAAGAAAACACTCATGAAACTAGAGCGAAAGGTAGAGCGCTTAATAAACGAAAATACTCAACTGTACAATAAATCCACTCTCACCACGGTGTTGGGTGGTTGAATGGAATGAAGACAAGTAACAGTACATAACAGCAATGCATACCGAATAATGTAATAACGGCAACAAGGATGGAGATCTATTTAAAACAAACCATACTAATGAAAAGGTCCTTTTACTATAGGATGAATAATTTGATAAATGACTTAACAACAAGTTTAACGAATATTTAGAGGCTCCACGAACATTTATTCATTAGTTGACAAATAACAAGGTACCCATAACCGACGGAATTGCGACAGGACTAGATGAAAATAGAGGTAGTAGTAGTAGTAATAGTAGCATTAGTATAACACGAAACTTACCTAATGTTGTCTAATAATCTAATAGCGAATGGATGCCTTGTGATCTATGTACTAGAATGGATATAGATTGAACAGCAATACCGCTTATAAAATCCTTCCTAGTCCTTGAAGAGCAACTTGCTTCTCACGGAGGATTCCGTAATGGAATTTAATCAGACTAGAATTTACTTTTTGCCAAATACTTTTCAACCTCGCTCTAGAGATGGACATATAAGACACCAAAGTAGAGACTTCAAGATCCATGTTCTATATGCCAATCGTGATGCTGGTTTACGCTAAATATGTTGACATCATTGGTTTGTGGCTCTTCGATGTAGCTAAAGCCTACCATGAGATCGAGCAGGGGAAAAAGAACCTCGGATTGCAGATCAAAGAGACAATACCTAATTGATGGTGGAATCACCAGCGACACCCATGAAAAAAATCCGATGTACATGTGTTTACTTAGGCGTTTGATTAACAATGATGATGTACGGACACGTGACCACACTTTCCAAGTCATCCAAGATTGCATATGTCTCGGATAAAAAATCAGCATGGAAGCTGAGTTGCTCAAAAATCTAGGCTGCCTATGTATCATACCTCTATCATACCAATACTGTCGACTTATGCCTTTGGGACATCTGATCCAGATCTGACGAAACTCTCTTATACGCGTTCGAGAGGAAGATGCTCAAATGCTGGTTTGGCCTCGTATATATAGAAGGACAATGGAGAAACCACTACAACGAGCTGAACGCCGATGTAACGGTCATGCAGAGTATCAACTGCAGCGTATCTAACTGCGCCAGGCCCCACTGGTCTGGTGATATTATACCATGGGCCCGAATGACCCAGCAGGAAAGGTAGTAGTCCCAAATTACTGTGGCGTAGTGACAAGATGGCGTGGAGGCGTGCGGTATTAAGGCAGAGATAACAGATTGACAGAAGACGCATGACAGTTTCGGTCCCTTTGGTAGCAGGCCCAAGCTTAGTCATATGTGGGTATATTTTACGGTAGAACTGAAAATCAATGAATAAACAAAAAAACGGGTTCATTATCTTCTTATCAGCCAGATTGCAATAGTATGTCTATTTACATTTTGTATTGCTTCTTTTTTAAAGGTTTTTAAATGTTGTTTTTGAAAGAAAATTTGATATTTTACAAGTAGTTGGCTAAAAATCTACGAGTTAAATGTGGTCAAGATTACTGCAATACAATTTAACGCAGCCTGAAATGGCAACAAATATTGAAAAGAAATCATTGCTGCAAACTGTAAAGTATTTGATCACGTCGTTCAATGCTAGATAAAGTCTGGTCCTATTTGATTTTCGTTATTATGTTATCAATAATGGTACATTCCATTCGCATCAATCGTGCCAGGTGTACCGTATAGCAAAGGCTACATCTGTTGAGTGCGGGGATTCTTTAAACGTGAAGATTTCACAAATAGACAGCGTATTGGCAAATGAGCACAAATGTTGATAAGATAGTTCACTCAATAACTGATAGGTAGGTGAAGCACTTTCGATAATGATATCTTCTTGTTTGAACCTCGCCTTGATTGCATGCATTCAACCAGCGTTAACCGATAGTAATAGCAAATTTACAACCCGTTTTTTTCATGAGCGCATGTATAAAAAATCGATTGCTACTGATTATCACATCAATCACCGCAGCTTCCTGCACATAGAGCTAATTTAGTACTAGTTGATGGTACTATATATTACCTTACCTTTCGTAGGATGACTCATAATCACTAACTTTTGTGCATTTGATTTGATTTTTGTGCGTTAAACAAACAACGGAATTATTTTCTGCGGAACTCATTCAATTTCAGTTCTGCGTTTAATTCAGTTCTTTCTACCATTTTTTCAGTAAGGTTATGCGTTATCAAAATTTCGGAACATCCAGGTAAAGGTGAAACACATCCGGGGGTAGGACGAGGAAAGCACCTGAATTCTGTCAAAAGAGGATACGCGGTAGCGCATCAAGATATGCACCGGAAAGGAACAATCTTGCACCCTCATGGAGAAAAACTGGCTAAATTAGAGTAATACCTAAATTTATTCTCTCCAGGTGCTATACTGTTCCTGTTGCCATGCATTTGCGGGTGCTCATGTATTCCCGCTCCCTCCTATCACAGCTTCGAGGACCTACCTTAACAAGTCCCAACACAGATGAAGCTTAAATGATAATCGATGCAATAAAAAGTCGAAAGCCACCAGGCTTAACTGGTCTGATTTATAGATGCCGTGTGTGTTTGTGTGTTTGACAGAAATTTTTCTTATAGAATATGTGCTGGTTGAACGTTTGAAATAGCCATGTTGTGTTTACGCATTGCTCTTTTGGCGCGCGGGCTGTATTAGGCTTGCGAGTCGACCGCTGGATTAAAAAATCAAAATCCATTTTTTGACTGATTGCGATTGACTTTTCGCTAATGTCTATCGCACTAAACTAAACACTAAACAAATAAACCATAACAGCAATACAACAATACAATACACCGATCCGACGGTTCCGCTGGCTGAGAAATCTACAGTAGCATCATACGATAGTTTCTTTGGACCAGTGCTGTTCAACCTTTTTAGGATCGCGGACCTTGACTTTGACTTTTAAAATACATTTGCCCACATGCATTGAGGGCATACATTTTGTAGACTTAGTAAACAGTGTTTGATAAAAAATATGTTTAAAACTTATTCTACATCTGCTGGTAGAAAATTTAACCATAATTGTGGGAAAAAAAATTGCACATGCATGTCGTAAAACGCTTTTATTTTTTCAAACATATTTTTTTCTCAGACCACATCTGTTAACGCCAAGGACCACAGGTTGGAGACCACTGCCTTAGACTACCAAACTATGTCTCAATCTTAACCGGTCAGGCAAAAGCTATGCTTCACATAATTCTACGATGGAATAGGAATAACGGCTCACTTAAACGGGGGGTGGGGGGCAGGTGGTTCGAAATGCTTCACTTGGCACTTGGCGCGCACAAGGCTATCTGTGAGACTGGCATCAAAGTCCTATCGGTCACAGGGTCACAATCGTTCACGGAACCCCACATGGATTTAATAGTTCTCGGGTATCATCGTTTTCTCGCTAACACTTCAGCGTTTGCACTTACAACACTCACAACCCTTAGGACCTCCACCCCGTGTACCTCGTAAACCTAGTGAATTCCTGGCCACAAAGGTGTTCGGGGAAATAAAATAGCGCATCGATTACGCTTACGTATTTGAAACACTCGAGCCACCCACAGTTATCTGTTATTTATGTCCAGTCTGTAGCTATTTCGCTTCTTTGATGTAGATATCATTGGTAGACACATTCTCATCCCATGCCACATATATTATATTATGCCCGAAATGCTCCGAATACATTCCATTACACGGAAATATCTAATTCTTGTCCCGCACACAAATACTCCACTTTACGTTAGAACAAAACAGTTAATAACAATTATAAGTCTAATGTTAAATTAACCAACTATTAACCAACCAACAGCAATAAGGGTAAATGGAAGTAGGAAATGTCTGAATAGAAGAAGAAAAAGATAGACTTTAATACCTTGTTCACGGATGACGAATTTATTCGTCATAGCCTTCTCTGTGCATTAGTCACTGCGTTCGACATGCGTTCGTCATGACAAGCGCGCTGTAGAATGTACCGCTAGATCGAATGCATGGCTTTAAGATAATGTTCCTGATTTATTCATGTCAGTGAGTTTAGGATTTCAGAAACTATATATTGAAAGAAACGGCCGGTGTTGTAATCGCTCGTCAACAAGGTATTAGGTAGGTTAGTCTTAAGTTATTATATAAAGAGATGAATAATATTTTAAAGGCTTAAATGCTCTATAAAAAAAAGCCAAATGCAAAAATATTTAAAAAGGAGATAATTGAAACGAACGGAAACAAAAGCGTCCTTGTACTATTACCAACATTTTTCTTTGCGTTGTGTTTAAGAACTCGTTCCTTTATGAAAAGTTAGGTTATAAAATATTTAGCAAACAAGAAATGCGGCAGTTTCAGGCTACGTTCATTTTTCCAAACCTTTGTGAAATCGTCCACTCAGGGCTATATCAAACAATTGCAATCCCCGTCAGTTTTTTTGACTTCATTGCAATTTGCTCCTGCGAGCAGCAGACACATGTGACCATAGAGTGACTTACCTGAAAAATTGTATTAATAATCCTTATTTGTCACTCGTGTAGCGTTCATTGTTGATTGCAGTTGATTCACTCGGAATTGTGCGTACCGACTCTTAATATCAAAGGAGTCAATTACATAAGTCACAAACACGATGGAAAATAATTGCACTAAAAGGCGATTGAGCTAAATTACGATGCTTCCCGTGCACTAAAATGTGAATGTTTTACAAATTTCTGCAGACACAGCACTACTGGTAACAATATTTCACTGCCCGGTATTTGCTCGTGGCTCATAAATGCAGCAAAGAGATTTTTTTGTGTATCCTGTAAACCCAGGGGGAATTGGTATTCCCCCTGTTTTATTTTACTGTCTCCAGTTGAGAGCAGCTACCTTTAGCTCGTAGTGGGTTTCACGCCTGTTTTATTGCAACGTTTAATTCAGACAGACATTCTTTTTGCTTGCCTCGAAAACATCACCAAACACACGCTTGCTGCAGGGCAATCAATATGAACGAAGAGATTTGCCAACACTTGTAATATTAATTGGTTCTACATATCCCATACATTGAAATGTTAAAAACAAACTTTCCTCAACCTTTTCGGTTTTCTTTTACTTGCGACCGGAATTTTGCAAAGGGAACCCGCGGATGTGAGGGTGTTGTGTGCTCTCCCGAGGGCAATTAGTTCACATTTTCATACGCGTCTAAGAGTCCCCAAAAATAGTTAGGGAATGAAATACCGAAAAAAGACGACGAGCAGCGACAAATGACACAATCTTCACATAGTGTTATTTTTCCTAGATCCCCCGGAGCGAAATTATAAGCTCTATCACAAACTTAGGCTGTTGGTTGAATGAGCTAGACAGTGGAACAGTTTGCTCATGCGCGGTATTATACAGTACTAGACATTTATTTAACTGCATCCGCGTTTCTGTGCAAACTAAGAAATCGGTTCCTTGTGCCTTGGACTGTGATGTGACGAACAATCTCTCAATATGCTCGTGTATTTTTTTTTATTTTTTTTGGTTTTGTAGCACTGTTGCACCGCAGAGTTCAAAGCGGTGAAATCGATCTTAGCTCTTGGAGGGCGCCTTTTTCAGTGTGCTGCCGAAGGCTGTTACCAAGCCACACGCAAAACGGGAGTCTTTGCAACGCACACCATTGAAGCCATTAATGTGCGCGCTCTTGGAACGGTTCGGTTTGCTATTTTGCTTCTTCGCGCTGTATTTGTAACTGAATACACGTGTCTGTCTTGTAGTGCGAGTGGTGGAGTTTTTTTTTTTTGTCATTATCACCCTCTTTTCGGCGTCAAATCTGTTTCCACCGTGACCGGTAGTGCATGTGCACTGGAAAAGGCAATGGTGAATATTGATTGTCCGATCGGTTCGGATCCGCTTAGACCTACGGTGGCATTGGTCATCGCGCGGCACTGTCATTATGCGGTTTAACGTGCTGTTCAGCACGAGACATGCATCGCTGATGGTTTCACCGGCTGTTGTGGTTTCTAAGAATAATACAAGTGTGGTTTTTGAACGGGCAGTGTGGCGTGCTATTACACGTGCTGCACCATGGCACACAGCTGTACCGCACTGCTGATCAGGGTATGTGTGTGTGTGTATGCGAGCGCGGGAATTAGAAGCAAAGTGCGCTGTATAGGCACTGCTACATTCTTCTTACGATGGCACGAGAAACGTATATGTCCAGGGAACCACATTAACATGCTTGCTCGTTCTAGCCAACAGTCCACGGTACCTAGCAGAGCGAGAAAGCATGTTCATTTTGTTTTCTGGGCGAGGGAAATACACTGAAACGCTCGCGTGCGCGTGTAAGCAGGAAAGGTATAGAAATCAGAGCAATAAAAATTAAATTGAAGGTTTCTTTAGCGTAGCGCGATATTGTTTTTTGGGTTATAATAACGTCTTCTACATTTGTAGCGTTATAATTGGACTCATGTTCACTATTAACCGTGTCAAAGCATTACCGCCTGTGCGTAACGAATGCGTTGAATGCGAAAGGTTGAGATTCGTGAGTGAAGCATATTATTTTATCCGAAACTAATGAATTGGACAAAGATTAATCGAAGCGATCATTGGCTTAAAATTTAAGGAAAAGAATCTTAGAACGGACATAAAGAATATTATAGCACTGTAAAACCGTGCGTCATATTCTGTATGCCAAAGGCTTGTTGAACCCAGGGAAGTCCTGTCAGCTTTATGTGGTATTTTTCTGTCAAATTACGCTTGACAATTCAAAACTGGGAATCGGAATTCGACATGCTCATTTCCGATTTGTTCTCGGGAGGATTTTTTCCCCACTGTCAAAGTGTGTAGTTTGATTTGAATTTGTTGGTGGTGTTTAATAATAGAAAAAAAGCCTGCATAGCCATGAATATTTACTCGCATGCGATAGAGCTAAATAATCAGTAAATTATGCAAAGTTAAAAAAAAAACTAACAGACCAACTATTCTTCGGTTATTGCACGTGTAGACAAAAGCTAGAATTGCAAGGGCTCAGGACGAGCTCGCCAACTGCTTTCAGTTTGTTTAGCGCTCGTAAACTTCCTGTGTTTGTTTAGCAGGGTGTAACAGTGGCATGGGATTCTTGCTTATTCTACGATGTTTCGTGTCGTTTTTTCCTTGATCGTTTAGAAAGTGGTGCTGCAGCGAAAAAAGAGCCTCGAACGGTATCCTTGAAGAGCTGCCCAACAATCAGTGTCCAATCGACAAACGACAACGACCAATTTCAGCAATGCTCCGGTATTTGTCCTCCAAACTTTTTTTTTTTTGCTTTACATTGTATACGTACCTGGCAAGACACAGCAGCATCAAAATAAACCGTAGCAAAATACATAAAACTTTTATAACAATCACGAACACATGTTACAAGCGTGCGCCAGTGGGGTTTGGCGATCAAATTTAATGTTTTGTTTGGTGTTTTGTTTGCAAGTGTTTTTTTTTCTGTACGGCCAAGAGACGCATATGTAAGGTGTGACAGTGACAGACATCTGCGAGGTGTATAGAAACAAGCAAGCGGACTTGTATGAAGCTAACCCTGTCACTGGCAACCAAAAAAAAAAAAAAAAAACATCAATATGTAAGGCTACCGGGACACCGGGCGACTTTTGAGGCATATAACTTTTGAATGCGTTATCCAATATTGATGCAATATTCCGATGAAAATTTGAATAAAATTATGCAGTTTCTATAACTGTGCATAGATCGGGTCAATTTGCTACCGTTTTTATGTAATAGCTTTTCAAAGTTGACAGGATTTTTTCAAGAAAAACAAATACAAAGCGAAAAAAAAATTTTTTTACTACGCTATACAATTTTTGATCAAAATGGCTCTAATATTTTTGAGAACTGTATATTAGACGTCTATTACAAATTTGAATAAAAAACGTTACAACACACTTGTCATCATAATTTTGCAATTGCGACAAATGCAAAAACTTTTAAAAATGGTTCTCTATGTATTAGTTAAACCGAATATACATTGTAAAGAGACTGAAATTAAACATTTTGTGTAAATTTTATTTGATTTTGGTGTCTTTCTACCAAGAAGTATCATGATATAACGGTTTTTATTCAAATAGAAACTTCTTTATCTTTTTATGACTTATAGAAAAAAATTAAATACATCATGTTGGACGTTTAATATATACTTCTCAAAACTATTAGATTCATTTTGATGTAAAAAATTTGTAATGTACTGAAAAAAATGATTTTTGTCGCCTGTCGGATGCGATGCATGCCATGGAAATGCTTTTGTGGAATTTATTACAAGCTAGTGCACTAATTATGGACGAGTTTGTACACCGTTTGGACTAAAATAAGAATTGTGACGAAACTACTGAATAAAAATTCGTAAACAAAGGTGAAGTAGATAGACACATATATTAGCAACATTTTGTAAATTGAACACTACAACATATAGTACTTTACAAAAGTTGTAGCCTTTTTGTAAAACCTTTTCCATGTACCAATTGTTGTGTTATGTGATCCAAATATTGTGCTAACTGTGTTGAAATTGTTATGCTAGTTCAACAAATGTGCTAGGATTGTTTGATGTAACAACATTGATTTTTAACATCAAGGTGAATGTTTTAAAGGAATTTACAATAATAAATTTGATAAATATTTGTTAAAAATCAATAAAGTTTAATATTTTAAAGATAAAATTTAGAATGTCAATTTTGTACGATTTCCCATGCGAAATGACGCAACTGGATTTTGCTATCTGACAGCAAAACTTGTTTGCATGAGAATAGCACAGCAGTTGGTACATGACAGTTTCTCTCGCACCAATTGTTGTGTTATCTTGATAATATAATTATTTAACATTGTTAAACAATAAAAAACTGTGCTGTTTCAGTATAAATAAATCATAATTAAATTGTCAACATCATTTGGAATTGGTTCTGTGTTCTCTTTTACGTATATATTGAAACTTAATGCTGAGCGGTTTTTTTCGCATCGATAAGCAGTGGTTGGTTTTTGGAGAGTGATAATAATTATCGTGATTGTTTGATTAGTTGACTTCGAAAAATTATGAAACTTGTTAGAAAATAAGGAAATACGAAAAATTACACGAATACATTAATATGAAACCGCCAATTGCCAGATTCTGTTCTTAATTTTGGCTTTTTTGGCGATAGCACATCAATTGGTAGACCTATCCTACATCCCGTTTTGAATCCATACACCTTTCCGTTACACTGTGTTTTCGTTCTCTACACCTTGTCAAAATGATCTAGAGCAATCGAGCCACTGCGTGCACGTTACCGAATGACAGATCCTATTACATTTGCGGTGTAATCGGCTGGCCACATCCTGTACAAATTGTACAAACTAGGTGCGCTGAACAACTCAGTATTATATGTGTGCGGTTTCTAGTGTGGAGACGCATTGAACCAATTCGTCGGGATCCACGAAAATATAAGCAAAAAATAAAAAAAAAGGAATAGCAAAAGCGGTAAGCGACCCCTTTTACATTTCGTTCCTCTTCGCTTGCCGAAACTTTAACACGGGGTTTGGCTATCTTTTTTTTTGTGGGGTAGCTGTTTTTTTTATGCCACTGCATTTTGACTTGTACAGCGAGTTGGAATTTTTATTATTACACAAAGCATGAATCGTTCGATAATGCAAGAATGCTCGTGTGTATACCCAATAAATTGGATGCAGTACTCGGTGAAGCATGTTTTTCTCAACTAAATAAAAAAATCGATCCGAATGGGCATATCGAAGCAATATTGAGTATGACGTGAGAAATACATTTTGACTGTTTCATGTGCATGTTCTGACATTTCTACGATCCCTCCTCCGATAGCCCTGTGCCAATATCTGTGCGAGAAGCAGTTTATTTCATATTTTGCGCTGCTCACTGTCGACCGATTTTGTGTCTCTAAAAGCGCCTTCCCTTTACTCCCCAGAGCGAGCAGGCACACGGCAAAGGGTGGCATTTGACATTGGCAATGGGCAAACGACAGCGCAGCGACTACCGTGTGGACGGTGGTGCCTCCTCGACCGAATCGAACGACGAAACGCTACTCGCCACCAAAATGAACGGCGGCGAGATGTGCACGCACATACAGAAGTCCATCGACCTGAACACGATACGCAAACAGATCAAAAGCAACGAGGAGTGGTGCAGAAGGACGTGCAGCAAGTGTGCGGACGAGCAGCAGGCGGCCCGCGGCGGCAGTTATGTCAACGAGCCGCTGAAAACGCCGAACGATATCAACGGTGATACCTCGCTGTGGTTCTGCCTCAAATGTGGCACACAACTCTGTGGCCGGAACAAAAACCAGCACGCTTTGCAGCATTATGCAGTAAGTTTGTTTTTCGTTCTTGCGTACAGTGACACTGTTTGAACTCGTTTAGTACAGTGTGTGTGTGTGTGTGGTTGTTTTTTCTTTTCTTTCTTTCTTTCTTTCGCTTCTACGTTCGCCCTCTAGACGCCTCGCTCCGATATGCACGCCCTTGCAATCAACACCACCACGCTGGATGTGTGGTGCTACACCTGCAGCGTGCCGGTCGATCCGTACGCCAAGCCGAAGCTGCTCGATATAGTCGAGTTTGTCAAGCGCGAAATAGCGAAGGTGCGAGCGGCAGCCGCCCATACCGACGCGCAAATACAGAACGCGACCGAGTCCGTGCGCAACCTGGTGCTGGACGCGCTACAATCAACCACAAACAGCTCGTTCGACGTGCCGGACGCGGCCAAGTTTAACTCCAGCGATCAAACGTACGAGCAGAGCGCGCGCGGCAAGGGGCCCGAGGCGGCCGGACCGACCGCATCGTCCTCCAGCCTCGTGCCGCACGCGACCAAAAGCCTCATCGACGCGCTGCCGCGTGTGCGCGGCCTGTCCAATCTCGGCAACACGTGCTTCTTCAACGCGGTCCTGCAGTGTCTCGCCCGCACACCCTACCTGTCCGACATTCTGAAGCAGTCGGCGACCGAGGGCGAAAAGGTGCACATACCGGGCGGGACGATCAAGCTGCCGGACGGGACGGAGATACTGGCGCCCCCGATCGACGGCGTGCTGGACAACTGGCGCAGCCTCACCGAGGCGCTTACCGAGCTGCTGACCGACCTGCAGGCGAACGCGCCCGAAACGCTCTCCCCGAACCGGCTGCTGCAGGAGCTGACCAGCAAGTGGCCCCAGTTTGACGGGGGCGACCAGCACGACTCGCACGAGCTGCTGCGGCACCTGCTCGAGAGCGTGCGCACGGACGATCTGCGGCGCTACCAGTCGCTGATACTGCAAAAGCTCGGGCTGGAGTCGCGCAAGAGTCGGCAGAACACGGACGGCACGCAGCGCGCGCTGGCCAAGTACTACAACGAGCAGATCTCGCAGTGGGTGTTCCGGCCGGAGCAGGTGTTCCGCGGCTCGCTCGTGTCGACCCTCACCTGCCAGGATTGCCACCATACCTCGTCGCAGCATGAGTACTTTCTCGACATTTCGCTGCCCGTGTGCGTGGAGAAGCCGCAGCCGCCCGTCCGGCGGCGCAGCAGCCCCGAGCCGGACGGGCCGGGCATGACCGGGGTGTCGGCTGGGGCTAGGGGCACGGCAGCGGCAGGCACCGGCGGCCACACGGCGCTCTCCAAGGCGCCGAGCAAGAAGGAGCGCGAGCGGGAGAAAAAGGCCAAGCGAATTGCCAAGCATCAGAAGAATCGAATCAACCTGTCCTCGGTGGGAGGCGTTGTGGGGGGCATTGGCACGACTGCCGCGGCGGAGCAGCCGGCCAGCGCCGGCGACGAGAGCGAAGCGATGGCAAACATGGTACCGCTGACGGAGGATCACTCATTCCAATCGGATTGCGCCAAGGGCAACGACGACGGCTCGTCGGACGAGTCGAGCGAACCGTCCGACGCGGACGTAGAGGACAACGACGTGACGGATGACGCGCTATCGAAGTGCGGTTCCGCGCCGGCGGTCGACCAGAACGGCAATCAGCTGCGCTCGATGCCGGAGAAGTCGGACGATGCGCCCGAGAACAGCAACAAGGAGTCGGACGGGAGCAACATCGTGTGCGAGGTCGGGATCAGCGCTCAGCGGGCGGCCCACATGGTGCGGCAGCTGTCCGGGGGCAATGGCGGCAGCAGCGAAACGGACGAGGAAGCGAGCAGGCAGCGGCAGGGCGCGCGGGCCGGCGGTGCGGGCGACGTCGACACCTGCACCGGCGAGCCGAAGCGCGGCCGGCAGCGCACGTTCAGCCACGCGGACTGGAGCAACACGATCGCGCCACGGTACCAGTGCGAGGACGGCGAGTACTCGGTGCAGTCCTGCTTCAACAACTTCACCGCGGTGGAGCTGATGACCGGCAACAACAAGGTGTGCTGCGAGGCGTGCACGGAGCGCATCAACGGCAAGGGCGGCCCGTCGGTCAACACGAACGCGACCAAGCAGTTCCTCATCTCGCAACCGCCCGCCGTGCTGATACTGCACCTGAAGCGCTTCCAGGTCGGGCTGCGCAGTGTGTTCAAAAAGCTGAACAAGCTGGTGTCCTTCCCGTTCGTGCTGGACATTGCGCCGTTCTGCGGGTCGAAGGTGAAGCGGGCGTCGCACATCCGCCCCGGGCAGAAAAAGATCCTGTACGCGCTGTACGGGCTGGTGGAACACTCCGGCTCGATGCACGGCGGCCACTATGTCGCGTACGTGAAGGTGCGGCCGACCTTCGGCCCGGGCGATCCGCGGTGGAAGTTCATTCCGCAGGGCACGAAGGACGAGCTGGACCGCAAGTCCGAGCAGGAGATGGCCAAAGAGCAGGCGATGCGCATGGGGCTGCACGTGCGGGACAGTGATGATTCGTTCAGCTCCTCGCACACGCCCAGCGACAACGACGAGTGCGGCCGCAAGCGGTCCCAGCCGCGGGACAGGCAGCCGCAGGACGAGCTGGAAGGTGCGGTCGGGTACGCCCACAAGCCACAAGCCCGGCCCGCGGCGGAGGAGGTGGAAACACCGCCCGGCAAATGGTACTGCGTATCGGACAGCTACGTGCGCGAGGTCACGGAGGAGAGCGTACTGAAGGTCCAGGCCTACCTGCTATTCTATGAGCGCATATTCTAACTGCTCTCGTCATCCATCCGATCCGTGATCTTTCTTGCATTTCGTTACCCGCACAGATGCATGTTTACCGCCAGTCTCGTTACTATGTTATTACTCCCTAGGATCTTCTACTCAGTGTAGAAGAAATTTATTTTTATTCTTTTTTTTTTGGTCCGTAGTACACCGACAGCAATCGTGAGCCGTTTACTCAATTTTGATGAGTGGTCAATAATTTATATTTTTTGCCATCTATTTTCATGTTACTATAGCGTCACAATTTCTCGTATAACATTTTTAAATTTGTACGTTTTGCTTGGCCGTGCGGCTTGATGCGGCTAAAATGAAGTTGTTAAAACAAAACAAAAAATTCAATGACTGTTGTAAAGGTAAACTTCAAATCCTCTTCTCGAACAGCGTGTGTATGATATAAAATGTGTGGGTTGGTTACTCTTTGCTTCTCAGCTACTACTTTTGTGCTAAAGAACAATAAACAACAACAACAACAAATTGTAACATGTTAATGATTGCATTACGTACACTTAAGGCGTCACCCATCAATTACGAAACGCAAAATGCAGCAATCAAATTCAAATAGATTGTGATAATCGGATCCTCAGCACGGTTTGCAATGTTCTTACATCACTATCATCAGAAGCGTTTTCCAGCCATCTTCCTGGTCCTCCATAAATATTCCAGAAATGATTATTTGGCTTTAGATGTTGTATCATCATCAAATTGATTTTTCTATTTCACATAACATGTGATGTTAAATATGTTACGCATGTCTTACAACTTACGAACAACATCGGTAATGTTTGCAAGAGTTTTGGCTGCATTTTCGATGTATTTATACAATTACGACCAATCGTGTTTAAAGCGTTACAGTTAATTCTTGTGCCATTTGCTTCTAAGCGCGTATCGTTACTTGTGAATCGTATGCTACTATCACGAAATGCCTGCCTGCCTACAATCGAGTGGGGCACCCACACTGTGGTCGTCGCAGTAACGGAATGCAACGCTACTGCGACGATCCTTTGTTTAGTTTTTCCGTCCGTGGTTACCAAATTAGACGGACCAAATGACGGACTATTCGGCTGCCTAAAACGTAGGATGATCTTTTTTAGGCGGGCATAACCGCGAAGGTTGTTAAGTCACGAAGAAGAATATTCGTTTATAACTTTCAGGGTTTTCCAGGGGTTCTCAAAGTTGTGGGACACTTCCTTGACTCTTTCTTATTGGAAGTGAACTTCATATGATGGAAATTGGACTCGATCATACAGATTGGCATCCTTTTTGGACAGGTTGCTTGGAAAATCCTATTAGATTTGTTGAACAAGGGTGCTATACAAGGGTGCTGCTGCTCCAATTCCCATTACATTAGGTTCATTTCACGTATGAAAGAGATATTAGAA
Organism: Anopheles coluzzii; assembly: GCF_943734685.1. Lineage (NCBI taxonomy): Eukaryota > Metazoa > Arthropoda > Insecta > Diptera > Culicidae > Anopheles > Anopheles coluzzii. The sequence continues at coordinate 11,804,678 of NC_064669.1, forward strand.
AACAAACCGCAGTCAAAGCAACGTATGAAAGAGTCAATGAAGTGTCCCACAGCTATGAGAACTACTGGAACCCCTGTATTAGTTGTTCGAAAAAATATAAATTCAAAATGTTAAAATTTTGCGTTACGTAACAAAAGATAAACTCCCCCTCTCCCCTATGTAACAAATTGTTACGTTTGACGACACCCACTCCCCCCACCCGCACCCCCTATTAGCGTTACATATTTGATGGATGGCGCTTTAGGGCGTTTGGTAGGGCCTATGTCACCTTCGCCTCTCTTAGGTATAGATGGGATGGGTTGGGCAGGCCGGTGGGTTCAAAATGATTATCACTGAACCAAATATAAAAAAAAGAAATACGTTACTCCTACTACTATCAGCAATTTACTGCTATCCGTAGCACCCCTTACTACACTGCGGCTAGTTATTATAGCCACATCTCTAGTTTTCGTGTTTTTGCTATATCTTCGATCAGTTTGGGATGGTTGTTTGTGGTTGTAAAATAGGAAATTTGCCCCTTTTTTAATTATTTTTACCATGCATGTAGTTCTTACACTAATTATTTAACGTTATGAACGTTGTTAACGTGTAGTTTATTTAGGCGCACTTTAACAAATTATTAAGAAATGTTTACTTTGCTTAGATTTCTTATTTTTCTATTAATTCCTTGTTTTTTGCATTTTGTGCACCTGCAATTACATCGAATGTCCTGTTTGGCATACAAATGCCCAAGTGTTTCAGTATTGCTTGTAAAAACTACATCCCAGCTTTCAAAATAGCTTTTTATACTCATTTGCATCGTAAAATTGCATATTGTTTGCATATAGCCTTGTCATAATTATTTCAAAATATTTTCTACCAAATTCAGATCAGAATTTCGAACACGTCAAAGTAAGATTTGTTTAAGTCCTAGAATCACATTTTTGTAACCGTATTCGTGTGGATACTACAAAATGTCGGTTGTGTTGCAGACAATTTTACTTTTTTCCACGATATTTTTAAAAAATAAATGGCCTTAAACAACCTGATAACTTCTTGATAAACTTCTTGATAACTTCTTCTTCTTCTTCTTCTTCTTCTTCTTCTTCTTCTTCTTCTTCTTCTTCTTCTTCTTCTTCTTCTTCTTCTTCTTCTTCTTCTTCTTCTTCTTCTTCTTCTTTGGTTCAACAACCACTTTGTTATTGATTGTCCATAGTAGGATAGTCAGTCCTATGTATGGAGGCACGTTCGCCATTCGGGACTTGAACTCATGACGGGAATGTTGTTAAGTCGTACGAGTTGACGACTGTACCACGAGGCGTTTTATAACTGCTTGAAAAAACCCAAAAAATACGAATGCGGATATAGAAACTAGCTATGGTTATGTTTACCTTTTTTTTAATCCTGCTTTAAATCTTTCAATTCTTTTCCTTATTTGGCACAACAACCGCTGTCGGTCGAGGCCTGCCTGTACCCACTAGTGAAGTGAGCTTGGCTTTCAGTGACTTATTGTTACCATAGCAGGATAGTCAGTCCTACGTATGGGGGCACGGTCTATTCGGGACTTGAACCCATGACGGGCATGTTGTTATGTCGTACGAGTTGACGACTGTACCACCAGACCGGCAAAATGTTTGAATAGATCTCTGAAAAAATCCGAACAAAATAAAGCCAACAAAAGTGGGTCAAGTACAACTTGAAGGGCCCATGTAGTGAAAGTAAACATAACATATCACCTACTTTTGTTTCACAAGTAGGGAAATTTCTAAGGAAATTGTGACAAAATGTAAGTAAAAAAATGTTTTAAGCCAGTGCAAGGAAACTTTGTAAGGAAAATGTAGTGTAAAAAAATGTCACCAATGTTCTATCGCCCTTCCCCACGCGACACGGGAAGCAAAACGGATAACACAAAGCAATTCTCAGTCTCACTCGTGCCATGTCCTATGAAAGCGTTCTGTAAGCCCGAAGGAAGATTGAAGAGGGGCTGTGCCAACTGTGCTAGAAACAGACATCAAAAGACAGTAGACTGACTTCACTGCCATTTTCACGACTGCATTATAAAGTCTCGAGACAGGCCAATTGAGAAACAAAAGCGATATGGCAGAGAAAATAGAATAAGCCGCTGAACAATGCAAGGGTTCCGAGCGACCCAGCCCAACAGTCTTCCCTTATTTTACCCATTCGTGCGGTTTTCGCTCGTCAACGGTACGGCGACGACGGATGCGAGAAAACCCCGCCGATCGTTTCCTTTGGCAGCAACTGTTCACTCAACTGCTCACTAAACGTTTCACATGCAGAACAATTGAGCAGTTAGCTACGAACAAAAACAATATGCTTTCGTACTCTGTACAACACACCATCAAACGTCCCAAGCTTGACAAGTGTTTCGGTAGTCTTTTTGGCCTTAGACCAATTTGGTGTTCAAAATATGTAGTTCTTGTACAAAATATATATGTACTAGTTAAGAGTAGGTCGAAAAAGAAGTATAAATAACAATAATAATAAAATAATTAACTAGTACTTCATTTACTAATATACTAAGTAATAATATACTATTTTTTACTAATACTAATATTAAAATAATAATAATATAACCATCAAATAATAAAAGAACAAAAATATAAATTAATTACAAGATTTTTATGGATATTGATATGTATGTGTATTTATTTATTTATTTATTTATTTATTTATTTATTTATTTATTTATTTATTTATTTATTTATTTATTTATTTATTTAGTTATTTAGTTATTTAGTTATTTATTTATTTATTTATTCATTCATTCATTCATTCATTTATTTATTTATTTATTTTTTATTTATTTATTTATTTATTTATTTATTTATTTATTTATTTAAATGAAATTATAAAATAAATAGAAATAAATTTATTAATTAAATAATTAATTAATTAATTAATTAATTAATTTATTTATTAATTTATTTATTTATTTATTTATTTATTTATTTATTTATTTATTTGTTATATAACATTCTATATAATAATAGTGATTCAGGCTCTCAAGGATCAATTATTTAAGGTTTGTTTTAATTTTTGTCAATAATGTATTCCATCCGGTTACGAGTGGCATATCGTGCTTTTGGAATCCAATACCAATTTTCAATGGGTCTCTCCAAAACCTTAAGTACCCAGGAGTCCACTTCCCATCACATAAAGTTAACTTCCTACAAGAAAGTGTTCCAAAGTTCAAAGAATCCCTGAAGAACTCAGTAACTACAAGGTCTCTCCCTACAGCTGGTCACTACGTACTCGTCGTTATGTAAATCCACCCCCTTGCCCCAGGATATGCGCCTTCCTGAAGAGTTTGGTTGGGTATTCTGGTTTTGATTCTCTGCAGGACTCTAAATTGTCAACGAGCAAGGAGGTTTGCGGAGAGATCCTGTAAGCCCTCCTCTCCCTGAAGAAACAACACCATAACGGACAGCCCGCAACATGAGAAAATGGGAGCATGGAAACTGCTGCTTGGGTTTGAGGCTAAGGATAACGCCAACGTAATGTAAACGGGTTAAGCTTTAATTTCAACTAAACGTCAGCCACAACGTCAGTCGACATCGTTACTCAAACCATGAATGTTGTTCGCTGTGTTTGAAGCCATCCGTACGCGATACAACATACCACAGAAAGTTCGTTTTTCGTTATCATTGTAAGTTATGTATATTCAATCAAGTGAATGCGTAGTTCCAGTGTTTTGGGCCACTTTCGTTCGGCTATTAGAGTACCTCAACCGTGTAAGATGATAACGTTATTTACACGGCTATCAATCTCAATCAAACGAACTACACTCAAATCTCTACTTCATATTCACATCATGAATTACTGCAGCATCGCACAGATTTTATGTTTAAAATATGAAGTGAGTGCATTAAAATTGAACGTTGTACTGTTTCTATTAAGCCAAGATATGGTGGCTACTAGGGTATACTAGATCACAAAAGTGCAATACTAACGGGCCAATAACCATAGCGCAATTTTTGTGCTAATGAAGGGTAATTTTTTTCTTCGTGAATTTCAGATCCTCTAATGAGACCTTGTATATACAAAGACATACAAAACGCCCGAAGAGAATCTATGAAAAGTGTGGACAGAAGCTCCATTCAGTATACTGGAGTGTGTGAATAAATGACACTTTTTTTTGATAGCGCAAGTGGAACTAAATGTGAATTGTCTAAATCTTCTGAAATAAAAAAAAATGGGTAATACACTTCGAGACACATCATCGAGGAAGCAATGGTGTTGAAACGTAAGTTTTTATTTTAATTACCACCTACATTTCGAACTACATATACTATTCTAGACAATCAGTCTTAAGCAAGCATCTCGAACGGTAGGCGATGAGTTGAACGTCAAAATATTTGTTTCATGCCAAACAATTCTGAAAGTTTGCATTGGTCATAGCATGATATATATAATTGCATGATAGCTATCAAGAAAACAACAAGATGAGAGTGTAACAGGGTGATTGTGATTGAAATGTTCGTAAGAAGTATAACCAATATTACAAATTGTACAATATCTTGCCAAAGAAATCAGGCAAATGAATCGAAACCAAACATTCAAAGCTACTGTGGATATGAAAGTTTCAAATATTTTTTCAATAATAACGAGGATCTTTTCTCTTTCCGTTCTGAAAGGCATGATTAGATCATTATTCTTTTGAGATTCTATCTCATGTATCAGCGTGAATATATTCCCAAAGAGGTTATGTTATAAAAACAGAGTAAATAATGAAAATATTTGAATCCAATCTCAGTTCTGGGTTGAATCTTAACATTTACCTGCAGGATTCAACTAATAAAAATATATTACTCAGTGTATACATCTCTAGTTAGGACCATATCGACGTTGATCAGTGCGCACATTTATTTCGAATTTTTGGCTACCGTTACTGTAAGCATGCAGGTAGCGCGTCTGAACTTCTGCAGTGCTTTGCGTTACCCTTTGAGTATGTTCAGGTGGAAGCAGAGACAACCGGATCGACAATTTCAGATTACCAAAACGGATACTCACCAGACTAGAAATGTGGTGTATGTGAGCTGATACACTTCTGACACGTTCCTTTCATTGAATGTTAAATTATCGGAATTGCAGTACCTGTTTGATATGATTATGCCGCTCTCTTTTTTCTCACTAAAATTGATCAGCTAAAGTGTGTGATTGTCAGTTGAGTTTCCTTGTTGCTGATCTGTTCTATCTCCTAATGTGGCAGTATAATGTACACCAAAGACGTTCTATGTACAGAACGTATAATCGTCATGTGTTTGCTGTCCACCACAGCTCTCTTTGTCGTTTCCAAATAATGACCAGGACTGTAAACATTCTTTAAAAACAGTAAGGTACTTTATAATCTCTCAGGTGAAAGTTTATATTTCATGAGCAGAGCATAAGACTATAGAGTTTAATTATGTTGGACTACTGTGAAATCTCTCTAAGGTGAATCTTCAAGGGGCCGTCAGCATTGAGAGATATTCATGTTGAGGAAAACTAACTATGAAGTATCCAAGAAACTACGAGAAAAACATGGAATCCTGTGACTAATATTTTTGTTAGCCCACCTAAAAATTAATCTTTGAGAATTTTGGCTGCCAAATCGCAAATGCAGCTTGAAGGATATTCGCCTTGGAAAAACATTCATCTTAGAGAGACAAAACATTTATATAATATAACGGGACCATCAAAATGTACATCTTAAAGAAATAATTCACCTTCAAGAGAGATTTCCCTGTATTTTTTATATAGATATGGCACTGCCACGGCTGAATCTTTGGTCAGGATGCGTCTTTGAGTTCAAGACAATTTAATTTCGCTGTTACAATTTCGCTGAGGTTGCAATCAGTCCATAATATTTAAATAATCAATCAAAGACAAACCATGGACCGTAATTGGAAATGTGTTGGAAAACAGAATATTTATCTACATACTCAATGAGAGAAAAAAGGATGAGTCCTTAACAAGGAATTGGATTAGTTCCAGTAACAAAATAGAAACGTGGTAATGTTCATGGGCTGTAAAATGGCTCATTCAAAACATACAGGAATTTGTTACGATTATTTTTTACCACATGTAATAGAGCTGGTTGGAGCCATATAAACCGTTAACATAAACAGCTCCGAGCGGTACCTACGACTCCGCACGACTCCAAATAAACCCCGACGACTCTGGCTGCCAACTAGCGGTTGCAATCGGCTACAAATGTGTCTGGCGGTTCCGACAGCCTCAACAACTCCTGACGGCTCTCAAGGAACCGAGTATATGATGAGCGGAACCGTGGGTTCGACTCAGTTGGAGTAACAATGCGCGGAAGCGAGAACCCATAACTATTTCCGATGTAACGTATTCTGTTTCAAAATGAATACAGGAGATATCGATAAGCCATAATTATAATCAATATTATCGTTAGCTTATGTTTAAATTTCTTGTTATCTACAAATGTTCAATTTCGTAATTTATATTTTACGTTTCTTTCCCGTACAGCTAATATCATTACAAAATATATAGGATGTCCTAATCAAAATCGATGCTCAACGGTTCATTGATCGACTGTACATCTATAGAACCTTTTTTCCACATGACTGAATTAACTCTCCTCACATGCTTGGCCTTTGCCTTTGCCAAGAGTAGTCAGGATTCATTGAATTTTTCGATCGATAGACTATTAATAAATATAGACGTATCGACAAAATACCACACCAGAAATAAGAGCTAACTTTTATGTAAGTAACATCAAAGCCCCTGCTTTGCAAGTAAAATTTACTTTTTTGTTATTATTAGTTGTTGGTTATTATAAAATTATCATGAACAATTATACTCTAATATGTAGCAAGTCTAGCAATTAAAATGATGTATATGTTTGTAAATCTTGTATATGTGTGTGTATATATATATGTGTGTATCAAATATTCTGTTTATATATTTTTTACTTTATGTACTTCCAATGTTTTACTTATTACATCCAGAAAGCGTGTTGCTGCGTTGGACTCTATCTCATACCAAATTTGACACTACCCGTTGTTCTGTTCGATGGCCGTGTTTATTTGTTTATTGTTTATTAATTGAATGTGCTGTGGTCGTTTTCATGTGACATTATTATCTTCCATCGAGTCAATCTCGTGGGCAAGCTATGGTGTCAGCTTTAGGTGGGGGGGGCTGATCAAAAGAGTCGTGCTCAGCTGACAATGTGGTGAGAGAAGGTGATCTGCTCGTAACTGCACGGGGGGATGAGGAATTTACAAAAGCGTATCCTCGCGCCTTCATCGGTTTTGCTCTTGTGGTTTCGATTTTTATTCTTGTTGGCGTTATTTACGAATTGATTGTAAAGGGGTTTTTTTTCAAACATGATATAAGTATTATCCAATCCCAGCAATATTAAAATAAATGTTCCTCCAAACAAACACCAATCGAAAAACTGTGCGAAAATTGTTCCAGTTAAATGTGGTAGAGAAGTTTTATATTATCAAAGTACCGTTTGCAATGTTAGCTTCACAGTGAGCTCTATTAGTTACTTATCCGTGAGCTAGACTACATGTTTCATATTGTGAATCGCCAATTATAAAAAAAATCTTTATATTTTACAAAGCTTTGGCTTTTATAGTTATCTTATTTTGTATGCGACTTGTAATGCACAGCGCAACCGCGATTGAAAACACCATTTTGACAACGATTGTGACAATTGCAGTTGCACTCAATTTGGGCCCAATGAGTTTGCATTTTTTTGGAATTGGAAAGTTTTGGGTAAAAAACTATTTTATAAAAACTATTCAAATGCTTTTGTCTGCCACTTTCTTTTTTTGTCATTCTCCTACTACTGGTATATAAAAATGTGTCATCTTTTTTACCCCATGGTTGCCAAATATCACTTTCCTTTGCGTATGTAATTGATGGATGATCCTTTAGTAATTCCAGAAAGATGTATTTAGAAATATGGTTTGTTTTGTTTCTGCTGAACATTTAACTGTATCATAATGATGTTTATTTGATAATGTTGTCAAATCTATTTTACGATATTTCTATACAATTCTCAGCAGGTTACCAACAAGATTAACTAAAGTGGCGGTGAATGATGAGTAATGCAAGCGAAGTTCCTTGGGAGTTTCTGCAACTGACAGCATTGACGAATATATCCTTCTATAATGTATCTCATGGTTCGGTGGAATTCAGCATAAACTGTGGTTCAGTTGTACCGAATTTTTCCAATTACATAGTTTCGCTTCCAAATGACAAAGCTGGCCTGCTGACCTTCTTATTACTATTCTCGTTCACTACTGTGTTTGGTAACTCACTAGTTATATTAGCTGTTATTCGTGAGCGGTATCTTCATACGGCTACCAATTACTTTGTTACCAGCCTGGCAGTGGCGGACTGTTTAGTAGGATTAGTAGTGATGCCCTTTTCTGCATTGTACGAGGTACTACAAAATACTTGGTTCTTTGGCACGGACTGGTGTGACATATGGCGATCTCTTGACGTTCTGTTTAGCACTGCATCAATTCTGAACCTGTGCGTCATTTCGCTCGACAGATACTGGGCAATCACGGATTCATTTTCCTATCCAATGAAAATGACGCGCCAAAAAGCGGTAGTACTGATAGCGGCAGTTTGGATCTGTTCTAGCGCGATCAGTTTCCCGGCGATTTTATGGTGGAGAGCAGTTCGCGAGACAGATATGCTACCGTTTAAATGTACATTCACTGAGCACCTTGGTTACCTTGTATTTTCATCCATCATATCGTTTTACCTACCATTAATAGTAATGGTATTTACATACTGCCGAATATATCGAGCGGCCGCCGTTCAAACACGCTCACTAAAACTTGGCACTAAACAAGTCTTAATGGCATCTGGCGAACTTCAGCTCACGTTACGAATACATCGTGGTGGAACCACTCGTGAGCGCCTAAACCATCCGCGGTTGGCTGCTTCCGATCACTACCAGCAGTTTCAACATCTGGATCAAATGCAACCTAATACACAGCCGTCGTTGTCAACTCAGCATCAATTCCCGCTCAAAAAACTTCATCAGCTGCAGACAACTAACTCTACCCCAGACGATCCCGATGAAGAACCGTTATCAGCCCTAGAGAACAACGGTATCGGAGGACGACATCGCGTTCATATGGGAAAACATTTTTCACTGTCCCGGAAGCTTACAAAATTTGCCAAAGAAAAGAAAGCTGCCAAAACTCTAGGAATTGTAATGGGAGTTTTCATCGTCTGTTGGATGCCATTTTTTGTCGTAAATTTGTTATCTGGCTTTTGTATGGACTGCATTGCTCACGAAGAAATAGTATCAGCTGTAGTAACCTGGTTAGGCTGGATCAACTCAGGCATGAATCCAGTTATTTATGCCTGTTGGAGTCGGGATTTTCGAAGGTAAGTATGCTATAATAGTTTAAAATATATTTACACCTAGTTAAAATTGCTGTCCAAGACCTTAATTGAGGCCAGTTATCCAACAAAACAATGCCAACGATTAACAAATACCAATAATGATTAATTGTTTTAACACGTATTTATATTGTTGGACTTCAATTTTTATTATCTTTTCAGGGCATTTCTGCGTATTTTGTGTGTTTGCTGCCCACGAAAATTAAGACTCAAGTACCAGCCGACAAGGCGTTCGATAGCATCACAGGTAAATAAAAAATACATATTTCATAGATCACTCAAGTTTGAAAAAGACATGATCAAGTTGGGTTGAACTGAAACTATCAATAACTGGCGATTTCTTTATAAAACAACATGTGGAAGAACATTGGTTCTAGTTGCAGCCGTTTCATAGCCGCAACTAGCTTATCTACCATAAGAAAATATGTGCTGTCTTTTAGGGGACAAAACGTATTTGTTAGATGCGGTTTTGCACAAAAGCGGAAATATCTCTCGAGTGCAAAACGATATTGTGAGAGCCTGGTGCTCAACAAACAACAAAGTCTTTGTCCGTATGGCGTATTTCCGGTTTGAGCCAGACAAGAGTTAGGTAACGAAAAAGTGTCAAATTCTTATATACCTCTCACACGCTACAGTTCTTCTTGGAATGTTTCATTTCAGTTGTGCCTTTTTAGACATATAGATATATGCCGCGAATAAACGCAATAAATATGGCAATTTTGGCAAGTGTTATTAATTACTTGTGTTTTTTTATAAAACGTTAGGAATTAATTCAAATTCCTCTAACGAGTTTTGAAAGAACAAGTCCTCTAGGGAACAAATCGAAGATAAGCATGTCTAGTTCCGATTTTCTTATCGATCAAACCGATTAAAAAAAAAACTAAATGATGGTGACAGTATTTTTCTTCGTTTAATAAGCCTATCACTGATACTAAAAGTATACATTCGCAATTTTTTTATAGTGTCAATTAGTCACAACTGTGAAGAAACAAAATGCTCGGGGCGACTATGGGCTTCGAACGACGAGATCCGTTCGCCGCGGTTGTCAGAAGGCGCTCACTTGGCGCTCAGTTTTAAAATAACGTACCGTTGAGAGACCGTAAGAAGCGCGTGAAAGAATGAGTTCTACCTGCCGGGGTCGAACGTTCCCGTTTGTATGGGGAGAAATCCGCGAGGTTTTGCGCTGCGGATTTGGAACGAATGTTGTTTTCTATGTAACGTTTTGCTTTAAATTTTGCTTAAATAATTGAAGTGAATTGAACTTAGAGGTATGTAAAATTTGGAATTTTTTTGTTATCGATTTCCAATAAAAAAAGTTTTCATCAGATTTGAAAATTTATATTTATATTTATCGAGAGAGAGAGATATTTGAATATTCATGTAAAGGTCAAAATAAATGTTTTTCATATATATTTGTTACACTGCTGAAAACTTTATAGAAAAATATCGCAAAACATTTTCACCATGTAAATAACGTTTATAACTCTTTTAAATAAAATCAATCAGTATTTTTATACAATTTGATAAAGTAGATCCAATCCTGTCGTCCCTCCTAAATTTGAAATAAGTTAAATTCATATTTCAAGAAAGTGAGTTAAGCTGCCTTATAATTTATAACAAATCATCCAATAATGATGTAACGAATGAAATCCAATACCAACGGCAAAAAAATCAAAATTCAAAACTTAACCATCCTTGAATGGTAGAACGTGTTTAAATGCTTGACAGTTGTATCTCATGATTCTCATTCTCTCATGAGCGTCGAACGGATTTCGTCGTTCGAAGCCGGTACTCGCCCCGGCTGTTTCGCCTCCGCGTGTATCTCATAATTGCTGCCTGCAGTCACTCACCTGTAAATTGCATAAACTTGAGCTCTTCACAATCAAGAACTAGACTAAACACCTGCCAATGAAATACGGTGTATGAAAGCTGATGCACTTGTGACACATATTCTACACAGAATGATATTTCCCAAACAAAATGAGTAAAATTTGGTGTACATTCTTTCTCCATACTGGTGGGCTGAGCAGATGAGGGACAAGAAAACTCAATTGATGGTTGCTCATGTAGCTGTGTATCGTATCACTCATAGTGAGAGTTAAAAAATGCAAATTCGCATCGATTAGCAGCTACCCATCCGCTGATGTAGGTGTATTGAACGTTTTGTGTCAGGAAAGAGTCACAAGTGCATCATTCCGCATTGAGTACAAGGCTCTCTCGAGCCCCCACTAACTATAAGCGATATTGTGAGAGCCTGGTGCTCAACAACCAGCACAGTCTTTGTCCGTACGGCGAGTTTCCGGTCTGAGCCTCTTGTCGGCTATGTAACGGAAGAGTGTCAAATTCTTATTTAACTATCACACACTTCAGTTCTTCTTGGAATGTTTCTTTCCAGTTGCAATATCATTGAAATATATGTGGATATATGTATCGCGAATATACTATACGTTAGAAATAAGGGTACGTTTGGCTGCTATTAACAATAATTTTATATCTTCACAACACATTTAAACGCTTTCACTTTGTATGAACACAAATGATCATGGTGCTTATTTTTATTTGAATGTTTGACAAACTTACTATAGAATGACTCCAATCCGCGAGGCATCCGATCTGCAAAGTCGTGACAACGAATAAATCTATTCTTCTTCTTGATGTGTACTTTTTACGTGAACTACCTTTTGAATTGAAACGATAATCTCCTAACACTTTAAAACTTGACTGGAAACACAGCACCGGCGCGCGGGACTTAGATCGACATACGCGCAATTACTCACCGCGAACCATCTAACTGGACAGGCGGTTTTGTCTGGGAGCGTTTCTACATACACCGAGAATGCAGCTGAGAAAATAACTGACAGCATGCTTTGACAGCGACTGACAGCATTTTCGGTGAGAGAATTCTCCTCGGCATGCGAGCGTTTCTACATACACCGAGACTGCAGGTGAGAGATGGCTGTGAGAGAATTGACAATCGGTTTCTCACGCCAGTGTGTGTAGAAGCTCCGGAAAGCGCCGAGATGAGACTTTTAAAATGATGTTGAAAAAATCCATTTGAATCGCTATAATGAAGTCAAAAAAGTTTCTTTTGCTAATAATATAATATTTCTACGATTATTAGACGGCAAAAATGCAAACTATAATTGATCGTTTGCCATAAACTGCCAATTGAATTTTTCTCAGCTCCATCGTTCTTTGCATGCCGAGGAGAATTCTCTCACCGAAAATGATGTCAGGCGCTGTCAAAGCATGCTGTCAGTTATTTTCTCAGCTGCATTCTCGGTGTATGTAGAAACGCTCTGCAAAGAACGATGGAGCTGAGAAAAAATTTAATTGGCAGTTTATAGCGAACGATCAATTATAGTTTGCATTTTTGCCATCGTAATAATCGTAGAATTATTATTAAAAAGTAAAATAAACTTTTTTGAATTCATTTTAGCGATTAAAATGGATTTTTTCAACATCATATTAAAAGTCTCATCTCGGCGCTTTTCAGAGCTTCTACACACACCGGCGTGAGAAACCGATTGTCAATTCTCTCACAGCCATTTCTCAGCTGCATTCTCGGTGTATGTAGAAACGCTCTGGAACGGGAAGTGACTCTGTGCGCTGAGCGATGCGCGTGTGTAACCGTTCAGTTAGACATACAGCGACAACGTCGCGCGCGACGAAAAATAGCTCTAAATTTCACTTTGTGTAGATCAAAGTAGCTCATTTGACTCAGTCAACCAACTTGTTTTATATTTGAAAACACACAAAAATAGGTTGAAATGTGTTCAAATCTAATTTTTTGTGTTTGGCATTAATCTGGCTTGTAAAAAAACTAGATACAGTAGAACGTCGATTATCCGGGGACGGATGAACCGGCGGGCGGCTTAACCGTGCGTATAAATACGGCAGCTGTGTACGGCGAAAGTTTGCAGCGATAATCAATTGGGAAACCAGTTTCTTGTGTAGCTCTGTAGTGTCTAGGGGTATTTTCGAAATTCATTTTTGTTCATGAACAGTTGTTAAACCTACAGTTATTGATTAAAATAATATTCTCCTAACGATAAATCGATTGATTCTAGGTGAATTAATAATAAAACTAGTGAATTTCATATGTTTTATATGCGTTTGACATTTCTTGGACCATTATCCGTGCAAATCGATTAACCGGCAACCGTCCGGTCCCGAGCTGCCCGGATAATCGACGCTCTACTGTAATTCGATTATTTCGGATGAAGCAAAATTGTCGCGCGCGACGAGTAGCTCTGTTTGCAAAATTGAGCTACTTTTTTTCGCGCGAGACTTCGTCTATTTGGACGGTAAGCAAGACAGCGTGTTTAGCAAGCTATCACGAGTAGTTAATAGTTCCCAGTTAACAACAATCCTAAAAGACCACTATTCTGCCAGAATGAAAAGAATGTCGATTTTGTTTTTTGGGTGGTTTTCGATAGCTTAAAGAAAATACTCGGGAAAAGAGCTATGCGACACTCGAGTTACGCGGATTTTTAATGTCGACGGTTCATGTCAAATCAGTACAATTCTCGTGATTTCCAGAAATATCACTAATTTTCGTGTAATTTTGCAAATAGGGTGTGGTTATAGCCACTTAATTAATCGTAAAAGTGCCTTGCTATCATGGGAATATCGCAATATTCTGTAATGATATCTTTCGACATAGAATTATATTTTCCAGGCGTCTAAAGTTATTGTGCCTAAAGTTATTAGAATAATGTAACATTATCAATCCATGTTTTTTTCCAGAGATTGGCTTCGAGACGATGCTACTCCACCTGCTCACTTCATGGGATACAACAAGTGCGGCAAAACTCATGCGAACAGACGCATATTTAGTTTTCACCAATACGATAGGATGACCGCACGAGCCTTCTATCAGTTTCTTATGTTTCTCAGTTCAATTTCTATGCTGTGTTCTTATGAGTGACTTAAAATCTCTATTTGCCGTTGATTGCTGGAAAGAACTGAACACTCAGACTGGAAGCCCTTCGATTTTTTCAACAATACGTACAAATCTAATGTAAAGAAAAATAATGCCCAAGAAAGAGATTCCTAGTCCATTGCAACAAAGTACTTTTATCGCCATTGTGTCAGTGCTATCAGTAGGTTGTGTAGTTGTAAGTTTTGTTTTTGTCAAAATAGAGCACGAATATATAATAAAGCCAGTAACCAAACAATACTTTAGAAGTAGAACAATCATTGCGAACAACTGTATTCTATCCGCATGAACAGCCGCAGTATGGAGGTAGAATAATCGTATTCTAATAATTATTGCAGTAAACAAAAATCTCATCGCACACACAAAAATATTTATGAATAGTGAATAGTTGAAATGATAGCAAAAAACTCAAGTTTGATACATACTTATTTGATTCAATTCATTCAACTCATCAACGGAAAGTTGATGAAATTCAGCGCCGGGGGAACGTATTAATTTAACACTTTTACCACCATTTCATATGGATCTCTTTGTTAACTCTTTACAACATATACCAAGCGACTTTCAGTACTACGAATAGCGAGGCACACAAGAAAGAAAGAGTATTGTCCATTTGGCAGGGTCTCTCAGGAATCCCTTGAGCAAGACCATATGCAGGCGTGATTTCTGTAGGTCTGAATAAATCCGAAACTTTCACATACCCGAAGCAACCTTTCATTAGTATAATGAGATACCAAGCGCATCAAATCACTGAAATGACAGGGGGTCCAAACGACTCAAAATGTCGTTATAAAAGTAATCCTAAATAACTCCGTTTAGCAGAAGATAAACGGCTGGAGCATTTCAAAAATATTAAAAAATAGTTGGTGGCGCTATCTGTCTATCCCCCAGTTTACACATGCCAATCGCCAATAGCGAAACCATCGAACTCCTGTCAAAATTATATTGAGTTGAGGGTACTATGGGTTCGATGGATGGGTTTTCAATCACATGCGGGTATCCAGTAGCTCAGTTTCGAGGGCTAATGTAAACACACGGTTGGGATTCCTTTTAGTCATTTTAGCGAGAGCTTGAGTCGTTTAGACCCCGTAGTTGTTTAGTGCAATTGTGACGCTTGAGCTGTTATTGGAGCCTGATTTTCGTCTTGAAAAAGTAAAAACTAAAACATTGATTAAACTTGTCAAAATAAAACAACAATAACGTATACATATAAGCCCATCACGGGCCGCATTATACGCTCTCAAAGGCAGCATACGGCGCTTCAATTACGCTGATTCAAGCCCGAAAACGATTTTGACAGTTTCTCAAGTGTCACAAATCCACTAAATGACCACTAAACGGGTTCTAAACGGCCAGCATGGCAGTTGCAATCGCGTTTGCAATCACGCTCGATGTGTAACCGTTCTAAAGACATATTCCGACAACGTCTCGCGCGACAAAAAAGTAGCTCAGTTTCGCAAACAGAGCTACATGCTTCGCGCGATGTTTCTGCTTCATCCGAAACACTTGAACTATCCAGTTTGTTAACGTGCTAGTTTAATGCAAAACTCAGAAAAAAACACATACATATTGACTTATTTGTGTATGCTTACAAATAAAAAATAAGTAGGTTGACTGGGTGAAATGAGCTACTTTGATCTACGCGGTATGAAATTTATCAACGCAACTCATCGAAAACCAGCGCGAGACGTTGTCGCTCTATGTCTATTTGAACGGTAACGGCTTTTTTAGATTGGAGATCGCTGTTCCAGCCATTTAACCCCCATATGTGATGCTTGAGCTTTCTGCTGAGTTTGTCCAGTGATGCCCCAAAACTCAGCATACGGCATTGTTTGAGCAGGGTTGTATTGCATGGTGTTGAAATCACTATCATTCATGATATGAAATAATATCCCAAGCGCCACAGATTAAGCTTAAACGACTGGAAAATTGAATATCCATAGAAAAAAAATGAAAGCTCCACAGCTTCATTGGTTTGATCAATAGATGTCGTATTAAAACTGATTATTATATTGCTATCTTTTTCTTGCAATGTGTTTCGACAAGTTTCATCTTATCATGACCTATAAAGCCTCCTAACTTTCTGAGCAAAAATCTATATGAATGGTCGTGTGGTCAGATACGTGGGTATCAACACCAACGACCATTACCGTAGCAACCCAAGCGCCACAGATTAAGCTTAAACGACTGGAAAATTGAATATCCATAGAAAAAAAATGAAAGCTCCACAGCTTCATTGGTTTGATCAATAGATGGCGTATTACAACTCATCATTATATTGCTATCCTTTTCTTGCAATGTGTTTCGACAAGTTTCATCTTATCATGACCTATATAGCCTTCTAACTTTCTGAGCAAAAATCTATATGAATGGTCGTGTGGTCAGATACGTGGGTATCAACACCAACGACCATTACTCAAATCTCACTTGCTTCAGTACTGGTGGTTTCCGTTGCAGTTTAGTATTTAAACAATCGTATCGCCGTTCTAGTTCTAGCGATGCATAACTTCAATGCGAAACCATACAACAGTACAGAGGAAATGAGAAAGCTCTCCTCCAAGCGATGAAGCTCAACTGGTTGGGGTATCCCACCAACAGAGAGCGCCACCAGCTTTTTTGCTATTTTTAGAATGCATGAGTCGTTTGGCGTCTGCTAAACGAAGTCTTTCTATATTCCGTTTAGGTAGAGAACTTCAGTCGTTTAGAAGCCGTTTGGTGGTCGTTTAGTGGATTTGTGGCACTTGGGAATAGACGATGCGCAATCTCAGATTGCGCATATATTTATCTGTCAAACGGGTCGGTTTGATATATTTATCTGTCAAAAAAATGTATATATCTCGGACATATAATCTTGAAAATTTATGCGCAATCTTGGCGCAATCTGAAAATGTATGGAAATGACGTTTATAGCTCAGGGTTGGCTACGCAAAATGACTTATGTTTTGATAAAACGAATATATGCGCAATCTGAGATTGCGCATCGTGTATTAATACGGTTACTCAAATCTCACTTGCTTCAGTGCTGGTGGTTTCCGTTGGAGTTTACCCAAGTGCCACAAATCCACTAAACGACCACTAAACGGCTTCTAAACGACTCAAGTTCTCTACCTAAACGGAATATAGAAAGACTTCGTTTAGCAGACGGCAAACGACTCATGCATTCTAAAAATAGCAAAAAAGCTGGTGGCACTATCTGTTGGTGGGATACCCCAACCAGTTGAGCTTCATCGCTTGAAGGAGAGCTTTCTCATTTCCTCTGTACTGTTGTATGGTTTCGTATTGAAGTTATGCATCGCTAGAACTAGAACGGCGATACGATTGTTTAAATGCTAAACTCCAACGGAAACCACCAGCACTGAAGCAAGTGAGATTTGAGTAATAGTCGCTGGTGTTGATACCCACGTATCTGACCACACGACCATTCATATAGATTTTTGCTCAGAAAGTTAGAAGGTTATATAGGTCATGATAAGATGAAACTTGTCGAAACACATTGTAAGAAAAGGATGGCAATATAATGATGAGTTGTAATACGCCATCTATTGATCAAGCCAATGAAGCTGTGGAGCTTTCATTTTTTTCTATGGATATTCAATTTTCCAGTCGTTTAAGCTTAATCTGTGGCGCTTGGGTAGTATTTAAACAATCGTATCGCCGTTCTAGTTCTAGCGATGCATAACTTCAATGCGAAACCATACAACAGTACAGAGGAAATGAGAAAGCTCTTCTCCAAGCGATGAAGCTCAACTGGTTGGGGTATCCCACCAACAGAGAGCGCCACCAGCTTTTTTGCTATTTTTAGAATGCATAAGTCGTTTGCCGTCTGCTAAACGAAGTCTTTCTATATTCCGTTTAGGTAGAGAACTTGAGTCGTTTAGAAGCCGTTTAGTAGTCGTTTAGTGGATTTGTGGCACTTGGGATAACTACACCTCATTATACATTCCACCTTGACCGGAGCCCCCGGAAGAAATATGTCAAGTCGATAAATGTCTTTTTGCTCTGAACAACTTAACCTTGTCATTTATAACACCTTGGGTTCGTGTAAAAAATATTTCTTATTTTCTTATTTTAAACTCAAAAAGTTTACGCTTGATTTGTATGGAAGAGCGTAAACTTCCGGTCAAAAGATTTCAGGGTTGTATGGCTGAAATCCAGTTTACGCCAAAGTTAACGCATCGTGTGACGTCCGTATTAGAAACACCGTTGACATTTGACTCGAACAGGCTTGTCAAACTCTTAGCTCAATGAAAAGACCGTTTTTGCAGAGCTTCTCCATGAAACATGAACACAGTGTGGCCATTTTTTGGCGGTTTTCGGTAGAAGCGTCAAAATTTTATCGAAAGTTTTCGGTAGGCGTTTCAATTTGTATTACTAGCACCAGCCAATTTCATCGCATCTCATGAAACACACACACGGGCCTTAGTTGTCAGTGTTGAACTTTTAGTTCTGGTCTCTAGTGATTTTCATATTTCATATGGAGTTTACTGCATTAAAACATTTGGGAAATGTTTTTATTACTTTTTGGTTAGTATTATGAGAAAACCTATGATTTTCGGTTTAACAAATGAAAAATCTGCAGTTTCAGGGTTATCATCTGTCAATCGGCAGGCATATGAAAAAAATAATAGGAATACAGCAATCGTCCGCAGTACGTGATACTCCCCTACCAGCATTAAACGGCTTTGAAGGCATTCAGAAGGCATTTAAGGCCTTAGTCGCCTTAGAAGGCGAATAAAGATTTCAACCGAAACTTTCACGGCTGTAACGGGTTCTCTTCGAAATCTTTCAACTTTTTGATTCAAGGCGAACAGATAGCTTGCCGCCATCTTAGCTTGTTTATATACTGAATTTGCACCTGTACTAATGTAGCTGCCAAATAGAGCAGTGACAACGCTTTTGGTTTCGAACCGAGAAAGCGTGTGTTCAAATCCTGATTTTTATGATCTTTTTTCTGCGTTTATTTCTTTTTAAATTAATTTTTTCTTACTATAATTACTTTAAACAAAATTTATGTGAAGCGAAATTAAAATAATACCTTTTTAAAAAACATAATAATTACACTATGTTCACCGTTCATTATCAGGATGGGAGAAATATGTATCTCATTTTTCCTTTTATTAGAGTTATCGAAATGAGTTTGATATATTAACACCTTTCAATGAGTTGGTCTTTAACAACCGAATAATGTAGACCATCTTTAATAAAGTGAAATAGCTCAGAGCTTAACGCAAGAGAACATAACACGTAAATCGTGCTATCGAATCTCACGTTCATATCTGGGAACACTACAACAGTGCAGTGCTGAAGACGCTTGTAAGGTTTTCTTTTGACAGTTGCAATTTCAAATTTCAAATTAAAAGCGAAATTTTTCATTGACATATTTCAAAGGCATTTAATTACTGCTAAATGCACTGCTGATCGCCTTCAATTCGCCGGTGAATACAAGGCGATTAGAAGGCATTTAACGGAAATTTGCGGGTAGGGTCGATATATGCGAATTCGCAGTACGCGATTCCTCTAAATTTGACAGCTTCATGTGATTTTTGCAAATATTTTAATTCTTTGAAATATGTTATGCTCTTTTTGAATTTCCTTAATCTTCTTAAAGCATATTGCATTAAATTTGTGCAAAAGATACCTGTTTTACAACAAAAAACTTATATGCTAAACTCTGTTATGATATTTTTCAACCCTGGAACCAGTAGTGTAAACTCGGTCCCGTACGATAGCGTATATCGGATAATGACTGTGCAGATAAATTGGTATTTCTGGTCACTCTGCATGAACATGGCAGCGCTGACATATTTTCCCGGAATTCAATTAGCGCGTGGCCATGGAGGTGACAAAATGTTGAAATTTTTTTCAACTTTGTCATACGGACGTCACACGAGGCGTAAACTCAAAAAGTTTATACGGACGTCACACGAAGCGTAAACTTTGGCGTAAACTGAATTTCAGCCATACAACCCTGAAATCTTTTGACAGGAAGTTTACGCTCTCCCATACAAATCAAGCGTAAACTTTTTGAGTTTACGCTTCGTGTGACGTCCGTATTACGCTTGATTTGTATGGGAGAGCGTAAACTTCCTGTCAAAAGATTTCAGGGTTGTATGGCTGAAATCCAGTTTACGCCAAAGTTTACGCATCGTGTGACGTCCGTATCAAAATTGCTTGTCAACTGCAAAAAAGAGCTTTTCTCGTGGCCGCACCAAAAATATACACAAGAACGATAAAAAGCTCCAACATCTGAATATCATCGATATTTTGTTAAAGAAGCACGAAATAGGTACATAAATAAATTAGAATCATGCATTTTAGCATTATGATCATAGCAATGGGTCACAACTAGTGTTGGGTAAAGTAGCACAATTCAGTGTGCTGTGCGCACACGCACTTTGCCCTAAGTGTGCTGTGCGCACTGTGCGCACAGTGCGCACTGTGCGCACAGTGCGCACTGTGCGCACAGTGCGCACTTCCGCACAGTGCTAGCACAGTGCTAGCACTTTCGCACAGTGCGCTCTCTGAGCACAGTGCGGTTGTGCTAGCACAGTGCTAGCACTTTCGCACAGTGCGCTCTCTGAGCACAGTGAGGAAGTGCTAGCACAGTGCTAGCACTTTTCGCACAATGCGCACACTTCGCACAGTGCGCACTATTCGCACAGTGTGCTCTCTCAGCACAGTGCGTTCTCTTAGCACGGTGCGTTCTCTCAGTAAGTTTGCATGCAGTGTGTGTTGCATGGCAGTGTGTTCAGAGAGCGTACTGTGTGAAGAGAGCGCACTGTGCGAAAAGTGTGCTCATAGAGCGCACTGTGCAAAGTGTGCGCATTGTGCGAAAAGTGCTAGCACTGTGCTAGCACTTTCGCACTGTGCTAGCACTGTGCTAGCACTTCCGCACTGTGCTAGCACTGTGCTAGCACTTCCGCACTGTGCTAGCACGATGCGCACTTCAAGCACTGTGCTGTGCTGTGCGCACAGTATGATGTGCTGTGCGCACAGTGCGCACAGTAGCACTTTACCCAACACTAGTCACAACTGCACCAAATAGCAGTTTGTTTGCGCTTTTTTGCGAACGTCAAATCTTGTCAACTTTGTCAACTTTATTTCCTGGCTGCTCCAGGTTACAAAATTTTGACAAAAGCTCAAAAAAGTGACAAAAACGTGAGCTGTTTTGAAATTTTTTTCAGCATTTTGTCACTCTCATGGCCTTTCGCCTAATGGCGTTTTGCAATTTTCTGCACCGCCCGTTTTGACATGCCTGGTGGGATCTGAGAAAGGTCCGCGCGCTCCTGTCAAAGGGCGGGCCCAGGAGAGGCCGAGAGCGTTGTGTCAGATACAGCAAACAGCAGCAGCACAAGCTTGGGCCAATTCGCGCTCTCGGGCGCTGCTGTTCCTTTCATTGCACGGGTGTACACCGTTTGTGAAATATACCAGTGGCGGTGAGGTGCGGTGCGTTGCTGTACTTGCGACGCCATCGCACATACTTCGCGAAGCGTTTCTTTTTTTGCTATTTCTTTTACATGCTCCCTGGAGGGGAAGCATTAGCCGTGTAGCAAAAAGCAGCGGCCAGAGGAAAGAGGAAGTCCGTGCAAAGCAAGTCCGCGAACCAGCCAGCCCCAACATTGTCCCACACACACGCACAGACTCAGATGTGGTATCCGCCGGCGTCACCTCATGTGCTGTGCGTCGGCAGTGGTTGGACGGGGTTGGAGCGGAACAGTGAGCCAGCGAGTGCCGGACCGGAAGCGTAGGACTGTGAGGGCAGGCAGTGCCGCGCAGTGAAGCATTGCAAACATACGACGCGGTGCGGTGTGTGCGCGCGTGTGTCTGTTTGCTAGCGTGTGTGTGCGTTTGTGTGCGCGTTTGGAGAGGACCGAAAGTGAGGTGCAACCCGCAAGGCGACACCACCAATCAATTCAACCAGTCACCGACAGTCACCGACTCAACTCAACCATGCCCCTGCTCAGGCGGCAAGTGCTCCAGAAAACGTCGACCGGGGAGCGGCTCCGCGATGGCGACGAGGTGCTCTACTGCCAACCGACCGGGGAGATATTCAGCAACTACGAGTAAGTATGCGCCGTAACGCTGGGCAGGATATGTGTGTGTGCACACACCAACACAAACACACACACACAAAACGCACCAGTACAACAAGGAAAAGCTCTTCTATCTGCAACGCGCTTCTCTTTCCCGTGGTTTGGCCGTGTTTTTTGTTGCAGGGACTACTTCCACCGCATCATGCTCATCTCGTCCATGGTGTGGACCTGTGCGATGACCGGGCGGCCCAATCTCACCTACCTGGAGGCGCTCGACTCGGAGAAGGACGCCCGGAAGCTGCTGAAAACGTTTCCCGCCGCGGTCAAGGGCCCGTTCCTGCTCGTCGCCTCCCACACCCAGCGCACGTCGATCAACGAAATGCACGAGGACGTGTACGGGTTCGTGAAGGACCATCTGTTCAAGGGCGAGTCGGTGGACGCGATGGACCCGGTGCGGAAGGCGTTTCGGCGTGCCACCATCACGAACGTGCTGGTCGATAGGTAAGCTGTCTAGGTGACTGGCAAGAGGCGCAAGGTTCGATTCCCAATTCCGGACGTTGACCTGCGTAGGTCGTTTTGTAAATTAAAAACAAACAAAAAAGTTTTTTTAAATCTGTTTCGCGAAATGTCTTCACTTGCGTCCGTGCTTTTTTTGAAACGGAAATGGCGCAAATTGACTAAACCCAACCTTTGCACCGCCCCCCCCCTCTCTTTTTTTTTTTAGCACCCTAACGCCCAACGCACTGACGTACCAGGTGCGGGCGGAGGACGACATGACGTCGAAGGTGTGGACCGTACTGCCCGGCAACGTAAAGCGCGACCGCAGCGCGCTGACGCGCGAAAAGTGCAAACTCTTTCTCAAGCAACACGTGGAGGCCGGCCCGGGCGGCCAGCTGCGCATCAAGGCGGACTCGCTGGCCCGGTTCGTGACCGGCGAGGGCTGGACCGACGGGCTGGTCTTCCACGGCCAGACGCCCAGCTTCCAGCAGTCCAAGCGGCTGAAGCAGAACGCGGAGCGCGGTGAAGCGGGTGGCGGTGGTGCTGCTGCATCGACGGTCAGCACCAAACAGCCGGCCAAACAGAAGAAGCAGACAAAACAGCTGGCGGCCGACGGGGCGGACGGGACCGGCAAGCCGAAAAAAGCGAAAACTCAACCGCCCGCCGACAAGGGCAAGGAGCGCAAGGGCAAGGAGCTGCCAAAGGCGGCGGCGGGATCGACCGCGGGTGGCGGCGGCGGCAAGCAGCAAAGCATCGCCAAGTACGTGGAGAAGCTGCCGGGCGAGACGCAGGCCCTCGAGGCGAAGGCGAAAAAGCAGGAGGAAGAGGCGGCCCAGCTGCGGCTGCGGGTGGAGCAGGAAGCGCTGGCGAAGAGGCGGGCAGAGGAGGAGAAGGCGCTGCTGGCGCAGCAGGTGGTGCTCGCGCTCAAGCGCTACAACGCGGTGCTGGAGGACCAGGAGCTGCCGGACCAGCGGCCGCTGCCGCCGGTGCGCCCTGTTCGGCCCCTGATCGCGGCCCGCCACTTCAGCAGCTTCGTCTTCATACTGGAGTATCTGAACTCGTTCGCGGACCTGCTCGCGATCCGCAGCAAGTTCCCGGGCGGGCTGACGATCCATCTGCTCGAGCGGGCGCTGATACTGCGCGAGGTGAACGGGCCGCTCAGCGACATCTTCCAGGTGCTGCTGAGCGCGATCTTCACCCAGCAGCTGGAGGAGGAGAATGAGGAGAGCGTGCGGTACGAGCGGATCGAGGGGCTGGCCCAGAAGCGGCAAACCGTGCCGGAGCAGGTGCGGGCCCGCGACGCGGCCCTCTGGTGCGAGAAGCACTACTCGACCAAGCTGAGCGAGATGCCGATCGATTCGATGACGGTGTCGGAGCTGCTCCGGCTGCACTTTCTCGCGTCGGGCGCGCTGGTGGAGGAGCGAGCCGCCCGCCACCGCTACCAGAACCGGGGCGGGTACGGCAGCGGGGACGATCCGGGGCTGCGGCTGGTGCGCGACTATCCGCACATCCTGCGCGCGCTCAACTGGTACTCCGTTTACCAGCTGCCGGTCGGTGACATCATCCAGATCCTGTGCTGCCTAATCCACCAGCTGCTGACGTACAGCGGGGTGCGCGATCTGGTGGAGGAGCGGGTAGAGAAGGCGCGCACCGCCCGGACCAGCTACCAAGCGAACCGGTGGGCCCAGCGGCGGCTCACTGTGAAGGCGGGCTCGCTCAAAAACGCGGCCCGCGACGACATGAAGCGCGAGCTGGCCGGCTTCGAGGGCGAACTGGCGGCCCGGGAGGAGTACCGGCGTAAGCTGACCGACCGACTCGACGAGCAGTGTGCCCGGATCGAGGCGGACGCGCAGCGCCAGCTGAAGGTGCTGCAGGCCGAGTCGGAGCGGCTGAAGGAGGACTTCTTCGACTACCAGATCTATCTCGGCACGGACCGGTGCTACCGCAACTACTGGCTGTTCGAGTCGCTGCCCGGCCTGTTCGTCGAGCACGATCGGACGTACGCGGGCCGGTGCCTGGACCGCCCGACGCCCCACATTCCCGGGCTGGCCGCGTGCGCGCCCGACCAGCGCAAGAAGTACATTACGCGCGCGATCATGCGGTGTGCCGGGACGGACGGTGTGGTCGCCCTGCTCGACGCGAAAGCGATCGCGGACGCAAACGCAGTGTCGTCCTCCTCTACTCGCCCGGCACCTGTAGAAGAAGTGTACGAGCAGCTGCTGACACTCGGCAGCGCCAAGCTGGAGAGCGCCGAGCAGCAGCAGCAGCAGGGCAAGTCGCGCGCCAACTCGGCCGAGCCCGCTGCCGACGGCGTGAACGGCGGTGCGGCCACGAATCTCCCAGCACCGGTGCGCCCGGCGTCCAACCAGGAGCTGCTGATGTGCACCGCCCAACCGGACGACTGTCCCGTGCACACGGAGCAGCATCCCGGGACGGTCGGCTGGGGCTACTACGCCACCGCCGACGAGCTGGACGCGCTGATCCGCAGCCTAAACGCGCGGGGCGCCCGGGAGAAGCAGCTGCGCGAGACGCTCGAGTGCGAGCGGGACCTGATCGTGACGCACATCGCGAAGTGCCCGCTCGACAAGCTGTCGGTGGGCGAGGCGGATCGGGCGGGCGCCCTCGCGGACATTGCCTCCCGCAACCAGAAGCGGTACGATGCGCCCAACTTCAGCCACGAGCCGGGCACGGAGCCGAACGAGATACTGGAGGCGGTCTTTCTCGAGAACCTGCTCGAGCTGGAGGCGAAGATAACGGTCGGCTATCTGGGCGTGATGCGGGTGCGCGACCGGGACAAGTGGCGCGAGGCGCTCGAGGCGCACGGGTACGATGCGCAGACGGACAGGCCGCTCGTGTGGGGCCCGAAGCGGCTCGCGCCCAAGGCGGAGGAGGGCGACAACGCCAGGGAGCAGCAGGACGGCGAACAGAAGCAGGTGAAGCAGGAGAATGGTGAGCCGAACGGCGACCGGGTGGACAGCGAGCAGGACCAGAAACCGGTGGTGGCGAAACTACCCGGCGGCGGCGATCTCGATTCGGAGCGGGACAGTCTCGAGCGGCTGATGTCGGAAGCGTCCCACCCGGGCCAGGGGCTGCCCGACACGACAGTCTCCCTACTAGACGAGACGCTAGAGGGCGAAGAGGTGTCGTACCCGCTGCACGAGTCGGAAACGCTGCGCCAGAGGGTGCAGTCGCTCGGCCGGGCCCTGCTGCAGGTGGCGCAGTGCATCGATCCGAAGTTCCTGCGCCACCCGTTCGGCCCGAAGAAGGACCACAAGGACCGGGCGGTGATGCAGCAGAAGCAGCACGAGGGGCTGAAGAATCTGGTCCGGTGGGAGGTGTCGCTGATGCAGTCGACCTGCTACGCACAGCTCTTCCTGCACTACAACGTGCTGTACGATGCGATCCACTGGTCGCGGTCGGCCGAGCGCATCTGCTGCATGATCTGCCGGCGGAAGGGTGACCCGGGGCTGACGCTGCTGTGCGACGAGTGTAACCGGGCCTGCCACACCTACTGCCTGAAGCCGAAGCTGAAGGAGGTGCCGGCCGGCGACTGGTACTGCAAACGGTGCCGGCCCGAAAACTTCAAGGAGAAGCCGAGCGCGAACAGGAAGAAGAAGAAGAAGATGTTCAGGTGGAAGGACGACGAGGAGGAGGACGAGGAGGAGGAGGAGGAGGAGCAGGAGGAGGATGAGGAGGAACAAAACGGAAGAGGGCACAGAAGGGACGAGATGGAGGAGGATGCGGAGGAGGAGGAGGTGGAGGAGCAGGCCGAAGAGGAGGATGGAGACGGTGTGGAGCAGCGGAATGAGGCGGACGAGTCGGCAGGCTCGCAGGGAAGTGGCCCCGAGGGCGGGGCGGAGGAGAACGACGACGACGGAAGTGATGCGGATTATCGGGCGAAGCGCTCGAAGCTGATGGTGAAGGTAGCGAAGGTGGCGAAGCGCAGTAAACCGAAAGCGAAAGCGAAACCAACGATCGTGGTGACGTCGACGGGGCGCACCAGCCGCAGTACTGCCGCGACGAACGGCGCCTACCGGTACGGGGACGACGGCGAGGACGACGAGGAGAAGGATGGCGACGACGACGACGGGGAGGAGGAGGAGGACGAGGATGAGACGATAGCGGACGAGGACGACGAATCGTACGATGAGCGGGAGGAGCGTCGGAAACGCCCCCGGGCCGCAGCCTCGCTCTCGAACGGTGGCGCCGATCGGAAGCGCAACAATGCCCAGCGGCGGTCCGCCAGCAAGAAGCACAAGCGGGCGGGGGATGCGCAGGACGTGTCGCCGCCCGCGAGCAAGCGGGCCCGGCGGGCGACCAACGGTCGGGCCAAAGTGTCCGGGCCGGGCACGATCGATAGCGACGAGGAGCCGCTCGGTGGCGGCGGGTCGCGCAAAGCGCCGACCCGCACGAGCGCCCGCTCGACCAAGGGCCAACGACGCAGCTCGCCGTACAACGACTACGACGACGAGGAGCTGGACGACGAGGAGGACGGCGACGAGGAAGGCACGGTGGCCCGGTTGCGCATCGGGGCGGCGGCCCGGCGGTCGCGCCGCACCGGCGACGACCTGCCGCTCAACTCGGTCGCGCTCTACACGCTGATCGACGACATTCTGAAGCACCCGAACTCGTGGCCGTTCAACCGGCCGGTCTCGGCGAAGGAGGTGCCGGACTACTACGCCGTCATCAAGAGCCCGATGGACTTTGCGCGCATCAAGTCGAAGCTGAACATGGGCGACTACAAGATCAACGAGCAGATGCTGAGCGACGTGCAGCTGGTGTTTCGCAACTGTGATCTCTACAACACCGACGAGACGGACGTCTACCGGTAAGGTCTTGTTTGTTGTTGTACGCTTCATTACAACCTGTATACGTTTTGCTTTCCTCTCGTCCTGTTGCAGCATCGGCCGTGACCTGGAGCGGTACGTGGTGAAACGGTGCAAGGAGCTGAATCTACCCTTCCAGCCCAGTGATATGCAGAAGCCGGGTGTCCAGCAGAACGGCCCACCGTCCAAAACCGTCAATGGCGTCGGCGACGGCGACGACGGCACACATCGCAAGTAGTAGCGTGCCGTGTGGCACGAGAGCATCCAGTGGCCTCAGCAACCGCACGGACGGTAAGATAACTTGTAACTACTAGGCTGTGTTGGGTAAATCTGATTCAGATTCGTGAATTTGAATGAATCTTTGAATTGATACAATTAATCTGTATCTCGGTGGCAAAGATTCATGAATCTTAAATAATTATGAATCTCTAAAGATTCATGAATTTCGAAAGACTCCATGAATCCTTGGAGATGCATGAATCTTTGAAGAATCATTTATCTTTAGAGATTCATAGATCCTTGGAAATTCATCAATCTTTCGAAATTAATAAATCCTTGGAGATTCTTCAATTTTTCGAGATGCATCAATCATTCGAGATTCATCACTTTTCGATATTAATGAATCCTTCGAGATTCATGAATCCTTGGATTGAGAATACTCAATCTTGCGAGATTCGTGAATCCTTGGAGATTCTTCAATCGTTCGAGATTCATGAATCATTGGAGATTCTTCAATTTTTTGAGATTCACGAATCCTTGAGTTGAGGTTACTCAATCTTGCGAGATTCATGAATCCTTGGATTGAGAATACTCATCTTGCGAGATTCATGAATCCTTAGAGATTCATTATTCTTTCGAGAATCCTTGGAGATTCATCAATCTTTCGTGATTCATGAATCCTTGGACATTCTTCATACTTTCGAAATTCATGAATCCTGGGATTGAGATTACTCAATATTTCGAGATCCTTAGAGAATCCTTAGAAAATTCATCAATCTATCGAGAATCATCGATCTTTCGAGGTTCATGAATCTTTGGAGATTTATCAATCTTTCGAGATTCATGAATACTTGAAGATACATCAATCGTTCGAATGAATCATTGAAGAGTCATCAATCTTTCAAAAGTCATTCATATGAATGAATCTCAACGAAAGATGCATGAAACGCAACACTAACTAGGTTCATTATGTCCTTCCTCATGGGTTTTGTCTGTGTGTGTGCAGTAGATTAAAATGTATTTTCTGGCTTGTTTTTTAGGAAGCGTCTACGGATGGCTTTGACTTTCCATCTTCTGCTAGGTACATCGTGTACAGAGTTCATCGGCTAACCATCATTTTAGCTTTGTTCCAGCAGCACCAGCACCACCACAGCTAATGCAAAAAAGAGAAGGGACACAATGTGTATTGCAGTAGGTTTAAAGCTAGCTTAAAATCAACAATCCTAGGATAAGGGAACCTATTTACTTATTTAGACCGTAAGGACCAATTCCAAGCAGCAGCGGGGTCTCCACCTGAACTCTCACATTTTTAAGGCCAAGGTTAAGAGGAGGAGAAAGAGCGGGGGTATGTCGAACAAAGTCGTGTGCAGCACGAACAAAAAAAGTCAACCAAATCGCCCCTCCCCCCCCTACATAAACACACCTTGTGTGCTTTTCTCTCGTGGATTCTGATTGTGTAACGAAAACCAGTGGCGCGCGTGGGTTGGGTGTATTATGAATCTTGTTAAAACTCTTGTTTTTTTTGTA
The DNA here is from genome assembly GCF_943734685.1 of Anopheles coluzzii. Classification (NCBI taxonomy): domain Eukaryota; kingdom Metazoa; phylum Arthropoda; class Insecta; order Diptera; family Culicidae; genus Anopheles; species Anopheles coluzzii. The sequence goes on from NC_064669.1 coordinate 11,834,107, forward strand.
TTTTCTAATGCGTATGTTCCTAAAGGTATACTACTGAGCTTGGTTTTGTGCTGTGCCCAGGCCAGGCAGCTTCACAGGCGGTAGGAGGGGGACAGGCGCACATTTAGCTTCATTTTCTTTCGTCTTTCATTTACACATTGCATTCAACAAATTTGTGTTTACTCCATTACATGCACCAAACCAGAATCGATTAGTTGATTAAGGCCCATTAAAGGGATTCACACTTTGCACACTAACGGATAAGGAAGGTGTTTAGGACACACACACACACACAGATACACTTTATAAGCGATAAGGTAGCGATGATCATCGTAGCAATTGTACAGACATTTTGCTTTTAAGAAAACATACAAAACAGAACCTTATTTCTTGTGAGGCAATTCTATGGAGAAAAAAACACCGGGAAAGGGGGAGTAGATTTTTGCTCTCCTATCAATGAGTTTTTTTTTTTCTTTCTTTTGGATCGTATCACGATGCGCAGGAAGCAGAAGCGAGGACGCAAGCAACTTTGAAGAAAGTGTAATAGGTATAGAGGAAAATGAAAGATTGCTTTTAGATGCTTAAGTTTTACACAATAAATAATAGGAATAAGATGAGCTCCAGCAAACCGGGCTACCATGTGTCATGTGTGTGCGAAGGAAAGAACCATTGGGAATGATCCTCTGGCACGGGAAGCTTCCCCAGTCCGCTTCGTGGAGCAAATGAGGTGAATCTCCACAGTGCAAATGATGCTCAAAGCTCTTTGCCGGCAAATGGCAGGAAACGAACCATAACACCCCGTCTGGTTAGGTTGCCCGGAAGGTTGCAGAAGACACGCGAGACCGTTTTCCGGTAGTGTTCGCACTCAGATCCAGAACATTCAGAGAGACGAACGGCGAATAGGTTTAGCAAGTATTTATTTACTGTCCAATCTGGGACACGTGTGTGTCAACGCGGAACGGGTCGGCAATGAACCCCCACACCTCCCCACCGAAATGCGCACCCACACATGCAGGCATACAGTGAGTGTGGGCACACCATGTGGACATGCGGGGTGGGTTTTATCGCCGAGCAGATGGGTCCCGCACGGGTGTAACCGTCGACACGCGCGCAACAAACTTTTGATTGCAGAAAGGACCTCTCGCACTAGCTGTGTGTGTGTGGGTGCACACGCACACGCACACCCACACACACATGCACACTTTTGACCTTAAGTTGTTAGAAGGCTGAATGTTGGATGCGAAACGCTGGGTTTAGTGGTGCTCCTCGTGCTCCTTCCTCTTCGATTCGGCCCATTTCGCTTGGTTCGCCGGCGAGTTAGCTGGAAGCAGAGACCGACCGGACAGAAAATTGGGGGAAACGTTAAAACCCTGTGCGCTCACCCCCTTGCACACCGCGCAAACACCGATACCTACCCAGCTTGTGGATTTTGTAGAACAGCGGAATGGACACGCCGAACGCGATGAAGTAGTAGCGCCAGATCCACTGGTTCTTGAAGTAGTGCTGGATCGGGAACTGGGCCAACTTCGCCGAGAAGGTGTACGGGAACTTCATGGGACGTGCCACCGGGTCCGACATTTTGCTGCTGCTGATGCTGCTGGTGCGTTCTGGGGGGGGGATAAGAGAAGAGTTCGCCGATGCCAAGCTGGCCAGGGCGAACAAAAGGGGGTGCGGTTAGATTTGTGGGCTGTCCGGTTCCGACGAGGGCTGCGAAAACCTCCGCGAGACCGTACCGATCGATCCGTAAAGGCGAGTTATTGTTATGTAATGCTTTCGTAAGGGCGGCCCTGTCGCGATGCTTACCTTTCAAAACGAATTTTCAATCAGCAAGAGTGACGGACGGGCCTGGGCGCTTCTTCTTGCTCTTGCTCCGTGTGCCGAAATGTGACAGCCCCGCGGCTGCGGTTGACAGCTGCCACCCGACGTTCGCTGACAGGCCCGTCGCAATGACAGCGCGCGCGCGCGATTCAAACTGCTAACACAAGACGTTAGCGCAACCGTTAGAAACGGTTGCTGGCAGTGCAGGCGCTAGACGAGATTTCATAACGGATTATGCGGCAAAAACTAAAACCAAAATCAATGTAATTACAATGACAAATGTAAAGGCCGAGGTGCATTGTCCGTAATTTAGCTAGTGTAATTTAGATTTTCACCAACGCATCTTGTGGCGGCTGACCGAAGCATTTTGCCAAACAATTTGGAGCCACTTCAGAAAATATGTTATTTTTAGTTAAATGTTTGAAATTGATAGATAAAGATGTTGTACAAATATTTAAGCCATTTTTGCATCAAAAACGGTGTAAAAACTGCTTAAATTTGAGATCTGACACGAACATTCCCTCGATGACCAAAAAAAGTTTCCACCAGTCGCCGCTGGATGCGCTAGTAAAAATCGATAGTAGATTAGTGAGTATGGACAATGTACCGCGGCCTTAAAGATAAGATGCGTTAAAGCTACACGCAGCAAGCTTACTTCTGGAGATATAACTGTACAAATTATACTAAATTTCCAACGCTATTTTCAACGCTGCATATTTACTACCGGATATGGTGCGTCGACTGGAACTGAAATTGTATCGGTTACATACGTGAACCAGGTTTAAACACAGCTCCGAATCAGAATCCAGAAGAATCCAGGTACAATATTTGAAAATAAATGAAATTTGGATCAGTACGGGCTCATGATCGGTTCCAGGACCGGTATGGGTTTAGCATCAGTTTCAGGTCCTTTATGGGTTTACTTTAAGTTCCAGGACTGACATGGATTCATGAATAGTTCCAGGACTGGTATAGGTTCAGTGTCAGTTCCAAGTCCGGTATGGGTTCAGTATCAGTTCCAGTACTGGTATAGGCTCATTATCGGTTCCAGGACCGGTATGGGTTCAGTAGCTGTTCCAGGGCGTATGGGTTCATGATAGAGTCCAGCACTGGTATGGGTTCATGATAGGTTCGAGGACCGGTATTGGTTCATTATCACATCCAGGTCCTTAATAGGTTTACTTTCAGTTCCAGGACTGATATGGATTCATGAGTAGTTCCAGCCTGGAATGGGTTCAGTGTCATTTCCAGCACCGTTATGGATTCAATATCAGTTTCAGGACCGGTATTGGTTTATGAGTAGTTCCAGGACCAGTATGGGTTCCGTATCAGTTCCAATTTAATATTGTATTTCGGTAAATCCTAGTCAGTTTTTATTAACTTCATGTTTTTCCAATGAGAATATTTGAAATATGCCATGAATTATAGCGTTTTATGTTATGACAATATGCTCTGATAACCGTCATTTCAAATATCCTCCTCAGCACACAATGCCAACTTTGTATTTTCTCAACAGCACGGATAAACGGACAGCCGGATAAAAGTTACCCGAATAAACGGCGCTCCACCGTAGTTGATTCAAACGGTCGATCAGCGACTGTTGAGTTCGTGCCTTGCGCGAGAAGGAAATTGTAGAGGAAAACGGCGAAGAATTTGATCAAATTAAATTAATAACTCGTGTACAACATCAATGGAGTTTCTTTTATTTATTTATTTATTTATTTATTTTTCATACACAACCGACGGACCATCGTGTCTAATCGGCAACCTTATAATTAAATTAAGATATATATGACAATGATCATTTATAACATATAAATAGACCTCTAGCTAACATTAAATGTGACGTAGACGCAATTTCTCCTTGAACGTAGAAGTAGACATACTAAAATCGAACAAATCTAACACTTCATTGAACTCGAGGGACATACGTATAATGGGGTGTCCCTGGCTATGGTTGTTGCGGGTACGCGGTACACGGAGATGGAAATTGGATCTAAGAATCCGACAGGGAGCGAACAAATTGATGCTGGCTAGTAATGCCGGGGAATCGATCTCTCCGTTAAGGAGCCGGAATATGAAAAGGCATTGGGCGTTTTTACGTCGAGAGCAGAGTGGTTCAAGTCCGAGAAGCAGACACCGCTGATGGTAGGTGGGCCGAGCGTGGTGGGATTGCCATGGAAGGAGTCGAACCGCGTACCTGGTGAGTCTCCGTTGAATGGCTTCGAGGCGATTGATGTCACCAACACCAAGCGGGCACCAGATCGGACAGCAGTACTCCAGGCACGACCTTACGATGGCACAGAAGATAGACTTTTCTATGGCTTTTGATACAAGTTTGCTTTAAATTGATTTGATTTTTGCACACCATCAAACGTCTTAAGTCTGCTTGCAGTAGTGAACCAGGCAGTATGTACGATTTCTAACAGCACCATCAAAACAACCGTACCACAGCAGAAGTAGGCCACCTTCGGTCGGTATCACAGACCGGCGCACAGCTGTTTTCTGATAAGGTAAAGCGCTCGGTTTGCACACACCTCCCGGCATTCTAATATTCCGTCCTTTGGTGCCATTTTCGCCACCACCCGACCTTACCAGGGTTCTATGCTACGCCCGCTCGCTCTGCTACCATCCTGCATCCTTCGCCGAACGACAGTAAGCGTTTCCGCCCGGCGCAACACAATGGCCACCGATGGCAGCGGCACGGCCCCGGCGACGACCCCGACGGCGACCGACAACGAGTACTCGGTCGCGTTCGTGACCACGCCGGACAGTGCGGTGGCAACGAAGCTGGCCCGCCAGCTCGTCGAGCGGAAGCTGGTCGCGTGCGTCAACATCATCCCGGGGCTGACGTCGATCTACTCGTGGGAGGACAAGATTAACGAGGACCCGGAGGTGCTGATGATGCTCAAGACGCGCACCGACCGGGTCGAGGAGGTGATACGGTTCGTGCGGGAAAGCCACCCGTACAGTGTGGCGGAGGTGATCGCGATGCCGATAGCGGCTGGCAACCCACCGTACCTCGACTGGATCGGCAAAACTGTCCCCAAGCGGGACGGGTAGCGCGGGTGCCATAGGAAGCGAGCAGGAGAAGAAGTTTTTCCTTTTTTTTCTTTTGCGCATGGGACGGGGAATTGGGCGACGAGAATTGATATTATGGTAGAATATAGAACGGAGGGGGAAATTTCTGTACTGTAATTTCGCGTGCCTTTTATTTCTTTGCTAAAATGGTAACGGTTTTTGCCACACTCTTTAACCCAAATCGTTTCACCGGTAGCATTTATTGATATTTCTGTTCTTTTCTTCCTCACCGTCGCATTGAAATCTACACCCCATTTCGAAATTTGGCAGCCCCGTCAGTAGGCGAGAAACAAAAATACACACACACACACGGTCCAAACCAGCTGGCTGGAAGTTAACGCACAGAACAAACGTACAAGCTGCTATAGGGTTAATAACGTTTCATTTTTATGCTTTGCTTTTTGCTATGCTTACACACTTATGTTGCGCCCCTGGCGGATCGCATTTTCTTCTCTTTTTTTTCGTTTGCTTGCCTACGACACAGTGAGTGTGGTATCGATAGATTGATGTGTACGAGTTTTGTGTGATGCTGGATACTGATACTTATTATATCACATATACATGCTACGAGTATGATGCGTTTTTCCTCCTTTCTTTCCAGCGTCAGTTAGACTGAGCACGCAGTTGTACAAAAGTGGGTTGTGATGTTGAGCAAGTTGAGAAAGAATTTTGCATACTGGCAGGGAGGAGGAGGGACATTGTGGGTGGGAAACTGTATGGCCGAAAGATTTGGATTAGGGCACAAGCAGAAAAAAAACAGTAAGTAACCAGTGCTACAAAATATCATGAGCATCACGAGATGTTCACCAACGAAAACAATGAACATATCCGTGGTAGCTTGATGCTCATTGCTGATACTCAATGAAAGTGCATCATGACATGCCGAACGCGACATGCGAATGCTTGAGTCCAATGCTATACTCCGACTGACAAGCTTAGCTTAAGCCGGTCACACGCATAATCATGACCTTTTCTGGCTGTGAAAAGCCAAATGCAACTGCTTCAGTCACCAACACTCATGACTGAAACGAAGTGCAAGTCAGGTCACATACACAACTGTGATGATCATAGGTGAGACTCAAACCGTTGGTAGATCAATCACATGCTTGGTGACATTTGTTTTTAGTACCGCACTCTTGGTCACTCACTTGGTGACGACATGTTCTGTCGATGGAATACTTGGCGTGTGGTCCCGAGCGTTTGCACAACGTGTCACCAAGCATGTGATGGTCGCACCAACTGTTTGAGTCTTACCTCTGTTCATCACAGTAGAGCTCGTGACGGTGACATGATTTTGTTTTAGCTGGAATTTGTCATGACTATGTCAGTGACATTTTGCTGAACTGATCACAGTAAAAACAAAAGTCATGACATAGTGACTGATCAAGCGTTGGTGTCGCAAAAATGTCACGAAGCATGCATTGGTCACACCAATCGAGTTTTGAGTATCACCTCTGATTATCACAATTGAGTACATGACGCTGAAATGGATTTTGATTCAGTCAGATTTGTTTTTTTTATGACATTGACAGGGAGATTTTGCAGCACTGTAAGTAACACACACTTCCAATAAGCTTACTAATAACGTGTTTTTATGTGTCCATCCCCCTCTCGAAATAGCCTCAACATTCGTACGATGTTTGCCTCTCTTTTTTGTTTACCATTTACAACATTCAAATATTGCGCTCATGTGATGATTGGGTGCTGGCCGCCTGCTGCCTTCCACCATCCTCGCTTTCGCATAAAACCTAACACTGATTGCTGATGCTTGATCGTTATCATTCGCCTGTTGAAATCATGCCCGCCATTGGGGCCGAAAACTAACGGTTGCGTATGCAAAGTACACACACCCAGGGCAGCCTGTTTTTTTACACCCCGCTACACAGCTTTCTTGCCCCATCTTTTAATCTTCGCGCTAACGATGCACACAACAGCAGACGATAAATAGCAAGAAAAAAAAAAAATCGAAACAATTAACACTTTACGACACACTTTAAAACATGATACAGGATTTTCCAGGGGTTCTCATACTTGTGGGACACTTCCTTGACTTTATCTTATTGGAAGTGAACTTCATTTGTTGGAAATTGGACTCTATGGCATTTTGTTTGGACAGGCACCAGGAAAAAATCCTATTGGATTTGTTCAAAAAAGATGCTATAGAGTCCAATTCCCATTACATTAAGTTCATTTCCCGTAAGAAGGAGTTAATAAAGTGTCCCACAGCTATGAGAACTTCTGGAAAAAACCTGTAACCTGGGTGGTAGCGGCCACCCATCACGTCACTTCTCCGGTGGATGGTTTTTTTTCTTCTATCGGTTGGGTGCAGTTGGAGAAGGAGGTGGGTGGATGGGTGTGGTCGGTACGATGCTGTTCAATCATCCGCCCTTGCCCCGCCTTTTGGCCACACGATCGATTTGATACGGCTGCTTGCTTGTTGTGTTGTATATGTCGAGCTGATTAGGGGTTTATTAATATTTCCTTCTTCTTCTTCTTCTTCTTCTTCGTATGCTCTCGTTTCATTACATCTAATCGTACTAGCGGCGCGTAAGGTTTCACATTTTTTTCACTTCTCCTTGTGGCTTACCTTTCATCTTTAGTAACATTTTTTTGTTTCCTCTACGCATTTTACGCTCTCTCTCTCTCTCTCTCTCTCTCTCTCTCTCTCTCTCTCTCTCTCTCTCTCTCTCTCTCTCTCTCTCTCTCTCTCTCTATCTCTATCTCTCTCTCTTCCTTCTCTTTTCCTCTACTAACTGCAAATCATTAGCTTAACGTAACTTCGTACTCATCACAACAGAAAAATTGAAATAAGCTGGCTCGCTTGGCTTAAAGCTTCGGGCTTTTGATTTGTTTGATTTGTTTTGTTTGTTTGTTTGTCGCGGTGCATATTCTTTCTCTCCCCTCACCGGTGGTTTTGCGCCCCACCTGCTTGCAACCTAATTACACAACAAGCCGTTACCGGGAGCGCCATATTAAAGGGATTTTTCATGGATCGACCATCAAACTAATGCAACTGCGCTGCCCGAAACCGCCGCCGCGTGGACAGTCGGCAACGGGAGCCCTCACGCGTAAAACTTAAAGCTGGCCAACGGCAACACTACTTCGTTACCCCCCCCCCCCCTCCCCTTTGTTGCCCCTTGTGGGTAGTTTTTGCTTTGTTTCGCCTAACGCCTTCCTACAAAAGCCGTGTTTGTTTGTGGGGCGGGAGTGAGCGTTTGCTAAATATACTACGAAATCAAAGGTTATATCATTAAAATATGTGTGTGTGTGTTTGTGTATCTGTGTGGTTTTATGTTGGGTTTGTTTGTTTTTTTTTTGTGGTTGTTGTGGGGAAACAATTTAATAAAACGATCCAAACAGAAACCCATTCGATACAGTTCGTTTAGTTAAAAGAAGGAACGAGAAAAATAAAATCGCAACAGAAGAGCCGTTACAATGCTCCCCACTAAGCGATACATCGGCGCACGTGTCTACTATTTGCCATCTTTCTCATTTAGCTAAATCTCGAAAACAAACAAACAAAAAATGTAACTAAAGCTAAACACGGCACGAGTCGCACTGGCCCGTAACTCATACCGAAAATGAAAATTAATGTGGTGATGGGGGTGAGGAAATTAAAAACAAAACGGGCCGCACAGCCCGTCTCTCGCGCACGCGAACGCTAAATCTCAAATTGGTCTAAACGCTAAACGGTAATGAAATACGGCCCCCAGACCCCCTCCTGCGCAACACGTACATTCACGCGGTTTGATTTTACATCTCGCACCCTACGGCACTATTTCCTACTCGGTCTCCCTCTCGCCCGGTGGTGAACGCTCCACCACTACTAAACAGACTAAAACAGACAGAGCACACACGCCGCGGGAAATCTAATTGTGAATGATAGTTGTGTGTTTGCCGTAAATAATGCGCACTAGCGCCTCCTAGCCCCCACCCACACATATGCACACAAACAAGTGCCCTTTTGAGTGCACCGCCAGTCAGAACTAATCTTACAATATCTGCTACTAATTTCATTTCACGGTGTTTGGTTTTTGCCCCGTGCACCGTCCTACTAGGCCCAGGCGCTGCTGCAGAGCTCGAAATCTTAAACGCAACAAAGAAAACAAAAATAAAAAACGAAGCACGGCACCGAAACGCGACAAGGGGTTCGCGGGACTCTCGTGTACACACCCGGTTGCTCCCCCTTTGCTCCCCCCCCCCCCTCCACCCGCACCATGGTCTGCGATAGAGTGCAGAGGGGAAGTAAACCGTGCCGGGTTGGTGTGGTGTCGGGGCTGTTGGGCTGCCAGGGCGCCGCGACGATACACACTTAGGAACGACACACGCGCCATACTGCGCGGCAAGGGAAAGGAGGGGTGCGGGTGGAACGAAAAGCAGGGGGATGGGGGCGACGGCATGGATGGCTTAAGCACACTACGTGCAGCAGGCCTTGTAGGCGGGTAACCGCTCGCCGGTGCTCCTGTTCACGACCACCCGGTCCGGGTTGTCGGTCGTCTCCTTGCCGGCCACCTTGTCCAGGATGGCTTCGGCCAGCTCGCGGAACGCCAGCTCGATGTTCGTGTTCGCTTTGGCGGACGTTTCCATAAAGCGGATGTCATGTTCGCGGGCAATCTGTGCAGGGAATAGGGACACGGGCATGGTAGAACGATGAGATTGATAGCGTGGTGATAAACAGGAAAGAAAAGAAAAAAACCCCTCTGCGAGCTAACTTACATTTTCGCCCCTCTCTTTGCGCACCGCACGCTTGTCCGCCATGTCGCACTTGTTGCCGAGGATCATCTTTTCCACGTCCTCGTTGGCGTGCTGCAATGCAAAAAAAGCGGGAAATGAATGCGGAAACATGCAGGAGAGACAGGGATTTACAAAACAATAAACGACTAAGGCTTACCTCGTCTATATTTCGCAACCATTTCACTATATTGTCAAAGCTTTTCTCGTTCGTTATGTCGTACACCAGCATGATGCCCATCGCGCCGCGGTAGTAGGAGGTGGTGATCGTATGAAACCGTTCCTGTCCCGCCGTGTCCCAGATCTGTAGCTTTATTTTCTTGCCCCGCAGCTCGATGGTTTTGATTTTAAAGTCAATTCCTGCGATGATGGGGAGAGAGATAGATAGAGAAAAAACGTCAATAAGGTTGTTTATGCGAGGAATGAACTACGCTTGGGCAATTCAGTTCATTTTGATGAACGTGAACGTACTAGTTCTTTCATGAAGATGAACTGAACGTTGGTTCGCAAAATGTCACAGTCAATGTCATAAAAAATCCTACTGAAACAAAATCCATGTCAGCGTCACGTACTCAATTGTGATAATCAGAGGTGATACTCAAAACTCGATTGGTGTGACCAATGCATGCTTCGTGACATTTTTGCGATCAACGCTTGGTCAGCCACTATGTCATGACTTTTTTTTACTGTGATCAGTTTGGCAAAATGTCACTGAATTAGTCATGACAAATTTCAGCTGAAACAAAATCATGTCAGCGTGACAAGCTCTACGCGTGATGAACAGAGGTGATACTCAAACAGTTGTTGCGACCATCACATGCTTGTTGGTGACATTGTGTGCAACCGCTCGGGACCACACGCCAAGTATTCCATCGACAGAACATGTCGTGACCAAGTGAGTGACCAAGAGTGCGGTACTAAAAAAAAATGTCACCAAGCATGTGATTGATCCACCCACTGTTTGAGTCTCACCCCTGATCATCACAGTTGTGTATGTGACCTGACTTGCACTTCGTTTCAGTCATGAGTGTTGGTGACTGAAACAGTGACATTTGGCAGCACTGTTCACAGCCAGAAAAGGTCATGATTATGCTTGTGACCGGCTTAAGCTAAGCTTGTCAGTCGGAGTATCGCGTTGGACTCAAGCACTCGCATGTCGCGTTCGGCATGTTATGACGCACTTTCATTGAGTATCAGCAATGAGGATCAAGCTACCCCGGATATGTTTATTGTTTTCGTTAGTGGACATCTCGTGGTGCTCATGACATTTTTCAGCACTGGTAAATTGTTTCATTTTGAAAGAAGAATATAATAAGTGTATTACATCTTCAAAATTATCAAGCAGACCAAGACGTTCTTTATTTCGACTGGTAGGAAAAACCTTACCCGTCGAAATAGAGAACGTCCTAGTCGGATAGATCGTTCATCTCTTTCAATACAAATATGAACAACTCAGTACATTATGATTTATAAAAGACCGATGAACGTTGCTTAGATGAACTTAGGTCGTTCGCTCTTTAGAACGAACTGAATGAATCGTACGGTTCTGGTTCTTGGGGCACACCTCTAGAATCGAACCGTCTAACCCAGCAGTCGACAAACTTTACGACCGAACGTGCCAAATTCTACAAAAATGTTCGTAGAAATTCACCTGAAGAGCCCAAGTGTTAATTGTTTAGAGCCGTTATTTCGATATCAAACAGCCATACTTTTCCAATCGCTGCTCTAACCCAACCCAAAAACCCGAATATTTTTAGCATGACATTTCGTAACGTCGTACTCTTCCATCTTTTATTACAGTAGTATGAAAAGTTGGACAAATTATTACAGGGGTTGTTTTCAAGAGTTTTCCCGAGCTCATAATTTTGGGACAGTTTCTTCACTCTTGGCAGGTCATACAGATAGCTGATGAAATAAGGTGAAACACTTCTTACGCCGTAACCTGAACGATTTAAGCCTTGTGGGCTGAAGCTGAATCCTGTTGGAAAAACAGTTTTTGCTCTCTCTCTCTCTCCAAAACGTCTTTCATCATAAGACTTCAAATGGCTTTTAATAATACAAAAACAGAGGCAATTTCCCTTTTGTCCATATAGCTCCCAAAACCAACACGAAGGACGAATTTTGATATCGTCCGACTGCTTGTATATCATGTTCAATACGATCATATTACTTGTTCTAAGTTATCTCCAGAGAAATCAAATTTTCGTCCAACAAAATATGTTTGTGATCAGCATGCGCTTTCCAAGCAGCAACCGAGATCCAACTAGACTACTTCTATTACAATTAGTTTTAACAAATAGGAATTACCGATCATTAATCTTACTTGGATGCTATATTATTACCGAAAAACAACTAAAGCAAAAATCGTATTGCTTGCTATTATTAACCAATTGCCCTGCTTTTTAATGTTTGATAAAGTATCAATTTAAGTGCAAAATTAACTGACCCCGCGGCTTTCTATCATTTACAAAATTTGTCCCTTTACCTCAAAATTTTGCCGGCCACTGCTCTACCTGCCATGAGCTTAGCTTAGCTCACAAGCTTAGCTCCTTTCATTACATTCACTTTAGCACATATTGGCTTTTAGCAATATAATATTTAATAGCATGGAAAAATTTTACAAACTAAAACTGATGTTAAGTGTTACGACAGGAATTCTATGTTAAATGAGACAAAAATTGTTTGATTAATAAACGTTAGCAGCACTTTTTATGCGTTCAACTCCAGCGTCAAATATGAAAATTAAAAGTTGTTAAAAGTTTGTCGGTAGTAATGTGTTGAGAATTAAAGCGAGAAGACAAGCTAATAAGATGAAAAAAACAACAGTTTGACAAATTGTTTTACGTCCATCCAGGGGACTTGATAGAAATGTCGTTTCACTAGAGCATTAACACGATCGACAAGCTGATGGAGCAGTACATTTTAAATAGCAAAAAAATAAATTTAGATAGTAGATTTTAAAATCGATTTTTCTTGAATTTAATTGCTCGAAACTGGCCTCATGCTTGGCACATAGCAAAATTGTCACACTCGACCAAAAGAGGGCACGTATTATCTAATCAAAGCTTGTAGTAGGGATTAGCAAACAGAGAGGGGAGAAAATCCGATAATTGGACACAGGCAACGGGCTCCCAAACGCCGCACCCTTCAACGTAAACTAGTGGTAGACTTTTCAACCGCTCTAGAAACAGGGAGAGAAGCATGAAAGAAATTAGCCTTTTTTGCCATTGTAAAACGTTACGGAGAAGTGGATCAGCATGGATAGTATTACAAACATCATGTAAGAACAATTACAGGGTTTCCCACGATTTATTGGTCAGTTCCCATGATTTTTTGGTGCGTTCCCACGATTTTTTGGTTGTATCCCATAGATTTTTGGTTCGATCCTATAATTTATTGGTATTTTCCGATTGGATATCAATACAATTAGACCAAAAAATTCTGGGAAACGACCAAAAAATCGTGGGAACGCACCAAAAAAATATGGGAATCCACCAAAAATTGATGGGAACCAACCAATATATCGTGGGAAACCCTGTATCATAATCGACACCTTTGCTAAAGTAGTTAAAAAGAGTGAGTAAATAAATCAAAAACAAAAAGATATACGAAGCGAATGATTTACGTGTAACCCTTTCACGTGCCCTTTTTTACAGGGCTACGGAAATAAATTTCAACGATCCTCTTTAATGTAAAAAGTACGCCGAAGACAATGGTCCTGAAACCCAACTAAAATGAGTTACTTATTAAGAGACCTAATATCAAAACCAACCCAATACTGGTCTTGATTCCAATAAACCACGTTTTCTGGTTCAGGAACTGTAAATGACCTAATGCCAAACCGATCCAGGAACCAATGCTGATCATACCGGTCCTCGAACTGATCATGTACCCATGCCTGCCCTGGGACCTATCATGAACTCATATCGGTCCTGAAACTGATACTGAATCCATACCGATACTGGAACTGATACTGAACATATACGGGTATTGGAACTGATACTGAACCCATGCAGGTCCTGGAACCTATAATGTACCCATATCGACCCTAGCATCTATCATGAACCCATACGGATTCCGGGTTCCTGGAACCGATCATGTACCCGTACCGGGTCTGAAACTGATAATGAACCTATACCGGTAATGGAACCTATCATGTACCCATATCGGTCCTAGAGCCTCTCATCTGCCCATACCGGTCCTCGAATCTATCATGAACCCACATCGGTATTGAAACTGAAACTGAACCCAAACATGAACCCATACTGGGGTCCTGTAACTGCTACAGAACCAATACCAATCTTGGAACCTATCATGAAATGAACCCATACCGGTCCTGGAACTGATACTGAACCTATACCGACCATGGTACTCTAATCATGAACGCATACTGGTTCTGTATTCAATCATGAAACCTTACTAGTACTGGAAGCAATCATAAACTCATGATGATCCAAGAACAGCTCCAGATTTCATTCATTTCCTGGACCAGTACCTGGACTTACTCTAGTTTTCGGCAACGATAACTGATACAATTCCAGTTCCAGATGATAAACCATATCCCCGGGATAGCAAATGTATGTGGGGACAAGTCGGCCTATACAGGCTTTCGAGACTTAATTCGTTACCACTCAATAAGTCAAAATCCTTGCTACGGGGAGACGATCCACTCTAGGTTTAAACCCATGACGGGCATGTTATTGAGCCGTACGAGTTGACGACTGTACTACGCGACCGCCCCCAATTGTTGGACAGTTATACAGCTTCAAAAGGCCGTTACATTTTTTCATCGATTTCGTATTGGGCTGCCGTTTGACCCGCCCTTTCCGAGAACCGTGATATTGTGCTGTTAGACTTAGAAATCTTATGGTCGGCGAAAGGGTTAACCACCCGGCAGAAAACAGCAAATGGCTAGCAAGGGTTTCAAAAATAAAAAAATAAAAACCGGCCGAACAGAGCCTCGCCCCGACTTACCGATGGTCGAGATGAAGGTGGACGTGAACGCGTCGTCGGAAAAGCGAAACAGGATGCAGGTTTTCCCCACGCCGGAGTCGCCGATCAGCAGCAGCTTGAACAGCAGGTCGTATGTTTTCTTCGCCATTTTTTGTTTTGTTTCTTCCCTCTAAGCAGGCTGGGTTCGGCTGCGGCTCTTGCTGTTATCGAACTTGTTGCTTGTTGCTATTGCTTAGCGCGTGTGTGCGTGCTCGAAAGGTTCGATTACGCGCTTTCTTACGGCTCGGTTGATAGGGCGGCGGGTTGGTGGTGGTGGGATTTTTGGTTTCTTTTGTTGGTTTTGCACTTCAATCGGGGGAGGTTGACTTCGAAGCAGGGGCCAATGCGGTCTACAACTTCGACGAGGTCGGCAGCGCTATCTGTCCCTAGTTTGGTACGGTGGTTTCTCCCTGGGGTCGTTCCGTTCCTCTGCAGCCCGGTCTTGGGGCTTTACTGGCACTGGGGAGGTTTTACACGCCACCCGTTTGCCTTCGATCGCTGCAAAGAGGTATACGAAAAATTAGTCACACTGTCACAGGGATTGGTTTACGAGGCCGAGCTATGACCGATGACTCAATTGAACCGGCCGATGAGTTCATGCAATGACCGTCCGAACAGGCGAACGGCAACGGCGGCAGCTATCAATAAAGGATCACACGCAGAGTTCAATAGGGCGCAAAAAAAAAAAAAACGGTTCGCTTTGCTGCTTACAAAGGAATGGGGGCTAGGCCCTTGCTTAACTAGCAATAATAAACGCTCGCCCCTGTACTTGAAGGTTCGCGTGCAGGCGGCTTCCAAACCCCCCCCCCCCCCCCCCCCAAGCCCTTTATTTTACTCCCTTGTGGCTACACACAAACACACGCACACTCACACACGAACAATACGCGAGGCGAGATATGATGAAACCGAACAGTTAACAGTGTTACTATATTTGTCGATGTTCTAATGCACCCACGGGATCTTTCTTCCAGCCAGTGGAGGAGAAGATGATGCAAGGAATGAAGGGGAGGGGCTGTGTGAGCGCGCACAAACACACGCCCAAACACACACACACACACACAAACACACACACATAAACATGCACACTCACACACACAATCACACGTACGAGCCCCGGTAACAGATTGGGTCTGGCGTCTGGCGAGCCCGGGACCAGTGACTTGCCTGTGCGTTTAATTAAATGCTGCGCCCGTTTGTGTTTGAGGGTGGCAAAGCTTCCGTCGCTTCACGTGAATCACGGACACACACTTGCTTTGACGTGGGTTTTGGGGTGGCGGCTCGGCTCGGCTCGGCTGCTTTTGCTGGCTAATGTACACCGTGTTGGTTGCTCCCTTCTGCTGTTGGCGGGCGTCCCTCGATCTCGCTAATGCTATTTGCCTGCTTGCAGTAAACCTTTGCTGCCTTGTTTTTTCGTTGTTCGCCGTTTTATTTTTTTGGTACCGTTCCCTTTGCACGCACTTGCTCCTCTCTGTCAGGCTGTCGGTGGCTTTGGGGTTATCGTTCAGCCGCGGCCACAGCAGGGGCGAGCCAGGCGAAAACATCACCCGCGCTGACAGCTGCCTGACAGCGCGCTGTCGCTTTTGACACTTTGAGGGCAGCAGTTTGCGAACGGGCATTTGAATGGCAACGTTTGACCGTTAGGGTGCAAATAATGTGGTGTGAAAAAAGCACTGACAAGAGCATTTTTAAAGCATTGCATTTAATTGTACACGTGTAAGTAGCCCAGCGCACTAGCAGCAATCGAACACGACATCGAACATGAAAAATGTATGGGATTTGACATGTTCGATTCGGCAACCAACAACCAACAGCGCCGGGTATGAGAAAAATTCGAGTTTGAATTGTTGAGTTTAAAATGACAATACGTGTTGTTTCATGCATACAATCCGCAAGCAATCCTGCTTTGATTATTCCGACTATCTTTTTCGTCCGGCCACATAGCGACAGCTAAGAACTTCTTCTTCTTCTTTGGCTCAAACCAACCGTTGTCGGTCAAGGCCTGCCCGCCTGGACCACTTGTTGGGTTGGCTTTCAGTGACTTATGGATTACCCCCCATAGCAGGATAGTCAGTCCTACGTATGGCAGCACAGTCCATTCGAGGCTTGAACCCATGACGGGCATGTTGTTAAGTCGTACGAGTTGACGACTGTACCACGAGACCGGCTAGGAATTAGTGATGGGAAAAATGAATTTTTCGTCGGTATCGATTCCGGCTAGCTACGAAGTTCTCTGGAATCGATTCCAGAATCGGAATTGGAATTGGCTTCAGCATCGGCACCGGATTCAGAATTGGAATCGGTTCTGGAGTCAGAATCGATTTCGGCATCTCAATACAGGGTTTCCCACGATTTATTGGTTGGATCTCATCAATTTTTGGTTGGTTCCCATATTTTTTTAGTGCGTTCCCACGATTTTTTGGCCGTTTCCCAGATTTTTTTGGTCCAATTGTATTGATATCCATTCGGAAAATACCAATAAATTATGGGAACGAACTAAAAATCCATGGGATACGACCAAAAATTCGTGGGAACTCACCAAAAAATCATGGGAACTGACCAAAAAATCGTGGGAAACCCTGTAAGAAGAGACTTTTGGATCCGTATTGACGTATTGATAGCCGCAAAAAAACCAAACTTACTTGTAAACGATCTATTCTCATGGAGATTCCCGGACTGATTTCGCTTCTGAAACTTCTTATTTGAATTTTGATTCTCATTCCGGAGTCAATTCTGATTTCGTTTCTGGAACAAATTGCCATTCCCAAGTCGATTCCGATGCCGGATGCACTTCTGAATTCGGAATCGATTCCGGAATCGGCTTTGGAATCAACTTCGGAATCGGTTCGGCAATTGATTTCGATCACGGAGTCGGAATCGGGTAGGTCCGATTCTAAGCTCCCACGTTTCCAACATTAATTGGTAAAAAAGCGAATGTTTTGATAGCTTTGTGCTCCAATTTTATTCAACTGATAAATAAGATATTAATGCGCCCCTTTAGCAAGAGTTTGATTCCCTCAAGCATCCTCTTCCTAAAGTTGATCAGTCACAGTAACGGTTGTAGCGTTAGCAAGCCCATTGCAATGCGATCGTATTATTCTTCTTCTGCTTCAGCTTCTTTGCAGTACAACGTACGATAAAAACCGATCTTTTTTTTTTCTTCTTTTTCTGTTTGCGGCTTTCGATCCGAGCTCTGGGAGGTTTTCTTTTTTTTTAGCGAAAGGAGAGAGATGTATGCACAACCACACCCAGAGCCCCCGGGGCTGCTAGGCCTTCTAGCTGAGCTGGGGCAGAAACAGGTGCGCATAGAATATCATATTGATGTAGAGCAGGGCGACGATGATGGTGGTGGCTGCCTGGTGGTATCACTTTTTCTTCGCATCCTTCAGCCCGGCGCCGGCATTAAACTTGAAGAAGATGATGTCGCCATCCTCGACCACGTAGTTGCGGCCCTGCTGCCGGTACTTGCCGGCGGCTTTCGCGGCCGCCTCGCTGCCCTCCTCCTTGAAGTCGGCGAAGTGCATCACCTCCGCCATGATGAAGCCCTTCTCGAAGTCGGTGTGGATGCGGCCGGCCGCCTGCGGCGCCTTGGTCGCCTTCTGGATCGTCCAAGCCTTCACCTCGTCCGGGCCGGCGGTGAAGAAGTACTCGAGCTGCAGCGCCTTGTAGCCGGTGGTGATGATCTTGTCCAGCACCGAGACGCACTTGTGCTCCTCCTCGTACGCCTTCCGGTCCGCGTCCGTCTCCAGCTCGGTCAGCTGCTGCTCGAACGCACCGGAGAACGGGATGATCGGGGCGCCCGGATCGTTCTTGTCCACCCACTCCTTGATCTTCGGCAGCCACTTGTTCTTCTTCCGGATAAAGTCCTTGTCCGACAGGTTCACCAGATAGATGCACGGCTTGGACGTCAGGAAGAGGTACTTGTTTAGCACCTCGATATCGTGCGCGCTCCAGTCGGCGAATCGGATGTGCTTCTTCTCATCCACCAGGACCTCTTTGATTTTCAGCAGTGTTTCCTGCGAACAACGTAAAGCAAACGGAGAAAGGATGGCAATCAGTTGGGTAGAGATCGTGCTATCGCTGAAGCATGCGGCGTCGGCAAGTTGCATCATAAATAAATGATTAATTTCATTCAATCGATGGCTGTAGCTGTGTACAATATAGATACTTTAACCACAAAAGACAACGGAAAGGATAGCCACGATGCCTGGATCAATGATTAATGGCTTTTAGGTCGATGGGAAATTACGTTCACGTATCAATCCGCTCATGAAGGGTGGTGCGCACTGCTTCTCGGAAGGAAATTTCACCGACAGCGGTAACGCTTCCAACAGAAATGAACGTGCTAGAATCATATTACAATGTCCCCCTTCTTCATCCACACACACACACACTCTATCAACGGCTTGTTAATAAGATAATAGATTCTACCCACAACAAGCCGCAATAGATGAGGCAACGGAACGATTATGCATCCTAATGGGTCTATTTTAACAAGCTTTTATTCCAAACACTCCCACTCCTTCTTTGATAGCCGGCAGGTGGTCTGCTCTCCCCAAACTCCCCGGCTGCCCATGACATGACAGCAGAGTGAAAATGGCCGGCAATCAATAAGTTCTGAGCTGCTTGCCGTCGTCTCCCCCTTGTTCTCGATGAAATGATTAATCTTCCTTCGAATGCGCCGTTTTCACTGCAGCATACACATCATCCACAAAAAAACAACAACAATAAACTCCAAAAACTTATCTATCACGTGCCATCCAGCGACATTCGATTGTAGTTTGAGTGGTTTTCGGATATTGCCACTCCACTCCGGGCGAGTTTCACCAGCTTTGAGCAGCGTTGGGAGCGTGCAGTTCGGTTTCCTGCTATTGTAAAGCACAGTTTCTTGCACAGTGGAAGGGGAGCCACCCGTCGAGGGGGTTACTTATGCCTTCCGAGTCAATCCTTCCATCGGTTTGTAGTTGCTGTACCAAGTGACGGGCAGAAAAAGACACGATTCAATTCAATTGAACTGAATAATTTATCATGCTAGATGGGACTTATTGTTTGTATGCTTTCATGTTTTCCATTCAACGTACAGCTACAGTGAGGTTGAGCTGTTTGACAGTTGCATCAACGACTAAGCAAAGCATTAAAAATGGTGTTTTGTTGCTGTGAATGAATGATTTACATGGATTTGGCTTCAATGAGTTTTGTCTCTTGGATTGGAACTAGTGATGGGAAAATACAGTTTACGTCAGAATCGATTCTGGCTAGCTGCGATATTTTCTGGAATCGATTTCGGATAGTAGGCCCGGAATCAGTTTCCGGAATCGATTCCCGAATTGGCGCCGGAATCGGAATTGGCTCCGAAATCAGTATTGGAGTCGGTTTTGGCATTTCCAAAAGAACAGGCGTTTGGGTGCAATGATGCTACGTATTGATAGCCGCAAAGAAACCAAACTTAATTGAAAACGATATATTCTCATGGAGAATCGCAAACGATATATTCTCAAACTCTTTATTTCAATTAAAGAACTCATTCTCATTCGGAAGCTAATTCCAATTATGGAGTCAATTCAGATTCCGTTTCCGGAGCAAATTGCGATTCCCAATTCTCAATCAATTCCGATTACGGAGTTGATTCTGATTTCTAAGCCGATTTCGGAACCAACTCCGAATTAAAATCAAGCCTCAGCTCCGGCTCCGGAAATGACTCCGAACACGGAATCGGAATCGGATAGGTCCAATTCCGAGCTCCCACAACTAAATTCATAAAGACTTTGAAATCTAGCTCATTCGCCTCTTACGCCACTAATTGGACGGTACACGCCCAAGATTGCGCTCAAAATTGGGTCGTCCAACGACATTTTTAATCGTTATAAGTTTGGTGATAGCATTTTACTTTTTTTGTTTGGGCCTGTTGGTACAGTCGTCCACTTGTACGACTTAACAACATGCCCGTAATGGCTTCAAGCCCTGAATAGACCGTGCCCCCATACGTAGGACTGACTTATCCTGTTATGGTAACAACAAGTCACTGAAAGCCAAGCTCACCTCACTAGTGCGTACAGACAGGCCTTGACCGACAACGGTTGTGTTGTGCCAAAGAAGAAGATAGCATTTTAAGAGTTTACTAATCTTGCCTCAAACGTAAATACGGTCAGAGCCGAAATAATTTGAATTCAAATCAAATGAAAAAAAAACTTGCCTCAAACCAACCAGAGATTGTGTACGATAGTTCAGTGGCATAGGGCCGTCGAATAATTGAACAAAAATTTAAATTTTCATCTTTTTCATCATTTTAAAGTCGCTCCATATCGTATTCTTAACTAGAAAGTTGCCAAAATTGAACATAAAATGATACAAAGCATACACCTATTTCACTTTACCAGGCACATTTAACTACAGCCTGCCAAGGTTTCATTGATGCCGTCGGAAAGTCTGCTAGGTTTGCCGCTAGGACACCCAAAGATCGACCCAAATTGATGATAAAATGCCGAGGAAAAAAACATTTAATTTATCTTTCTAACAACGATCACACCCCGTTGACCTTACAGTACAGTATCAAACAACCAGACACTGCAGAGGGAAAGACATGCCCGACATGCCATGTTCTACAGACAAGAAACAGCTCTCGCCGCATCCTTTCAGCGACGGGGAAGAATGGTCGCATGGTTGCGGTGGTACACCCCCTTTCATTCATGCCGGGAGTGATCAATGAACATGATGCATGAATCTATATTTTAGCTGATTGTTAATAGATTTAGATGCTCTTTTGGCACCCATCCGCTTAGTGCTTCCCCCTCCGATTAGTTCTGCGGTCGCCGTGGGTGCGTCTCAACCATGACCAACAACTTGACAGTTGATTCCGGTTGGCTGGCTGCAGGTCGAACCGAACTGGGTGATCGGGCGATGATTAGGGTGGGATGAAGATAAATGGGTTTGTTAATTTCATTTCCTCCGAAATCACGGCTCAAAACCGCACCTAGGAAATGGTTTATAGGGAAGTTAGAGAGAGAGAGGAAAGTGACACCTATCGATATAAAATATACATGACGACACACGCCCGGTCGCTGCTTCGAGGGAGGTAAAATCGATTGTGCCGATTGTGTGACGGATCGGGCGGGGAAGCAAAGTGTGAACGATTGTGAGGTAAACATTAAATTAATCCTTACAGGTGGTCCAATCGTGAACTCTGATCCCAAACCCGAAGCATAGCTGATGTTGTTGATCCGAGGCACGCACCTTCCGATTGGGTATCGTGTAACGAAAAACAAGCCGCGGGAAGCGCAAACTTGTTCGGTGAGAGGCACATGATTGATGATACGCCTTTTTCTTTAAACGCGTAGAACGAAAGCAATGAAGCAAAAGGATGGAGCAGTAACACTCTCCAAACGAGGGTTTGCCCGTGATGACTTTCTCAGCGGGAGCTCCGAAATTCCAGCACGCACGGCTTTCCCCGACACACAAAACACGCCTAATTTGTACCCGCAGCGCACCGACAGCGCGCACGGTAACTTACATATTCCGGCTTGCTTTTCTTGTCGCCCCCGCGCGTCACCAGCTTTTCCAGCTTGTCCAGGTTGATCATCAGCTTTTCCTCGTCCTTCAGCCGCAGCTCCTCGCTGATGATGGACAGATCGCGCACCGGATCGACCTCGCCCTCCACGTGCGTTACGTCGGGATCGTCAAACCCACCTACGCAGGGGAGTGGAGCATTTGGAAGAGAAAGAAGAAGAGAAGAAGAATAAGAAAACACCCAAACGCAACATTAGCGCTAATGCACTTTCGCGCGCAATTACATCGCGATGGAGGGACACACTTACGGCACAGATGGAAGATGGCATCGCACGCACTGATGTGCGACAGGAATGCGTTGCCGAGACCCTGCCCCTCGGCGGCACCTTTCACCAGGCCGGCAATGTCGACCACGTTCAGGTACGCCGGCACCTTGCTGAAAAACGGAGTAGACGGAGAAAAAAAAAACAGTTTAGGTTAAATTATTGCAATCGATTCGTAGTACTTAAGGGGCCGCGTCGCGGAGGTGCAATTTGAATAAATATTGCTCCACACCAGAGGTCGTCAGGAAGCGGTCGGGAAGTTGGTCCAGTGCTGGGTTGTGCTGGGTCCTTTTTTTTTCTTT
This sequence comes from Anopheles coluzzii, assembly GCF_943734685.1. Lineage (NCBI taxonomy): Eukaryota > Metazoa > Arthropoda > Insecta > Diptera > Culicidae > Anopheles > Anopheles coluzzii. The sequence goes on from NC_064669.1 coordinate 11,856,833, forward strand.
TATTTGTGGCCCCTCAGAACTACCGAACACATTCCAATAGCTGGCGCGGTAATTGGTTGGAGATCGGCGATGGAAGTTAAATTTCCACAGCAAGAACAGGCGCTCGCGACACAGCCACCCGATGGGCTGGGTGGACTCCGATAACCGGTCGGTTATGCATACACCGTGTGTCGTCGTGTGTGTAATTTGCTTAATTTTTCAATCGAAGCTATCACGACCCTGGTAATCGCGCAACGATCTCCTCTGTTGTGGATGGAGGAGTTTTGTAGTGCAAAAAAACACACACACACACACACACACACACACAATATTGAAAACAAATGATTCAGTCTTGCTCGGGGAAACACAAGTGGGGGGAAGTTACACGGGTACATCAGGGTACTTAAAGGCAACAATCACCGTGAACTGGGGTGGAAAGATTAAAGCACCAACCAGCACCAGCAGAACCAGCAGCAGTAGTAGCAGCGGTATGCAAAAAAGGTCACACTGGCAATTATAGATCGTGTGGAGAAAAAAAAATGGAAACTAATAGAAGGCAAGTGGTTTCCGGGGCGACAGTCACCTGACCAGAGGTGCTCATGCTCGTTCCAGATAGAATGCAAACTAACGACAGCTAGACGCAACCAAATTCGCCCATCGTTTCACATTTATAGACGAAAGCATTCCGCATTAGTGTTGGAAAAAACGAATTCTAAGAGGAATTCGAATCTCCGAATCTCAATCCGAATCCCACTTGAGCTTTTGCCGTTTTTCCATGGTTTCTTCATCGAGTTCCGCATATCACTTTTAGAAATCATCAATTTTACACAGAGCTCGCTTCAACACTTTATATGGCAGTAACGTACCAGTCAACGTTATAATTCATAGATTTCATCAATATTCCGGTTAGTTTGACTTTACCATGTCCATGGCCGAGTTAAGAACTCATCGTAATTGATGTAATTTGAAATGCTCCTCGTATACTTATCACTGCATCGTCTGTAAATGTGCAACGTGTTTGACTTTAGACGATAACCTAAACATAAGATATCTGTTAAACGGTTTACGGTGATAACCTCAATGTTATCAAAAAAGTTTGTTTACATTAGCGATTCAAACCATTAGGATTTTTCACGCTTCAATTTCAATAAATCCAATTGCGATGCGATCACTATACCAATTGAAATAGCCGTCAATTCCCAATCCAAATCGAATAGTAATGCTAATCCCAGTCGCAATTCCAATCCCAATAGAATCGCAATCGAATCCCACTCCTTTCCTTTAATTCCTTCTATAGCGCACGAAGCCATCATTAAATTAAAATCTAAAAAACTGCGGTGTTGCAATCTCTACGGCAAACAATACGGCTTTGTACCGAAACGTTCAACGCTTACTAACTTAATGTCCTTTAAATCTCATGTATTCCGTCTAGTCGAGGATGGGTACCAGGATGACACTGTATATAGTGACTTCCGTGCGGCATTTGATCGACTTTCTCATAAATAACGCAAACTAGGAAAATGCAACCGTTTGTTAAGTTGGTTTGAGTCATTCCTTCGTGATTCGTGTTATGCTATGTTTTAATACCTCTTCAGGTCTGGTTGATTTCCATATCTCCTTAAATGCATTCTGTTCGCAACTATGCTCCTCCCTCTCTTCCCCAGCTTCCTCCCACTCTCTAACCTCTCCCTATATGTAGCCTAGCAACTAATCTATCATGACATTAGTAGGTAGCGCTACAACATTAAGAAAATAAAAATAATGTATATATTGCAAATCCAATCCAAATCGAATCGCAATGAAATCTTTAAGGGATTCAAATCCTACAAACAACATCCAATCCGATCGACTCTTTCTAGGGATGGAATCTTCGAATTTTTCTAGGGATGGAATCTTCGAATTTTTCTAGGGATGGAATCTTCGAATTTTTCTAGGGATGGAATCTTCGAATCTTCCGAATTGAGAATCTCCGAATAGTATTCCGCATGCCATCACCTACACTCAATAGTTTCCGAAAGAATTCACAAGTTTGTCCGCGAAGACACCGCGAACGGCAACGAGCTGGAGTTTTGTACCAAGTAGGGTCGCAGCTTGATTGCAGCAAACCCCACCGTAACCTGCGTATTCAAGGAGCGCCTGGAGTGCACGGCTACGGAGTTGCAACATTTTAAGCCCCATCACATCCAGCGCACACAATGTGTATCCCGCTCGCGCAACCCTATTACGGCTGATTACGGAATGTACGACTTGTTTTTACCACCGGTGCCCGATTTCCTGACCCGGTGATTTCTACTTAATTTGCTCAATCTGCATATCTCACACACACACACACATAGGGGGGGACGGCGAGGCAGCACAAGGCCCCGGTCCCTTGTTAACCTCAGACCGTACTCTCGCTCCTAGGCGGCGGCCTTAACATTTCGCTCCGCGCACACTGGGAGCATCAAAAGCAAGCGAGGAACGCATTGGGCAAGAAAAACCAGAATTTCTGCGAAGGTACACCACCTAATTTCGGCTATTATTGGCTGCTTACGCTCATGCGGTTCCACCAGGAGCCTCTCGTCTGTCTACGTTTCGAATTCCGTGAACTCTCGACGAACCACCCTCCGCCACTTCGGTGCGTTCTCGGATCGATTGGAGAAAATCGATTTGTCCTTCTGCCTGGGAAGCGAAGACCTATCCTCCGACGCGTCCGAGGGAGCAGCGGAGGTGAGCTATACCGGAGGATGGCAGCGCTCTTACTGCTTCTGCGGCTGCTGTTCGGTGTGCTACGGTACGACCAAGGGCTGCTCCCCGAAACGATCCAGAGGGGGGAGGCAAGAAGATTGCCATACGAAAGTAGCAATTATAGCGGACTCGTTCTAGAGGTACATTTTGATATGCTAATGCCGCCCGTGCTATGGGACTCGAGTCGGGGCGGAACGTGGAGTTTTAAGGTTAAAAAACGTGTACGGTTCTGAACCGATTACGTGTGTGTGTGTGTGATCGGAGGTCGCGGCTAAGGATGTCCACGAGAATGATGCTCCACAGAAGGTAGGAGCTCGCGATGGTAGACATCATTCAGGGCGATCCTTCGTCGAGACGAAAAGCGTATAATCAAATGCTTCCGAACTCCTAGAGGCACTCTATTTGGAGGAATACATTGAACACCCAAAAAAAAGTCTCAGTGGATGAAGATCTCGTGAAAACTATTGCAATATCAGGAGATGTCAGATTAGAAGCTCAGAATCAGAATTTCGTCGTATTCCACGGTAAACATGTTGCTCTCCTAGCTCAGAATTTCACAAAGAAATCCATACCGAGATTTAACTGCCTTTTTGTGCAACTTTACTAGGAATTATTAGCTTGATGCAACCAATGTGCGGTAGGCAAAATGTAACATCTCTAACAGCGAACTGCATATAAACCAGTTGGTAGTGCCAGATAGTAGCAGCCAGTATAAAGTGCACTAGAATCATCTCGTCATGTTTTTTGTTGTTGTTGATGTGTTTCTTCACTGTGTTGCCTAACCTCGACCCAGCGATTCGTTCCTGAGGACAGGAGCGGACCAAAAAGGATACGAAAACCCGACCGGTGGGAATATGAACTGGCTGAACCTCATACACCTCATATGTGTGTGTGTGTGTATGTGTGTCTGTGTTGCTGTATGTTTTGTGTGTACACAAAATTTGTGCAATTTTACGTAATTTCGGCCAATTTTGTATAATTACGTCCCTCGTTCGCGTTCCGTTTCCGAATCTGGCACAGTTGCCTCGTTTGGTTGGAGCCCTGGCTTCCATATTTTTGCCCTCCTCCCCCCCCCTCCCTCACTGCACCGACCTTCCGCTCCCTACCTTCCCGCGCAAATAGGGTGGATCATTTTACACACTTGACGGTCGCCATTATCTTTCGCCGTTGCCTCGCAATGGGCACTGGAACACGGGGGTCGTCTTGGAATAGGGGATGGGTTTCGGGCTTGGGCTTTGCATTTCGAGCTCAAACATTGTTGAGATGCTGCTGCTGTAGTGCTGGGAGTTTTTATAACAAATATTGAAGAATTCACTCCAAATTTCAGCCTGTTGTTTTGGTTGACTTCCATTTGCACATCGGGTTTGGTCCTTCGTCATAAAGTGTGGGACACAGGAAAGCCAATCTGTCTGCGGTGCTGGCGCAGACTGCATACCCTGCGGCAGGGAGACGGCCGAGGGCGCTCAAATGTGCGCCAACATCGACGACAGTCGTCCGCGTCAACGAGGCCCCAGATAAGCACGAATCATTTCGTTGGAAAAACTTGACTCACCCAAAAAAAAAAAAAAAAAAAAAAAGTGGGGAAAAACCACGGCATAACTGCATGTACACCACAAACGAACACATAAAGTGCGCAACGATGGCAATGATTATAGGGTGTGTAACGGCATAATGACGTCTGGGCATGCATTTCCTGTTGCCCTCCCGGCAAACGTATGGAGCATTTGGACGGCCCCACTGTGTTCCCGGTGGGGTTTGCGCTGCTTACCGAGCTGCGCCTTCCAGAAGCACCGAAAAAAGCACCGCGTCTGTCCAAAATAAAAGTGCTGACACACACACACACACACAAAAGATGGCCCGCCAACTCCTGCGATATGGCGCTACAAGGAGCAGTGAGGTACGGCGAACCAGAGCTCCAACAAGAAATTGGGAAGCACAATTCTCGTCCTGCGTTAGGTGAAAACGAAACGGTTCAAGGTTTGGTAGTTCGTACCAAAAAAAAAAAAAAAAAAAGAAAGAATCTATCGATGGCCAAATAAATCCACCGATTCCCCTCCGCCGCCCATGTAACCCCTACAACACGGGTTGAAGATCATGCGAAATTCTAAGAATTTTTCCCTCAACCATTCCCCAGGACTCACAATCATGATTGCTAGGTGATTTGAATAATATCGTTCCTTTGCCCTGTTTTGGTTGGTGCTCTGGCGGTGGGGGGATGGGGGGAGGGGAGGTACCGTGTCGCCCTTTTTCTCGCCTGCAATTTGCTTCACCCAAAAGGACTTGATAAAAGGTTTGCATTTTGTTGCCGTTGTTGTTGTTGTTGCTTTCTTCGGCTTGTCGGCGCTGTCGTTATTTTGGCAACGCGGGCTGCTCCTCGGCGGTATTTGCATAATGACCGACCGCGCGGGCTCTGTGGCGCAAGGGGACGGTGAAGCGAGGCGGTGGAGCAGGACAGCTTCGGCGGCAGGGAAATGGCCGGTCATCGCTTGTGTGGGGCGATTAATGGCCAGTTGCTGCACTACTGTGTGAGCCTGCGGCTGAGTTGAAGGTTAACGTTAAAACGTTCCAATAAAACTGAACTGTCCTTGCGACGGGTTTGGCCGGGGACCGGTGGGGATAGGACACTAGGAGCTGTTAGAAGAAGCTTGGTAGGCACGTGTTACACAGAGCATGTGTGTGTGTTTTTTTTTTGATAAAGATCTTATTTCTCAAAGAAATGCATTCTGGTTTGATTACACAATTTTTGTTCCTTCAACTAGTCTTCCTAAGCTCTTTGGCAAGTGCAAACAAACAGAAAGACAAAAGCAAGGCACCTCCGCCATTTAGCTAACACCAGCAGCCAATGGGAGGAAGCGGCGACACAGCAAGTCACATCAGCAAAGGCGAGACAAATGAAACGATGGCTCCACTTTTAGCACGCAATTGCTGAAACCGATCCCAAACCGAGCGAACCCCGTGGGGCGCCATTTTTGTTTCACTTGTACCATTTATGCCGAAGAGCTCGCCCAGCGGGCTGGGCAGGACGGGCAGAACAAGGATAGAGGCCCATCCGGTTCCCGCTCCTGGTATTGAGGAACCTTAAAGAAGGAAGAAAAAAAAACTAGCCCCCCCACCGATGTCGGACAGTTTTTCCGACCAGTTTCGGCGCAGCCTACACACATTGCTCCTGCGCTGGCCGGTGCTCCCTCGTGCTCCCTTACTCGCACGCGTTCAAACCTCCCTTAAGGAACGGTAAAAGGGGTAGCAAAAAGAGGGAGAGCAAAAACCTGAAGCCCAAAAAAAAGGCCGGTGCAGGAACGCGAAAGAAGCAACAAGCGCCATAGTCCGCAAGCTTTCCTGCGCATTGGCAGCAGGAACGCGAAAGTGGGCGAAAACGGGCAACCGGTAGCAACGACGAGCCGGAGCCTGTTTTGTTGAATGGCGAATGTAGCTACCGTGTGTGCCTGTTTTTTTTTTTTGTTAGTTCGTTTTCGTCGTTTTCAGCTGAAAATGGGGGAAACACGCAGCAGCAGCAGCAGCAGCAGCAACAGTGGCTAGCGTGGGGCTCAGGTGCTCGCGTAGTCGCCCGCTATTCCAATTGGTCGAGCCGGACGAGGGATTTAATCGCCCCTTCCGCTGCGCTGCAACACAGCACATTCGCGTGTCGTGTTCATTAGGACGCTTTTGCTGATTAGATTCCTTTTCGTTTGCTTCTGCCACGCACGCCGTCGCAGGCTACCACCAACAAGAGCATTTACTTTGTTTTGCCATTTTTTTTTCTTCATTCTTCAACTGCGAGAAGCTCTCCATCTTGTATTGTAGCCCGCACGGCCACCATTACAATGGCGATGATGGGGCCTGATGGAGTGCTGAAGGGTTTTTATTTTGAAAAGTAATTCCTACAACGGAAAAGGTCTTAAAACCGGGACAAAAACGGACACATTAAATGAAGCGCCCAAGACAATAGCCGCGAAGAACGTCCAGCAAAACCCGGCAAGTAGTGCTCCACTGGTGTAGTTGGCTCTGCTGGCTTTTTTACCCTCCCCGGTACCAACGCATCGCCACATCCTTCCCAAAATACGGCGATCCTTCGCCGTCCGCAAAATGATTGGTGCAAACGCCACGCCTCTTTTCGTGCCGCTCCAAATGGGTCCGCTGATTTCAGTAGCATGTAGGACAGAAATTGCCACCGAAAAAAGAAGAAGAAGAAGAAGAAGAAGAAGAAGAAGAAGAAGAAGAAGAAGAAGAAGAAGAAGGAAACGATAACGGAGGCAACAGCGCCCTCGGAAAAGTGAAGCGTTGGCTCTAGGTCCGTTCCACGCGCGCCGGCACGGCAGCACTACGAAATTAAACGTTTAGAGTACGTGTGTCTCTTCCGGCGGATCGGTACCGCCACCGATAACTATTGTTTATAGTGTCAGCGGTGCTCCGTGGCTCCCCAGCTGCCTCGACCGCCAGTGGAACGGTATCGCGTATCGCGGCCCGCAAACCGTTCGATAAAGGGCGCGGTTCCAATCATTCTCCAATTTCCTTCCGCGCGCCACTAGAAGCGGGCTGCGAAGCGGTCCCTCCCGATTCGATACGGTCCGTAGACGTATTTAGTAGAATTACTATAATTGCAAAATCGCATTAAAACTACGCCCTTGCACACTACGCGCGCACACGGCGCTTTGACAACGGGGCGTTTGTGTGCGGCTTCCGGCGATCTAAAAACGGCCCGTGCGTTCCTCCTGGCGAGTTGCAGCGATGCCCGGGCAATGTTGTGCGCACGCAGGGCAGCTTCTGGGGGTCGACAGCATGATTCGTTAAGCACCGGCACCAGATGGTAGGGAAAACATGATCGATCGGTTCCCGGCGATGCCAACACAGTGATTCGAAACGATTTCGCGTTGATGTTGATCCTTTGGAGCTTCCGTTTGGGGAAGATTTTTTCTTTTTTTTTGCTACGGTATTGATGACACAATTGTACACCTCACAAACACACTACAATGTTGTACATTCAAGGTTTGTTTGGTTTGCTTTTAAACCTTGAGCACCATGGCTATCATATATAACTGATTTTAAATCTTAATCCCTTCCAAAAGATAAGGCTGGTTTTACGTGCCTTGATAATGGAATAAATAAATAAATAAATAAATCAATAAATAAGGTCTAGTCTAGTCACGATATTTTGTAACAAGATCAAAGCGCAAAATGGTAAATATGCGTATGTTGTAAATCGTTTTCAAAAATAATAATTTAATCGGTTTTAATCGGTTTAATAAAGTTCAAATTCAATGAATAGATAACTTTCCCCCGTTTTAACTGAATCAATTAATTGATACGCTTTCATGGTCAAAAATCGAGAATATAGGACTTGTTCTATTCTTTTAATCCAGCGGTCGGCAAACTTTTAAGATAAATCGCCAAATTTATTGAATGATCGAGAGTAGTGGTAAGAGCCAAGAGTAAGGTTTTTTTGCACTTATATTATTACATTATAAAATTGTAGAAACAAAATAGAGAGAGTTTATTGTTAACAAAGTTTTTTTTTGTGATTATATTGGCCAAACCAAGTTCAAAATTGGTTGTTCCTGTTATTAATATAAATAGTAAAGATTTATCAGTTAAAGATCTGCTGAAAAATGCCATGCCAGACAAATTGATAACTGATTCCTTATAAAAATGCACTTTGACAATCATTGTACTCATAAAAAGCAACAGCGTGGAAACGAAAAAAAAAACAAGAATGTTTTTTTTTCGCTTTTGTTTTCAAATACGAATACGTTTTCAAATAGAAAAAAAATATTGTCCAACCAATTTGTGTGAAATTTATTGACTTTTCCATCATTCCATATTACGATAATTAAAAGTTTAAAAATATTTCTAAATAATTTCTTCACTATTTTTTATACGAATAGTTCCTTCTCTTCTTTCAAAATCAGTCAGATCCTTTCTCGGGATTGAATGTTGTGGCGGATCGCATCTGGCCCGCTGGCCGGACTTCGCCGACCGCTGTTTTAATCGATTCGACTCGTGGTGAGATATTTGACTCGATTGGGCTTTGAAATATGCTTGATGTTTTACAAGTATGCTAGGGAAAATCAATCGAGACGGTCAGCCGACATCGCAGTAGGCGACAAACAGCCAGACCAACTCTTGGAATTGGACTCTATAGCATCTTTTTTGGACAAATCCAATAGCATTTTTTCATGGAGCCTGTCCAAAAAGAGTGCCATAGAATCCAGTTTCCGTCCAATGAAGTTTACATCCAATAAGAAAGAGTCAAGGAAGTGTCCCACAATCCTGGAAAACCTTGTATATTGTATCCACATATATTCTAGGTCGATATTAAATTTTCAAAACATCGAATAGGTAGTCAATATTACAAAAAATGTCCACTAAATGTTAATATACGTTGTTGTTGTCCCGATGTGATGATGAAACCACAATCAAAAAACAACCAAAAACCGTATTTCATTATTTTTATCACGTAAAAGTTTGTTTATAGTCCATCACACTTCCCTGGGGGCATCATATATGATAGCCATCGTAAATGTAAATGAAATGAAATGATCTGCCACTCAATGCAAATTTCTGAATAATATATTATCAATTAGTTATTTATAATTATTTACTTATTTAACATTCAGAGAGAATAGCGCCGTCAAGTTACACTTAGGACTGTAGCTTCGTTAAAAAAGCTACCATTTATTTGACCAAATCGACACAATTAGGCTGTGCTTACACGCGTGTTTTAAATTGAATTGAGCAGGTTTTTTATTGTATACACACACCTATCAACACTTTTTATTAGAATATATCCTTTTCAACATAACATTTTTCAAAACTTTGTTCTCTCCAATGAATCACCAATGAAAAGGAGGCGGCTGCATCGGGTGCAAACGTTTTAAAGTATTTTATTTTATCATTTTCTATTCAGGACGGACGGCTTCGGCTATATTGCTTATTATTTATCAATTCTTAATTAACTATCATGTTTAAATTCATTATTCATAAAATTAAATTTGAATGAGATTGTATAGGTTAAAGCAAGGGGTTTTAGTTGGACCAGAGCAAACACTTACCTTGCTGGCTTATGGTATTCGCAAAGGTAATCAAATCTAGCATCGGGAACTGGAACTCTGGAATTACAGAAAGAAAAAATGTACATACATGATTTTTTTAATAAAACACTTTTCTTTATCACAGTAATGTTGTACTAATCCCTTCAAATCGGATGTTTTTTTTTTGTTTTGTCAGACCATGTTTGTGTCCGACTGAACATACTTCATCTCGACAGTTGCAAGTGGGCATACTTATGCCACATAAGCACAACCCAACCTGCTGTTGATATTTCAATTGTGTTATTTGTATCATTAAGTCGCAAACATTCGAAAGCGTTCAGTGAGGTAAGACCGCTCGGAAAGCTTGGCGGAACACGAAACCTGTGTCTGCTTGTGGTGTGTGTTTTGTGGTCATTTTAAGTTTTCCATTAAAAAAAAAACACTGGCAATAGCTTCACCCCGCTCGCGCTTACAATTGTAAGAAAAAGATGTTGCGGGAATTGCGCGCTACAATCAAACAAACGCATAAAAAAGCCCGACACAGAACCCGAGAACCATTACCACGGGGTGTGATGGATGGACAAGAATTGGACGGCATCGGGGGGGAAATGGTGCCTTGAATTTCTTGTTTGTTGTTGTTGTTCTGTTTGGTTGTGTGGACAGATCTCCTTGCCTGTTGGGCGCTTTGGGTGCATCCGCGCCAAGCGGCCAGTTGCATTTAATTTCCCTTTTTATTATTATCTTTTATCACGCTACGCGCGGCCAAACAGCGAATTGCACGAATCGGAAAGGGCCATTGATTCGGGAGGCGAAATAAATGTATGCGACCCCAGGGGTTTGCGGATTGGGCCGCTGTTCGCGTCGAAAAGGGCCCGGTGGCTGGCCAAAAAACGGAAAGCTCGAAACAATTGTATGCTACGGCGCGCAAGCAACACATTTGCCGGACCGTTCCGGCGAAAAGGGAACTTATTATCGCTAGAGCGGTCAGGTGCGCCTGTGGAGTGCCCGCGCTGGCCAGTCGGCAGGATAATTATCCGCGTGCCCGCGAACACCCGCCCGGGCGACGTTTGATGAAATGGTAATGGTTCCCTGTTCTCTCTCTCTCTCTTTCTTGCGCTCCCGCTTACCCGCGCTATCCCTCGTTTCTGTTAGAAGTGAGTCGGACCAGCGGCGTTGGCAATGTCATGGAATTATCACCAGCGCAGCTAGAGGTTGTTCGCGACGCGGACGCAGCCCGGGACAGGCAGCAGGAACGCATTTGCCGTTTTTGTCGTTGTTGCTATTCTGCCTTATCGCCACGCCATGTTTGACGCTTGGTACGCGTGCAAGGAGAGTTGCACGGGTGAATAATTGCAGGATTTTTAATTAATTCCACACACCGGCGGCGCAGCCGACACGACACGGTGACGATTGGCTGCGTTCCGAACGGTGAGCCCTCCGCCCCCTCCCACCCCCCCCCTCCCACTTGCCCCTTGCAGTAGAGCGCGCGCGAGGTGGTGAGTGTAAATATAGGTAAAGAGCAGGCCGGGCCCAATCATCCGGGTTTGCGTTTGAATGGCACGGCTGCTGGGGCACGGAATGGATCAGTGGGCCTTTAATTATCCCATCGTCGCTTCCGCCAGCTGCTGCTGCCAGGAGGGGCGAGGAGCGCACCGGGTGCCCTATCATACGGCACTGGCCTTTTAGCAGCTTAGTTCCATTTCCAGGAGACACACTCGCGCCGATCATTTAATCGATGCCCCGCGACGGTGTCGTGTCCTGCTGCCGCTGCCGCTGGGACAGTTGGAGCTTCCGATGCTTATTGACTACTGTTTGTCCTGCCACCTTTTCATCTCACCCCGTTCCCTAAGCCTCTCCCGTCCTCCAACCCCCCTCCTTCGCTCCTTATTAGGGAGTTAGGGACGCGTCGTATCGTTTGATATGCAAATGAGTGCCTGCAAACGTTTCCTCACCTCCCCTTTCCACCCACCGTTCATTCTCCTCCACAGTGAGACATTTTAGACCTAGTTGGAAGAAAAACTCGGTTGTCTTGCTTTATCTTCTACACCGCACTTGCTTGCACTCATTCGCGAGCGTTGAAATATACTCTCCCGATTAGTGATGTCGACTGTTGTTAGTCCGATTCCGAGTCGGAGTCGTCTGGAGTCGTCCGGAGTCGTTCGGAGTCGTCTAGAGTCGATCGTAGTCGAGCAGTGTGTTTTAATGTGCTAGTGATCAGGCATTTATATTTGTTGTGTTTTTTTGTCTTTCACTTTGCGCGTGCACTTCGCATATCGGCGTTTGTTTCGAAGACCGACTCCGAACGATTTCGGACGACTCCGGACGACTCTGATTGACTCCGACTTCGAATGACTCCGAGGAACTTCGAGCGACTCCGAATGACTCCGGACGACTCCAGACGACTCCAAACGACTCCGACTTCGAATGACTCCGAACAACTACTGATGACTCCGAACGACTCTGGACGACTCCGGACGTCTCCGTTTAATGCAAGGTGGATCTATCTTCCGGAGTCGATTCCAAATTTATTGGAGTCGGATCGGAGTCGACTCCGGATTTTTGACCACTTATCCCATCACTACTCCCGATTTCATGTCCTCGCGAATAGCCTGCTGCTGTAAGAATGTATGTGTGAATGTGGAGCGTTTTTCTCTGTGCTTCCTCTTCTCCCTTCTTTCATTGATTCGATGCGCGATTCCTCATTCGACTTCGCAGTAACAATGAGAGTGTGTACGAAAATATACACACCATTTACGTTTAGCATCCGTGGTCCACACGGAACGCCGATAAACCAAACACCACCGTCGACTCTCAAATTCTCGATTTTGACGTGACGGTGGCTCCCTTCACATTAAATAATAATGTATAAACTACTTGCTACATCACCTCCCCCGCGCTCCTCCCCCTCTCCTGGAACCCATACAATGAAGTTCGTGAGAGAAGGGGGAGAGAGGGAGGGAGAGCATCAGCTTTAGATATCTAAAAAAAAAAAATAACTCCAAAAATGTCTGTCTTTGGGTACCTGCATGAGTACTGAGATAGGAGGACCCCATCTCAGGTCCATTAGTTTTACCCATTCATCGCGTTTTGCTCGTTTGGGTCGTCCCAATCACCCCCCTGTCCGTTTCAATCAATTCCCGTACCTGCTCTCGTTCGGGTCGATCGTGCAGAAAGGGAAATTTTCTGCCGGTGCGGCACTCTTCGTCAGCACGTTGAAGAACGTCGATTTGCCCACGTTCGGTACGCCGACGATGCCGATGCGCAGGTTCGTACCGATGCGCCCGATCAAAGGCTTAATTTCTGGTTCGGCTAATTTCTTCGGTGGCATTTTTTGCACGCAGCCGGCAGCCGTTCAGCAGATGAGAGAGAGATAGCGAGATTTCTGGAACAGGAGCGCTTTGTGCTGGGGAATAGAAGATGAAAGAAAATCGTGTCAGCGTGAACGCACTTCTACTTTCTAGTCCCGAAAGCGTGCTGGGCAGCGTTTATTTTTGTGCACGTCGATACCATCCCGGTCGGTCGGTCGGTAGCTAGAATAAGACAGCTGAAGCAAAGAAGAAAATGACCGATTTGACAGCACGGTGCGTGGCGCTGCTCCGGACCGGCTGTGAGCATCGCGAGCACATGCCGAATGACAAAAGGGTTTGGTTTGGAGTTGCTGCACTTGTTAAATTGTGTATTCCTTGCATGTGGAAATGCTTTGCGTTAGTTAGTGGCTAGCGAGAGAAGAGTTGGCGTACTGTGGATGTGGATGTTGACATTTACACTGGAGTTTGTGATTGATTGATGTTGGCTGAAGGGATGTTGTGGCATGTTTTGGTGGTGCCTGGAAGATTATTTCACTCGCGCATTCTAGCCGCAGTTTTTAAACTAAGTTGATGGACGAAGTTCTTGTTTTGATTAACCTTTTTTTTTCTTTCTTCCGCCGACTGTCCCGAGGTCTAACCTTACTTTTTGCCCGCTCGCACTGAGGTAAACAGCCGGCAAGACGGGCGATACCGCCGACCAATCGCTAACCTGTAAACCCTCCGCCGAAAAGCACGACTTACCAGGCTACTTGCTTGTACGCTCGTGTCTCGTGCCTGTGAATTACCTTTTGCTGATGAGCCACTGGCTTTTCCAGTCGCGGGTCAAATTTTCTCTCGGCACAAGTAATTTACGGCACAAGCACGGGAAAACGCGAACCACCGCACGGAAGAAAACAAACGTGGAAGGCCGGACGGTTGTGACGTTTGACAGCTGTTCAGCCTTGCTCGCTGTCAGCGCGCTCGCCCTTTTCGAGCAGCCTGCTCACTCGACGCGGAGGGGTTTTTTGAATGTTCGAGCAGTCCGTCTCACCTTTACGTTGGCAGTGAGAAAGTTCGGTGTGCCGTTGTGGACAAGCAAAATGGTTAAAGTCTATCAATCAACAGTTTTACTGTTTTATGCTTTCACGCGTTGCTTTCAAATATGGTGAACAAGCTCCTCAAAATGAAGCAAATAAATACAACATGATAAAACATGAATAAAATAATAAATTCAAAACAATACATTTTTGCGTGGCAAAAACCTTTTACTTTGGAATGCAGAAGAGGAATAAGACTACAAACTCAGGCTAATTTGTGGATCGAAGTAATTTTACCAATTGTTCTCCAAGTTTGTTTTAACAAAACGTTTCAAACACATTTTTGAGGATCTTCCTTTTTTTTTTAAATAAAAATGGATTTATTCGCGTGTACAGAATAATTTCTATTTACTAGGGTAGATATTTACAAAATACTCTAATACAGCTTTACATTTACAAAAGTAGTGCACACTTAAGGACGACTAAATCTATCTCATCATCGTTGTTATCAACGATGAGGAAAATGTAGTTAGCAAACAACCTAAGAATACATATACGTATTCCCAGACTAATACATGCTAGCTCTGGAAATCGCAGACTATTAAACAGATAGGGGCCTCCTGGAGCTATTGAAACAATTTCTTGCAGCAGCAGTGCCCAAGCCGCCGCTACTCTACTACAGCTAGCAAATTTGTGTTCCAGACTTTCCATTTGAGGACAAAATGAACATTGATTGGGAGCCTTTCTTCCCATCCGAAACAAGAGCTCTCCATGTGAGACTTTGCTATTTGCTAGCATGTACAGAGTAGCTCGTTGTTGTGATGATAAGGCAAAACTTTGAATATTAGCCCAGATTCTGGTCCAGCAGAGTTGCTGATTTGCATGTGCTACTTTGGCATCTGGTAGCATCTCCACAAGCATGCGACGAAGTTTACGTGAAGAGGGGTTTGAGACATATTCAGCGGGTAAATAAGCCAGTTGTCTTACCACGATTCTCAAGCAGGGATACCAGGTTGGAAAGGTGGCCAGATCCGGCGGATTGCCAGCTTGGTATTTAAGGGAGCTGTACTCTGCTCGGTATCGATTTGTCAAGAGGGCATATACAGTTAGTCCTGTGCTGGTTCAGTCCACCTCGCTTCCGTGGTAAAGCCAGTTGCTGCAGTGGAAATCTGATTCCTCCATTGCCATGCAAAAGATATCCTCCTATTATGCTGGAGACTCTTGCCGTGTCTAATGCTCGAGCACCACATATTGAAGCCACGCACCATAGCTTGCGGAGTAGAAACGTGTTCAAGAGTAGCACTTTTTGCACGATGTTTAAATTACTCATGCGATGCACTCTAACTAACGAGACGAAGTGCTGGATAGATCCCAAGACCGAAAATGTGCTGATAGAAAAGCCATATATGCAACCAGTGGCGGATTAACACGAGTGGAGGCCCTAAGTGGTCACACGAATATAGGCCTATCTGAAGTGCCGATCGAGAAGTTGTATGAGGAATTCTAAACCAGAAAAGATTTGAGAAGCATATTTACTTGTGAGCGGGGGGTGGGTCCTTTTTTCGGGTCCGCAGGAGACATCTTCATTCGAAAATGCAGGTCCTGTATGCAGCTGAAAAACTGACCAATGTTTTCATAATACTAGCAATTGGTAGCTCATGTGCTGAACAAGTATTAGTACCTAAACGCAAAAGCACTCGTCAATATACCTCACACTTTTGCACAATCATTCGGCACTTCTTTTCCTGGCAATAGTTTTATATTAAACGATTCTTAGTATTGAAAGAAATGCTTCTAAAGAAATGCTCAATGTTAACCGATTGTGATCTAGATTTGAGATTAGCTTCCAAAAAATGTATCCTGCACAAAAATGATATTGCTCGCTATGCGAAATTTCGTACTCGTTAAGAGAGATACTTGGTGGATACTTAGGTTTGCTCGTTATGCGAAAAACTCCCAATGGGGTTCCACTGTAATTGAAAAATTTCAATGCGACATTATTCTTAGCTCTTACCTAGTAGGAAAGGAAGAAAGATGGTTCATACTACTATTACACCATTACTAAGTTGAAAAGAGGCGAATGATGCCAATAGGCTAAAAAATAAAAAAAAAATAAAAAATACTAAGTTAATTGCTACATTTAAGTTAATGTTATAAAATAAAATAAAACACTCATACATGCACACACACAGCCAAAAATTACCTTAAAACCTTAAAACTACTGCCAACGCTGTCTCATACACTCTTATTCATTCGCATTAAAAATTTAAGGAAAATCTGTGAATTTCCTGAGATTTGCATCGCATCGGACTATCCTGCTTTGGGCAATCAATAAGTCACGGATAGCCCAGCCCATTAATGATATAGGATAGGCCTTGACCGACAACGATAGTTTTTATCTATATTTCTATTAACCATTTTGTAGATTTTGGCTAATGTTTGTACATCGAATTTGTTTGATTCTTGTTCTAGGCAAAATAAGGACAAACTGTTTTCCTTATTTTTCACTGTTTAGATCATGGACAAAACATCACTTTTGATGATGAATTTCTGACATTTTTGTCATTCGTAATTTGGTAAAGTAATTTTTCATTATTGATTGTTTTGTTTAGTTTGTTTATTTTTGAAATCGATGAATTCCTGAATTCCACGAATACCAAACATCAGGCTATGAGTGGGCGGTCCAGTGGTACTTTCGTTTACTCGTACGACTTAATAATATGCTCGTCATGGATTCAAGCCTAGAATTGACCGTTCCCTCATAGCAAGAACTTGACTGCCTAACAGGCCGTGTGGTACGGACTAAATATAAAAAGCCTGTATAGGTCGGCATAGGATGTTACATCAAATAGAGTAAGATGATAATACTACTTATCAATATGGACACTAACGAACATTTCTATACTTTGATTTTAAAGGAACTCTGTTCTTTGAAATACTTTGGAAGTTTTTTTATTTTAACAAGTTTCTCTTTAATGCGACCGTTCTCGTCAATGGTTTATTTGCGACTAACTTGTAATGAAACGATCGTTCCTAAATCTATTAAAGACTACTTCGATTACACGCGGCTACTTCGTTTACACCCCCTCTCGATCGTTCATCCCAAGTTTCTTCCTCAAGACTTTCAATCAACCAGCTTCTAATGCCTTATTGGTATGTAGCTTCGGAAGGGTTCGAATCAATGTCATTACTTTCAATCCAACATCCTGTAACAAGCCCAAGAATTGCCTCAACAAACCAGGAGGAGCTTCAGGCAGTTTTCCATGAAGAAATGCTACTTTAAAATCAGGCCTTGATGTTAACGATTCACCTTTGATAGCTTTCTTCCTAATTTCACAATTATAATGACTTACGTTTGCGATGAGTTTTGAAGTTATCGGTTCTTCCCTTTCGCCATTTTCTTTTTCACGTATTCCTTTATCGCTTAATATTTCAAAATATTCCTCATTATTCTCTTCAATATCGACTAACTTTTGATGCACTTGCAAACCGTTGGTAGCATTATCTTTTCCGACCATTTCCCCCTCTTGCTGAAAACGGTCATTGTCCCGCTGTTCATGAAAAAGGAATTTTACATCTCGATTTTCAGAACCACAAGTGTCGTTATCCAATGAGATAAAGGCCAATTCTTGATTTTTTTTTATATGGTTCTCGGCATGCGTCGCAAAAATGTGTTGATTTTCGATCGCGACCGTCTACCATACAGTTTTGCATCACCATGCCTGTAGGTTGAAATCGAAAATATTCATTACGAGGCTTTAGTGTACTCACCGCTGTCATAAACATATTTGCAGATCGTCTCGTTTCTAACTGCAACTCTAGCTCATAAAGATTTTGTTTCATATGAGCAACGCCAATTACATCCTTCTCTAGCTTCATTAGGGCTTTTTCAAAGCCATCTTCACGAGTGAAAAGCACATCGATTCCAGCATGCGTCATTTTCTTTACTGAAACTAAGTTACTTCTCAACTCAGGTAAATAAATAACATTCTTCATTTCTAAAATAACGCCTTCTTTCGTTTTTCCACGCACGGTACCTTCGTATTCTCCGACTAAAGTTACACCGTCTTTGGCAACATCAACGATAAACGGTTCTTTCAATTTTCGAATGTTTTGAAGGTATTTGATGTTGTTGATGAAGTGGTCACTGCATCCGGAATCGATTACAAATGAATGTATTGCTTGCTCTTTTTCTTCCACTTCACACTGAGGTTTCACCATGAAACTCACAGTTTTGCCTGCCACAACAGAGTTAGCATTTCTGTTTTCCATCTTGGATCGGCAATCCTTTTGCATGTGGCCTAATTTTCCACACCGGTAACATCTTCCTTTGAATTTCTTCATCTGATTACTTCCACCGATAAAAGCGGTTGAATTTTCTTCGACATAGTAGTCCACCCTGTCGACTCGCTTAGACTCTTCTCCTAGTAACCGATGTTTCACCATTTCTAATGAGAGGTCTTTATCTTGGATATTTTCAAGGGCTGTCACAAGAGGATCGTAGCTATCCGGCAACGTTAAAAAAAGTTGCGATACCAAATCGTTCTCTTGCATTTTCGCACCTGCATTTTTCAACTGTCGCACTAGCTCGTCGAATTCGGCAAAATGACTTCGCATAGAACACCCTTCCTTCATGCGTAACGTGGCCAGTCGTTTGCGCAAGATCGTCTGGCTTGCCCCCGACTTCTTCGCAAAAGTGTCTTCAAGGGCTTTCCACATTTCCTTGGCTGTTCCCTTTTCTTCGACTATGGCTAGACAATCGTCTCCAACAAATCCAACCAGCAAGGATTTTGCCTTCCGGTCCATTCGCAAAAACTTGTTCCGCGGTTCTCCGACCGCCTCAGGCACGTCTTCTTCGAGCGCCTCCCAAACTTCCGAAGCTTCCAAGAACAAACGAACTCGAAAACGCCATTTTCCGTAGTTCGTTCCATTCAGCTGGGGAATGCCAGCACCTTCCTTTACAGAGGAGCCCATAACCTAAAGGAACTCTGTTCTTTGAAATACTTTGGAAGTTTTTTATTTTTAACAAGTTTCTCTTTTATGCGACCGTTCTCGTCAATGGTTGATTTGCGACTAACTTGTAATGAAACGATCGTTCCTAAATCTATTAAAGACTACTTCGATTACACGCGGCTACTTCGTTTACAGATTTCCAATGTCTTCTGAAATTTTATGATTAATTGCGAAACATTTTTCTGTACAATATTGCAATAATTTCATCTTAAAAAAATCATTTATTTCGTTCCCCACTCGATGGAGACAACTTACATAGAATCCACAGAGATAGTGTATGCTATTTTGTCTACACTTTAGAATAATGTAGCGTTGTAGCAGTAGCAGTTGCTCAATGAACGCTTTCACTCGCACTCGCTATCTAGTGACTGATGGTTCCAGTTGCTTTAAGACTGTCCCCTATCCACAGCAGGTATTATTATTATTCAGATTCGTAGTATAGGTATTCAATTTGTACAATTGATTTTGCCCCGTAACGCCCAGCCAAACCAGCCGTTGCCTATGCTCTTTTTAAAGTCAAGGCCACCGGCAATTCTTACCATATCGATCGAGGTCCTTTTGCCAGCGGGGCCTTATCGGTTATTCACTCCACGCCAAGGAAAGCTGACCAAAAAGGCACCGTTGACACACAGCCGGAGGGTGCTCCGTGGACGAGTTCTTAGAAGCAGTTCTGCGTTGGCTGTGTGTGTGTTTTTCTTTTGGTTCTGGACGCTCTGTCATTTTTAATATGCTAGCAGTCTATTATTATTAATATAGGACATGTAATTAATAGAGCATTGCGAGAGCCATTGCATACATTAAACATAAAAATTGTATATAATTATACCCATTGTGCCCGATCATGCTGTCGAAGGGTGCTCTAGGCACGATGAGGAAAGGATGGGAGGTCCCCGGCAGAGGGCTGTTGAGGTGTGGAAGCGAACAAAACGGGATATAACTTAGCGACATCGAGTCGATTTGTCACCCAGGACGAAAAAGGACACGCCCTTGGCCCGACGCAGACAAAAATGTGCAGCGCGCGTACCCCCAGGACGTGCGGTGCCCAGTTGCGCCGGGATGCTAAAAGGGAAATCACAACGGCACCCTTTGGTACGTTCGCGTCGGGCCGCGCGGGCTCACCGTTCTTTTTTCCCTATTTTACGCAGCGACTAGGCCAAAGCGACTAGGCTAGACGATCAGGGAAGACAGCGTGTTTTTGCTGCTGTGCTGCTTTATTCAATTTGAGCACAGATGAAACGATAAAATAAATCCATCAAAGGAAGTTCGGTAGCAGCGATCGGCAGTTGCATCGCACGTCATTCAACGCACATAAAGCGCAATAGGGGTAGTGTGCGCACCCTTCTGCACAAAGCGCAGCTTCCGGTTTGGGCGAGGGATCGGGTTCCGTAATGGTGCTGCGGTACTGAGGTGAAAAAAAAAAATAAAAAGAGAAGATGGTCGCGGGTATTTCATTCGCAAAGGCGTTAAGGAGTATATGCGGATGTTGTGTTACCATCAACAGTATTAAATTGTTTTCTGATTAACTGGGAAGTTCACAGATTCTATTGTTGTTTATTTAATTATTACATTAGCTCTGATCAACATCAATCCTCATTAAGTAGCAGCATTAAACAATCCTTTTGTAGGTGCGTCCATAGAGTCATTGGTAAACGTAGTGGTTAGTACACAACCGTATTGAGACCTATTCTCAACGGGACTCGAGAGGTGAAATCAACTAACCGGAAAATTCTTCTCAACGCAGACAACAGGAGATGATTGTAAAGAGATAATCTACTCTTAGCTTACCAAAATCCTTAGACCTAATCAGACCCTTAAGACCTAATCAAATAAATCAAGAAGTATAGGACAACAGCATCATTGTAAGTCGTCGTACCGATGTAAAAAAGTGCTGCATCGATTGACGAAATATTTTGCAAGAGAATAGCCATGAAAAGGAGGATAAAATGTGAAAATTGAAAAAGGCAACTCAGGTAGAGCTCGGCAATTGTTCAGCGCCATCAAATCAATCACCGTCAAACTGGTCAAAAAAACATCGAAACTATCTGTCAATTTTTGCTACTTAAAGGCTCAAGGTGACAGGTCGGTGAGATTGAAATGTGTCGAGTGGAGACGGTTGCGAACAAAACGCGCTCAAAGGTGCTGCCACATGAACGTTGCCTAACTTTAGGGGCGCCAAATGGTTAAACGCTGCAACGTGGCGCGTCTTCTTCAATTAGTGAAATAAAGAGGAGGCAAAAGAAAAAAATAGAGAACAAATTTGTTGGAAAATATAATCGCTGCCACTAACAAGATCTTTACGAACAGTCCCAAGCTCTGCTGCAAGCTGGTAAACTCCGTGTAAGCATGAATGGAAACAAGAACGACAAAAAAAAAACATGAAAAATGATACCTTTTTAATTGCTCGAGCGCGCTTGAATGGCAAACTAGAGCTAGGGCCTTTATCGGGCCGGCCAGCAAAGGGAAGGAAAGAGAGGGAGAGCAAAGAGTTATAAAGAAGGCGCCCTCGCCCGGCACTCGGTGCACCCATTCATCGGTTCCGCAGGCTCCGATCGTCGCCCCGGCCAAGCCGTTACGGCACCGGAGAGTAGCGGCTGCAATGCGTGAAACCATATAATTAAGTGACAGATGTGATAATGTATTTTCTGGTTGGCGCACCGTTTGGGCCTGCTCTGCGTACCGCTGGTTCCCTATGTTTGCCTCCTCCTTCTTCTCCTCCTCCACGTTCTGCCAACCGTGCCCGTGCCGCTCAGTGCAGTCAGTTTAGTCGGAAGTCTATTAATAAAGCACCCAAAACGGGCAGGACTCTTGGGTGCGAATGAATCGAACTAGACCGTTGGTGTGAGAGAGGGGAAAACGAACCAAATAATAATAATAAAAAAATATAAATATGAATTGAAAAATGCCGCCTAAGGGTGCTGAACGATGGGTGCGCTCGGGGCGGCTGCATCCGTCCGTGCGTCTTTCCATTTCGGGGGTCAAACATGGATTAGCGCCATATCCCTGACCAGAGGGCTCGCCGAATCCTCTCTGGCCAGGCGAGCGGGACACGGTAATAGTGTGCATCTGCAACGCCGTCACCAAGAGGGGACACATTAGAAAACTGCCAGCCAGAGAATGCTTATCCCACAAAACGAAACAAAAAATCCTGCACTGGATAAAAGCAACCAAAGCGCACCGGAGATGGAGATGCCGAGTGCGTGCAAAAGGTGCACCAGGGGGGTTTTTGGTTAGGAAGAACAGGATGCAAACAACAACAAAAAAACCACCCCCGAGGGGAAAAACGCGAGTCCAAAGGATAGCTCGTTCCGAAAAGTGGGCCGTTTCCGTGTCGAGGGCGAATACCGGGGGCGGATCCGGACTTGATACACACACGTACCCGGCGGTGACTAAATTACATTCATGGGACCATTCAGTTGCATGGGACAGTGTGTGTGTGTGTGTGTGTGTGTGTGTGTGTGTGTGTGTGTCGGTAAAATAAAACCAAGCGTCCCGGGCGGAACATGCTGCACCAGGCTCATTCATGTTGAATGAATGTGTTTCGATACTTATCGATACTGCTGTGTGTGTCGGATTCGCTTTCGATTTTTTGCTAGCAGTGCCCATTGACAAATTGAGTGTGTCGCGGGCCGTTTGACGCCCACCTCGGTTGTCGGTGCGCGCGCCCTTGATCCACCTGGCCATACTTTGTTCGCGATCGTGTGGGCATCTTTTGCTGCGAGTCTATCCCAGCAATGAATGAAAAGGTTTGATTTGTGTTGTGGAACTACAGTGCCTAGTCCCTTTTAGTCTCCTATATCTTAGTGATGTGACTAATGTACTTTTTGTAGACAACCATGTTCTTAACGCAGACGATAGTAAACTTTGCTATCCTATTTATTACCTCTACCTCTAATTGTTTGCCTTTTTAACTCAAGCAACTGTCGCATTCGTTGTTCCAGTGATGTGTATCAAATCTGCTATCTCTGCATTCAGATAAATGGTCATTATTCTCGTTTTCTTGTTCTTCTGTCATCGATTTCGATAACTCTTTACAAACGTTTGTACTTAACCGAGTATCTTCTCTTTGTGGCCTTGAAGTACCTTTGGTGGTAAGCTTTCTTTTAATTCGCTCATAGAGAGGCTTGTTGGAAAGGCAATGAAGACCTTAGGTATTCTTCGTAACATCAGCAAAGATTTTTCTAATCGTTTATGCCTAAAGACGCTCTATTCCAGTTTAGTGCGCTCTACTCTCGACTATGCCAGCATGGTTTGACATCCCACTAGTAATATTCTGATAGACAGAATTGAAAGCGCTCAGGCAAAATTTGCAAGATGTACATTCATATGTTTTCTTCGTGGATCTGCTACTTCTATGCCGTGTGCCAAAGCCTGCTGCATGATTTTCGAAGATACTATGATCAGGAGGACAACACTCCTCCTCAAAAATCAGCAGGCTCTAAATTCGTAGGCGCATCTTTTGCACCTTAACATGAGCCAACGGTTTTGTCACAACAACGGCCACTATTTGTTCGCTGCAATAGTAGCGATTGTCCACTACACTATTGTTTGTGTGTTTCGTCCTGTTACTACCACTGGCAGAATTCAGCATTGCTATGCAACTCTGAGTGTGTTCGTATCACTATTACTGGGGTCGGAACTAGTTCGCCGATGTCCTTCAATAGTTTCATTAACCACCATAACCCTATCAGCATGGACGTACGTCTCTAGTTGTTCCGGTGAACCTATTCGCAAACTCCAATCCACGGCTGACTGAAGATTCCTTTATTTTTCTCCAGTCTAGTCAATCCAGCCTGCTTCCGTTTGAAGACTCACTTTGTGACCTAGGACCGAAGCACTCATGGCGATGTCCGGTCTCGTATTCATCACGACGTAAAAAAGAGTGCCTCTGGAGCTCGTTGTTTCTAGGCATGCCTTCCTCATAACTTGATGGAAACATTCTATTAGTACTGAAATAGAAAGCAGGCCTACTATGACTTTCAAACTTCAAATGTATGATCCACAAAAAAATGTTGGGTGTCATTTGCTGGGCCATGACACATTAGAATACAGACGTAATAAACTTCAAGCTGTTTTCATTACTGGTCTGCTTCTACGCGAAATAGATTATCCCAACTTTTTAATCAAGTTTCCTCTCTATAGTCGTTCGAGAACATCCCGAAAACCCTCATTGATTCCCGCTCCAAGTACTCATTATGCTCAAAAAGATCATTTTGCGTTGGATATTACGCATTCCTCTTTATTATACCAGTTTTATCGTTTTTTTCTCTTAGTCTGTGATAGGGTCTACTGTCTTAGTTTTTAAGCTTTTATGTACGAATAACATTAAGAGTTTTTAACTAAGAATACATAATTAACTTTAATTATTCTAATAAAACAAATGTGAAGTGTTTGATTGACTTTGAGCATGTCCATAGAGATCTTAAGCTTTTTTCCAAACTGCTACCTAGAGCAGGTCTCCATGTAACGTCCAAACTATCAGAACTATGATTCCAAGATCCTGTAACTTAAAAAGACCTGAAATTGAGATTCGTACATAGCCAGAGTCTATATCCAGCTGTTCTTACATGCCAAGCTGTGTTGGACAGTACATACCGTGTGTCGGAGACGCGCGGACCACGCAGCTTACGAAAATCGGCAACCTTTACCTGCGACACCCGGAAACACATTTCAACGCGCACACAATACTTGACATCTTACCTTACAGGATGTGACGGGGATACATCCTTGCTGACGGGGATTACCGATCAGCATTGTTCCAACTTTTGTGCAATACTCCGGGGCACACTTTCCGTCGCGCAACCGTCTCCGGCCTGTGCTGGGAAGGAGGATTAGTTTTCCAAACGCCTCCCAGCGCGCTGCCCGTTTGTTGAATAGTGCGTACTGGTCGTAGCACCTGCTCGGGCGATAGGAATAACACTCGAACGAGCGAGCTGTCGCGATTCACAGCAGCACCCACACCGGCCGGGTGAACGTTCCGTTTGGTCCTGGTACCACCCGAAATAAAGCACCGAAGAAAAAAAGCATAAAGACAAACCCACCGACACATTACACCCCGATAAATCATCCACCCAAGGGTTTTTGTGGCCAGTTTTCCGAACGATCCTTTTTTTTTTGCCTTCTTCCCTTCTTTCTCTCTTGGCCGGTCTTGCGGCTTTCTCGGTCGACATGTTTGGTGTGTGACCGTGTGTGTGACTCTGTGTGTGTGTGTCAGCATCGATTAGCTCTGTGCAGTGCGTTGTTTTTTTGCGATCCCTTTACTGGAGGATTATTTTAGTTCCGGTCAATTAAAAATTTGTCCAAAGCGTTTTACCAAAACTGGTGCCGTGCCGGTCCTGCTGGCTGGAGTGCCCATGGCGAACGGGTCGTCTGTTTTACCCCAGCGGTCTGCATCAATAATCGGGTCGATATTGGGTTTGCCACGTCGTTGTTGTTGTTGTTGGTAGATCGGTCGGTGTCCACTGGCGCCAGCGTTCGCTGCGTTCATCTGTCATCCGAACCCTGGAGGAAAATTGGGTCGTCTTACTGGCCGGCAGACTGATTTATCGCTTGGCAGCAAAGGCACCGAAAGGGAAAAATATGGAGAGAGAGAGAGAGAGAGAGAGAGAGAGAGAGAGAGCGAAGAAAACACGCTCCTAAAACGCTCATCGGCAGGCTCCGTGGTCCTTCCTGCCAGGCCCCGGGTACTAATAGGTCGCTCATAATTTTTCCACCCTTATTTCTTTCTTTTGCCCCCAGGATCACTATTAACCAATGTCTAGCAACAGTTCTTAGCTATATACGTGGGACTGTGTGTTACGTCCTTTGTGAAGGTTTAAAAAAATGCTACTACAATGGGGCACACGCTTCGTACGTGGAACAAAAGAAGACGACCAGACCAGAGCAGCGAGTGCAAACAAAATGTCCGTTAAAAGCGCACACCAAAGCCAACTCTTGGGCGCTGCATGCGAACCACCCTGCACCGGAAGCTGCACCCCTTAGCGCTTAGCGATTGGAGATGTTGTTTTTGAAAAGGATTCTATGCCCACTTTTTTTGGCGCACCACAGGTGAACCATCCTCAGGCGAAAATGTCTGTGTTACTACTGCAAGGACCGCCCGGCTCTAGGACTCAGCCCACTCGGAAGCGCTGTAACAAAAAAAAAAAAAAAACGGGCCCAGTGAACCGGCGTGCTATTTCCATTTTTCGCCGCCTTTTACCAGCAAATTCACCAAAGGAACGTGCCTGCGTGTGTCTGTGTATCAGCACTCCAGGGTCAACAATTATGGGTTTTGGGACGGGAGGGAGGAGATTTGCCATTTGCTCCCGTGTCGATGGGAGGGATGCGTACGGGCGTCTAATCAGGGGGCTGGAAAACGCAAAATGAACGCTCCTGGAACGGAACGGGCAAGCAAACGCGTCGCTGTGTGTGACTTCGTTGGAAGTTACCGCTGTGCGCTGCCCCCTGTCGAGGCCTACAGAAGAGGGAGCTGTAAACACGCTACCGGATGCTGGAGAGCACGTGCTTCGTCGTGAAGATCGCGCGGGAAGAGTTGACGGTGATATTTTTTTCTTTTTTTTTCCTTGCAGCGAAAGAGAGAGAGCCCGCGGGTTGCGAAATAGTACAAAAAGAACCGATTTTTCGCGCTAAGCAGCGAGGACTTCCCCCAGCCCCCAGCCGGCCAGAGTACCGCCGTCAGCAGGAAAAACACATGACAACCAGGCCTGCTGAAATGGGTCGTAAAATGGGCGATTTCGCACGTGGTTTGCCTTTAATGTGTGCCGCCAAACCAAAGAGTGGCACGGCACAATCTTGCAAACGACATGCACCGCAACCACTACCGCACTGCTACCCGGGGCAACACCGGGCGGACACGCTAAAGAAGTGTCATAAGTGCCCGACCGATGCGTCCTATCAACGGCCCGTGACCGCGGCAAACGGTGCCGCGCGCCCGAAGTAGCTCATTTGTCATTCGGAAAAAGCTTGGCCTGGCCGGAGGTGCCGGCGCATTTGACAGTCTCGGTAAACCGACATGTGATGTGTCACCCCCTACGTTGGGGGATGATTGAGGTCAAACATTGGAGATGGTTTCGCGTTGCGCCAACACGGTAACAAACACGGCCCGACACGTTTTGCATTGTCGCTAGGACAACAAAGCTAGGGAAAATGCCGATACGCTGGCGCGAATTGTCACAACGCCCGTTTTGCGGTATGGGACGGACCGCCATATTGCTTTTACCTTCAAGCGCGCGCGATTGCAGCGTGCTTATCACGTGGCAACAAAGACCACTACTTTCTTCCATGCTAGAGCGGAGCTCATTTGTATTTCGTGCAAGCTCCAAACGCGTTTATGCGTTTCCGTTACAATGAATGCCTGTCATTTCGATTCGGTTCGACTCTTCTTTTCTAATCATTTTTAATCAAATGTAAAACATCGTAAAAGCAAACTATGACTCCCTCTCTCCCCCCCTCCCTCATCGAGCGTGTTGTAATGTTTTTTTTCTTCTTTCTCTCTCTGCAGTTTGTAGTTTGTGAGCAGTAGCTTCCTCCCCTAGCATTGTGTACGCTTTTCCCCTTTTTCCTACTTGCGTAACACACACAAAACAAAAAAAAAAATACGCACAACAAAACATAGGCTCCTCCCTCTTTTTCGGAAACGGTTTTGGCGTGTTGTTTGCGCCGCTGTGCCTGTTTGTTGTTTTCCACGGGCTTTGTTTTTTTTGTGTCGCTTCATCTCGCAACCGCGGGTGACACATTTCGTGCACGTTCGCTCGGTACCAAAGTTTCGTTCGAGGCGCGCTGTGCGCTCCTGCCCCTTTCTAAGCGGCCGGGGAGGCTGGAAAGATGCGCCTACGATTTTGTTCTTCTTCCGTGCTCTTCTCTTTGTTTGTTGCTAAATTATAATAATCCGATTCGAGTACAAAATTAAAAGCAACCAAATTTGCGAACCCCGGATGCGCCGAGCAGGGCCAGGGCTTAATTTAAGCTCATTCTTGCTGGAAATCATTTCCCAGCAAACACACACACACATTCAAAACACATTATTAAAGTAGGACAGGAATTTTGGCAAAAGGTATTTTTGTGATTGAGCTAACGGTGCATGGCGGTTGGCCAAGGATCGCTGGTACCGACAGCAACAAAAAGCACGAACGGCCATCGATCCTGGCGCCAACGATCAATTTTATCACCACATTCGGTTCTCGGCAGGCTGCACACAGGCTGCCCTAAATTATCCTAAATATCCTTCCAAAACGCTGAAATCGGTCACCCTTCGGTCACGGCCCGCCAGCCCAAACCCCTCACGCGGGACGGGCGGGCGTTGTTTACTCACAAATGTATTAGATTATTCATGAATCGCAACGCAAACAAACCGAACCTCCGGGACGGGGCTAGCAATAACCGACATCGAAAACTTCTAAGCAGCCCTCTGCCCGAAAGCCCATTAGCCCGATGGGTCATCATTAGGCGGGTTTTACGGGCAGCGTGCGGGGTGGGGGTGGGGAGACAAGCGGGACAGATTCTTTCAAGTCTAGCGCGACGATAATCGATTCGGGGTGCTCAATCATCGATATCGATAGGTTGAATTGTTGTGTTTTTGTTGTTGTTGTTGTGTTGGTGTTGTTGTTGGGAGTGCTTTCGTTTTGTTTCGTTACCCTTTCGAACTCTGTGTTTGATTGTGGGGTACAGGCAAAGTTTGGGAGTTTTTTTTATTTTCTGCTAGGACATATTTAAGCGAATCTTTTTGTTTTGTTTTGAGGAAAGAACATCATTTTCATTTGATTCGATTTGTCTCAACCTTCTAGGCGCGGGAGTAAAAAAAACGTCTCTTCTTTTAGCGCCCAAACGCGCGCCGAGCTCAATCTTAGCACGAGAATCGATCGGGCGAACCGTTGCCGGTGACCTGCGCGCCGAGAGCATGAGTCGACAGTTAATGCAACATCGCAGCGGCCTGCGATCTCCAGACCCCGCTCTTCGGCACGGCAGCCGGTAGCTTCTTCGCCCGGGCTCCAAACATTCCGTACCCGGTTTCCAGCGGCACAACAATACGGCGCTGGAATTATGATTTTGTGTAGGGCATCATAGATCTCGGGACCCGCCAGCGGAGGCAGGGCAGGCAGCAGCAGCAGCAGCGGAGAAGCCAAAATGCTTAACCCTGGCTCCGGCACAGCTCCCTAATGAATGCCTTCGGGAGCCGCCGGATGAAAGTCTCCAACCTCATCATCGCGCCCGGAGTTTCGTCGGTCCCTACAAGCCCGCGGGTGAAAGAATCGAACCAAATCGATCGCAAAACGCAAATCACCCTCCATGTGTGTGTGTGTGTGTGCGCGTGTGTCTAAGACACCGTCCCCATGACTCCCTGAGCCTCCACATCGCTCCCTACTGGGGGCTACAGCTTTACCGAACCAACAGCAATAATAACAATTTTGGGAAAATATGCGCACCAAGGAAAATGGGAGCGCCCGGCGTGGCGCGCTAGCGAAGGCTCCCTCTATTGTGGCCTTCTCTTTTTTTGCCCATCTTTTCTTCTTCTTCCCCTTTGGCGAGAGGTTTTGGCGGCGGCGGCGGCGGGTGAAATTGAGAAAATGTTGATGAGTGAAAATTAGAGTTCTTTTGAGTTTCCCAACGCGCCAAGTCTCTACTTTCCCCCCCCCCCCTCCCATTCGAGGTTTGGAGCTGGCTCCGGGTCGTGTGTGTGTGTGTGTGTGAATGTGAATGTGCGCGTCACCTAGGCGCTGTCTACAATTTTGGAGCTCTCGTTCCCAATTCCCGGCAGCTGCGCGCTGCCCAACCGTTTCGGGCGACCTCTGGGCCCTTTTGTTTGTCCGAGTCCAAGTGGGGTGGGCGAGGGGGGTTTGGGTGCAGGCTCCCGGATCGTTAGGCAGATCAGAACGTGAGCAGCAGAATAATTTACCACACAGTGGAGGGTTTGAGTGGGGACTGGCAAAGCGTCGCCGCGGTGCCGAGTGATACGCCGAAAAACCCTGGGCTGCGGCTGCCAATCGGGTGGACTACTGCGCGTAAATAATAATTGCGTGGGATCCTGGTGCGCTCTGCCGCGGGAATCGAGTGGCGCTGGCTATTTGAAAATTTGCCGCCGAATCAGCGGCGCTGGTGGCGCCGGGCAGCCCCGTCTCGCTGGTGCGCCTATTATTGGTGCGGCGCGCCTTTTGCAGCTACCAAAAATAGCGCAACCGGGTGGTGGGCATGAGAGCCGCGCTCTGGAAAGGGGGGGTTGGGGGAGGGGGGTGGTTTGATTTTTATTTGACCACGGTGGGAAAGCCGCCAACGAGGGCAGACTTGGAATGTGTGTGTGTGTGTGTGTGTTTTTTTTTTTGGGTTTTGTTTGCCATTAATTGAAGACATGTGTTCAGTTTGTATCGTTAGATTTATTAGAAATAAAATTATTTGCCATTCGCCAATAGCTGCTTTTCAACCTCTATAGATATAATGTTTCAACGTTGTAACTGTTCTTGTCTGTAGCTCAGAATACAGAAAAGCTAGAAACAGTACGAGAATTAACATGTCAGTGTCATTCTAGCCAAATAGTGTAATTGGTACGTGTACGGTTATACACCCAGTCAGCAGTGGATCAAATCTACAAAATGATTCCGAGAAACTTCTGGTGTGTGGTTGACTTCATTTATGACGCTAATTTGATTGTTGTAGATGAGTGTAATTTGATGCGCATTTTGTTTATTTGTAAAGTTGTTTGGCTTAAAAAAAGCCTGTTGGTGAAATGAAAGTTTGAAGCAAAAAGTTTGATTCAGGAAAAAAAACAAAAATTAAACTGCCCCTCCGGATGATGGCTACATCTGTTGTTAGCTGCGATAAATTACATAATTACAATGCTTTTACCAATAAATAACTCAATGTAGAAAGTTGGAAAATTGAATTTTTTCATCCCTACGCTTGGCAGGATCTCTCTAAACCCGGCAGGATCCCGGCTCGCATCTCTACACCCATCAATCAGAACCGTCAAAAAGTACGCACCGTTTGCCGGTTTGCCAAGCTCAGGTATATTGTTACCATTTCCCGCCCCTAGCGACCGTATCCTCCCGGGGTCGCTGGCAAGGACTGTGAAAAAAGGGAAATGGCGAATGCGTGTTTCCAGCTGTAGAAAGCGTTTGCCTCATCTAGAGGGCGCGCGTGCCTACCGCCCGAAAGCACACCTAGCGAGCGTACAATTAGTATGTAATGCTGCTGCTTTTATGGGTGTGTGTGTGTGTATCCTCCAATCCGAAGGTAAAAACGGGAATGCTAATGAAAAATGGCATTTGAAGTAAAGCATTATTTAAAACCATAAAAGTAGCCACACATTAAGGAACGGAGACGCAAACAGAGGCATTTGTCAAAGTCATCAGTTTACCCCATTTTATAGCGCGAGGAGGTAGGGGTTTTTTTCTTGTTTGGAAAAAAAGGAAGTTAATAAGGTTGATCTAAGCCGAGCGATAGTTCCGGTAGCCGTAATCCTAACCATTGCTTACATGGCTTGCTGGTATAAAACAAAAGTTCCATTTTGTTTCACAACGAGGGAGAAAGGATATAAAAAAGGCGGTGGCGAGAGAGGGAAAGAATATAAAAAAGCCAACGGATAACGCGATGTAAAACAATGCAATTGAACAAGGACTCCGGTCTGCCATACAGCTCAAACTCCGTTCGTGCGAAAAACCTCAAACCACGGCAGCGCCAATCGGGAAATTTTTTTCCAGAGTCCGCCCGCTGTTGGCGATGCTGTCGGAGCACGATTTCCCACGATTCTACGAGATTTTTTTTTGTGGTGGTTTTTCCGGTGCCTGGACAGCCAAACGATGTGTGTTTATTCCGCCGTTACACTCTACGCTTCCTCGAAATCGGTTTCGGCGCTACAGCGTACACTCCACCCGGGGAGGTGAAGTGCATTTGTGTCCATCAGTTGTCAGTTCGGTTCGGAGAAGGGGCAGCAGCAGCACGACACCAGCAGTACATCGAATGTATGACAAATGACAGGGATAATAAATGTACTCGACGGGTGGGCCCTGCTGCTATTTTGCGCACACGGCATTTGGCGGAACTCCCGGTGTGGGAAAGCTCGTGTGGGACTGCACTCCATGCGCATCAACCAGCCCGGGATCATCATTCACTGCAACGATGGCCGTGCTTATTAAGGTTGTTGAGGCGACCGATAATCGGATAATTTGGCCGACAGGATAATGCTGTCGGGATCAGCGCGTAATCTGACTGTTCGCTGGGCGAAAAAGCGAGAGAGAGAGAGAGCGAGAGATCGATTGAGTGCTTCCGCATTGTTGAGCTCAATAGGTCCTGATGTACTGATTGACACTGTTAAAGGATGGATGTGTTTTTGGTGCGAGGACACAGCAAAGGACAATGTTTGTTGACACTGGATTACAAGTTTGTGTTTGGGATTTGGGCATTGAATAAAGGATGCATAAAAGAGAGAGAGAGAAAAAAAAAACTCCCAGTAAGCCAACAAGCAGCTTAAGCGAAATCTCACGTAGAGTTGAGTACTTAAAAAAAGTAAAAAAAAGGAACAAATAACAATCACCCAGCTACTAACTTTTGTTTGTGAGTGTGTGGTGTTTTTCGAGCCGTGATAAGCAAATGTCTATTCTCATTATGAGCAGAAAATTGAATTCTGTAATCAGTTACAATGATGATGGTCTGTCTTATTAAATTCGTAACTGACAACCGAAAACGACATGTTTTTAAAGAGTGCTCTAGTACCTGTCGTGCAACATTGTTTGTTAAAATTCTTAAAATAAAAGCTAAGAACACTTTTATAGTATGCACCAATACGTATTGTTCAGCGCATGAAATTGATTGCCGAAATTGATCGATCGATTTTTAGATGTTTTTAAATAATATTTTCATATCTATGACATGTTGTAAAGATGCATAGATGTAAACATCCACATGTTTTACGAGGTGTATAGGATAAACACATACTGATTTGTGCTAGAGCGCTCCCTAACCATATTTTGAAGAAATTATCAGTAAAATAATAAGCATTTGTACAAAACTGTTCATGTTATTATCATCCTTTCCTGCAGTATGTAGAAGATTTGAATTTCAAAATTCCTTCATAAAATTTTAAAACTAAATAATGTCGTAAGTGAATTGAATCAATGAAATTAATATTAGGACAACGCACAGCTAGTAAATTTCGATAGTTCGTTGCAGTTAATTAATGTTGAAGTACAGTCTACAGCTCAAATTTAAAGCCTGTGTGAATGGTTTAATTGTCAAGCTACACAATTAAGGATTATCCCACACTACACCCACGAGGCGCACAATAATTAGATGTCTATTCTTTATGCGACCGAATAAATATCACATTACCATCCTGAAGGTCGATCAAACCCACCCCTCCTATTGCTGTGATTGCGTTAGTACTCGCGTGAGGAGAGGAGTTCCTTACGAGCCTAATTTGATCATCGTTTCGAACGTAATTGGAAGTAATTTTAAGGATGACATTTCACGCCACCATTAGCGCCCCCGTTACCGACGCAAGCCGAATTTAGCTGGCTGTTTCGGTTGATGTTTGCGAGGGTAAAACGAGAAGCCTATTTTCCGCAACCCGAAGACACTCCCGGGATCAGCGTTTCAAAGCGTTGCCCGTTACGTGCAGCAACCCTTTGCAGCAAATCGCCAGTAGTTTGACGATGGACACAACTGAGCGTCATGGAAAGCGAAACAATTTGCTCCAGAATTTTGCGAAAAAAAAAAAGAATGGCATAAAAGGGCAAAAGACTAACAGCGAACGGCCAAGCCAGCACCGTTGGTGGGATAGCGCACCGCATCAGGTGCCGGGACTCCGATCCCCGGAAATCGATGCCACCGCCGGACAGGGCAGCTGGGGGTTAGGGTTCGATCGCACAGAACAAAAAAAAAGCTAGATCATTTTACGTATAATTAAAGCAATAAATCTTTATCTCTTATTTTTCGGCGTCGTCTATATTGGGCATTCGGACTTTCAGGTCCCGGGCGGACCCCGCCGGAAAGAGTCGTTCGAAATGAAAGAAACCGAAACGGACACTAAACCTTCTTCCCCTAAACCCCCACCCACGTGCACCGGGTCTTCGATTGTCTTGCCGACTTCCGCTCACGGGGGCCGGACCGATGGTCGGCTGGTTTTTAGGTTTGGCGTAGCGCGACCCGTCTTTTACCGTGTCCCCGTCCCGTTTCCCGGATTCGAGGAGACTGGTGGTTGTTTTTGCTACCCGGTACACACACACACACGGTCAGTTTGGTTCCGCGGTCTGGTTTCCGACGATAAATTTCAATATTTTACAAATTAAGATAATTACACCCGGAGCTTTGTTCGGGCCTGGGGAGAGATGGTGGGCATATTTGCTCTCTCCGCCAGCGCCCTGCCCGGACACTAACAATGGAGTTTTCCATAAGAGAAGGAAGGGCTGAGGGGTGTGAGTGGGTTGCGGGTGGTAGCTATTTGGGATGAGTGTGCTGCATCATGGGAACAGGAGAAATAGAGTTATATACATATTTACTGCCACTGCTGTGCCATCTTCTCGGCCGCGTGTTCCGCTATGGTGGACCAGCATTGCGGGTGCCCAAATTTGACCGAGATAGAGGGAGCGAGAAAGGGGAAACGCGTGATCCTGCAGCAAGACGGCTATTCTTGAGGGGAACGGCTTATCACTCAACCAAACGCCACTGCAATTTGTAGAGCAGAGCAATTTGTATTCCAATGCAGGTTGTTTGCTGCGATCGAGCCCGGGGAAGCATGTTTAGCTCATCCCTGTGGTCCATACAACAGCAAACAAGGGCCGAACGTTCCGTGATAGTCACACTTTGCCATCTGTACACAAACAAAGGCTGCTACCTGGAGCATTTATCGGCGAGCGCGCCGGCAAACAGAAACAAAACCATTCGAAGCTGCTGGTGCCGTGACCAGGATATACTGTTGGGATTTAACGCCAGCCGCGTTCATCAGATGTTACACCAACTCTTTTCTGGCGTGTCAAAGACACAAAAAAAAACACACACACACACACACGTTTAAAAGCCTTTTACCTCATTGTCTGCCACATCATGCAACAGCACTCGTATTCCAGATGCTTTGCCGGTTTCGGTTTGCGGCGTCTTCGTCAACCCGTTGCACTTTGGGAGCGATTGGGAGCAACACCGTTGATCCCGATATTAATTAGCTTTTAATTAGCCCCGTCCTGCGGTGTTTGATAACTCCCGCTCCTGGACCCCACTTTGTTTGCCCTCATTATCTCGCTGCATCCTAGGACGGATGACGAAGGTCGGCTTTCCGATTCGGGTGTACCGAAACCCCCGGACCGAAGGGGTTTTGGGTTACCACGACACGGTGACACCTTGCACTTTGTTGGGTTTGCTGCATGTTACGTGCGCCAGTTGTGGCATTGTTGCTTTACTTCTGTATGTGTGTGTGTGTGTAAAACGCCTCCGACAAACCACCGGAACGGACAATTTGCGCCTATAGTTGGTGGAGGAGCTCAAGAAGTAGAAGCAACCGTCACTAGGGAAGGGAATAAAACAAAAATGCTTCTGGCGGAGTGGAGTAATAACAATATTTGTCCATGGGCCGGCTTCCGGTCTCGCGTTTTATTTGTTGTTAATGCGGTCACGGATGATTTTTAAAACAGTCGTTTGCTTGTTCCCTTTTCACGTTCATAATGGTAGCCTTCTGCATATGTGTGTGACACCATGCGTGACAGGCGAGTTGGTGTGTATGTGTGTATGCATCCCTTCTAGCTACGCTCCCCATCGATAGAATTACGTGATTTATGCTCCGAAAAGAACTACAAATCACACAACAAAGCAGCATTTTATGTTATATCCTGTTGTTTGTTTTCAAGTGGCAATCTTAGACGAAGTATAGTAAATGAACTTAAATCGCCTTACGCTGCCGGGCAGCAGTTAACACATGACACTTCTTTTTTTTGTTCTACCCCCCAAGGACTCGCACCGTTTGCTTGCAGAAAGATTGCAGTTAGATGCGACCTCGTTAGGTATTCATTAAAATGTCATTAGCTAGCGAGTGAACGTCCCCGGTGCGCAAGGAGCAAACGGCCCACGCGGGATGTGCGGGGGCTTCAACTTTATTGTTTCCATTTACTTTTGTGCGAGCGAATGTTCCGGTTGTTGATTTTTCCGTACCAAATGGGAAAAGCGAAAATGAGAAACAAAAACCAAAAACCACAAACACTCCACACTGCCTGCACGGCCACATGT
The DNA here is from genome assembly GCF_943734685.1 of Anopheles coluzzii. NCBI lineage: Eukaryota > Metazoa > Arthropoda > Insecta > Diptera > Culicidae > Anopheles > Anopheles coluzzii. The sequence goes on from NC_064669.1 coordinate 11,893,097, forward strand.
CATGGAGAAGGGAAAGGTTTGCCGTTGGGTGAGTGTGTGCGGTTTTGCTATGCTAAACATAAAGACCTGTTCCGCTCGAACGCTCTCGAAGGATGTTCTTTCCGGTCACAGTTTCTTCGGACGAGGCGAAAACTGCTCAAATCGAATCGTTTCCGAAACGTTCCGTAAGCGGGGCACAGTAAAGCTACCTATATTCGGCTGGCTGGAGGCATTCCGTTTCGGCCACTACATTGTTGTGGGAGTCCATCGGGGGATGACTTCCAAAAAGGTGCCAACCCCTTTTCCCCTGCCTTTGCTTCGCTGTGGAAAACGGGCCAGTTACGAGCGAACAATCAGTTTTCCATTTTTTCAATCGAGCAACACATGCACACAAAAAGCTGAAATCGGTGAACAAGCGCCAGCTGAATGTTTATGGTAATTTATGGTTCCACCCCCAACCTCCACCTGCGCTCGATTGCCAGCGCTCGGTGAGAAACTCTTTTTCCCTGTACACACACATACGGAGATCCTGACACAGGACACACGCCGGACATCAAACAAAATATCAGTGCAGCTAGGCCGGGACATGACAATAAGTGACGATAACTCTCGCTGTCTATCTTTCTCTCTCTTTCTCTCTCTCCCTCTTACTCCATCTGTCATTCGAACGGCACGGTTGGTCTCCTGGACCGACAAAAACGGTGGCGCCTGATTTGAATAAGAGCAATTTGTGCTGTGTCGCCTCATTGTTGTTGCGGCATCATGCTCCACTTCTCTCCTCCAGCAGCTCTGCAGTGATTGCTCCGCTACTGCTGTCTGATTGTTGTGCCCAGCATGATTATCACTAACCAACCCGGTCACACTCCCGGTCTGTGAATTGCAGTGTGCCTGCAGTCTCCTGTTGATTGTGCCAACGATTGCGATCCGGTGATGGGTGGTGGGAAAAATATACCCATTTACAGAAATAGTTCATTCCGACAGCATCAAACCAACTTCCTTCCGACGCCGAATTGCAGGACACCGCTTCCCCCAGTGTCGGGGTGCAATCACTGCCTCGGGCCAAAGAGTGTCCTGGTGGATTATTGGATTTTAGAGAGGCAGGCAGGGAGTGAGGGCAGTCAGGTGATCAATTGACGGGGATGAATGCAACCGAAAGTGGATCGGTTATTATGTGGTTTGTGCTGGCTGGCCTGACGGTCACGGTCGTGTTGGAGGTGGAAGGTCCTTTTTTGTAGTCACTTTTTTGCATCCTCCTCCAAAAAGAGAAAAAAAAACCCCTAGTGCCAAGTGGAGTAGAGTTGAATTATGACCATTTTGGTGGCCCCTTTTTTTTGCACCACCCGAAACCGCTGGGTGTTTGTGGGAAAGGGCGGTTACTGCTCCAGCTGTGCTTGATACTGTGCCGGACGAGTATGATAGCGACTCATCAAACTGTCTTGGCTACAGTATCAATTGACAGTGCCAATTGACAGTCTTTTGTGCCGCTGTTTGTCCGTTTGCATTATTCATTTGGTTTGTAAATTTAGTGTTTTATTATTGCTCCTCTTGCTCCGATCATGGAAAGAACTACTATGCATCGAGAGGATAGCATAACGGTAGTACACAAACGAACGCTATGATTACTCACTTGCTAGTAAAGAGAGTACCTTTTTTATAGCATCATTCAGAGGATCGTATGAAGCGGGTTTTGGAAGCAATAAAATTGTGTGTGTTGAGTTTGGAGTTAATGTTTTCATTTTTCAATGCCAGCAAGTGTTATTGCCACTCATATTCTTCACAATAATTTGTTGACACATGCTAAAAATGGCATCATAAAAATGTACTTTAACTACCATTCCATTGCCAATGGTAGACTCGTACGACTTACCCAAACTTAACCAATTTGCAAATACACCTGAATGCTTTTAAAGCGTGCTAATCGACCACACCAACCGGGATTACGGTCCAGAGGAAGAAGCGTTCGGTCCAATAGCAAAAGAAAATTAATTATCCACCAGAAGCAATAAAAAAAGGCAGCTATAGATAATAAAGCCGTTCAGTTATCTACTCTTCGGTATCGTTTGTTGTTGTGTACCATCGTCATTAGTGTTTTTTGTTGTTGTTGTTGTTGGAACAGTGCGCTGCTGCTTGCTTGGGGATCGGCCCCAATTAGCAGCTCAACAAGCGCTCCATTCCAAACCTTGGGAGGGATTCATCACCCCTCAGCAGCACAGCGCCTGACAGATGGTTGATCGAAAGCGATTATTTGCGGCCCGATGTATCGATGCAGTGCACGGAAGGAGCTCACTTTATTGTTGAATTTTGGTTCACGGTTCACTCAACACATCTCCAAAGCAGCAACACTTGGGCAGCTGAGCGTGCCTCTGGAGCTGGTCAAATTCCGAAACACAAGCAGTGTAGAGCGACACAGTCTTTACCACAGTGACGGTGGCGTTCGCCGGTCTCTCGTCGGGTGCTTTGTCTCCAATTTCCATAAGTCGGCCAACCAGTGGACGGTTGCGACCCGCTGCGGCTCTCAAAGACAACTCGGTGTGCGAGTCCGGCCAACGACACTGCCGAGTTCGGGTTTCCGGTTCGCCGGTCATTAGCAGGCTGATTATAGGTTTGCGGCAAAAGTTGCTCCCTACTGCTGCCCAGGAGTGGACAACTGTGACGTACACTCGCAGCGTGGACTGTCTTCATTTAAAGTAGTACTTTGTTGGCCGCCCCTAGCGGGCATTGTTGCAGTTTGGGAGCCAAGAAAGTCACCGCTGGGAAGACCCCGCGCGTAGAGCAATTTCTGTCCGCGGCGAACAGCAACAGGGCAGCCGTGCACCTGTGCGGGGGAGTTGAAACTCGTATCATTATAACGTCAGAGTCATGATTAGTCGTTGCTACGGCCGGACACACACACACACACACCGCCGCACAAATATACATGCAAATATAATTGACCGGAGACTGAAGCCGAATGCAGTTTTGCAAAGAGTGGGAACGTGACGTTTTGTAAAATTTATCAGATCGCGACTGGACAAACCGAACGGAGGGACAGGTTGGTGCATTGCCGATGCACCTACTCCCCCGCAGCAACATCGGACACCACATGCTCCGCTCTGTGGGTATGTGTATGAGCGCTTCGTTACGCCACTCCATCCAGGGGGCGCTTCACGCAACCAGCTGGGATCGTTCTCGTCCACCGGTTTAATGGCAAAAATGTCATCGCTGTCAATGCCGTATGAATTTTACATTGCACGCGAATTCATAGGCACACACACACACAGCAACCACAAAAACCTCAAACGATTCTTCCGGGGTTTCGGACCCTGGAAGAATGTACCGATTGCGCACGGCCGGAGGAAGAATCGCCACAGCGGTGATTTATCGATTGGGTCCCGTTCGGCGGTCGGGGCACCGTCGGGTGACAATTACAAGCCATCACCGATATCTACCGGGTCCATACACGCGGCAAAAACCCAGGGACACACACACTCACTGCCTGGGCCGACTGACTGTTTCGAGCAGTTTTGCCAATGATTTATGGTTTGGTTCCGTTGGTATAACACTCGCACGGTACGGGTCCACGCAGGTATTGCCGGATTGGCGCGTTCAACAAAAGGGAAGCGAAGAACACTGAAAAAAGCAGCAAACGAACAAAGCTCCAAAGGATGTGTCGAGGCGTACGCACGGAAGAGTAGCGAGCACAATAAGCATGAATCGGTCACTTTTCGAGCCTCAAAGAAAGGAAAGGAAAGAAAGAAAAACATCATCGAAACGGACTCATTGACGGTAAGATTAAAATTATGCTCGGTCTCTGGGATTGCGGGACCAACAGGGAACGACGAGCCGTAGATCGGCATGCCCCGGTACATGCCCAGTGCAACATAGCGGCTCCCTGTGCCAGTGGTCGGCAAGGTTGTGCTGCTTTCGTCCTTCAGCTTTAACATTGCTACTTCATTCGTATGCATTTCAACAACCGTACAGAATTTTCCTCATTTCACCGAAACCGAACTTACCAGAGCTCGTGTCAAAGGCACTCAAAGGTAGGAGCTGCCTACCCCTGGCCACGCTAGAACCACTTCTCCGCAATGCCACGCGCGTCCCGAAGGCTGGACAAAAAGTTGAGAGTCATGCCTTTAACTGACTTCTCACCATTTCCCACCCCTATTCCCTATTCCCCTCGGTGCTCATGCCGCAACCCTGCGTCCCCTACTCCCGGACGGGTCACCCATTTCACGCCCATTCTACCGCAGTTTCATGCTGCCTTTTTAGAAAGATACCGTGTGCCGTGTATGTGATTATTAATTTACGACACAGTTTTGCTTTCATCTTTTACAACTTTACGGATTTGTAGTTCTGTTATTTGGTTGCGCTCTGCCCCCGTGCCCCTGGCCCGCCCGACAACTGTTGTACCTTCGCGCGCATGATGGATGAGGTTTTGTGTGCGTTTAGTTCTGTTGTTTCGTTGCTGTTAAACTTTTATTGGTCTCGGTACTTCCGCGCCGGGTACGGAAGCGGCCAAGGAGCGCATTTTTATTGTCCTGTTTTCCGTGTTCCTTGTGTGTGTGTGTTTTTGTATGTGTGTGTGCAGATGTCTATTTGTGCCGATTTGTCGTGCGGCGTTATGTAATGCGAATCCGATGCACTGCCGCCAATCGAGTCCGACCCTTTCGCCCGTGTGCGCGTTGTTTACAGTGTACTTCTCTCTTGTGTCCTCTGGGAGGTTTTTTTTCTGTTGTTTGTTTTGTTTTCTTCCGACGGCGACGAGTCCCTTGGTCTGGGAAGGCAAGTGATCTATCAGCTGGCGTGATCGATCTCCCCTCGCCAGTTTCCGGGGGGTGGAGGAGAATGGCAGGATCGTTTTCAATTTTTCCCGCACTTATGCGAAACGATCAATAGCGTAAGGGGCATAAACCGCACGCGGGTTCTGTTGTTTGCAGATCCTTAAGAGGTCTTCCTTTGCTCTTCCGTTTGTGCTGCTGTTGTCGGGGAGATGACTTTTCTGTGGGATATTAGGGTTGTTAGAATGGAGGACCGGAGCGCATTGGTGAATGGTGCGCCCTTTGTGCGGCGCAGCTGATGTGTCAAGGGTAGGCGATTCCGGTAGGTGCGAGGTAGGTGTGAGATGATGAATAACATATTGCGTTGCCATTCTACCTAGGGCCACAGACAGGAAGGGTGCGTGGCCTGCAGAGCTGATCGAACTGACACATTGTCACCGTTGGACAACTTTGTGTGATCCGCGCTTGCTTTCCGTTCGGGGATATCTCTCCAATGAGCTCCAACGACACACCAGGAGCAATTACAGTATATTCACTCTTTATAGTCATGTCGAAATTTCTTCCTGCTTCAATGATAAAACAAAATATTAGCAAAATGCAATATCGACCCATTTTAAGAGCAATTTTTGACAGCATAGAACAGTTTCTTTAGATAGATAAATAGCGAAACATGGCTTTTAGGCATCAGTACTAGCATGGATTGATTATTATGTGAAGGCTAGTGACTTCAAAGTAAATCTTCACTCGAACTTTTCCTTATTTTCTCTGTTCCTTGAGGTTTCATTTATTCTCGGGAAAACCGTGTATCCCACCGTAACCCAAGGTAGTGTAATTAGTCATTTACTGTTAAGACTTGTTTTACAACGATGTTTGTGACGTATTGCTTCCTATTGGTCTTCTTCTGTATAGGAATGATATCAATTTTTAAATCTGTTTCTATGTCTACTGATCATAATACACTTCATCGTTATAGACACTCCATCATAGACACTGTAGACTTCATCCATCATAGACATAGACATAGGCATAGACATAGACTTAGACTTCATCCATCATAGACACTGTACTAGGGTCGTTTTTCGATCCATGTTTCGTCTAATATAAGCGTCTCCCAACGAAAAACAATTCCAACTGTTTGGTTTACCACATTTAAGTGTGATTCGAGCTTATTTTAATGGCGAGCTACTAGATTTGTGTATCGATACTCCCATTTTGCGCCCCTCTTTTTATTTGCATGTATCTTCCCACTGTGTCGGTAGTTTACGAAAAGAGGATATTTGTTTATTTGTATTTGTTATGTAATGTAATGTTATATAAAGCATCACGGTACTTTGTAACATCAGCAAAACATAAATAGAACATAGTATCACAGCAAGACATACAGGGTAATATTAGGAGTTCCAGTCAAAAGAGTCATAGGGTGCATTGAGTCTGATAGCCATCGCAGTCATAGGTTCATTATCGCTATATGCACGACTGGTTTGGTCAACTCTTTAAAGTCTAAAGCTTTTAAAGTACGAACATGTACGTTGAAGTTAACTCTAGCTAATAGGACCGGTTAATATATCTCTCCTACGATGATTTTTCTCATAAAAGTGATTTGCGCCGTTTAGCGTCGGGTAGCGGGAGTCTCAAGTCAAAAGATTAAACACCAAGTGTGATAACTAGGTTTCACTGCCCCTTTACGCCAGGGTGTAAACTGTAAGACTAAACGGGTGAATTTCGTCTGGACGATGGGCACCAAACTACTAGGGAGTATTCTAGGATGGATCTAACTAGCGTTTTGTAGAGTGCGACAAGAATCGGTTGGATAATTCTCTCGACTGCCTGCGTATCCTAGGATGTTGTTCGCTCTATCAATAATTTTTAAACAATAATAATCAATTATGTTGCACATGATGTCCAGATTGGTTGTCAAGAAAAGTTGTCATCCTCGTTTAGCTGTTGAAGTACGCCTTATTATATTGTCATAATATCCCTTTGATATCCTGTTTCAAATGGTTTAAATAGTTTAAACCATGGCTGTCCCTTTAGTTTCTAATAATTTGTCAGTTATCTTTCGCTCTTTCTGATTTCTTAAGTTTCCTTGCTGTCATCATACAGTTTTCATTTTGTTTGTTCAGTTGTATTTTCGGATTTTCCTATTCCTACTATATGTCAATATTAATGTAACTTATTTTGAAGATCAACAGTTAAGCCTGGTGGCGGTCCCGTGGTATAGTCGTCAACTCGAACGACTCAACAACATGCACGTCATGGGGTCAAGCCTACAACCCGTCCCCCCGTAACAAGGACTGACTAGCCGGCTGCGTGGTAATGAATTAAGTCTTGAAAGCCTGTTGTATAGGCCGGCATGTCCTCGTAGGACGTTACGCCAAATAGAAGAAGTTAAGCCTTAATGGCCGACTTTGGGATTGATTCAACTCGCCAATAAGAAATAAAACGAAGAGAGGATACTAGTCGAAACAGAAATAACTTCCAGCACTGGTAAAAGGATGTAGCATTTCTTCACCGATCGTTCCTTTTATTATTTCGATTTGTCCGCACAGCTCCTTCCTGATTACGCCTGTTGCTAGTTAATTAAATGCAATTACGTGCATTATTGCAGCAGCGGTCGCCTATCCTGTCTCACCAGAAACCCCTTTCCGCAAGTGTTGTACGGTGCTTCAGATTGTGGCCTCCGAACAATGGCCAGGACGCTAACTGATACGCCCGATCGGTACGTGTCGCTTGTGGTCCAAACCTCCGGGGGAGACAGTTGGTCAACCAGCGTCCGAGAAGGCAGCAGCGGAGTACCACGCATTGGTACCGTCTTTTAAACAGCAAAACAAAAACGATTATGAGCGACTTTCTTCTGTCATCTGCTATCATCGAAGCAGGCGGGCAGGGAACAAATGGTTTGGCCGTATAATGGTTAAAGTCCTGCCTGGGGAGGTGAAAACGGTTTTCAATTTCGCTTTTTGTGGCCCAGGTTTGTGTTCGTTTTGGGGGCTTTCTGTGTAGCGGTTGCTGAAAAAAAAACACTCACTCATCCTTTGTATGGGATAGAGGAACTGTTCGACCATATGCCGCTGGTCCCGGACAGAGGTCGTTGGACGGCATCCATCTGTGGAGGGGGAGTTTTCTTTTATTTTTAACAGAAATTACATTATTTGTCTTTGGTGGTAAGGTGGTTTTAATAAAATGATTGGTTTGAACTGGCCCAAGTAGGAGCAACGGATGACTTAAGCCCCTTTGTACTGCTACCGGTCCTAACCGCACGCTTGTTGTGGTTGACATACGGCCAGACAAGACAAGTGTGACGGTGGGGCAGAGAAGCTTCTTGTTTGTAATATTCTAAAGCCTGTGGAGTGATGTCTCCCGATTGAAACAGCATGGTTGGGTAATATCTTTATTGTATTAAATTAAAGTTTCTTCAAATTAGCACGTATTAGGAGAAAAAAATCGCTTCATTAACGTAATTTATCAATCGTTAATAATTCACCAATGATTGCAATCGTTGCTAGAATTTGTACAGTATTTTTCGATGCCTAGGTACTCGAGATACTTGAGCACTGTTGCGATTTTCAAAACGGCTTTGATCAGTCTCTTTGATCGGTCTGTACAAATCTGCTGGAATACTGCACATTGTGTAATCAGGCGTTGGCAAAGGATGTCAGGTGAATACCATGTACCATGTACTGGATATTAAAGATGACATATTGAAATTTCATGCTGTACGAGTACCTTTGCATTTTATGCGAGAACTGATTGATAGATTTAGTGTTTTTTATCAGAAAAATTGGTTGACTTTATTAAAAAATACCGTGATTTCTTTTAATCGTTAACCGTTGAAAAATTCCTGTTCATTTTGACTACAAGCTGACAGATGCTTCACGATAACGCTTGCTTGTATAACATGGTTTAGGAGTGCAACATAGATCTTAGTGACACCTTAATCTATATAGATTTTTTTAAGACAGCAAAACAGATTTTTGTGGTCAATATGAGACGATCGTGAGCAAAGTCCACAGAATGCTAGGTTTCGTTAACCTTTTCTCAGAAACTAAAATCAACTTGTATTGCATCCTCAAGGCCCTCTATTAATCGTTTGTCCGGGCTGTACTATAGTTTTTTTGTATTATAATGAGTCCCTATTCCACTAGTTGGGTTTATAATCTAGAGTCAGTATAAAGAAAATATATTACGAAAATCCGCTACAGCATAAAGTGGAATATCAATAAAACCATCTCCGATCATGGCAGATCAGATTCGTTTGGATCGGGCGTACGTTACGCTTCTTGAAAATCTCATCTAGAACTTCTCATTTTATGAGCTTGGAAATGTCCTCCTACCCAAGGTAAGGTCTCTAAGCTCCAACGTTTCCAGTAAGGAAAAACCCTACCTGTACCTCTATCCCTTAGTCGATCAAAAGCCGGGTTTCACCGGGGTTTGAAAATAAGTTGGGTTAGATATTCTTCAGGACGAATAATTTGTTTAAATAATGCAATGAGTTCATTGGTTATTAGTATCTAGCATCGAACTTCTCATTTGCCTGAGTGATAATCAAAATTAAGGAAATGCTCAATGTTACCCGATCGCGATGTTGATTTCCCAACGGCACTGAACAATTTATGAGAAACACTTGTGTATTAAGATTTGCACATTTTGCGAAAAACTCGTAATACAGGGGTACTCGTTATGATGGGTTCCACTATACTCGTTTACTATTAAACAAGAACACTCCCTGACGTGATGCTCCTTATCACACAAGGTGCTTGAATCCAGACCTACAAAAATCGAAGAGTTGCCTAAAGTGTACAGGCGGCAAACAATATTGAACATTATTGACTCCTTAGATCTCTTGGCTAGACTTCATAATAATTTGCCAACACTACGAATACACTAAGAAATCAGGAATTATTAAGTGTTGACTTTAGAATGCAACCGGTAGGACATATGGCCTTTGATGCCGTCCAAAAACAACAGAGGTTGTGTTTAACACAATAGCGGACTAGTACTGAAGGGCCCAGGAAGCTGTATTTTAGTTCCGAACCGTCAAACGACCTCGACAAACTGAAGAAGAAGAATGCAACCGGTTAGTTTTAATGAACCTTGGTTATCCATAACTCGTGGTTTTCAATTCTCCAATGATGTGATTTTAATATCTCTGTTTCTTTCAAAATTGCCTACTAGTTTTTTGATGTTCTGACGCCAGCCCTTAATAGGTCTTTAGCTTTTAAAAAGTGTAAAATAGTTGCTTAGGCCCCTTCCAGTACTTTGGTATTGCCTTAGAATTGGAAATCACTTTCCTTAATACATAGTTAGATACCTGATTATTCTTGGTTATCTAGAACTCTAAATTCCAGTATAAAGGTGTTAAAATCAAGCCACTCAACGGTAGTGCAACAACTACAGCGCATCGGTTCGTTTTTCCTGTGTCGGTGCGTAAATCGTAAATCAATAGCTCACACGGCGATCAAAACCCTTGCCACCCTTTTTCTCCCACACACACACACACATAAAGCTACCGAGATGGTATGTGATTTACGACACAACCCGTCCCCGTATTCCGTCCCCGTAGTCGATCGCAGCTTCCCTGAATTCCGGTGGCACCGTTTGGGAGAAAGCAGCCGCCGAGATTTGCCTAATGAGCCGCCCGCAAACTGCCGTGCTGCCCCCGCTGGGTCTAAGGGGCAATAAATCTTCACCCGAACGAGACACCGAACGGGGTGTAAAAATGTTTGTGTGCCCCCCCCCTCCCCGTAGTTAGCCCGGCTACAAAAACGGGGGTGTCGGGGCCTGTGATAAGGCAGGCGCTTAAACCTGCGCTCGCTTCCATCAAACCGGCGCTCGGTGAGTGTCGTGCCAAGATTTATGCTGACCGGGGCAATCAAATTGTTTTCTTCGAAACGAATAAAACCACACACACACACACATATACCTACACACACGAATAGGCACGTTTGATTTACGGTCTGAGTGGAGTATCAGGTGGGGCGTAATTTTAACTGCGATCCACCCTCTCCTTCCATCGGCCGACCTTATTTAGCTCATTATTCAATTTTAATAATCAACTCATCTGCCTGCTTCTCGTGCATGAAAACATGTATGCTCTTGTGTTTAGTTGCATTACTTTTTTTTGTCTGTACGGGTTCGTTTTTTCTCTCTTTTTGGTGCTGCTGTTTTTTTGCTGCCGGCTGATTGAAGTGTGCTGCTGTGAATTAATTAATATTGGAACGCTCCTGCCCGTGCCGTGGGTGGCTTCCGCCTTGCGAGAGAAAGGCGTGCGGAAGGTTTCTTATCCACACACAATGTCCGCACCTCAGCTTTCCTTCCCGATCCGCCCAAGCTGGCTGGTGAAATGGAAATGCATTATTTCCGAGCGTATGCGTTTTTAATCGTCGCGGTGGTCTAGGCTTTAACTGCGCACGCGATTTGATGGGCACACACAAACTATGCATTTAATAGAAGAAAAAAAGAGAGCAGCACCAGCAGGGCTAATCTGGCAAAAGTGCGTGCAAATCGCATCGGGAGTCTAGCCCGTTTTCATTTATATTTAAATTTGATTTGCTGCCTGTTTTAATACAAGCTGTGCATGCGATCGGGCTTTGGTGCACCGATTTCGTGCCCTTAATTTAGCGCCGCTGCGGCGCAAACAGAATCAAACGCTATCAGCGCGATGAATAATTACTCGGGCTGCGGGCTAGACCTAGAAACCGGCGTGGCGTTGCGATTGGCGGGAGGAACCCGATCCCAAAGAACAGTTGCTTTTTTATGTATAAAATGCTGTCTTTGTTGTTGGTTGTGATGAAAGATGCGTCAAATTACTGTCGCTCATTATCGGAATGAGGCAAACCCGGAGACCACGGTGTCTCGCAACAAGATGCCAAAAAGATCAAACGAATACATGAGCGAAATCCGTGTGACAGGATTTAGTTTACAAACGTTCCACCATTTGCCACGTGCCGCAACGACCCGAACAGACGCTACATGCACACACACATATAAATATACAGGCCAGTTTGCGCTCGCATTTAGAATACAATATCATTTTAATGGCGACAGCGGCAAACGATCCGAATCGCTATTTGTCGCCTAGGACAACGGGCGAGCGCGCGCGCGCGCGCGTTTGTGTGTCTGTGAGCCGAATTTGAATGCGCTCAATCACCTATTTTCTTTAAAAAGCAGCCCAATTTCAACGCTACTGTTTAAATTAGTCGTCCTATTATTTATTGACGCCGGTTTGACGCGTGTCAACACGACGCCTCCCCCACCCTTCCCGGGGGCCGACCATTGTGTTTGTCGGTGTAACGGTGCAAGCAAGGAACATGCAATGGGAACGATTAGGACTCGCCCTGACAGGACGGGAATACAAAAAAAAAGAAGGGCTCCAGTCGTAAAATGTTGCTTAGCACTGTTTGCTTGCCGTGGCTCGTGTGTGACACGTCACACAACAAAGAAACACAATGAATAATTTGTCCGTATTTGTGCGTGTGTGTGTGTGTACGCGGTTGAATGGAAAATTAAATTTGGGCTAAATCTCACTATTGATTATAAAACGAAAACAAGCGCCACGGTTTCGTGCGAGCAGTGCCCGGAAGCGATCGGACACTAAAGGGCGCACACACAAGAAAGGGTGATGCGAGCAGGAGATTAGCATCACTGTTGCTGTTTCGCATCTGTCATACTGCGTGCTACCCGCCGCCGCTTCCGTTGGTGTGGCCCGTGCAATTAATTGCAGGGTTTTGCAGCTCACCTGCGCTCACAAGTGCTCATTTGCCGTCATATGGTGAAATTGTCGTCAATTAAACGTCAATATTGCGCGGGCACGGCAGCTCAATCAGCGCTGTTCGTTTACGTTTAATGATGCAGAATGTCAAATTCGTTTTTAACCAAATTAGCGCCTCCCCGCGGTGTATCAAAAGTAGGCTGCTAAAAAACCGCCCATCACTAGACGTATGAACGACCATCATCTGTATATTAAAATTCTAGTAAAGCCTGATCAGCGTTACTTTCCAACGATTGCTTGGATGCTTTTTGTTGAGTTTACATTCATACAATGGCAATCGCTTTGACTGTGGGAAACGCAACGCCAAATAGGGTTAGAGTGTTTCGAGAAGTAAGGAAAAAACGACACAAATTACAGTCAGAATGCAATAGATGAACGTGGTTTTGTGTGGTTTTTCGAGAATGGCACCTACGACGTGTGAGGAAAGGTTTCCATTAAGTGGTTCGGGTAACTGTCCAGGAAGACTCAAGATAAAAGCAGTGCTGCAAAATGTTACTGTCAATGTCATACAAAAATCTGACTGAAACAAAATCTATGTCAGCATCACGTATTCAATTGTGATGATCAAAAGGTGATACTCAAAACGATTGGTGCGACCATAACATGCTTGGTGGCAGTTTGTGCTACCAACTCTTGGTCAGTCACTTGGTCGAGACATTTTCTGTCAGTGATCATCGTGATGATGGGTCATGGGAGATATGCGGTGCTTGCGAGTGGTTCGAACAAAAAATGCTCTGTTTGACCCGACAGACAATCAAAGCAGACGAGCAGAACGAGAAAGAATGCTTATTTTGTTGCTTGGGACCACAGGCCAGGTATATTCCAGGAATGTCGTGATAATCACCGACACAAAATGTCGTGACCAAGTGAGTGACCAAAAGTTGGATGCTAAACAAAATGTTGCCAAGCATGTGATTGGCCAACTGTTTGAGTCTCACCCAAGGACTGTATAGGAACGAGGTTCCGTATTGTAGAACGATTTGACAAGTAGCCAAAGATTCGTTAAGGCAGTTTGGCATCTAAGAGTCCTTTTCGATTCAAATTTTAATTGTGATTAAAATGATAAGTCGGTCTGGTCATTGCAAGAAAAATGTTGATTGGTTCATAAATTTTACAGGAAGAGCATGTAGCGGAATTATTTGGTGGGGCAAGTGTGCCAAAGGGGCAAGGGTGCCACCAAGCATTTTTCCTTAAAAACTTTAGTTAAATGATCAATTTTGTATACAGTTGGTTGCGTTCCAATGACTAGGTATACTGAGCCAAATTTCATATAGATCAATCGATATTTCCAATTGTTTTGAACTAATTTATGTTGCGTTTCAAAATTGAGCAGAATATTATAATTTTTTAATCAAACCAAATAAGCTCTCAAAAATCACTCTTGCTCCATAGCCCAAAAAACAACGTCTGTTTAGACCCTTTTTAAAACGCTTCGAAAACAGTTTTGTTTGCACTTTTTTCAAGAGAAACTCATTTATAAGAGAGGAAATAGATGTAAAATGGTTATGAGATTTAAATCTGATTTTGACAAACATGTTTATGTGAGTTATAACATGAAATGCTTAAGGTGGCACACTTGCCCCAAATTCCGCTATGCCTGTAGTAATAGTAAATGTTTGAGGGAATGATGAATGTTCAACGGTTTTCTGCTGTCTAATGGCATCCAAGATGGCATATCCGATTGTGGCTAATATTTGACCTCGTTCGTACACAGTCCTTGGTCTCAACTCATCACAGTTGTTTACGTGAACTGATTCATTCAGTCATTCGTTTCGTTTCAGTCACGAGTGTTGGTGACAGAAACAGTGGCATTTGGCACCCCTGTTCACAGTCAGAAAACATCAGTTATTCATTGCGTGCAAATATGGTAATCCATATCGATCTGACATTTCATTTCCATCACAATAATTTTTAATTTCTACAGCATGATTTTCAACACTACTCAAGCTTGATTGAGTTTGACAGTTCTTTTTTATGTGTTGAAAATCATGTGTTAAAACTAAAATCTTATTTTGAAGCAAATAAACCATTTGACAGTTGTTGAACAACAACTTGGATGCGATGAATAACAATGTTTACAACAAACTGACTTGGAAACCCCTGTAAGCTGAGCTTGTCAGTCATGACGCACTTTCATTGAGTATCAGCAATGAGCATCAAGCTTTCACGGATATGTTCATTGTTTTCGTTGGTGAAGATCTCGTGATGATCATGATATTTTGCAGCACTGGTCAGAAGATCGTGTCATAATTTATGTGGCCGTTACTGTAGGTCCGAATGTATAAAAATGTAGCGGCAATATTTCTACAAAAAAAATGCTTCAAATTACCTTCTTTAAGGGGTAACAGGTCATGCTGGCTTATACAGGCTTTAGAGACTTATTAAGTACCACGCAGTCGGATAGTAAATGCTTGTTTAGAGCGATGGTTCGTGCGAGACTTGAACCTACAAAGCGCCTGTTGTTAAGTCATCCGAATTGGCGTTAGTACCGCAGGACCTGCCGAGGAACAAACAAAACAAACAGGAAACCCACTGGACTGGATAGTTCCTGCAATGCATGTTACCAGATTTGAATGAGATCAGGATCAGTTACAGGACCTGTATGGGTTCAGATGATGTTCTGATTTGGGTTCAGAATCAATTCGAGGGTCGGTACGGCTTTGGGATCAGTGCCAGGACCGATATAGGCTCAAGATGAATTCCAGGTCTCCCATGAGATCAATTTCCCGATCGGTATGCTGTCCAGAGCCAGAGTAGATTCATGACTTATTCAAACACCTGTGTGGGATTGGAATCAGTTCCAGCAACAGTATGAATTCTGTAAAATTTAAGAATCCACAGGGTTTCGGAATCAGTCCTAGGAACGGTATGGGTTCTGATTTAGTTTCTCTTAATGTGTCTCTTACATAAAAATCCGTTGCACGCATCCTAAAGTTATTAAATACCCCAGAAATTATCTTGCATAACCCTGCAAACGGGAAAAAATAACTAGTGCAATACACACAAAAATTTAATAAAACACGCACGTAGAATGCTAGCCAAAAGCTGCGGCAGAGATTAACAAAAGCAACTACTACACAAAAACACATACTCACCCAAACCCACATACTGTTTGCATGCTTTTTAATTTGTACCGCTTGGTGGATGCTTTCGGTCGAGAAAAAAATAGACCTTCTAACCACACCGGGGCGCTTCACGGCCCTGCGGACGGGTTAGCGGCTGTTCCGCATGGGAGCAATCGTGTCATAAATATTTAATGTTTCCGCCTCATTCAGTAGACAATCTGTACCCATCTGCACCGGGCTGGGTGGACATGGGGAAGCAGGAGAAAGGGCAGCTATGTACAAAGTAAAGAGCGTACCCCCGAAGGTGGAGCTCATGCGGATTGCTCTGGCAAGAAAATAAAGCGAACCAACCGTCACCATCGGCATCAATGGTTGGAAGGTAAGACTGTTGGCATTAGAGCAGAAGTTTGTACAGAACCAAGCCCACGACCACTCTGGTACGCGGCAGTGGTAGAAAGGCAAAGGCCGGTTTATTGTTCCGATTGGTCTGATTTTGGTGTTGGTGTGGCAGTGCAGGGTCTAGATCGGCAGTGCAGTGGAAGAACGATTACCATTTTGAAAAAACAAAGCACTGTAAATAAGCAATTAATTGGAGCGGACATGGAGTACAGATGGAAATCATATTTGTGGGTTCGAATGAAATTACAGGCAAGCAGATGCTGCAGCTACAATTTAAAAGATACCAACAAAACATACAAAATGCAATCAAAATAATAAAATAAGAAAAACAGTTCCCATATTTTTCAAGCGAAATAAAAAAAAGCATCACTTCTCTTGCAATTTGTCATCCTGTGACAAGTTTCTTTCTGAATTCCATCGTTGTGTGGCACAATTACCGTGCCCGGCAATGGAGACGTAGATTGAAGCTTCTTATGATGGCATGTCCTCCTACCCCAAGCGACCCTGTCAACAGCACACGTACGCCTTTGTGTGCCGCTCTAATCGTAGCTGCCACCAGTTAGCTGTATTGGCGAGAAAGGAAAGGCGAGAGAAAAAAAAAACGCCGGACAGCGAAATTTGCATAATTTCACAATCTGCCACAGATCGCTGAGTTTGACGAGCACGTACCGACAGCCGAAGGAAAAGCTGTAAAGCCGTTGTATTTTCCCGGGTTAAACGTTAAAGCCGTTCCCCTTCGTTTTTTTTGTTGTTGTGCACACATTTTCGGGTGCATTATGAGCTCAGCCTACCAACTCGAACCCGCTTAAAGGATCACCAAAGCACAGCCCGTCACATTTCGCCGACAAACGAGCCGCCTCTGCCCATCTTCACTCCCGATCCCAGCGCAAATGCGTTGCGGTTTTCCAACAACCAGTCCCCGTGCCGGTAAGTCAGCGTCTGCTTACTACATCGTGTGCATTAGCGGCATTATTGAATAATCTTCAACATTACACCCCGCTCCGACCTAATGAAATCAACACGGGCCCGTTTTCACGAACGCCACGTTAACGAGGCACCGCACCCCCGGGGGAAGGGCGGTCGGGGCCGGTGTGATTGTTCACCAAAATTGCCCCTGCTGCCGCCGTTTGTCTAGGGCGCAAAACAGGGAAGCACCACCAGCGCCACTCTCGCATTATCTATCACAGATTTTTCAATCAGGACCGTTCAGCTTTATTTTTCCCCCAGTTTTGTCCGAACGCCGCGATTGCGGTACGATTGTGACGAAAGAGGAAAGGAAAGAAGGAAAACATTGTTCAATTGGATTTTTCACAGCGAGAGGGTAGGAGTCGTTTTGGAGTCGTGCCCTCCCTGCCACCGACGCGCAGTCCCACGTGGCCAATTGAAGAATAAACTGCACGACTACATTTTAGGCGCTCGTTTCGAAATTAGCATAATCGTGCGAAATGTGTGACTTTAATTTCTCCCGCTAGCAACCCCTTTTTTTGCGATGCGAATTTCCCTGGGCTATTTTCCACCCCGCGTGCCGTTTTGCTCGCCCTCAAAGCGGCACGGATCTGTTTCGGTTTGAGGCGCAGCGCACAGTATTGTTGGTGGAGTAGCTGTTTTCGGAGCATTTCTGAAATGAATAAACGCATTCCGCAAACGCACCGTGAAAGTGTACCCCAAATCTGAAGGTCTCAAGCGATGCGCTCTGTCAAATGAAATTAAATAGCAAATGTTCCTTACCTGTTAACGTTGCAGGCTGTTGGGATGCTAAAGAAGGTTGAGCAGTTGAGTTTGATTTTTGTTGCTGTTGAACCTTGTTGCTAGTTTACCTTACACCGTGCCACTAACTAGCACACTAATAAAAGCTATCTACAGGATCAAACAATATGAGATAAAAAAAAACTTCAAAATAACACCAACCGACCACGAGCCACCAAACTCAGCTCAGGCTTGTGAAGCGACTGATTGATTAATGATTTCGAGATTCGGTCCTTTGTCGTGGCGCTGCTTTCGCACCCCCTTCTCCAAACCAGCACTCCAGAGCATCGGTGACGCTGTCAAGCGGCGGGTGAAGTTGCTGCGGCCAAACATGAAACCAAATTGTTTGGTTTTGTTCGGCGAAGCTAATACCGACACGCGCGAAAGACAAGCGTTAATGTTCAAACGCAAACGCAGAGAAAGTGGGTAAGTAAGGTGGGGAGGAGTAGTGGCTATTTTTCTTACATCGTGCGTTTTCCCTTTGCCGGTCTGGCAGCGTGAGACACTCGGCAACCCGCATTAGGATTTCGTGCAGCTTGTGATGAGCGAAAGAGTTCGTTTTCGCCGACCGGCTCGGCTCATCGTTAGCACGTGTGCAAGCGGGGAAGTGAGTTGCAGGGAGGGAGAGAGAGAGAGAGAGAGTGGCGAAGAGATTTTTATCATTCCTCGGATTCATTGAAGCCACAAACCACAACCCTCGCGGCCCTGCCGCTGCTACTTCTTCCCCCATTGCATGCCGAAGGGAAGTGAAGAAGACTGGTGATTATAATGTTGCCGCATTCACACCGCACTGCACTTAATTTATTAGTTTTTGACACTTCGGCCCAACACGTCACCGCCAACCCCTGCAATATGCCTCTGTGTATGTGTGTGTGCGTGCGTTAGTGCAAGAGGCACGACAGATAGATATGGGTTAAAGCCGAGCGGTTCTTTCTAACGAGCCGCGCGCGTCCCCAAAGACCCTCCCGTGATAAAGAGATGCCGCCACAGTTGCCTCTTTGCCCTTCCTTTGCCCCACCGGCTGACTACTTTGCCGGTGCCGCCGGACGGTAAGTGTTTATTTTATGAAGACACGGCACGTCAAACACACAGAGCCGGTCGAGCGTGCGAGCCATGCGGTCGTGGACGATCGTGTATGCAGTTCACTGCTGCCGCCGCGCTGCAACACTGTGTAAGTTTATAGGTTCGCCAAATTTTACACGCATTAGCATTTGGCAGTACACATGCTGCACACAAGCACTGCTGACGGCAACGTTTGTTTACCGTTTGGTGTCGACTGGTGTTGCGTTTCATGTATCTTTCGTTGAGATGCATTAACACGAATCTTCAGCGAATCAATTTCGATTCGAATCGCCATTGATTTATGAATCTATAAAGATGAATGCAAAGATTCCTAAATCTCCAAATATTAACGATTCTGTAAAGATTTATGAATGTCCAATGATTTAGGAATCTCTGAAGATTCACGAATCTCCAAAGATCCATGATTCTATAATGAATCATGAATCTCAAAAGTTTTATGAATCTTTGAAGATAGTTGAATCGTATCAAGGACTTATTATCCGACGGCATGGTATTTGCTATGAAGTCTCAAGAGCCTATTTAAGTTGGCCACGATGACCACGTAGGATGTTACGCCGAGAAGAAGAATAACAATAAGCTTAATCGCTAGTAATTTTTTGAGAGTCATGAATCCTTAGAGATTTATGAATCTTATGAGATTCATATATATTTTAAGATTCACGAAACTCATGAATAAATAACTAGAAGCTCAATTTCTAGACATCTTTTGAGATTCCTGAATTCCTAGAGATTCTTGAGACTGCAGATATTCATATATTTTTTTTTTGAGATTCATGAATCTTACAATACGCGAATCTTTGAAATTAATGCATCTTATCAACCGAAATTCAGACTCATTGAATCTTTAGAAAGAATGATTCAGATTCATGAATCTGAATGAATCTTTGAAATAATGAATCTGAATCTCGGTTGGAAAGATTCGTGACTCTCAAAAAAAAAATCATATTTTTTAAAGATTCATGAATCTGCAGGGATTTATACATCTTTAAAGATTCATATAGCTTGAGTTTCTTACTATTCTTTTTGACGTAACAACCTACGTGGTCATGCAAGCCTATACAGGCTTTTGAGACTTCTTGGCAAGTACCACGAAGCCTGATAGTTTGTTTTGCTCATGGGGAGACGATCCATGCGAGGCTTGAACCTACGACGGGTATGTGGTTAATCACTGTACCATGTGATCGTGCAAATTAAATATTTTAAAAATTAAACTTATCTAAAGACTCATGAATCCTTGGAGATGTATAAATCCTCAGGGTTTCATAAATCCTTGGAGATACATCATTCTTTAGACATTTTTAAATCCTTGGAGATTCATCAATCTTCATAGATGCATGAATCTTTAGATATTTTTGATTTTTTGGAGATTCGATTCGAGATTCAAATCACTCATCGCTCAACGAAAGATCCATAAAATCCAACACTAGTGTGGAGCGTGTGACAAGTTCGGGCGAGACTTCAGTGAGGCATGTACCCGTTCGATGCTTAGCATTTCATTGCCAAACGAAGAATGTAATGATCTTTGAAGTTTTGTGTGTGCGTATGTTGATTTGGGTCTTATCTATCCACTTTAAGCAGTGGGATGCGAAACGAGGTAGGTTCATTTTTCATCCGTGTCAACAACACACTTTTCCTACTTTTCAAAGCAGGAGGGGGGAGAGCTCTACGGTTTAACGGGGCATCAATTTACATAAAAGAAAAGCTAGCACATACGCACGCATGTCAAACAAAAGCAGCTTTTCGAGCAGCAAACGCAAACGAGGATGATGATTGATGCGACGACGAAGGTCTCCGTATTTTTCGCATCGCGACGACGGAAAATCCGACCCCGGGCCCGTTGCAAATCGAACGCGCGGTACATCGCGAGAAGTAATTGATTACGAGCGTTGTGTCTTCAACATGCCCTGGTCCAATTAGCTCATCAACTAGCGCCCCGCATTGCATTGATTCGAGAGTGGGGCAAATAAGGGATTCGCTCCGTGCGATGGGCGGGTTTTCCTTGCCTCGGTTAATGGTCGGCCAAGATTGATGGGTTCGGGAGTGCTCGCGTGCGCCTTTGATCGTGCGCCAGCTCGTTGGATGTCGCTTCCGAGCTTGGAGCTACGTCCAACACCAGTGCTCGCCCTAACTAACTCACCTGTGCTGGGAAAACCGACCACTTTCCATTCGGTGCTACTTAATCCACAGTGATATTGGAACGCATTCCTCGACGAAGGAAATAAAACCAACTCCAACGCCAAGCAGCTGGGTGTCATTTACGTGTATATTTACGATCCATCGATAGGTTTGTTTTTACGTGAAATGTACTCATTCCCGTCGAGAAAATGTTTTTTTTGTGTTGTTGCTGCGCGCCTCCCTTCTCCATAATTAATTAAACGAACTGATGCAACTGTGGGAACTGTGGGAGGGGACAGCTCAGGATCAATGACGGTTAGACGAATGGGAGGGACGGGGGAATGGGAGTGATAATAATAATAATAATGGTAATAAAATAGTTCCTACAAATAATAATAATAATAATAATAAAAAGAGAGATAGCAATCTGGGCGCCAGCGTTGTGACCGGTTGTGACGTAGTCACATTGATCCCCCTGGAGGACTCCATAACGTCCGCCCCAACTGTGTATCTCAATACGCACACACACACACACATAAACTGCCGCGCAACAGTGGCAGATAATTTTATAATAGTGCTTACATATGTTGTGTGTGTGTGTGTGTGTTTGTTTTTTACAATATTTTTTTTCGCTTCCGCTATCGTCTCGTCGAATTTTGTAATTTAAGTTGTTTAAGTTAAAGTTAGTTCAAATACATTACACCCTTTAATGCTCGCCTGCTCCGTAACGCCGTACTCGCGTTGCCTTTTTTTCTGTTTTGTTGTTTTTTTTAACACATTTTTGTTTGTTTGTTTTTGTTCTGTTTCTGCACGACGGACTTCACCCACCCGACACTCCCGACCTGTCCCGTAAAATCGTTTGTTTTGTGTTTGTTACAGTAGTTGGGTAGTACAGTCCTCCCACCCTTCACAGCGTTTCTTCGATCGTGTCGATCCACACAGCGCTAAAATCTTCCCCCTTTCCCCTGGCGGCTCACCGGTGAAGCCCTGCACGTACAAACAACTCGGCACGCCAAACGAACAAGACTTACATCGACCATCGTGAGATTATAGTTAAATTAGTAACGGATAACTTTACTGCCACTTCTGTGCGTTATTTTGTTCCTCTACTACTTCTTCTTCTTCTTCTTCTTCTTCTACATCCAGCACAAATGTGGGAGTCGCAAACACTTTGTCTCCTTTCCCACCCCTTTTTTTTGTTTTGTTAAATGGTTATGTTTTGCTGCTATTTAGTTTGCATATAATATTCAATAACATCCCTTCGCCTGCTTAAGTGGTATCGCGCCGCATTCCATCGCATGTAGTTTGGCGTTACATTGTTCAGAGTGTGTGGGGAGGGAGGGGGTGATGTACGTAAGTACCAACCGCCCCAGAAAACAGGAAAGGAAAGATAGAAACACACGCACACAGTATCACGTAAATTTAGGTAACGGCTAGGTAACGGCCTACGTGTAACGCTACTCAGCGCTGCAAAATGTCATGATCATCACGAGATGTTCACCAACGAAAACAATGAACATATCCGTGGTAGTTTGATGTTCATTGCTGATACTCATTGCACGCATTGCTGAAAGTGCGTCATGACATGCCGAATGGGACGTGCGAGTGCTTGAGTCAAACCCGATACACAGACTGACAAGCTGAGTCTGGCTGTGAACAAGGCTGCCAAATGCCACTGTTTCAGTCACCAACACTCATGACTGAAACGAAGCTCAAATCCGCTCATGTACACAACTGTGATGATCAGGGGTGAGACTCAAACAGTTGATGGATCAATCAAATGCTTGGTGACTTTTTGTTTAGTACCCAATTCTTGGACACTCACTTGGTCACGAAATGTTCTGCGAAACGCCTGTGGTTTCAAAAAACAAAATGAACATGCTTTCTGGCTCTGTCTACTTTGATTGTCTGTTTGGTCAAACAGTGCGAGAAAACATGGTCATTTTGTTTTTTCGAACCCCTCGCATGTACCGCATATCTCCCATGACAATGATGATAATCACTGACAGAAAATGTCGCGACCAAGCGACAGACCAAGAGTTGGTTGCACAAACTGTCACCAAGCATGTGATGGTCGCACCAACTGGTTGAGTCTCACCTCTGATCATCTCTGACCTCTGATGTCACGAAGCATGCATTGGTCACCCCAATCGAGTTTTGAGTATCACATCTGATTTTGAATATTGAGAAACGTGACGCTGACATATGTTTTGATTCTGTCAGATTTTTTTATGACATTGATAATGACATTTTGCAGCACTGACGCTACCTTTCGCACTGGACATTACGCTTTGGCGACAGCGGTGCGGTGACCATTTCACCTTTCTGCCGTCCTGCTGTGTTGCATGCTGTACAAGGCCTGTAGGACAAATGTCGTAGACAAAAAAAAACAAGTGTAGGCGAGCCTCCTCTTGCCGAAGGTCCTCAAGAAATCGCGCGTCCTTACTCTTGAGGATAAAATAACAATGAGTTTACTTTTTCTTTTGCGCGCGCCTGTGTGTTTAAGTTAAGTAAACATGTTTACAGGTTCACCTGTGTACTTGTCTCCCCTCCCTCCCCCTACCCCTGATTTGCTCCCCGTCTCGCCTGTTTTGGGGCCGTGAACAGTCCGCATTATTTCCTAGACATTAGACATTAAGCTAGTTTCGAAGGGTGTGTATGTGTGGGAGCTACCTTCAGCGCCTCCGTCCCGCCGGCTCTGCTGTGGCCAGTGCCACTCCGCCGCACCCCCTCAGACGATGCCCGGCTTCACGTCCATCTGCTGCTGCTGCTGCTGGCTGACGTGCTCCAGGCCCGGGCTGGGCGTGTGCGCGTGGTGCTGCTGCTGCTGATGATGATGGTGATGATGCTGCTGCTGCTGTTGCTGCTGATGATGATGATGTGCGTGATGTGGATGATGCGAATGCGGGTGATGGTGATGTGTGCCGGTGCCTGGTTGATGGTGTTGCTGCTGCTGATGGGACAGTCCGGGCGAGCCCATCGTGTGGCAGGAGCCACCGCCGAGCATGCCGGGCGGACCACCGCCCATCACGCCGTGCGCTCCGGCCAGCCCACCCAGCGGACCGCCATGCAGATGGTCAGCGACCGAGCCGCCGGTGACGCCGCCCGCACCACCCTCCTCCCCATCGCTGCAGTGCGCGTCCATCGGTTGCTGTTGGGCCTGTGAGGTAGTGCCTTTTTTGGTGCTCTCGTTCCCGTTGCCGCTGGACCGGCCGCTCGTACTGTTGCCCTCGCTGGCCGCACTGTTGCCGCCGCCTCCGCCGGTACTGGCCGAGCTGGCCGCTCCGGACCCGCTGCCTCCACCACCACTGCTGGTGCCCGATCCAGGTCCAGCATTACCTGCACCTCCACTACCACCACCACCACCACCACCACCACCACCACCACTACCACCACCACTAGCACCGCCGCCAGCACCGCTAGCACCACCGCCGCCGCCGCCGCCGCTGCCACCGCCGCTTGCGCCGCCGCCGTTGTGGGTTTTGACGTGTTTCGCTAAATGATCACTTCGCATGAATCGTTTGTTACAAACCGGGCAAGCAAATCGTTTCTCACCTGTGTGCGTGCGCAGATGCCGCTGCAGCTCGTCGGAGCGCGTGAAGCGCTTGCCGCAGAACAGCCAGTTGCAGACGAACGGCCGCTCGCCGGTATGCCACCGGAGGTGCGCCTTCAGGTGGCTCGTCTTCCCGTACACCTTGCCGCAGCCGGGTATGTGGCAGCTGTGGATGTTCTTCTTGCGCAGGTGCACGCCGGCGGGCCCGAGCCGCTCCGCCTCCTGACAGTTGGGGCAGTCGCAGGTCGCCCGGCCGGAGTAGCGCCGCTGGCTGCGCGGCGACGGTGCCTGCGGGGCGCTCGGTGGCGGTGCCGGCGAACCTCCCGCGTGCGGGCCGAGCCCGAACCCGCCGGCCGCGGACTGGCCGACGCTCACGCCGCCCGGCTGCAGCATGCTCTTGTAGCAGCTGTCCTGCAGCAGGTGCTGGCCGGAGCCGAGCAGATGGGCGGTGTTGGTGAGGGACGCGTGCGTCAGCGTCGAGGCGTAATGCTCCGAGCCGCTCACCGAGGCGGCCGCCGCCGACGCGGCATAGTTCGCCATCGTGGCCGCGTGCATGCCGGCGGCCGCGCTCGTGCCGATGTCCAGCCAGCTGCCGGCCGCCCCGTGCATGTCCCACCAGCCGGTCGGCGTGCCGTGGCCCCCGTTGCCGCCCAGCCCGTTCGCGTCCGGCTTGCCGACCGCGTTGAACGGATGCCAGTCGTACGGGTGGCGGCCGTACACCGAGCCGAGCTGGGCGGCGGCGGCCGCCGCCGCCGCTGCCGACGAGCTCGCCTGGCCCGGGCCGCCCCCGTCGCCGCCGACCTTGCCGCCGAGCGCGTGCTGCAGGCTGTGGTGGGCGTTGTCCGCCCCGCAGCCACCCGGCGATCCGGACGCGCCGGAAAAGTAAAGATCACTGGGTTTTTTTTGTTGTTTTTTTTTGTTGGCGAGCGGGATGAGAGAGAGAGAGAGAAAGAGGGAGAGAGGGAGATAGGGGAGTGAGGTCCCGAAGAAGAAACCAAAAATAAGGAAAAATCAATCGTAGATGAGTTTGGAAGAAAAAAGAGTGCAACAGAAAGGGATAGATATATAGAGAGATGGAGAGATACATTGAGAGAGAAATATATACAGAGAGAGAGAGAGAGAAATAGAGGGAAAAGTGTAGATGCACATGTGTAAAGGTTGACACATTTGGCAGAACGTTCGATGGCACAGGGAAGAAACAGAGAGAAAGAGAGAAAAAGAGAAAAAGAGAGAGAGAGAGAAAGAGAGATAAGAAAAACGAGAAAAGAGAATTAACATGCATCGATCAGCAAACCTTTGTGTATGTGTGTGATAGTGTGGGTTTGAGGTTGTGTGTGCGTCAAAAGCCATTTTACTAAAAGTCTGTCCAGTAGATGACAGAAGTAGAGCTGATTCTGTCTGTCTGCCCTTCTGTTGACACTAATCTTCCTGTTTGACAGGTGGAACCATCTTTCCTTCACTACAACAAAACCAAAACGGAACTAATTTTAAATGGTTCCGGCGAAATATTCCTCAGCTCAAAATTGGGGATCATCCCAATTCTTGAGATAACTTGAGACGACCTATGTTACTGTCATAGGATACCGTCCCAAGATACTTCAATACTCCTCAACTTGTGCTCTTATCAAAAATACTTCATTCAGTTATTCTCTGGACAAGGCTTTCAGTATACAAAATTTCTTGGGATCTTGAGATCTAACCCTAGAGGTAGCCTGCGAATAAGGAGCCAAAGCTTGCCAAGCACATTGATTCTAGAATATAGCTCTTCCTGTGAGTGGAGCTTAAGCGTAGAACAAGATAACATTGATGCCTCTTTTACATTTGTCTTGCATTGGATGTGTTGGATCTAGTCCACAGGACGATAGAAGGATCTAAAACCTCGCATAGATATGCCTGCCCTAGAGGAATCGTCTTTGGATCAAAATCAAAGAACTGGAAAGAACTACTAGATCCAATTGATAGATCATCTTGAACAAACATACTATCTACCTTGACTGACATATTGAAACTTTCACTGTCTTTCTCTCTCTCTCTCTCTCTTTCTCTCTCTCTCCATATTTCATACTTTAAAATTCTACTCAACAAACAAAATTTGTAAATTCTCGTTTCCAATCTCTCTTTCGACATGCACACATACACACACACACACTCTAAAACAACACGCACACTAAAACAAACGACACAAACGAAAGTACGATTAACATTGGGGAGTGGCCCTTACCTGGACGTCAGATTCGCCATCGGGCTGATGGTGGACGAGCTTCCGGACGACGAGAGCCGCCCAAGCGACGACTGCAGCACAGAATTGCCACCCAGCCCTCCCCCACCGCCTCCTCCACCGCCACCTCCTCCGCCGCCGCCGCCGCCTCCACCGCCACCGCTGCTAACGCCCGAGCCGTTGCCACCGCCGCCCAGCCCGACCGACTGTGTGTTCGAGGGTGAGTGGGGCCCGGACGAGATCGGGCTCTTCTTCCACGGATGGAACCCTTTGCCGACGGCCGCGTCCGCCAACGGTGGCGGCGACTTGCTGGACAGTTTGTTGCACTGTGCCGCCAGCATCGCTAGCGGTGTGCCGCGCAATCCCGGATGTTCCTGCAGGCGCGCACAGAGCGCACGGAGAGAAGAAATAGAAGAAGGACAAGACACAAATTAAAGATTAGTTAACGGTGGCGGAATTTAAGCAAATAGTTGCTTGCAAAAATTAAAGGACAAGGGTAAGGTTTGACTTTTTTTCTCGCGTTGCAGTTACATACGTTGCGGGCGCCCAAGCTGTACTGCGGACATTATTCAGCTTGTAACGAAGTTAAACAAAGTACTCATTCAAACGCTACCCCACCATTTACAGGCTCCTTCTCGCTCACTCACGCTCGGCACAGATTGTCGGAAACTATCAAGATCACAAAAGGATATCTCGCATACGTTCGGGCCACGTTCTTACACTCTGGGGGTACCTTTTTGGGGTGCTTTCGGGCGTTGGGCCCTCGCTTTGTGTTTGGGGTTTCAATCCTAAAAGAGCTCCGTTGAAAAAAAAAAAAAAAGAAACACAAAAATGAAGGCCCCGTGAGACCCGGCGCTGGCCCCGGCCGTCCATCATAATTCGTCGGCTGATTATAATTCGTTTCCGACGACGGGCCTTAATTCACAACTTCCTTGGGCGGTGGCGGCCGGCGTCAAGCGGCGGGCTCGTCGTCTTTGTTTTTACGAACCCACCCGTAGCATGACGGTGCCCGAAAACAGGTGATTTAATGGGCTCCCCGTGATCACCGTGGACGCGGGACACCCGTTCCGCTGCCTGCCGCGCCCTTTCCTACGCTTCCGTCGCATCTAACACCGGCCCCGCCGCCACAATGAGCATTGAGTTTATGGGGATTTCGTGTCGTTTCTTTGTCAGTGTGTGTGTGTCTGTTTTTTTCTTCATTCTACTCTCTTCCCCCTCTTCTCTAGGAACCTTTTCTTTTGGTGTGGTGTGGTGTGTGCTGTTGTTGTTGTTTTCCTACTTCCTTCCCTGCTCAAAACGGAACGGGGCGAGAGAAAATTTGGCTCCGGAGCCGCTCAGTCCGGTTCGGATCCTTTTCCCCCGCAGTTCTTCCTCCGCTCCGGGAGGATGTGTTAGCTGGTATTTCTCACCCCTGCTCAACCAACCGACCGGCAAACCAACGCTAACCGGCCCGCTTGCTTTGTGCACCGTCTTCGCGGCACTATTAAAGGATGCCGGTGGGGTATGATGCTGCGGCCGGGGCACAGGTATTCGATTTTTATGGTCCAATTTGGTTTATTTGGGCTCATTTCGTCCCCGTCAAAATCAAACCCCGTTGCTGCCGCTCCCCGCGCCCCTCCCGGTGCGTCGGTTTTGGTTGAGCCGTCGCCGTCGTCGGAACTCATTTACAGCTTCCAAACGGTCGTAAAACTAAACGGTCTAACCAAACCGTCGCACCCAATCAGGCGCGGATCACCCGCGTCATTGAGCCCCTATCCCCGGCCCGGTTGACGGTTTGCTTGAGGAGGCTGGGAGGCTGGGTTTTTTTCTTTCTTCAAACCAACCACCAACCAACCGGACTCTATAAATCGGTGCACCGGTGGAGAAAATTGATCCACCGGCTTGCACAAACACTCATAATAAACACAAAACCATCGTCGCATCGGACGAGGGGCGAAGGGAGCACGCGTCCCCTGCCCATCACGGGAAGGAGACGGGCAGGATTTTTCCCAACATTTTGACACCATCCCGGAGCGGAATTGATGAGGCACAGAAATTGATTTAATTGCTTCCCCTGAGTTTATTTTGTTTTCGTTTGCGTTTTTTTTTTTATTTGGTTGATAGTTAGGTTTGGGGATCCTTATAACAAAACAAGCAAAACACAAATATTATGTGAAGCCCTCCGTTTAATGGCGAGCGAACAAACCCCCTTCCGGGGCATCCGGACGTCGTGTGTCCAAAATGGTACAATGGTATCAATATTTGGAAAAGGTTTTTCAGGTTTTGGTTAATTTTTCGTTCGCTGGCTCATGGGGACATGGGTACATCCAATATTGCATCAGGCGGCCGTTTGGCACCATCATATGGTCACGTTGAAGTCCCTCCCTTAAGCACACACACACACACACACAAACACACACACACACACACACACACACACACACACTAAGGTACACTGGCATACCAACAGGGTTGCCCCCATTACACATCAATCGCCGAAGATTACCCGGAGGGCTCGGAGCTTGAATGGCGCGCAAACGCCTTGCTTTATCCGCTCGCTGCACAAGATTCCTCCATACGAACGGGGCTCCGGTAGTGTACGGAGCGTGTGGGTAGGGCCCCCTCCTCTCCCCCCCCCCCCCCCCTTGGCATCGCTGATCCGTGTGCCGAGCCTGGCGGGGGCAAAATGGGCAACAAACAACCCGGTCAAACCGGTCCTTTCCATGCAAAGCTTTCCCCCCCCCCGTTTTCCTCCCGGCACCGTCGAGATGCCGCCAATGATGGGGAAGGGGCCCCGGGCAGGGCCAGGCCAGCCGGCCGCGCACCGCCTGTGACGAATGATGAATGTATTTCTAATTGCAAAAATGGTAAATCGCTAGAAGGTGGATGAGAATATTAATACCGCGCGATAATTGCATTAGTGGTGCGCACTGCGACCCCCCAGCGTAGGGGAAGGGGGCTCGAATCAGTGTTGCGGGTTGCTGCGGTGGCGGGGGTGCCGATTAAACCCCCCTTCCCCTCCACCTCCCACCCACCCTTGGGCGCTAGATTGCAACATGCAAGATAAAAAGGTACGATATTCAAACGTATGGAGCACGGGCAGCCTGCAGGCGGAACAGTCGCCGACTCCCTGGCTCTGGTTTTGTAGTTAGCCTTGAATAGTACACGAAGGTACATGGGGGACCTCGAAGGGAAGGGGAATGGGCAGGGGATGGAGGCAAAAGGGCTTATCGTGCGCAACAAAGCCGCCCGAACGGGTCGGTGGGTCACGGAAGGAATGTTAAAGGTTAGGCACAACGTGTAACTGCGCCGCGTATCTAGGAGGACATCTGATTACGGGGCGCTGGTTGGAGTTGTTTGTCCGATACTAACTACCTTTCGTGCTCAGTATCGATGTCAGCTACTGTTGGTGGCTCAATATCAATGTCTGGGAGCAACCATTGCAAAGATCGTACGGAAAGGATAATCCACCGCGAAGATGCCTCGATATCTCTGCAGCGCGTCCTGGCACTCGGCGACCTTTACCTCCCCCTGAAGTGCGCATCAAAAAAGAGTTGATGAGAAGCGAGCACACATTCTGGAAATCGTTTCCGAAAAGTGACACCGCCAATACATCGCCCCGCTGCGAAGATGCCGGCAAGTAGCGTGAGGCCCCCGTCGGACGCTTTGGATATCCGCTACCAAGAATTACCGCATCATCAAACGCATCCGCATCCGCGATAGGATCTCGCTTTCGACAGCCCGGCGACATGCCCGGGCTAATCATGGCTCCGTCACACAATCGTCCAATTAATTAATTTCACTCTTCATTAAAACAATGCCCAAGCGCCACCGTTTGGCGGTGTTGCAAGGGCAAAGCGGTCGTCATCTTCTCTAGCAGTTTCCAGCTCCATCAGCACATCAACACACACTGCTGCCGTCACTTGTGCCGTGTTGCATACCGTTTTTTTGTCTTCCTCTCCTTGCATACCCGTTATCCCTTTGCTCTCCGCTTCTCGGCCCCCGCTGAACTCCTCAATCGACTCGAACTGCGCATGCACATTAACGTTAGCGCTAAGGCCCTTTCATGCTTTCGAGGGATAAACCTGAACCTTGTGCGTGTAACAAGCAACAAACGCTGAAGCGCAGAAGCTTGTGGGCCAACTTGTGGGCTGGACGGAGTAGGCCCTTAGCAAAAACGACGCCAGGAAACATTATCAAAACAACCGATCAATCAATGCGATTACCAGTCTGAGTGTGTGTGTGTGTGTGTGTGTGTGTGTGTGTGTGTGTGCCATGCTCTAGGTAGGCAGGGAATGTAAAACCCCGGCACCGCGGAAACCCTTTGCTGCCATCAGCGGGCAGCGCCGATCGGAAAATCGGTACCATCGATCGCGCCAAGATCGTGCACCTCGGTACTGTACATGTTGGTACTTCAACACACCATCACACACACACACACACACACACACACACACACACGAGGAAGAAAACAACCTTCAAGGGTTCGGGGCGCGCTCGTTAAACGTGCAATTTGCCCGCGCACTCCGCGCGCACGGTACCATTTAGGGTCTGGAAACTTGCAGCTAGTGTGAGTTTGCCGGTTTACCGCCCGAACTGGTTTAACCACGCGGGGAGAGAGAACCGCCGGGCGATATCGGTGGATTGTAATCTTGCGCTACATCGTTGCGCGGTTTGTTGTTGCCGTTTGCTATCGTTGCCGAGCGATTAAGGAACTTCAGCATTGCCACCGAAACGGCGGTTCTGAGGTTGAGGCTGGAGCCGCAGGATTACTACGATCGGCAGCCGGTAGAGTGGTTTGGGGATGATGGGTTTTGGTTTTCGGTGACAAGTACCCCAAGAACCATTGAAGTTCCTGATGTTTTTAAAGATCTTTCAAGATCTATTGAAGTTTGGAGTTTTTGGATTGGAGATTGGAGCTTGAATTCTGAAATTTTGAACTAAAATTTCTTCTAAAATACGCATCAGCTCAAATCCCACTGATGAGATCACCAACCGCAACAGGGAAGGTAATGCCCTAACGGTTCATCCAGAAACAGGGATTCTCCAAAGTTTATGTCTTAATTTGTAACTGAAATCTAAAATTCTAATCCTTCGCTACGGTCGTATGGCGCACGGATGAGATAGTCAACAAGCAACAAAGAAGGAACCGTTTGAGTAGAATTGTCCTGAATAGTCCACAGCAACCAAAACAAAACCATCACCAGCCCACAAATCGACGTTTCCAGTCAGCTTCAGGGAACTGGTGCTACAAAATTGGGCGCTGCTGCTTTCTACAGCGAAACCCTGTTCCACGAATGCGTCGGCAAGGGTTCGCACGGCGATTGACGTGCCGGTGCCCGGGTGGAAAACAATAAAACGAACCCGCCATTATTCGCAACAAAACAGCAAAACAGGCACGGGAAAGGAAACCATCGCTCGTTGCCACCCGCCCCAAAAAAAATAAATAAAAAAAATTAAAAAAAAGGAAAAGGAAAGAAAAAAATCCCGCACCGTGGTTTTTTCGTTGTTGTTGGTGCTGCCTTTGCGCTTGATCTTTTAACAATTAATTTCTTTTACTGCGAACGATGCATTAATCACCCGCTGACTGGCGCCTGGCGCGGGGTTCTATCTCGGGCGAGCGGGTTCCACTGTTACAACACACGCGCGCGTTCGTGTGTGTTTCGGTCGTAAAGGGTTCGTTTTAGGCGAATAAGTCGGCGTGCACTGGAGGGAAGGGCAAGGAACGGAACCCAGTTTGGGAATGTTAAAACGTTTGCCGCCTTTACTGCTCCCCCCCACCCCCCTTCCGCCCCCTGGCGCTGTGCGTGGAGTGTGTTTAATTTGTTTATGGTAGTAAAACTTTCCAAGCGCACGGTCTGCGTTTTGGTCCAAATTACCCGCGGATGCGTTTACGACTGAATGGAAATTTATTTGTGCAAAACACCACCATTAGCATGCGAATAAAAAAAAACAAGTTAGTTTTGAAGTGCTGCTGTGTGGGTACCGGGTTTGGAGCGGGAAACTTTCGATGACTTTCGAGCAAGTTTCAAGGGTGCTAGGATAAGTAAGAACATGTCGATGAGTCCTGCACGAGTATCACTGGCATTTCCCAACGATTGAAGTTGGAGAGCAGTTACTGAACCAGAAGCTAGTTCGGCGGTAGGTGAACTGCCACTTACGTCTGAAGGACATTGCGGTCGTTTCGGTTCGGAATTGGGTTCAATACTCAGACATTTAATTGGAACGATGTAATTTCCTTTGGAGGTTTATGTACAACGGATGAGGTTGATGTATAACGGATGTAACGACTACGGGATCTGTGCTCTAGATATAGAATTTTTGATGTTGGTACTTTTATCCTCAAATTTGATTTAGTAACTCTTCAGTATTATCACAACAAGCATCAACTTCAATATCCAACTTGTTTGGAGAACTTTGGAGGAACTTCAAGAAGAAATATCTTAACTTCCGGAAGTTTGAAAAATTTGGGGTAATTCTTCAAAGATAATACAGAATAGTTGAAATAACTCCCAACTTTTGAGGATCTTATTGGTAATATCACTGCCCCAACTATCAACGCGGTAATTCCCCCAACAACTAGCTAACTGCCACTGGTAAAGATGATTCAATTTACCAGCCAGTACTAGGGTGTCATGGGAAATTGCTTCAACAAAACAACTTCACGTTCGCCCCGTTTTCCTTGATGGCTTGCTGGTGAAGCGAGCGGGTGCTAGAAAATCGATAAGAAGAGTTCGGACAATCTTACCGGTATACTCGCAGCCCGGTAACTCGCCCCCGCACACTCAAATGTCCATTCCACACTCCCCGCGTATCCCAAGCGCTAGCTGTCGGCGGTGCATCTGTTTTTGATGTATTTATTAGCACAAAACCTAAAATTGAACCAATTTGAGGTTTTCTCGCACCCTGAGCACGCGTCTACAAATGTGTGGTTTTGTGTGTGTGTGTGTGTCAGTAGTTAGAATCCATTTGCCTACTGGTCGCTTTTTCCTGCCATTTTTCACCCGCTCCGCTCCCGCTTTTGCGGACAACGGACGCACCGGCGAAGCGATCGCTAATGGCTTTCGACTGTTTTACGCTGCACTTCCAAACACTCTCTATCGCTCCCCTCATCCTCCACATCACGGAGCTCCATTTTCCTGCAACGCTTTTCACTAGCCGTACCCCGAAAAAAAAAAAACCCTTTTTGCTGCTCTCTCCCACCCGCTAGCGAGCTGTTTGTGACGCGGGTTTTTACGAGGTGAATCCTGGACCCCGTTGCGCTGTTGCCGAAGTGGTAGAATGACTTGCACGTCCTGTTTGCTGTCTGTATGTGTGTGTGATTGTGGGAGAGAGAGAGAGAGAGAGAGCGGTTTTATTTGTTTTAGGCGCACGTACGGGCGGGCGGGAAAATCGCGCACTGGGTTTGCTCCCTTTCGCTTCCTTCGCCTGCCTCCCCGTAACTCATCTACTCATTAAAATGTTGCTCCCGACGTTACCAAGAAAGGTGTTGCGGCCAATAGAAGGGTGGCTACCGGGTAGAAGGGGGTGAGGGAACGATGGGGGGGGGGGGGAGTTAAAGGGTTGAACGCATTTGGTGCTGTTTTTTTGTTATATTCGCCTCATTTCGGGGGAGTTGCTGTTGATGGACTTTCTGGTTGAATGAGTCCTCTCTCTCTCTCTCTCTCCAACTTCTAACTCTCTCCCCCCACCTTCCCTTATTCATCACTTCTTTTCGGCACTTTCATCAGCGATCCCGATTGTCGTTTCACTGGTCGGGGTTCAACGGTGGCACACAGCGCGATCCTTTTCCCCCTTTTCCCTTTTCCCCATGGCCTTTGCCGCCGAGCGCCCACTACTTGCTCCCTTTCTCTAGGTCTTCGTTCCGCCTACCCTCCCGGCGTTAATCCCCCTTGCGTTGCTCACCCGCACAAACACTCACACATACACACTATTACTTAAACCCATATTAACGATGCTCTATAATTATGTTGTCTTGAGGGTTTCAAATTTATGTATTCTTTCGTCCGCCACGCCGTGCGCCCTCCCAGCCTGCTTGATGCCCGGGTCGATTTGGCCAGTTCGTTGGCTGCTTGTTTGTTGTTGTTGTTGTTGTTGTTTTGTTGCCCGTTCGATTTCCCTTGCTGTTCTTAGGCGCTGGCGCTCTGGGATTTCTTGCCGGGATCGTCGCGCCAATGCGAGGGAACGGAGAGTGTGCGGCGCTGCGGGCCGGTCGCGTGAGGCCGAGGAACAGCGGCAGCAGCAACGCAATGCTACAAACGATCGATTGACTCGTAATTTTCAGGTCGTCTTTTGCATTAGTCCGGCCCGGTACCCATTAGAGAGGATCGATGGACGGGCTACACGGTGAGATTCGTGTGTGTGTGTGTGTGTGTGTGTGCGTTCGCGCCGAAAGGGATGTACGCGCTTTCGTCATTATGCCGCCGCCACAACTGTACGTTCCCCTTGCGCTCCTTACCGCATCCGAACCGGTGACGGATTTTGCCCATTTGCATGAGCCCAACCAACGACCGATCACTCGGTTAGTTGAAGCGCAAAATTTGACTCTATCACTAGCGTTCGTTCTCGCTGACGTATCAACCATACAGCAAAAAACAAAAAGACCTTCACCCCTCAGAAGCAACTGCATTTGATTAATTGACCAGCAGGGTTTTTTGTAGTTGTTGTCGTTGTTGATTTGTGTGCGGTCTAACTGACGACTTATTTGCGTGCGATCGCATCATTGTGGTTACAGCTTAGCAGCAAATTAAAATGTGCCCTTGATCACATGCTGGCGTCGGAAAGGGGATGTTGTTTTTACCAGAATAGATCCAAGAACTCTATCTGAGGGTGCTTTAGACGTTGATGTCTTATTCGAGCACATGGTTGTTGGCTTTGACTCATTTGTAGCATCAATCGCCAATTCCAAAATATCCGATTCTTTTGGAGTTCAAGTTGTGAGACAATTCTGTGGTGAATTCTTGATTCTTGAGGTTCTAAGATGTTCTGTACTGGAGTTCAAGTGTAATCCAAAAGGCCTCTGTTTAGAGCTTAAAAAAGCCTGGCTTTGAATCATTTGTAGCATCAATCGTCAATTCGAAAATATCCGAATCTTTTGGAGTTCTAGTTGTGAGACAACTCTGTGGTGAATTCTTGATGTATTTTCAATATATATATATGTAATCCACAGTGGTCCAAAATGTCAGCAGATGTCATCAATTCCAGTACATTTTAGAATAGATTCCTACAGAATTCTTGGTAGGAATAACCTGCATTGTTATTGACGAAATCATAATGAGACATTGACATCAAGCTTTGACATCAGAGCTCTAATAGGTTCTATAGGCCTCTGTTTAGAGCTTATAAGGGTATTTTGTAACTGGTTACATGCGCATTCCAGGCAACTGATCAAGTCCATTTAATAGCCAACAGCTCCAGCTAGGCTCGGTACTGACAACTTACCCCAAAACCTGCTCTGTACTATGTCCCATCGGGATAACTGGCAAAATCATTATTTCCATTTAGTAACTGATGGCACATTCGTGACTAGAACGCTTCCCACCTTAGACTTTGATTTAAACCCGCCGGGACCTGTTTGCACTGTGCTGCGCTAATTTGTGCGCCACCTAAATGGCTCTTCGTGAGATAATCAACAGCAAGCACTCGCTTCCCGTCCCGTTGGTGTTTAGGCCAGCCAAGACCAGTTTTGATTGATCACGTCAACTCCCAGGTCTAGAGATCCACATACTAACTGTCACAATGTAATGCCGCTTCGCGGAAAATCGGTTGTCATGCGTGTTCGTTTCCCGGTTTGTTGAGCTATTTTGCTGCAAAAATGGAAGCCATCTTAGCTAACCTTCAGCGTGTACAGATGTGATTGCAAGAAATTAGCATTCTGCGGACGGTTGCCAAACGATCAGTGCGAGAGAGAGAAAGAGAGAGAGAGAGTGGAGGTGACGCACCACAGCATCCGCAAAGCGAAGGAATCATTAAGCCGGGAACACTGGAAGCGATTTTGTGAGCGAAGCAATTTTCCTTCTCGCCAGTACGACGACGCCGAGTTGGATAGGAAATGCATAAATAAATAGCACCACCTCGTACGGCCTGGGTTCGGTTTCGGTTGCGTGTGCGCAGTGAAGGAGCCCGGTCCGCCTCCGGCACTGCAGTCTGGCACACAATCATTTCGAACTGCAAACAGCTCCCTACCCCAGCTGCCCCGCAACCGAACGGCGAAACAATGTTTCGGGGCCGAGATTCTGCAACAAAGTAGAGCAGGCACAAACACACACACACGTGGACAGGTGGAGGACAGCGGGGCGAAGATGCATCGCAAACCTATCGATGGCTCGCGAAGGTGCCACAGCCATAGGTGCACGGTAGCATGCCAATTTTCGTTATTGTTGTCCTAGTGATCGGTGTGCGGGAAGCTGTGCATCGAGGGCCACACGCCCCATATGCCAATCAGCCGCATCCGCAGTCTCCGGCAGACGGTGAAGCCTTCCTCAACCCGCCTCAAGTCAAAGTCCGTCCGGTGCGTGCGCTGCGTTTTTTTTTGTTTTTTTTTGGTGCGTGAGGTCGCGCACCCGCATGATGATGGGGAAGAGAGGGAAGAGCGAGGTAAGCCAGCAGTGTGGTGACGTGTGTGTGTGTGTGCAAAGCAAAAGAAAACTCAATCATTATGCAGCGTACCTCAGCCCTTCCTCCCCCTCTCCGCGGAGTGCGGAGTGCTAAGACAAACGAGCCACCGGCTTCGTCGTGGCGTGTCCAATCCTGGTCACGGCACCGGGCAGGCGATCCGCAACCGTCAAGCTGATAAGCGCGTGTGTGTGTGCGTGTGTGTGTGCGCGCGTCTCCCGGTCCCGTCGACGTGCTTCTTACATTTTAAAAGAGGCACAACCGGAGCTCATTACCGTGGACCCTTGTGTCCCGGGGTCGGCACGGGAAGGTCTCGTCGACGTCGTCGTCGGCCGCCACCGCCCAGAAACATTGTAGCGTTTCCGATCGCCGCTCGCTCCGTTGCTCCAAGGTTGCTTGTGGCCGATCGTACCAATCGCTGGCGAGTAAAGGGATCGCGTGCTTCGCAAGACGATAATAGCTCGAAATCTGTACCAGTTGTCTGTCCCTCTCCCAGCGCTCGCTCGCCTCGCCTCGTTGGCGGAGCACGGATCTTCCGAAAGCCTCACACACCACCGCCGGGACCCATTTATTTACCCTCAGGAACGATTTTTCCCATCGATTGGAGCGAGTGGTGGATGAGGAGCTGAGGATGAGGGAGTTGAGAGGGCGAAAAATCCTTTCCTCGGCGATCCTGCCGCGCATGTCCGCTAATGACATTTGGCTTCCAGGAATGCCCGTTGTGCCACCCCATAATTGATTCTCGATTGCCAGGCCCGGGTCCCGGGGGTACCGGGCAATTAAGATCTCTAAACCCCGGGGTTGAAGGTTGTGGCAGCGGGGTCAGTTTTTTTCGGTTGGCGAGTGCGAGACGCAACCGGGACACTGCAGCGACGGCTCCGGCCCAATCAAACACCGACCGAGCCGAGGGAATCTATCTCACGCACCTAGCTGTTTCGGCTCGCCAACCACTCGACTCCGCAAACAGTGTGATAATCAGCACACAAATGAAAGTGAAGCAAACGCGTGAGCGAAGGGAAGACACTGACACGGCGGTGCTGGGAAAAAAATGACACAAGGAAACCGGGAGACGGGAGGGAATAAAGGGAAAAAAAAATATGATGCACGCAATAAAAAAAAGGGCAACACGTTTTTCAGCACATCTCGCACCACCACATTACCGGCTAATGATTCACGCGATGCCTTGACATTTGTCCTGGCGCTGCTGCGACCGAATTGTTTGTTGTTTTTTTTTCGACAGCCGCCGCGGTGTGTCTATTGTCAATTGCGGCTTTTGTGGCCAGCAGAGTGCGCGCGCGCTCTCAGTTGGCGGTCCCTTGCGCCACCGAAACGCTACCACTGTTGCGCATCGCAAACATTCAATCCAAACCAATCGTACTCTAAAAAAAAAGGTAGCACACGGGAAGGAAACAAACGGAACATCAAGGACTTCCCAACGATGTAGCTATGTTGCAAATGCGTTAAAAAGATCAGCTCATAGTGTGTGTTTGTGGGTCGTTATAATCTCCAACCGTGCAGCAACACTCGCAGCAGGCTGACAAATACACACACACACACACACACGCACCGGGGCACTTGGCACTTGGTGTCGCTACCGGTGTACGATGGGCCGATGGGGCGCCCGCTGTCCAGCTGTGCCTGGCGCAGCAGGAGCTCCCGCTGGGAGTCATTTGTGTGCTGTTACAGGCTGCGAGAGAGAGAGAGAGAGAGAGAGAGAGAGAGAGAGAGAGGGCGCATGCGAGTGCAGTTGCTGTGACTGCAACAGTTTCGGTGTTGGCAAGTAGCGCCACCGCACCCTGGGCGTCCGAGTGGTCTTTTAACGGTCTAATCAACCCCGCATAATCGAATTGAAAGGGACGGCACAGCGACGCGCGGCGACAATCTAATAACCTCTCGCTGCCAAACAGGTCCGGCCTGCTGTGCCAAGGGCGATGAAGGATTTGTTTATTGCACTTTTTTTTATGCTTTTGTTGTTGTTATTGTTGTTGTTTGCTGGGATGCTGCCGCTGCCAACCCCCCCCTTCAAGGCGTCCTCCTGGGACGGACGTTCGTCGCTTAGCGCTTTTCGGGGGAAAAAATGTTCCCAATAAAGTTTTGCAATTGTGTTTTTCTCTCTCTCTCTCTCTCTCTCTCTCTCTCTCTCTCTCTCTCTCTCTCTCTCTCTCTCTCTCTCTCTCTCTCTCTAGAGTCCTGTTGCCATTTTAATCTTTCTGCTGCTTCACCGCCAATAAGCTTCACAAATTAGCTCAGGGCCATTTCTTCCCTTCCCTCACCCCGTGCGACTGTACCACGCTGAGATGTACCTTTTCCGCACTTTTGTGCCAAGAGTTTTGCCCAGTTTCTTGCGATTATGTGTGTGTGTGTGGTTTTTGCGACTCGTATCGAATTTTTGTTTGCTACGGTTAAGTATTCCGCTGCATTTCGCAGCATAAATTATGCGCGCCCTTTCTCGCGCAGAGCGCGCGCTCGTACGCGCACCGGAATGTCGAACGCTTTGACGAGCTGTTGTCGGTCGGTGCATTATGGGCGCACTGTGAGCAGAGCGAGAGAGACAGAGAGAGAGAGAGGGAGGGTAAGGGAGTAGGTGGGGGTGCGTTTTTGAGTGTTCTTGTAGCGCTTTTGAGCTTGGCCCGCTCGATCAGCTCGATTTGATAAGTGTTAGTGGCGTACACGCTCGTGTGGAACGAACGCTGAATGGCGAAGCAGAATTTTTTGGAACGTTTTGATTTTCCTCTTTTTTGTTGCTGTTTTTCCTTCTTCACATTTTCTCTTTATGTTTTTTTTACATCACTGTGGCTGTTTTTTTGTTGTTGTTGTTGCTGCGCGCCATACGCAATAGATAAGCATCGGGATAACAAAAAAAAAGGCAACATAAATATGGGAGGGGAAGGTTAAACAGAGCACCCACGGTGCAGCGAGATAATAAATCACTGCCCGTGTGAGCCGTCGAGTTGTGACCGTATCCGTGGTGCCGTGATCTTGATCGAAGATTATGCAGATGCATGCACGGCAAGCCAGCAACCCCTTTCCCCCTTGCCAGCGCGTAGGTAAGTGCGCGCGCGAATCCACCGCTGGCGGGATCCTTTTTGGAGACAAAGCAGCAGCAGGCTCTCGGTGCAGGATGGCCTTGGCGGTGCCACACCGAGCGCAGGAAAAGCTAGCGTATCAGCGCGGACACCGCTGGCCGTACCGTGAAAATGTGTGCAATCAAAACCACAAAACCGTTGAGGTGGTTCCGTTTTACTTGTGCTTTTTTTTTATTGCCCGCTGCCCTCAACACATGCTCCCACCCCGCCTTGGAAGGGTGCGACAGCAAGGCAAGGCTGACAAGTGGGGCCGAGGAAAAAGGGCACTACCACGGTGCAGCAGCATGCACTCGCGGGCACCGTCGCCGGTGCACCCCGGATGCACGGATGGATTAATAATAAATCGTGAATAATTTATAATTAATGGCTGCCCGCACCGGTTCTTTTTTTCTTTTTTTTTCTCTTGCGCTCGCGCTCTCCAAGCTTGTGCTTGTACTTGTACGGCTGGGAGAGCAGTTTGTTGTTGTTGTTGTATTTTTTTTTGTACTTCGATTTTGATGCTCGCCTAGAGCGTGGACAGCGTGTGATACGTGATTTGAATTTTATTCAAATTGATTGTACTTCCACACCCAGTGTGGAGCGCGGGGAGTGAGTGTGGTGCTGATGGGAGGAGAAGAGTGTGAGGAGGAGGAGGTGAGGGACACGAGCAACCAGTACACCCGAGCTCAACAGCTCGATAGCGAAAAAAAAAGTGCAACCCACAACAACGCCGGGTTGGAAAAGGTTGAATGGGTTCCGCCTTGCTTAGAGAGCTCGAAGGGCAAGGGACTGGGTGGGACGGGGGCAAAGGTGAAAGGTGAGCGCTTAAATGTCACAGTCACAGTGCGCTAAAACCTACCTTTCGTCCCGGAGGATGTGGTACTCTTGACAGAGATGCCATTCTAAAGCTGGAAGTAAGATGAAGCATAATGTTCTGCTCGCTCGGTGGAAACAATTGGACTAGTTTGTTTTGCTGCTTGCATATGCATATCATTGCAGTTCACCCATGTCTACTATACACTCAATTTGACAGCTGTCAAACGCTTAGTACTAGGTGGATTTTGACGGATGACATCAAACTCCATATAGGATACAGGTCGATGCAAAGATCTTTTTGCACTAATACAAAGATCTTGGATTTGACAGTTGGCTCGTTCATTTCTTCTTATCTTTTACATACTTGCATTTGTCAATTCCTTAGGCATGCATAGACCTGTATCCTATATGGACTTTTACATGCTGTAAACAAATCGTGCTTAAGTAAACATAGTCTTTTGCACCAGATTCTTCAGAATATCAAAACTTGGGTTTGGATGTTTTTTAGGCGTGGTACTCATAGATATCACTTGAATTACCACCAAACAATATCGTTTTAACAGATTATTTAGGAAACAAATCCAACATTTATACATGTGAGGCAGCATCCGATACAAATTAGAATCAAACAAACTGGACTAGGCAACTGTCAAACCGAGACTTCTTCTACATACTTTCATTTGTCAATTCCTTAGGCATGCATCGTCCTGTATCCTATATGAACTTTGGATGACATTGAGATGCTGTAAACAAATCGTGCCTAATTGAACAGAGTCTCTTGTAGATCTTTCGACAAGAGCCTAGCATGAGTTAGACAAACGTTGACAGTTGGCATTTGTAGATGCTGTCAAAAATCCTAACAATCAAAATGCTCTCTGATGCCCGTGATGTTCTGACCGCTCGGAAATGTTTATTCAAACACGACTGCAAACACTTTCCTATTAGCCAGACACCTTCTACACACAATCTAGAATTCCTATTCTATTCCGCATGTCCTCCAGAATGGCAGGGACGCTCACGCTCGATGCTCCTTTCAAACGCAACCGAGCGCCCAGCAGCTCGTAATGGTTCCATACCAAACGGCGAATGTGTGTGTGTGTGTGTGTGCAAATGCTTGGTTCAAGCGCACCTTCCATTAATCATAGCCATTAACAGGTTTCGTGCCCGGCAGGGGTACTTGGGGTGTAAAATTTCCAAATTTCCCACTACACTTCAAACAGATGCCCCCGGTTCTGCTAGCGAAGGGGAAGGGTGTGGTTAGGGGACGCCCTTTTCCTAGCGCATTGCGAATGAGGCGCATCATAATTAGCCGTGAAATTGGTAAAATCCACAACGGCGTCCACTACGCGCCAGGGTACTGTGTGCGCGCGCGTGTGTGTGTGTGTGTGAATATTGTGTGCGTGCGTTAGACGCCTTTTCGGGGTATATCTTTTTGGAGTTAAAATTTTCCACCCGATTTCACGCACATCCCTTTTTCTCATTCAGACACTTTCGGGCACTCGCTGTGTTGTGTGATGCGGCGATGATTTGGATTTTTTTCTTATTGTCTTCTCGGTTTCCTATTTAGAGAAGAGATTCCCCTGTTCATTTGTCTAGCCTGGTAGCTGGCAGTCACGCACGCAAACACTGAGCACAGACACACACACACACGTAAACACAATTGA
Organism: Anopheles coluzzii; assembly: GCF_943734685.1. Taxonomy (NCBI): domain Eukaryota; kingdom Metazoa; phylum Arthropoda; class Insecta; order Diptera; family Culicidae; genus Anopheles; species Anopheles coluzzii. The sequence continues at coordinate 11,935,921 of NC_064669.1, forward strand.
AACACCCTTTCGCACAGAACGGTGGCCTTGCGTTTCCCTTTTCAAGTGGGCAGGACGAATCGGGAATAATGGCGATCGGAGGATTCAATTCGGTGGTGCGCCACCGGCTGAGGTTGCATTGTTTAGCAGCCGCAACGGAAACGCGTCACGTCAAATCGATTAATCCACTATAAATCACACAAAAAGGCACTCTGAGAGCGGTTGCGAACGGTTTCCTTCACTCACCGGCTGTCTTTTGGTTTTTATTGCTCGTTTGAAGAAGCGCTGCGGGACGTAGCGCCGCAGAACAACTGTCCAGGCACTGGAGACTGGGTCCTGTAGTTTGTTCTCACCATAGATTTTTAACGAAAAATTTGCAAGCTTGCCTAGTGATGTAAGTAGTTCTGGTTTTCCTTGGGAGTACTAGCCACTGAGCAACTTGGTGTCGGGCAACTTGGGCGAATCTTCGCACCGAAGCGCATCAGGTGTGCGGGCATGCACTTTGTACGTCCGGCAAAACCCAACTGCTCCCGGCACCGGGAGGGACCTACCGCTGGACGGGCCAGGCGACAGCAGACCTTGGAAAGAACGAGAAGCTTCCTCGCTGATCACTGGCCCCCACCCGTTACAGCACCTTTAAACACTTGAAAGCGGCCAAGACCCAGTGCCCGCGACAAACCTTCGGTAACGTTCTAGAAAACCCGATGCCCCGGTCACTGACTGCGATTTTACATTCAAATCGCATGCAGCAGTCGCCCACCCGCCACGCTCCCGTTGGCCCGGAGACGTTATTATCCTTTCTATGGTGATTTCATTTGATTGCCACAAACTCATATTTCGCCCCGTGGTATTGCGCACACACACGTGCGTACCCGGTGCTGGCCCGGGACAAGACCCGGTCCGAACAGGGAGAGTTCCGAAATCGGATGCAGCTGATTAGCGGACCGCTGGACCACGGCAAGACGAGCTGCAGCGCCCGGTGTGTGTGTGTGTGTGTGTCGGTTGTTTGTTTGCCGAAGAAGCGCTCGATCTATGCCTACCCGAGGCTGGAATTGAATTTGCATTATGGAACACACCGCCCGTTGTTGGCGTCATGATCGCCGTCGTCTTAGGTCATCACCGGGCGCTAATGCCATACGGAGTGAAGGAGAGCGAGAGCGGCCGATGGAATTGGAAATTGGGGTGTCTCTTGCTGGGAGTTTTTAAAATTTTTATTCTGATTTGAATTGCCGCGACCATGGGCCCGGCGGTTGGCCGATGGGTTCGTGCGGATGGGTCGTTCAGGTTGTTGTGCTCCTGTTGGGAAGGTTTCTTCACGTGCCCGACACCTCCGTGAGATGGGGCCGGTGGACGTGCGAGAACGTTCTGGAAACCGTCTTCCAGCCAGATGATGCTGAGGCAAAGGGCGGCTTTCGGTTGTTTGGAGCAATGTGGAAGAGTCTGATCACTTAGAATTCAGTGTGATGTCACTTACTTCGGACTTGCTGATTGCCGTTCAACTGCACCAATGTGTTAAAGATCAGGCTGGTCCGAGATTGTTGAAGGTCAACTGTCGAAAAACTCGTAATAAATGTTTTACATCTTCGACGTCATTGGAAGCATATCTTTACTAGCGAATCTTCAACACCTGTACGTCCAGTACCCTCATTTCAAAACGCTAAAAGTTCCTCAAGAATTAAAAACAACTGTAGGAACCAATTCGGAAAGATGCCATTTGATTCAGTTGCGATTACATTCCGATCTATACATTCTAAGTTAGGAAAGCTGCCCAGATCCAAGATAAGGTAAAACCTCCCAAACCAAATCTACTGGAAAATGTGTCTTCTGATGTTGCTTGTCTGACACTGCATGTCAAAGCCGAAGCTGCTGCAGCTACCTCAGTTTCACTGTGATGGAAATGTAACAACCGCTACCACCGAGCGCTATTTAAACGCTCCCGTCAGCTCACCGCGATCACAGCTCACTTCCGATTCTGATGCAACCAAACATAAATAAACAAAATACTTTAAGCGCATTCCCGCTCGTTATTCCAACGCAGTCAATCAACCGGCCAGGCGAGCAGCGGCGGCGGCTCGGGGTATCAATTTGTCAATGGAAAACATGCAAAACATTCCATCCACTACGCGCGCGGTGCCAAAACAAAAGCACATCAAACGCGCCCAGCAGCCAACAGTAGCTGGTTGAAGAAATGCAAACCCGAAAACACGGTGCTGGCGAAGCAAAAGAGCAAGAACGCAAAGCCAGCACACACCCCTGGCTGGCCCGGCCCAATAGCAGGCGAACATCCGCGTCTCCTAAATCCGGTCGCCCAGCAAATACCGACGGGTCGTGCGAGAATAAACCTTTTTTTTTTTTAAATCCAGAACCGCGTGCTCGGTTGCACAGCATTGTTTGATTATTTGGTTTGTACGGCTCACCAACCGATACGCCATGCGTTCTGCCAATGCGTCTAGGATGAACTGGATGAGCGAAGGGATCTGGCCAGGGGGAAGCACACACACACACACACACTACGGGCACAGCGTGAGGCATATTTTTAGCGACATTTAGCATGGCCCGCCGGGAGGGAAAAATGTGAACCAAACAGCTCGCGCAGATTGAATAAATTCCCCCCGCGAGCGCGCGAGGTGTTTTATGTGTGTGTGTGTGTGTGTGTGTGTGTGTGTGTGTGTGTGTGTGTGTGTGTGTGTGTGTGTGTGTGCCGTACCCGAGCTATTATAGAAACATTCCAGCATGCCGCGGTTTGGCAGTGTTCTTTATTCGGGGCGAACAATTTGTCTTGCTGGCGCGCGGGCTTTTCTTTTCGCGGGAAGTAACCTTTACACTTTCCAGCAAAGATCGTCACGCGGCGGCACGGCAGACAAACAGACTGTTGGGGGTGACTGATGATTCCAGCGGCGAAGCGTTCCTTTCGCGTGGGGCGAGAATGAAGACGCAAATGAAACGTAGCCAAAATGTTGCTTTTGATTTAGTGTTGGCGGGGCGCGGTGCGGCTGCTTAGCGTTTCAAGTCGTTCGTCACAGTTCAGTTACCGAGATGTGTCAGCAATATCGTTATAACATTTAGGAGTGTGTGTGTGTGTGTGGTGTTAACATAAACAAAATTGTGGTGCCATTTAACAGGATTGATATTTACACGTCTTGTAAAGTGCAGGAAAAAGGGCTTTTTTAGCAAATGCTCTTTGAGTGTTTTGAGAATAGATCCGTGGCGCGCGACGTGCCTGTACGCACCACTTACCGATTACACAACTATATCAGCACGCAAAGGCGCGCGTTTAAACTTGTACACATTCGTCGCACCGAAAGCCTGCCACCACAAACAAACTATTCTAAATGCATGTTTTCAAAAGCACACCTTTTCACACACTTCTATTCACGTAAAAAAAAAAAGATACGACGAAAAAGATTCCACTTCAGATTGTAGGCCCGCTTTTTTCCTTCGCCTTTCCCAGCATTTGCTACGGCGTGTACCATTTTGCTCTAAATAAACCGCACCCCAAAAAACCCGAAGGGTCTCGTTGTTGCTATTTTGCCAGCTCATGCCCTTTCCCTTCTCGTGGTTCTCCCCATATCTCCACAAATCCCCGTAGCTTGACTTCATTTCCAAACACTGCGCTGCAGCATAAAGCCAAGCTAAATAGATTAAGTCCGGCCAAAATTCGGTACGGTTCGGAGGGAACCCACCCCCCTGTGCGCTGGTGCTTCTTTCTTGCCCGGGGCTGCCAGGAGCTCTACACTGTCACAGCGGCCTGACTGCAAACTGTAAGCCAGCAGTGCACGGTTCCTGCGTGTGTCCTGCTGCGCGAAAGGTCAGCGGGTGATCGGTACCGTTTCGACGGTGTGCACTCGAAACACGCTGCCTATATTTTACGCACGGCAATAAGCAGCGGCACGTAGAAAGTCGAGCAGGAAGAAAAACATTCAGCTAATCCGCCGTCAATCTCCTGTGAAACGATCGCCCGTCGATGCTGTGTGCAGGGAAAGGTAGGGCCACAAATGGGCCTTTTTTTTTTTTGGCCGTGCCTATGAGATCCGATGCGCTACAAGTGGAAGGACAAAACAAAAACACCGCAGCCCTCCCGAGTACCGGAGCGAAAACCGGCCGGAGGTCAAGAGGATTTTCGGAGGATCAACGGTAAGCCGCTAGGAAGGGGCCCGCTTTTAACGCGCCCTGTTGAGGTGGAAAGTGGACGGGAATGTAGATCAAGAACCTAAAACTGGCAAGTAATTGTGTGAACATGATGACAATTCATCTAAACTTTTTTTTTTTTGTTTTGCGTGTTGTTGCTGGTTTTGCGCCTTTGCGCGTTGCAATTATTGCAATTATCGCTTGCTAAGAGAGCTCAACGTAGATAAAGGCAGGCAGCAGAGTAGGTTCGAAATGCTACGGCGCAACGGGGCAAATGGTTCTAAATGCTGTTATTTTTGCGCCCAACAATAGTGAAGCGAATACCGTCCGAACCGTGCTGCCTTGTTCGCCTGTGTTCGGCTTATTGTGCGGCTGGCACAATGTAGCTGGAGCTTCCAAACTGTAATCTCGCATCCCAATTGGATGGCATTAATTGCAGCCGGGACACATCGTCATGTGAACACTGTCATCGTACACACACACACACACACACAAAGAAAAGAAAAGAAAACTATCCCTCATTCATGCAACAAAGGCAGCGGACATCCAAGAAGCCGCACCCGCGTGGTAGGGTCATAAAATTGGATCACCGGTCGGATCGGGCTCGTTATCATTTACAACCTCATTTACACAGCCTCACACGATCGTGCCGCGGCGATAGTGTCAACGGACCGATCCGGCCTAATGTGACTAATTTTATTTACCTATTTCCTTCGTGTACGTACATTCCGCCCTAGCGCTCTGTCTTCAGGAAGGGCGCATCGCCGTGTGGTTCGGGTGTGACGCTATAAACGCGTCGGAGGTGTCTTTTTTTCGAGCTGATGAGCGTTATCCACGCTTCCGATCAGCAAGCTGATCAACGGCCGGGCTCGCGCTAATGATGGTTTGATATATTTTTAAACATCAAACACATCGCGATAAACCCGTGAGCGCTAGCACACGATCGAGGCCTAGGTGGCAACGAACCAAAATATAAAAAAACATGAAGGACCCAGTGTGTGTCGCAAGGTGGACGCCTATCGACGCTTGCCTATCGTATTAGGGAAGTTGTCGACAGAGTGAAAGACGCGCGGTGCGATGGTGTCGAGCGATAACGAGCCTGCCCGAGCTGAGCAGACGACGGTAACGCCAGGAAGTCGTTAGCGCCTAGCGAGCAGTTTAATGGGGCAAGGGTTGTTGGGTACAGAACACGCGGAGACGTAGACGCAGACGGTGACGGTTGGCGGAACCTTTGGAAAGCAGTGGAAATGGATCCGTGGCGTTACAGATCATCCCCTGAATGCTCCGATAGAAATGCAGTTACCGGGTTTCCTAATTAATTTTTTAACACCCCATCGTGGCGTACCGCAACAAATCGAGCACACACACACTAACACACACAGAGAAACACAAATAGGGCCAAGCTGGGCCGCCTGGGAACGGTTCGCAGGGTGCACACTTACCGATGGTTTCTGCATGTGGGTGGCAATGTTGGTGATGTTCATGCCCATCGCCGGTATCTGGGTGCTGTAGAACTGTGCCCCGGCCGATGGGCTCATGTCGGTCAACATGCTGAACACGGGATCGAAACCGGCTCCCCTCGGATGGTCCGTGGTGATGGCGGCAGCACCTGACGGGCGGTTCGAAGATGAATCTCTACCTCGCTCGCTCGCCTGCCCGGGTGGCGGGTGCCGTGGTGCACCGGGAGCCTCGGGTGGGGACCACCTGCGCTGCGGCCTGGGACCTCTCGCGCACCTTTCGCCTTTACCCCGAAGGTGGCGAAAAAAGCCCCCTTTCGAAAAGCTGGCTGTTTGATCGTAGCGCGCTGAAACACCTTCTGCGTTTGATTGTAGACGTGCAGCTTTCCGGCTCCTGCGCTAGCAGTTAGAAGATCCTTCGAAGTGAAAAAAACACACACACACACACATACACACTAAAACACTCTAAACACTCTCGCTTCTAGAATGAGTGTTGGTGTGTGCTAATTGTTTTGCTGTCACTGATCTGGCTGCTGTTAGATTGTTTCGTTGCGCGCCGGGCTTATCGCACTGCAAGTGTCATTTTGTCATCTCGAACGTACACACACACACAAACACGAAACAAAAAATATGCACACACACAAGCACTTGCTGTATTCACATCCAAACTTGTATTGGGAACACATCCAAACACTTGCAGAAAATTCACGTGTACTGCGGACAGAAAACAACAAAATCGTACCGCGAACAGTGTCAACGCCTTGTTGGGAATGGATCTGAAAAATGGGAATCAACGGATATTAGGATGGCTGGGACACGCAACCCCGCTACGGCCTCCTACGGCTGGGCTCATCTTAAACACGAAGAAAAACGGCCGGGCCAAGGATGCAGCTCCTTGCGGGGTTGATTGTAGAATGCGAGTTTGAGGCGAGCCGTCCGCTCAAGCGCGAATGTCTTTTTTGGCTGGTCGGTATTTGTCCGTTTTGATTGAGTATGTGTGTATGCGTTTGATTTACACATCCAAGCACAGCACAGGATCACACGAGGTTCGCACTTGGAAGCGGAAATCAAGCTACCTAGCACCGCGAAGCGCTCTAACTGATAGCTGGGGTTGCAAGTGTTCCGAGCAGCAATAGGGAGTTACATTTTCACACACAAAAGGCAACTTAATCTACACACAAACACACACACACACACACACACACACACAGACGCACCCAGTACACAATGCAGATTTCGTGGTGCAAGCCACAAAAAAAAACGTAAACCCTTTCCGCAAAGCTGGTAAAAATCGGCAAAATAAAGACCCCACGAGTGGACACGGCGTTACCACAGAAGAGATCTAACCACAGTAAACCTGTCCGTTTGTCCAGAAAGCAGCCGCCGCAGCAGCAGCACGGGTGTACGGTGCAGAGCAAAGTGCCGAGCGCAAAAAACCACCGTAGAGCCAGTAGAGCGCGCGCGAGCGTTGTGTGTGCGGTTAGGGCCTCGGGAACACACTCGCGCACCAGCACAGCCCTCAGCGAGGGCTAGCATGGGGGGCTGTGTTGTGTTGTTTTTTTTTGTTGTTGCTGTTGTTGTGGAGCACACACACACACACACACACACGAGCGAGGGCGAGCGTGTGCGCGCGCGCAAGGGAAGCAAACTTGTTCCGATTGATGAATTGTATAGTGGGTCCCACTCCCGCACAACAATAGGCGATGGCTCCACGGGGCAGAGGAGAGGGGATGGCAGGGGGGGGTGGGCGAGTGGGGGAAGGGGTTTACCCATCGCATGTTTTGACAAGGGTTGCAGAGGGGAGGGGAGGAGAAGTGGGGGAGGGGTTAAAGCGGAGAGAGTCACGCACACGAACGTCACGCGATGCACGGGTGCGGGTACCTAGTCGCTTCAAAAAATACTACTATTACTACTACAACTACTACTGCTGGCTACTACTACTACTACTATTGCTACTGTCCTGGGCGCTGTCCTATCACAACTCTTTCCTTTGTATCACACACACACACACACACACATACCAATAAAACACTCGTATACACAAACAGACACACACACACACACGCGCGCAACTACATCAAACAACGAAGCCGAAAAGGGATTCGCTTCTAAGCAGGCACGTTTGCTAGCGGAGGGGACCACGGCAACCGTTGCGGAGTGCCTACTAACCCTGGCAAGTGACGCTGTTACTTTTGCAAGGCTGCAGCCCTTCAAACTGGTGCGAGATCTTGTGTGCGCCGCTGAGAGACACGCTGTGCGTCTCCGAGAATCGCCGGCAGTCGTCAAACTGGAGCACTGCCAGCCCGAGCACGGCAAACCCAGCGCCCGGCACGGAACCCCTTAACGCACACACAGGCGCGCGCGTGCAGGCTGTGCAAGGCAGAAACAAAAGCGGCGCTGAAAAGGGACGACGCCATTCGCCGCAGTCGAGAGCGACCGCGCGGCGAAACGGTGTCCCGAGCGTTCGAGAAAGAGAGAAAGAGATGGAGAGAGAAACAGCGCCCGAACGATGCTTTTGATGGCGCTCCTTGGATGGCACCGTTGCGCGGTTCGTGTGAGCGGTGCGAGCGAGTACGAACGCTACGCCACCGCACCCGACCGCTTCCGATCTCGCTCTAGCGTCTCCCTCGCTGCAAGGGAAAACGCCGGGCTTTGCATGCTCGGGAAGGAGAACAGCACGGCACAGCACGCGCGTACCGCGGCTCGGTAACGCCCTCTTTCCCTTCGGGCCTGTACTGGCCGGAGGGTTTCCCGGAACGCACGGGTACGCCCACTTTTCTGCCGGCCGACTGCGCCAATTGGAAAACGATGGCGGCGCTTGTGCATGCGTGTGTGCTTATGTGTGTGTGTGTGTGTGTGAATGGAAAATGAAGCACAGGGCAGATTTTGCTTTTGCAACGGCAGTAAAAAGAAGAAGAAAAAAAAAACAGAGCAAAACAAAACAACTCCCAAGAGAAAGGGCATCTCCGGCCTGCCTTGTTGTCTATTGACTAATTTCTACAAATATAATCATTATACACGGGGCACGCAGCTCGGAACCGTTGGGCTACCGGAATCCGAGGGAACGACGCCGCCGCCACATGCGGTGTGCGCCCTGCTGCTTTCTGCGGCGTGCCGCGCGGCATTAAAGGAACAAGGAGCGAAAACAAATTTAATCAAAGGAACAGCGGCGAGATGAAATCCTTGCAGCCGTTGAAGCCGTTTTTCGCCATCGCGGGCAAATGCTGCATTTATCGACTGCTTAACAAGGGAAGGACCTCACCGTAGCGTGTGCTGAAATGTGAAACTAGTGGTTCGAAATTATGTTACTGGAATGGGCAATCGAAATCCATAAGCTTTATTATTGCAACAGTTGTTGCAACAGTGTTTGATTTCCGAAAAGAGTTTAATATCTAAAAGGATATTGAAGAATTCACATATATTTCCAAATTTGTATTTGTTTGTTTGACATGAACTATTGGATATTGTTGAGTAACATTTTGTTTGCTTTATAGATCAAAACCGGAATATCTCACAGGATCAAAAAGATCAAAAAAGTATTCTCAATTATGAAGAAAACATTGAGTCCCAAAAACCACGTAAGCTTCAGCATGAATACAATAGCGCCATACAACTACCCTCTATTGACAAAGTCTACACTTTGTCGAATTCAATATTCGTTTCGAAATATTTTCCTTTATTTTGACGGCACATAACTTTAAAGCTAGGATTTTAGAGTCTTACGCACTTGCAAAGGCGAGGCTAGGCTTCAATACAAACCATTAAGTGGTAAGGGTCATAGTCAATGTCCTTCAATAGAACACACTCAGCAAATCAGATCACATCAGATCACAATATCACGACTGAGGAAGAATTTAGGTCGCATCATTCACACAAAAAACAATTCAGACTTATTGCAACGTATGGTGCATTGAGAGCGCTTAGCAACTTACAGGGTTTATCTAGCCAATCCGGCATCGGAAAAGCGTTATCGGGCGACGAAAACCCTCAATTGGACACTGTCAATTCTATTCGGGCTTTGTGAAGCATGAATCGAACAAGGTAAAGAATGAAAGCGGCCTACTCTTGAAAGTGTCCAATCGGTGGCTCTGGTGTGTTTGATCCATTAGGTTGTTTAAAAATTTATGTTTTAATTTAAAATTTAATCTTCAGTTCAAACCATCAAAAATATTATACTATGTCAACAATATAAAAGCATACTATATGGGCATAACGTTTTTAAATAAGGTATTTCAATAAGGTAGGTCATTTTGATTTGTAATGTAACTTTAAAATAGTAAATTTTCATACATATCAGTTAAACTACACGCAAAAAAAAGCTTTGATTTAAAACTATAAAACAAGAAATTCCAGAGTAGTTACGTTAGCCACAAGCGCAGCATATGGAAATATAGAGAAACACTAAACAACGGGAACAGTGCAGACATCGCAACCCAAAACAGGAGCAGCTCTTGTTAACATTATAACCCACAACAGCTTCAAAGCGACAAGAACCAACGTTCTTGTGAACAAAAGATGACAAACTATGTGAAAACAATAACTTTCAATACGAACAAAAACACAACCCAAAATCAAATATACTAAATCCATAACATCCATTTTGGGTACAAAAAAATAAAACAAACAAACAACTCCGACCATGGCAAGTTAGATTCGCTCGGACTGTCAGTATAGGACTATGCCCCTTCCTATGCCCATCTATCGACTTCTCATTCAAAGAGTTTAGTTATGCCCCCTTACACAAGGTAAGGCCTCTAAACTCCAGTAAGGGAAACCTCTTAAGGGTTTCTATGATCGCCTGAACGATCAAGTGTCGATAGGCCCGCTTCGCAGCAGTATCCACCGCAGTTCTGCCTATTTCGCCTTAACGATGTTTGATTCGATGGCCACCCTGAACAGCGCGTGTTCAAAGTTAGTACATGGCGACCGTATCCGTAATCAAACTAACTACAATATAATTCGTCTTTAAAAATAAATTCAATAACATTTCGTTTCATTTTCTACAATTTGTATTTGATAGAGAAAGATCTGGCACATCAAAATCCTTTTTAGATTTTCTGGAATAGTTTTTCTTTTATCGTCTTTTATTTTTCATGAGTTCAGTGAAACCTCGCTTCTTTTATTACAAGTAAGATGACTGCAACCAAGGTTGCAGCAGTAGTTGTAGGTATTACACTAACTTCTAAGCCAAACCTAGCAACCATCGTAATAACAATGCTAGAACAGCTTCACTTTATTTCGATACTCTATACTCCAAAACTGTAAAGATAAGAACAGGATTGATTTCAACTGCCTGCCCCATTGTATTCTGTGCTCTCGACAATTCAAAGCACAACTCACAACTGATTTGCGATCAACAGCAACAGCACAAAAAGAGCACACTGTTGAACTCAATTTTAAAATCTAATCTACTTTAAAATGGCAACAAACCTACCCTCCCCTCTCCACTATCATTTAAGCCGGGTGACATTTATTGGAAAAGTTTGATCAACGGGGGAAAAGATGCGGAACAAACGCACGTTTCGCACTCCACTGGCACTGGCTGGCTGCACAGCAATACGTTCCACCGTTTGGCACCTGTTTCCGTTTGGCACCACGTTCCGCATCCCTTACGCACATCTTGTGCGGTTTGCGTCGTATCTGTAGGTTCGTGAAAGAGGATGCGAAAAAAGGGTTCACCCGTTCGCAGGGGCCGTACAGCAAGCGGACCGGTAATGGGTGGCGCGGACACGGCTGTGGCAGGAACAAAACAATAAGGGTGTATACTTTTCACACCCACCCCCGCACACACGCAAACGCACAGGCTGCTCAAAAAAAAAAAACACCACCCACACAGCACATCGTGCTTGTGACCGAAGTGTGCCATCCAACATCAAAGAGCGGGCAATTGTAAATATTTAGACACAGTGTCAGTGAGTGCCAATATAGGTTTGCAGAAGCTCGTCGTTCTTTTTTTTTCGGCTTTCCGTTTGAATGTTCCGATAAAGCAGTGAAGCAGTGAGCAGTCGGAGACGGGCAGCGGACGGCACAGGACGCGCCAATTTACGGTAGGGAATAATGGGACGAGCCTTGACGAGCGCCTATTCAAACCCTTCAATGGGAAGTTTGAGCTCTTCGGTCCACTTATTTACTGCACGGTCTAAGGACACGGTCTAATGTAAGCGATGGCAAAGTGAAACTGCGTCACTGTTGTGGTGCAATTTGGTTACAATTTAAAAGCTATAATTTTTCCAGCCATTACACTCACAGATAAAATGGGGGTTTTTTGTGTGTGTGTGTGTGTGTGCTGAGAACACAAAATGATACCGAGCTTAATCAACTGAAATGAAACCGTTCCACATTTACCGACAGTGACGCCATGCGGTTTTTATGCTTTCTTTCCTATCTTGCGCCTAATAATAATGTACACCACTCTAAACTAAGTGCGTCAAATAGGAATCCTTTACATTCGCAGAGGCAGCGCATCGCTGCACATCACCGACACAGCAAATGTGTGTGTGTTTGATGTGCTGCTTTTCTTTTTTTATTGCATTTCTATTCAAATGCAACCAATGATCGAGCGATCGGGAGGAAAGTGAGTGCGTTTCCGGTGCGTCTTTTGTGCGTGCGTGTACACTGCGGGACGGGGAAAAGGATGCAATACGAGGGTAGCACCGGGTGCCACAAACCGGAAGGGGGCGTACAGCTTCCCGTTTTATGTTATGCATTTCGTGTGTGTGTGTGTTTTTTCCTTTCCTTCTCCAGCTATTTAAAGTGGGGTCGATTTTTTTTAAATAATATTGTCGTTTCAGTTCTATTTTATTACACACACACACACACACACACACACACGCAGCTGAATATAATCCGGTCGTTGTCCGTAGGAAATGCTTTCTCCTTTCGCTTTGTGTCGCTTTGTCTGAACTGCGCTCGGTAGAGTGTGTGTGTGTGTGCATTTCGTTATCCTTTAACAGTGACGCAAACAGTAGAACGCGTCGTTTCTGTCGACGTAATATGTCCGTGTGGATCGAATATTTTATGCCTTATAAGCTATACAGACGTTGCCGCTAAATTTTGACACCCACTCACCTATGTTTGTCTCGAATGCCCCAATGTTTGACAGCGTGTCACAATGTTTGCCTCGAAGGCATCAATTTTTCAACGGGTCGCATCTATTTTTGTCTCTAAGGCATCACTTTTTGACAGTGAATATTTAGCAAATATAGCGCAATTACTGAAACTGTGTGTCCTGAAATTATTTAAACTAAGTTAAGAAGTGAAAACCTTCATTGCGCGAATTTAAAATAACACAATTATGATGCCAATTTTGGAACTTCAAATGAAGCGAAAAGATTGGTATGTGATTTTAAAGTGTAAAGGATGGCTTTAAAAATTATAAAATTTATTTTTTTTTTCTCAAAATAATAATCAATTTATTCGGTTTTTGTATTGTTTATGTGATTTAAAATTGCAATTGACAAAAATATTCTAAAATACTTTAAAACATTAGCATGATTCCTACAAGAGTCAAAAACTGGCGACTTTCAGACAAAAATAGGTGCGTTAGAGTCAAAATATGATCAAAAATTGATGTCTTAGAGCCAAAAGTAAGTGACAATGACATTAAGTTAACAAATCAACAAAGCAAATGGTTGCTTTTTAGGTAAATGCTATTGCTTTTCGGAATGTATTTCAAACGCCATTATGCAACACAATAAACGCAACAAAAAATCTATTTTATTTTAAATCCATTTGTTTTCAAAGAATTGAAACAAACGCCAAATCGTTTCATCGTAGAAAAAAAAACCTTACTACCGCACCGTTGCAACGTCAGCTCCAGTAATTGAACGTTAATGAAAGGATAAATGTGTCTCGATAAAGAAAGACATCGAATTAGATTAAATTTTAATTTCCCGCTCCAAACTGCCGGCAGTTTGTGGGGGCTTTACGGAGGCCGCCACCAAAAGCCGGTGATTGAAATTTAAATATTTACGGACTGAGGAGAAATCCTCATGCTCCCTTCAGCTGCAAACAATCTACTTCCGGCAAGGCACCTCTAATGAGCATAACTAATAGGTAGTTTAATATAGTACATTTGGTTTGTGTTCTTTTGGTTGGGTCCTCTACGACACAAAGTCAATAAATCCTTCCAAATAAATACGGCACAAAATTTCAATTTACTGGGTGGGAGAATCGAGAGAACAAAACACAACTATATAACCGCTTTATAATGTCCTGCAGGCTGGATGGAGAAAACTGTCCCAAAAAAAAGGCAATTATTGTTAATAATAATGATACCCACCGGTCGAAAACCGATGACAAGCACCGTATAGAGACGTATACTTACCCCGAGTGCGAGGATTTACCATCGCCTTCCTGTCATCGAGCCGCCAAGGACCATAACCCATAACCCGCTCGACAATTTCTCTTCGACGAGCGGTTACGGTAGCGTTTGTTGGCTTCATTTTTTGTTTTGTTTCAAACTCCCAACCCCTCCAACTTCAAAAAAGCAGACCTGACTTTTGTTTTAATATTTCACCGCCGGAACCGCCGGTTCCTGCCTTCCTGCTTTTTACGTTGTAAATGCGGAATAATCTAAAATTTAAGTCATTCCCGTTTCCTCACCCACACTAAGCAGACGAGTGGGTTGGGGGGGGGGGGGGGGGCACAAGCTGGTGAATATCACAATAGAGCCATAAAATGATAATGAACGGTGTGAATCGATTTGAACCTGGCCCGAACTGCGGAACGAACCGTTCCGGTGAGGAAAATGGAAAATTCGCCTCCCCTTGCCCCAAAGCCCCGCGTTCTGTGAACAACATGCCCGGTTCGGCGGTGTGCGTGCGCTGGCGAGCGGTGGAAGAAAATGAAGTTACAATTGAGTTAAATGACACGTTACCAGTTACTCCCTTTCGGTGGCGCTAGCTGGGCCGGCGATAGCTCGGCGATCTCCCTGTACCGAGGTAACAAATGTTTAAAATCTCAGCACGTTTTCCCCTTTGCGTTTTTCTTCTTCTTCTTCTTCTTCTTCTTCCTCCGCTTCTCCGTCCTGTAGCGCTTGCTCTTCCTCCCACAACCGGTTTGATAGCATGGCCAGAATCAACCTGTCACAGTTTGCACTAATCGTTGAATGTGCGTGTGTGTGTGTGTGTGCTAAATAATGAAAACGGTGCCGTAATGATGGGAAAAATAAAAATTCCTTGTCAGTTGTGGATAAATAGTGGAACAGCAATGGGAGCAAACCTGGGGTGTGGGTGTGTGGATGTTTGTGTGTGTGTGTGTGTGTGTGTGTGTGTGTGTGTGTATGTGTGTGTGTGTGTGTGTGTGTGTGTGTGTGTGTGTGTGTGTGAGTGTATGTGCGTGCATCTACACGATCGCTCAGGTCTGTGGGCATTGTATTACATTTTTGCGGCAACACAAGATGGCAAAGTGAACGACAGGCGAGCAATCGGCGGAAAGCTGCGGTGAGTTTTCGCAGTGGAAAATGCTACACTGGGAAACAGGGTTAGATAGAATGGAAATGACAGACATGACAGCATGGCGTTCCCAGCAGAAATGGATCACAAATATTATATAAATTTTGAAGACTTATGATAGTTTAACCACGTGGCATTTATGGTCCTTCGAACCGGATCACAATAAACTTCTAGTTAACAACACACGTACTGGACATGTTTCGTGCGTAATACACGTACCTTGGAGTGTTATGGACCCATTTCACCGTACAGGCATGCCTCCTGACAGGTAAAATGTCTTAGTAAAATATATTATTCCAAGGTTTAACATATTTTTAAAATGATATTACACAATACCACTATAAATACAATGAATGGCTGTTTTGCTGAACCAAGCATTGGACGCTCTCTGTTTGTCACGAAAATTGACATTAAATTATTCTTCTTCACCGAGCGTCAGAGCAACACACACACACACACATATACACCCACACACACGCCCGCGTACACAAATCGGGTGCATCCTGCACCAGAAGACAATCAAAAGGCACGTGAAAGGCAAACAAATTGCGGCAATGCACACAAACGTTCACACACACACACACACACACACACACACACACACACACAGCCCGGGGCCCGGGGCGAGGGATGGCAATGGACGAAATCATAATAAAAACAATGAAATGCCTCGAAATCAATGGCCGAGCGCAGAGAGGCTACAGCCAGGAAAGGGGGTGGGTGGTTTGGCCGGGGGAAGGTACGGGTGGGAGCAGGGAAAGCTGCGGCTGGGAAAAAAGCGGGGCAGCAAATTGTTTATAATTGTACATGATTGAATAATTCATTCGAGTTTTTGGTATTCCATTTCTCGTTTTGTGTTTGTAACTTCATTCCGTATCGTCCTTCAATTAAATCATTGCCGGAGCGGAAAGGGAAGCACCGCGGTGTGGTGGTGGGTTGGGGTGGCTTTGGAAAACGTGAAGGTACACCGATCGTCGGCTCCAATCCCGTGCAACCAAGCCTGAACTTACTCCCCCCCCCCGCACCACCCCTCCCCCAGCTGGTCGAGCTGGTGCGCGAGCGAAAGGAAATTGTAAGTGGAAGTTGTAATCTGGAGCTGGACAAAAAGTGACCACCACGGGAACAGCTTCAATACCAATGCTAGCTACGGTGAATGGGAGGCGGTGGTGCGCGTGAATAACTGGAAAAACGGAAAAACAACTGAACCAACACTAGCACCGCTCTTGTGACTGCCACCCGCGCGCCGCACTGCGTTGCTGCGCTATTTTATAACTAAATTTATTTTGCTGTTCCTTTCATTTCCACGAAAATGTAACAAAAGCAACTGGAAAACCACACACACACACACACACACACACAGTTTCCAGTACCCATTCGTTAGGCAGCACTCCCCCTCCCCCCTTCCTCTCCACACGGACTGTACAATTATCGTCGTCTAGCAAAACATCGCGGAGCGAATGGGGAAAAAACAATGAAAAAACGGGCAGGCAACGAGCACCACTTTCGAAAGCGCAAAAAAAAACATCGGCCCAATGTCGCTTAGCGGCCGATCCGTGCCTATAAACACGATAACACTTATCGCTTTGACAGCTGGCAAGCGATGACGCTTCAATTAGCGTTTGATGTGCCGATCGTTTGATCGATTAATTTGGGGACCGGGTAATTTGCCA
Organism: Anopheles coluzzii; assembly: GCF_943734685.1. Taxonomy (NCBI): domain Eukaryota; kingdom Metazoa; phylum Arthropoda; class Insecta; order Diptera; family Culicidae; genus Anopheles; species Anopheles coluzzii. The sequence continues at coordinate 11,952,610 of NC_064669.1, forward strand.
TCCTGGTGCTTTAAGGATCGTGTTTCATCGTGCCCCCCCTTACGCGCACATACACAAACACACACATATACACCTGCCTTTCATCTTTTTCGCTTTCCGTTCCGCCGGGCTGGCACATTCCAGTCCGGTCAAATTTGATGCCATGTTTTCTTCTTCCCTTCCTTTGCTGAGATTTGTTTACACGAAACAAAAAAAACCAGCAACGGAAAACCTTTCCCAACAGAGTCGCTTCAATGAAACTACCACCAGGCACCATTTTTCCAACCGCCGCCTCCCACACGGCCGGTGCGGATTTTGCGCGTTCCATTCCTCCAGCGGAATCTTTTATTTATTCAAATGGACCATAATTATGTAAATGCGAACACACGAGCACATTTGAATAATTTGATGCAAACTTGCACACCTTAGCGCACAACGTGCGCGGCGGTTTTGGGGCGGAAACGGAGGACCGAAGAAAACAGAAACGAACGCAAGAACTTTCGGCCCCAGCGCCTTGGCCTATCTTGGGCAAACGCGACTGTCTACGTGTGTGTGTATGCGCCCTTCGTTTGGGGAGGTCCTCGTACGTGTTTCACACATTTCGTATCGATTGTAAATTTCTCCATGATTAGCGTCACTCCGCCGCTCCATCTCGTGACGTTATGACACACTTTGGGGGTCGCGATTGACAGCGGACGGTAGCCGGCATCGTGACGCTCGGAGCGCATCCGAGGGCCGCCGGAGCAATACACTTACACGCGCGAATCAATTTAATTCGCACTGGGATGCAGATGCTGAACGACTGGGGGAGAGCAAATTGCGCACGATCAAGGACCGGGTCTATGAACATGTTGCGGCAACATTTGTAAAAAAAAATCTATATTTTGTTAAATTGAAATTGTGCTGGTGTTTGCTAAAAACAATATTTTAAAATTTAGTCAACATTATTTTGTATCCGTTGTGCTGTGCAAATGTGGCCGGGAAAGTTCCTGAAGCCAATCAATCGATTTGTTTCTCTTGCAACACAACTGTTCCCGCAAAGTGAGTGTTCTCGCAACACTATCATAGACCTGAACCTAAGGGACTCATCGACCAGGTTATCATAGACCAGGGAGTTTGAGCTCACGAGATGTTTTCCTCAGCAGTATTTGAGATGTTGGAAGATATTTCGTTTGATCATACGATTTGGCAACAAATGTGCTCGCAACACTATCATAGACCTGGACCTATGGGACTCATCGACCAGGATAACTTAGACCTGGGAGTTTGAGCTCACGAGATGTTTTCCTCAGCAGTATTTCAGATGTTGGAAGATAGTTCGTTTGATCAGACGATTTGGCAACAAATGTTCTCGCAACACTATCATAGACCTGGACCTATGGGACTCATAGACCAGGTTATCATAGACCAGGGAGTTTGAGCTCACGAGATGTTTTCCTCAGCAGCATTTCAGATGTTGGAAGATACTTCGTTTGATCAGACGATTTGGCAACAAATGTTCTCGCAACACTATCATAGACCTGGGCCTAAGGGACTCATCGACCAGGTTATCATAGACCAGGGAGTTTGAGCTCACGAGATGTTTTCCTCAGCAGTATTTCAGATGTTGGAAGATAGTTCGTTTGATCAGACGATTTGGCAACAAATGTTCTCGCAACAATATCATAGACCTGGACCTAAGGGACTCATCGACCAGGATATTATAGACCTGGGAGTGTGAGCTCACGAGATGTTTACCACAGCAGTATGTCAAATGGTGGAAGTTGTTGGAAGGTCGAGGTCAGGAATAGATATTTAGGTCAAAACATGCTTTCAAGAATACATATTTTGGCATTGAATTGATATTAATTCCAAGAGCAAATGTATTCCAGTTAAAATTTCTGAAATTTGTTGGACATTTGCAAAGAAATTCTGAAATGTTGAGTTGTTAACAATATCATAAGATTTTATCGAGGCTAATTTTGTGTACTCAGAATCTTTGAATTAATCTCATCTCTTATCCACTAACAGATGTGCTATAGTATCGCTTGTTACTGCCTTGGTGCCTAATTGTATGTCAAGGTGTGTTATTTCCAGCAATTTTAGATATCTGAATCTGAATCTGAATTGTGCTACTCTGAATGATATTGTATCTTGTCAAGGTAAGTAAAAGGAATCGATATATAAATCAAGGCTACCACGGTTACGTTGAATTCATTGCAGTTCGTATCAGAGATTTTCAAAGCCGTTTCAAATACTGCTATGGCATTTTTCCAACGAGTTTTTTTTTCTCACTTCATATATGTTGTTCCTAAAGGTTGGATGAATTCTTGATGCTGTGTTTTCGCTTTCCAACAACATACAAACCTACAACGACCCCATTATGTGCAACATTATACACTGGCCTAGCAATAAAGTTTTATTAATTCCACGTTTGTTTAAACTATGTGTTCTGTGTATGTGTGTGTATGTGTGTTTGTGCGCCAGCGCGCAAGTCCGAGCAGTGTATTCTAATAAATAACCATGAATAATGCGCAAGTTGTTACCCCAAACGTAGGGCCTTTTAGCGTTGGCTGCTTTAATCACATCAACAGATGTTATCCCCCTCCGGGGGCGAATGAATGCAGCTCACTGCAGCAGTGCCAAGGCAAGCGAAGCGCACTGATTCATCCCGAGCCCCGCGTGCATACTCGGCGTGCTTAGCCTGTGGTCGCCCATCCGACGACATCCGCGAACGCTCACCGCGGAACAATTCAATAAGTCGTCGACGATCGGATGTGGAACGCTACGGCAAAGCAAGGACTCGCGCTCTCTCTGTGTATGTATATATGTATATGTGTGTGTGTGTGTGCACACCCTTAAAGCGATGGGAGTATAGGGTAAAGCAAACGGACAGACGACAAACAGGCACAGAGCAAAATATCTCTCTCGCGCGCTCGGTGCATTCCAGTGCGCATAAATTCAGGCGATTTGACAGGAAAATTACACCACATTCGCACACGGCGCACCGGCCCGGGGAACGGTGAACGGGAATGCGATGCCATGGGGGGTTGCTGTTGCCCAGCGAATCGCTAACCGATGCGATTCCCCCATATTTATTAAATCCACTTAGACGCTATAAGTCTATGTCAGGGCGAGCAATTGCAAGCTCTGGCGCTCTCGGGCCGGCCCAGCCCGGGCGGGCGGGAAAACTTTTTGTCGGTGTGTACGGGCGGGCATTGGTCCGAAGGTGCGTCCCAGGCCAGTGGTCATATTTTATGCCTTCAAAATCGAGGAGCCGGGTAGCGAACGTGGTGTGGGGAGGCCTGTGTATGACTCATGTCCTTGACGGGCGGGCCGTGGGAATCGGAGACCACTACGAGCTCCAGCGACGCATTCCGACGAAAAATGATGCCCCGCTCGGTTCGCTGGGCCTTTTCCAAATAAACAGCAATTCTTATAGACTAGTGAAGAATCGTTCGGTGCCTGAGCCATGGCCCTCGGAGGCCAAACAACGTTTGACGATCATTTAAAATATCATTAGTAGTGCTGCAGGGCGCTATAGCGCTTGGAGCGATGTTTTGGGGAAAAATAGCCCCCACACACTTCCCTCCCCGTGCACTTTCCAGGGCTAGGTTGGCCAGTGTTCTAGACCAGCTCTCCAGCCCATCAGCAACACACACACACACACACACACACATCAAACGATCTGCGCCGAGAGCGCGCGCGCGCGGTGGCGTACTTAGGCAATCGATCATTCCATCCTCAACACCTCGTAGCACCGGAGGCGTCGGCCGGAAGGGAATGGGAGGTGGGGGGGGGGGGGGGGTATCCGTGCGTGCCGTGGACGGACGAATTCGAGCATGTGTACCGATCATGTTTTGCACGCACTCCACTCGCCCGGTTGATAACACACACCACTTGAGCGCACCGTGAAAAAGAGAGCCGAGAGTGTGGAGGGCACGCAACTGGCCCCCAAACAGACGAAACAGGTGCGTGCGTCAGTGTGTGTGTACTTATGTTTTGCATATTTGACGGCGCATCATCTCCAACCACCCAGCCCTCCCCCCCCCCCCCCCCCCCCCATTAATGCCCCATAATTGGTGAAGACAAGCGCGCAGACAGCGAAACAGGCAACAATTAGCGTCGATACTTCCTTTCCTCGTTTATTACCCCCTCCTGTTGTCTGTCATTACACTATCGAAGAAGCATCAAACCCTCTCCCCCCTTGCCCGTCCCCTGGGATAGTCAGAAAGAGCGGGGTTTAATTTAATTCACCGCGTCAGCAGCTAATCAGGCCAAGGCGGCTGGGCGAATCGGGAAGATTTGGGTTGAAATTAAAATCGACACATTCTGGCGCACACCAAGGACCATACTGGAACTGGGGGAGGTCCGGTGCGAGGCGCTTATTTGCATTGTCCGTCTCCGGGGATGGAATGCTACAAAGGGAAAGGAAATGGGGAGAGGCGTTAAACCTTGTCGAGACTTCTACCGTTTGACGTGCGGGAGAGTAATTTAAGAGTGCCTGTGAGGGAATGTGAATATTCAATAGTGCTGCTTGCGCCCGGACTCGCTCTCTTCATGCACACCGTTGATGCCAATGAACTGCGTTCTAGGTAATGGTGCTGTGCTTCCGGAGCTTTTCACTGGAAAGAATCGGATTTGAGATACTATCTTTACTGACGCTTTATAAACTAGTATTTTTGAACAGATCTCAAATCATGTCCAACAATTGCTCAGAAGATGTATGGAGGAGACTGAGAGGCTATAGAACTGCCAAGAGATGTTCAATTATACTTTCAGATCTTGGGTTTTTTTGGAACCGAACGCACCAAAAAGCTTGTTACGTGCTTGCAGATTTGGAACTTATTGGATGTTCTTTCGTTAGACCTTCGGATGAAGCTTTCGGGACTCTCAATTTTGTCAGAACAAATATCCTGCAAAGCAGAATAAGTAAAACTTTAAGAAACAGAGATGATCAAAAAGATCTAAGATCATAACGCATGCTCCAGTACCTCAGGAGCTTGCAATTGAACTCAAATCGAGAAAGATCGAAAGCAGCAAATGAAGCTCAGCTAAAGAGTCTTCCACAATTTGCACACAATCAAACCTGATTGAATAAAAACAATCGACATGGAGTTCAGACCGTAGCCTACGCAGTGCGAGGAATCCTTTATCGGCGATCTTGCCCTTAAAAAAAACCTTCCCTGCAACCACCCGCACGGCCATATCGTCTAGTATCTCCGATCTTTACACATTCCACAGATAATAAACCAAAGATAGCGCAGTCGCACTCACGTACCCGGAGCACTTTCGGCCAGGATGCGAGGCGGATGAGCGATCAGTCCCGCCGCATCATATCTGCTCGACTGCGTCCCTGCACAGCAAAACATTTACCAGCCATTAGCATTCCTAATGAGAGTGATCCCTTCACTTCAGAATCGCGGCACTGAGCGGGAAGCGCCTCGACCAAGTCGGGCTGGTGCGATTGATCGCAGCCGAACGAATCCGGCCATCAACGCGCAAGGCCATCAGCGATTACGCACCGTACCGAGGCGACGAACTGTGCCGCGCTCAAACCGCGCTGCCCAGCTTCCAAGGTGCAAAACCTAAAATCAATCGACCAACGAAAACGTGTGCGGATGGGGCGCTGGGAGAGGTGAAAGAAAGAAAGGAAGTAAGGGATGTGTGCATATTTACTGCAGCAACACAGCAAGTGAGCATCAACAACAACAACAACAACAAATGGGAAAGATTTTAATTAATTGATAAGACGGCTCCACTCACGCGGTTCGCGGTGGTCGTAGAAAGATTGGAAACGGGCGCGATATTTTTTTTGCCTTTATTTTTGTTTCGTTGCTATAACTTCTTCATCTCTTCTGCTTGCTCGTTGCCCATTTTATGACTGTCGAGATGCGTTTTTCCTTGCCTGCCCTGCTTGCGGGACGGCTTTCGAGCCCCGCCGCCGCCGCACACACGGATTCGATTAGGGAAAAACATCGAAAGATCGATAATGCATGCACGTACGTGGGGTGGTGTAGGGCGACAGGGAGTTGCAAGAGGGGGGGAGACCCATTGCAAAAACCGGTGCATAATTGCACCAGCAAAAGAAGCACCAAAGGTAAATACTTTACCGTGTATATCGTTTCTAATTTAACTTCGAACGTACGCTTACGCACGGTGCGGACCGCGACGGGCCGGGCAAGACTCGCGGACCCGGTGCGTGGCTTAATGCGTTATGTGTCCATACATATATATTTTTTTTCTTGCGCTGACCAAACTGCCGGACAACAGCGGCGGGCGGGACTGGCCGGCTTTAACCGGAAAACGAAGCACTTCTGTGCTGAGAATCAACCCGTGCAAGGAAAACCTGGGAACGAGACCAATCGCTTGCCGCCGCCAGTTCGTCGTCGTCGTATTTTTGTTACTGCGCGCGCGTTTTTTGTTGTTGTTGTTATTGCTGCGTTTGGTTCAATTCATTCTTCCATCCCAGCCACTCAGAATGATGCAGACGCAACAACAAAAACAAGAGCTAGAAAGAAAAAGAAAAACCCCCTTTTTCCGAACACTGATTCCGCTGCTGCACCGCTAAGCGATTTAATTACAAGATGCTGCATTTATTAATTTAATTTCATCTGCTTGCAGTTTCCAGCTTCCTTTACCCTGCTCGAATCCCTTTATTTCCCTCCGGTTTTGGTCCCGATTAGGAAGCGGTTAGTCGGTTGCAAAATTTCGTCCGATGACAGCGTTTATAGCCTGATGCTTTATATTCCTCACGGTTTTGGGTTTTACTGCCCTATGGCTTTGCCGTTTGGCTTTTCGGCGCAGCTTTTATTGTGATTTTATTTATGCAATTTAGGCCGCTCAGTGAGGCGTTCGTTTCCCATCTTCCGCTTTTCTGGCGCGGTAGAATGTGAACTTTCATTATTTTAATTTAGATGTCTTTTCGGGCCGCCAGTTTTAATGAGGCACGCACTCACGCATACCCCACGTTCGCACCTTTCGGTTCGATTCCGCTTTCGCGGGCGGTTCCCTATTAAATGCAAGCTTTTATTTTTATTGTCGTAGTTTCTCTGCCGCCGTCGCCACCGCCACCGCCGGAACAACAAGGGTGTTGAGTTTGCTCCCCCAACTCCCCTCGCAAAGTTGCCAATAGCGCGCACTAAAGCACTAATGAAACGCGAACCGTATTATTAAAAGTAAATCAATTTTTCTTCACCAGGAAAGCATCTACCACCTCCATCCAGCGGACCCTTCTGCTCTCGATGTCGTGGTTGTTTTTTTTTCCTGTTACGGTCGGTCAAGTTGGTGCCGGAATTTCCCGGAATCAAATCCCGCGCGCATCGAACGAAAGTGAAACCGCCCGAAAAGCGCGCACACTCATTGTCAGCTTCCCGGCCAGACGAGATGCGCCAAGCGCCTAATGGTTTTAAGATTGCCGAACAGGACCGTTTTCCTGTTCGCTTCCTTCAGCCCAGTGTGTGTGTGTGTGTGTGTGATTCGCGAAAGCCGTTTTTGCACGAGTCCGAACACTCTGACAATGTGAGGTGGGAGTAGCAGCAACCCAGCCCCGGCAGAAGGATTGGGGTGTAAACGGCGAGACAGAGTGTGTAGAAAAAGTTAATTTAAAAGTTCTCACGATCTTCGCGTTTTCCCCCACCCAAAACCGCCATCCCGATTCGTTTGGTTTAGTTCTACCATCTTTGGCGTATGTTTGTTCCTTGTTACCCCAGCCACTGTTTGCCCTCGGACACCTTGGTTGCTGGTGCAGGCTGGTGTGGCTGGCGCCGAAATTGCAGCCATCGTTCATTTCCAGCGGTTGGTGGCGCACGAGTTTTCATTTAAGCTAACCAGTGTGGCCGTCCTTAAGATATGAAAGCGCAAGCGAAGAGCGGGGCCCTTGATGCACTTTTCTACGTCGTACTGGGGATGAGAGATTTCGTAATCAACGAAGTAGCATTCGTTAACGGGTTGTAGGGGATGGGCGAGCGAGTGGTAGGGTTGGAAGATGACAGATCATCTGTATAAGATAAAGCTTTGATTAGCCGTAGAAACTACATTCTCAGTACAACGTTCCTACGTGGTGCTAAATGTTATTCGCTAGAGAGGCATTTTAATGTCTCATCAAAGACGAATAACTTTGGTTTCAATTTAAGATCTCTAGTCTCTCTGTGAATGGTCATATCGTGCCACTGCTATGCTCATCTTCCGCTCTAGTACGATCGTTCTCTTTCAGACAGAAGGCAGAGAGATGTATGGTGTAGTAGGGTAGTGTAATAAAAACGGAGCATGTCAGAGTTTAAGAATAATAATCTACCAAATGTCCTGAAAAAATATCCAAATATCGAAATGTTCTACTCCTTGCTACAAATTTCGTCGGCAGCTACCAAACTGAGTTTGTTAGGCAAACTCACCAACGATCAAATTTATACTTCTCGGCAGATACTTCCGAAGTGCCGGGAGCGCGAGATCCTTTCGCACCACCTGTGCGTCGACTTCAAGGCGACCTACGACACCATAGACCGGAATGAGCTATGGAACATCACCCAGGAACTTCCCTGGGTAGTTGATCCAGCTGTTAGAGGCCTCCATAAACGGTGAAACAAGGTGAGAGTGTCGAACTTGATGTCGGAATCATTCAAATCTCAGACGAATCAGGGGTCTGGGGTACTGGTGACGGACTCTTCAACATCGCCCTGGAAGATATCGTTTGAAGCGCGGGGCTAGACGAGGAAATCCGTGACACGATCCTCTACCAATATCTCCAGTTTCTTGGTTTCGCGGATGACATCGACAACAGCGAAGGTGTGTGAGGCGTACACCCGACTTAAACGCGAGGCAGCAAGAATTGGATTCAGAATCAATGCGACGAAGACGAAGGACCTACTTGCCGAAATCTCAGCCGTGATAGAGCCTAACTAAGAGGCAGTGTATTATTTGATTTCGGACAAAAACATCAGCAGCGAAATCCGAAGACGCATTATGCAGGGGAATCGTGCATACTATGGGCTTCACCGACTGCTGAGTTCCAGAAGACTTAGAGACCTCACGAAATGTGAGATGTATCGGACATTGATTTGTCCGGTGGTCCTCTATAGATATGGGTCTTGGCCCATCCGAGGGCAGGATTCAAACGCTCTGGGCGTGTTTGAGCGACGCATCCTCCGGACCATCTTTTGCAATTTGTTCGAGCATGAAGTTTGAAGGAGAAGGATGAACCACGAGCCTGCTGAGCTGTTTGGAAGAACGTTTGGAATCCTGGTGAGCTGGGCACCAATCAAGAAATAGAAGGTGTCGTTTTGTGCACATATACTAAGAGTGCTTGTTGGTAACATCCATTTGTTTTCTGCAAATATGTCTTTTGATGACGTCATTATAGTGGCATTTATTCTCAACTAACTGATCGAATGTAGGCCCTAACAGTACATCGCTGTTTTCGAGATGTAATAGGTTTGTTGTATAAGATAACAAGACGCATCAATCATCGATCAAAACCCTCCGCTAATGCTCCGAAGTACATGTCCAGTGAATCTTTCCTTTATTTCAGTTTGTATCATACCTACTCTTCAAACAGATCTTCCACCAATCAAGCACTCACCTCCAGCCCCGTTTCAAGAACTCCAGAGCCTTTCCAACTTTTGAAAAAAAAGTACGATACAAAACCATCCATTCATCTTCCCCTACTTTGACATCCTATTGCTCGACTAGTCAGACAGCGTCTTCGCCACACTCGAAATAATGGCGCTAATAAGATCATCATAATGAGCTTATAATCTCTATTTAATTTTGCTCGCGCTCCACGGCACCACCCCGGCTTGGCAATGCTCCAATGGCCAGCAGACCTCAGTCCACAAATCTCAGACCCACGAAACTTTGCTCCGATCGTACCCTTTCCGGAGTTTTTTTTGTTTGTTTGAGCGCCACAGGCAAAGCTGTACCGTCCTATCCTGCGTTCTGCTCCGCACTAATATCTTCTGTGTATCGAGCCACAAACCCGATCAACTTCCGCTCGTTTGTTTGTAATTAATCCTAACCCGGTAACAGTTCTAGCATTTGCTGGAAGCTAGATGATCGCGCGCGCGCACACACACACACACACAGAGACACTCCGAAATTCTAGAACCAGTTCAATGTCGAAGGTTGGACGTCACAGCGCACCGAAGAACCGATTAGCTTTTAATGGTGTTTTAATAGAATGCACAGAGCGAGGCGAGGGAATTTCGGGCAGTCGGTGACGTTTACCCCTAGACTGTGGAATGTTTTGTAATTGATCTACGGGAAGTTACGGCGGTCGATTGCTAGGATCGAAATTACCACCGCGTATCCGTTCCCGATCATCTGGCAGATCAGGAGCGTCATTGGCGTGTATGATGCTTGTCTCCATTTCAAACCGACAGCACCAGAACACACACACATACACAAAAACGATGCACAGACCAAGTGATGTGAAGTTGGCAGCAACGGTCAGCTACATTTGAGAAGGGTCTACGCGTCTGTGCACTTTTATCCTCCAGATTTTGTTTTGCGTTGTTGAATTGGGCTATTCTGCACGCAATAGCAGACTTTTTGATTCTCCCTTTCTCTCTCTATCTCTCTCCCCTGCTGTCTCTCTGCCCCCCAGGCCCGTCGAACAAGTCTAGTAACGCGAATCAAGAAAAGAAGGTGTGCTGTCTATCTCAATTTCTGCGCTCGCAAAACATTCACGCAACAACAGCCGAAGAAACAAAGAAAAAAAAATATCACAAATCCCCACGGTGAGTGGAAATCCAAAAACTCCAACATCCAACAACATTTAAAAAAAAAGGTTCACCCAAAACCCTCTCCGCCCCTTCTTCTTCCCCTAGCCGCGAGGAGATTTGTGGCGATGGGGCAAAAGGAATGGAAAGTCTTGGTCCGGCACTAGGTTTCGCGTTCGCGTCCTCGCACCAAATTTACGGCTCAAGCGTCAGGACACGTAAGGGCAATCCCGCAACGAGGGCCCCATGCATTTAAATCCATTAGTGTTTCGTGGAAAACAAAGCGATTCGATGCGTTAGCCGTTTCCTTCCTCCTATATCTTTCCGCGAATCCATCATATCGCGAAAGGGGTTCCCCGCTTGCGGCCCCACATCCGCATACACATACATACACAGACACACTGACACAGGTCGATGCAATAGGGCGCCCAGGTTATGGCCGTTTTTGTTGGTTTGGGTTTGGTTCGTGGTTCGTACTGCACACCTTCACCCCAGCGTCATCATTGTTTTTGGATTGCTGGATTTCTCGGGACCTTCGCCGGGGCTTAGATCGGCCGATTTACATGCACTTCCTCGGGCTGCTTCTTACGTCTGTGTGTGTGTGCGCCAATTCGGGACTCTATAATTATACCCGTGCAGAACGTTGTGCGTAATGAGAACCGAAGCCCAAGGAGAGCTTGAAGTTTATTTATAAGCCACAACTCCGTACCGATGAGCACAGTGGATCACGCAAGATGGGACTGTGGGACCGGTGTACGGAATATCTTCCGAAACATCCAATGTTCAGCGTTTCTCATCTTTTTCTGTCGCATTTGTTTTCGATAACATTTACCTAAACACATCAAACTCTACTGTTCGCTATCCTCTGCCACGCACTGTAGTGCACTATCGGGCTTAGGATTGCCCCAAAACTAAGAGTAAACTGTGTCCAACGGGCCCGCACGTTGCACCGCTCGAAAGCTTCAACGCGCACGAAAACGCCCTAATCGAACAGCGGTTGACGAAGTTGCCAATCACCAAACAACCACTGGCTACTTCACAATTAGCCAGCCGCTGGTCCCAGTATGCTTCCGAAAGTATGCTAATGATCACCGAAGGGCAAATCGGCAGCGGCAGCGGCACGGCATAGAAGAAAAGAATGAGGGAAAAAAACGTGTTATAATTTTCACATTCGAACAACCGATATTGACAACCGGTCATCAACGCCGCTGCTAAACAAAATGTAATAATTTAAGCGAGCCATCGTCGAGAGATCCATCGTCCGCCCAGCAAGCCGGGGCTTGAAGGGGGTTGCCACCCCGAAGCTGCACTCAATAATTTATCCCGCACAAAGCGGGAGGAGAATAGGCAGAAGAAGAAGAAGAAGAAATTGTGTTGTTTTGTCGCTGTGCGTTTGGTGTGCCTGGCTGCCTCGAAAGTCGATTGTTTGGCTGTTTGCGAGTTTCCGAGGACGCCACACTCGCAGGATTCTCCCCTGCCTTCCAAGGGACTGGGAGGTACCCAAGAGGAAGCGCCAGTTCGACGTGAAGAGCGGTAACAGCTGGGCCAAAGCGTCCGGGATCCTGTTGGGGCGGGCAAGGCTGGTAACGCAAGGTTGCGAAAAATGTGGGGAGAGGGGAAATAATCGGCTAAACACTATAATCAGGTGGCGTATTTAGGCAAAGTATGTAGCGTACCGACCCGGCAGCCTGGCCTGGGAGTTTAGCGGGCGCCACCAATATCGGCCGCGTGTGAACGACTTGTGCCCTGGATTACAAGCGTGCGAATTCGCCACCGGTGTTGCTGGCCGTGCTCCAGCTGGCTAAATCGGGGCAAGCTTAATCGGTGCTTCAGCTCAACTCCAGGAAGTTGCTTCGGACATTCCCAGGCCGGAACGCGCCTAGCAAATCCGCCATTTCTCACACGGATTTTTGTATTTTTTTTGTTGTTGTTTTTTCGTTTGTGTTGCTTATCACAGATTGCATACGAGCGCCATACGCCCACGCGTACGGTATGTCGTGAAGCGGCACACTAAATCAACGCCACCGCTCATACACGCCGGAGCGATCTGACCAGCCCGAGACGGGAAAGTACGCTTTTCTTCGGTGCGTTCTGCCGGCAACGCCCGAGAAGTGGGCGAGATAATTCATTGGGCACTTCATTAGCTACGGACTGTTACGCACAACTGTTCCTTCCAGCTCCCGGTTCACATAAATACTGCCCGCAGGTTCCCTGCCCTGCCGGACGGGGCCTGGAAGGTAACGCTCGACCGGAAGTGACTGGGATTTTCGCTTTCGGCGCGAGAAACCAGCGAACCCTCGCGATGACCGCTTCAGAAACGGCGTGTAGTACACCCTCGAGGAACGGCATCCTGCGTGCATGCAACACTCCCCATACCCTTTTCTTCTCCCACGTTCGCTGCCAAGGGGATCGTAAGGGCTCTATTTTTGGAACCAACAATTCTTCGGATCCAATCACAAAGGGAGACACGGCACTCCTAAGGGAGATGGCGCTCTTGAGCCGCTCTTTCTAAATGCCTACCGGGAAGTCCTCGAGGACAAAACTAACGGGACGAAGGTGTGTGTGTGTGTGTATGTCCGGTGAAAATCGTGGACCAACTGCCACAGATTAGCAGTTGCGCCTAATGGCGTGTGTTTTGGTACGCGAGAGTGAGTGCTCTGGAGCGATGGGTGACTCTTGGCCGGCGACGTGGAACGGGGAGGCAAATACCCACGACCTTGTCGACCTGTACCCTACTCCACTCGAGAAGTCACTTCTCGGTCTGATTTATGAGCCCGAACCACGCCCTGCAGCCAGTGGTGGTGTGTGGGATAGATGGGGGGGGGGGGGGGGGGGGGTGGTAGTAGTTGAGTTGAACAGAGTGAAATTACACTCACGAAACGAAAGCGAGCAGCAAATTCCAAACCTCAAAATAGAAGTACGCAGGAGAAGAAAATGGAAAACCAAATAGGAAAGGGGTCAAGGGAGAAGACAGACCCTCACACACACACACACTGTTTACGAGCGTTCAAGAATAAACCCGAGTGTTACCGAAAATGGGTAACAATAGAGACATCTTCGTACGCAACGGTGCGGGGTCCACCAGGACGGAGGTCGGGGAAAGTTTGCCGCCAAAGTGGACGTACGATAGCCATTTTGCTTCTAGCGCCAACCGCTGCGCGAGGATAATGTACTAATGAATTCAGTCGCAACACATTGCATACATACAGGGTGATATGAGAGGGAGAGGGGGGGAGGGGGGAGGTCGATCAAGGACTATTCTACAGCGCGAGAAAGAAAGAGAGCGCGTGCAAACAAAAATCGATTCTAATTAAAATGGAACAAGAAAGCGGAATGACTCACCTTTTTTTTTGTTTGTTTTAGGATCGAAGCGGGCGCGTGTGTGTGTGTGTGTGTGTCAATGCGGGTCCACCCCAGGTTAGTGTCCAGTTGGTAGCAGAACCATCGCGTAGTGGCAGAAAACACGAGAACGAAACGAAAACGAAAAGAAACGAAAACGCTTTCATTATTGTCAGCCATTTTGAATACAATCGCGAGAGGTTAAATGTAGTCCTTGATGGTGGAAAACAAATCTTTGAACCAGGCACTGTCTCTTTCAGAGAACTAAAAATTTTTCACTGAAAGGCTCATTAGAAGAAGGAAAATGCTGTCGCCTTCGTTTGGTATTGTTCTGTCACATCACGATTGACGATTCTGGAAATCAGTATTTGACATGCTCACTTTCAATTTGCCACGGAAAGGATTTTGTCCTGTCATAGTCAATAGAGGGATTCTAAATTATTGCTGGTGTTTGATGAAACCCAGCAGAAAGAATTAACAACACTTGGATGCTTGGGGTAAAGCTTAGTAATGCTGCTGCCCAGAAATTTAATGAAAAATGTGAAAATTTACAGCAAAATTATCTTGTCTTGACTTACACATACTTCAGTAATTTTTCAACCAAAGCCTGGTTTGACAGAAAAATACTGAGTGATAGTTTTTAGTTTAGTTAAAATACTTACGTTAACTTTATTTGTTATTTTATTATACTTTATCTTGCTTGGTTGATTGTGATGATTGTTTTTTTCTTTTCATTGTATTTAATGGACATAACATCTAGTTGACCATCCATTACCTTAATCGTACTTTAGGGTTTTATCACCATCTCATACACTACTAATTATTATTATTATTATTACTATTATTATTATTATTATTATAATTATTATTATTATTATTATTATTATTTATTGTTAAATCTTTAACGGGTCGTATGGCATAATGAAGATAAGTAACAGTACATAAAAAAATACATAGCAAAAACAAGATTTGTATCGCAATTCACAGCGGCCACGGCAGACGTCGGGGACGTTCCTTGAAGCACTGAGTTGAAATGTTGAAGTCGAAGCATAGGGTCAAACCGACCAGCGCTGGAACGAGGTTGAGCGAGCTGTAGAGTCTCTCTAGGCCTAAGTGTTCGGGGTGGTGCATAGATATGTTTCCTAATTTACCCTCAAAGTCTCAGACTATAATAATTTACTTTTAAATAATGATGAACTAGCATTGTGGTTATTAAACTTGTTACATTCATTGAATTCGTTTTGCTCATTGCAGTCGTCGGGACATTGCTAGACATGAACACTGGTACTGTGCGGTATTCTCGGTGGTATTCTCGTTGTTTCTCTAGATCTGAGTGTCCTGGTGCAAAACCAAAATGAACATTTCTAACAAGTAAGGAGCGCGTCAATCTCGTTAGCTAGATGCTTAGCACTTAGCACTTGGGAACTTGGGCTACTTGTCTCCTATTGTGTAAGGGTTGTTACCCTAATTAAGAGCAACGGTCGCAGTAGCTTACACCCTTATATAGTAGGGCCAAACCGTGGCAGATTATCGCTGTGTCGGCTCAAGTACATATATCAAAAACTGTAGAGTGGGGCATTCAGATTACAGAATCAAACTCCAGGATTGAGCGAACTAGCGAGGAGTAGACCGCGTTTAGGAACATCGGATCCCTAGAGTCTCTAGCGTTCCTCATTACGAAACCAATCATTCGATTCGCCTTGTCTATCAAAGATTTGTAGTGGTCATGAAAGGTAAGATTACTATCAAGAATGATGCCAAGATCCTGGCTCTCATATTTACGTGCTAGAAGGTAGTTGTAAAATCTATAAATAACAACGCCACATTTGTTGCCATACAATCTGTTTCCGAGTTACGCAGTTCTCGCCTTACGCGGATGCGAAGATACGCGGTTTTCTAATTTTGACAGATCAAATGTCGAATCAGTATGCTTCAAGAATTGTCCAATGCAGCTTAAATTGCATTTTCTATTTTAAAAAGCAATCGTATAAAAGTGTATAAAATAACTAAGTTAAATCAAAATATCAAGCAATCATTTGTATTTGTAGCCAACAAAAAAAAACGTGAAATTTGACTTACGCGAAAATTCCTCGGGAAGGCACAAACCGCGTATCTCTGAAAACAGTGTGTATATTTTTCGCAGATTAGCCGCGCACCACTTAGCAAAGATATTTAATGAATCTGCATTCATACATTGCAGTCGTTAATATTGTTTACCCCAAAATAGATGTTGATATCATCACCGTAAATAATCATGTTTTGGTCTGGTATAAGCAGTCGAATGTCCGTGATAAATAATATAAACAACAAGGGATCCAAATCACTGCCCTGTGGGACACCGGAAGAGCTATAAATTTCGTCAGCTATGACACTGTCTAGTTTTGCACGGTATCCACTTTAAAAGCCACGACTTACACGACTGTTGATATACCTAGGCGAACAAATATAGCTTAGATGGTATGTTTTGTTTTCACTAATAATTGCGTCACTTCGAAGCAAATTAATCCCTCGTTTATATGAGCGAGCTATGCATTCTGGCAATCACTATTCATAAGGCTCATTTTCATTACCACACATTAGGCTTAATTCCTTACCACACAGCCAGAAAGTCGATCCTTGCTACGACCGCCCAGACTCTATATCATGAACTAATAATGCGAGATTTAACGAGGCCAGTTTATTATATGGAGTTTGACAATCGGTAACTAGAATCATGTCAATATTCCGCACAAAACCTCACGCCACACTAGCTTCAGATTTTCAGTCTACCAAATGTAAACACATGACGATTCGTCGCAAGCTCGATCCGGTTAGCTCATCAGTGGTTGAATTTTGGTACTGTAGTCAAAGTGATTTCAAAATGCATCTTTGTTTCTCTGTAAATAATTAAATCCAATGTGGTGGAATGTAACAACCCGGATGAAGAGTATTGTTCCGCTAACAGACGGAAATTTCAGCTTTCTGGCGTTAAATATAAAAGTAGTTAATGTCATAATTAAAAATATTATGCCTATAAAACATTTAAAAAAAATCATTCTAAAGCTTGCAAGGCGGAAAATACGGCTGCAGCTGTAATGATGTTATTTTAATTTAAAAAAAAGCTGGAAACAAATGTGGCAAGCTTTCATTACAATCGATCCATCCGTTCGGCTTAAGTAAACCTTCATAAATACATACGCGTATCAAAAAGAGGATACATTTGTTGACAACTCGATCTCATGCTGACTGTATCTTCAAATTCTCCCACCTCCCCTTTCTCCACTCGCCCTTTGAGTACTTGACTCATCCAAATGCAACGTGAGCCGGCACTCGAATTTACCGAAACTCCAGCTTCTTCTTCACATCCAGCCTCTAAGCTCACCCCATTCAGAGTAGATCGTATGCCCCGTTTGTATGTGCCTTAGCTTATGTTTTTTTTTGTTCGTGCCAGTGTGTCTGTCTGTGGGCCTGTTTTCCCTCTCAAGCAAGGGAGTGGCCGCACGAACTGTGCACGAGGTGCACATATGCATGCATTGTCTGGCCCCGGCTGCGGGTGCATTGCAAATGCAATATCCCCCGGGTTGCAGCAGCAGTACATTGGGTGGATGGATGGTGGGGGCGAGGGGGGGGGGGTGTGTTGGTTGGGATGGATCGCGCGGTACAAAAATTTATTTCCTTCTTTGCTTCGGAATTTGGGAACACAATTGAACTGGCTCGTTTGTTGCCGTGCCAAGCGCGCCAAACACCGCCGTGGTCCTTTGGCTTACACACACACACACACACGCCACAACACTGTGGGGGAAGAGCGGAGTGGGTGCGGTTCCGGTATTGAAAGTGGCCGGGTGATTCCGGACCAGGCTCGGAGAGTGTATGAAAAATGGCTTCACCCGTAGCCTATAATTAGCGCCAAGTCGAAAAATATAAATATTGTTTTAAATTTATATCCTTCATTTCTTTCCGGCTATTTCGCCCGTTCTCGGGTCCGCTGAGACGACTCTTGCCGGCACCGTGCCAACGGGGAATGGGAAGGGGTGGCAAGGTGACCCCGTCTACGCAGGGTTTTCTCTTTCCGTTGCGTTTCCGCCTCGCCACCTACACACACACACACACACTGCTCGTTCCCCGTTCGGGCCAATCCAATGCACTTCCCAGACCGGATCATTTCCATTTGATGCAGCCAGAAGGGGAAGATTTGGCGGAGGCCAGGAGAATGGTTTGCTCCGTTTTGTTGTTGCGAAAAGTATTTTCTTGAAAAGCTGAGAAAATGAAGCGTTACAAATCTTCCCCCACCTGCCGGCCCCGTGATTGCCGGCACCGAACAGAATAGAAAAGATGTTGCCAGGCTCCAAAGTCGTATTTTTCTCCACTCTTCCCGAATTGCATTGGATGCTTGTTTCTTCGCGGGCAACACAAACCACTGACCCCCATCTTGTTGTGTGGATGAGTGCAACAGTATCCCAAAAATGAAGGTCCAAACAGCAAACAGCAAAAATACAAAAACGAGCCACATAATCACAACCCTTCTTTCCTGCACCAAGCAAGCGCGTTCTTATATAGTTCGTACGTTCGTTTCTTACGCTGCATCAAACGCACGATCACGATAAAATTCTTATCATGTGAAGCAACTGGACAGAGTGTGTGTGTGTGTCTGATACACTCGGACCCGGTTCCCGGTGTGGGAGGAGCAGCGCCGAAGATGCAGAGCGCGAGATTAGCCGCTGCCCCATCGTTGCGCAGCGCACTTGGCAAATAATTCATACGATCGATATCGCGCCAATCGGCATTATTCGGCTGTCATATATATATATACATATACATATATTTAGGAGCGCGCCGTTGTGGCAAATGCCATTTTGTGCGCAATTTATTGTTTGGTTGGTTCGCTGCTACAAAGCACACACAAAACAAGAAACAACAAAAAATGAACGCAAAGGACGCGCAAGGATGGCGGATTTTGCTTCGTTGTTGCGTTTCATCGCTTCTGCTCCGTGCGGAACATTGCGGAACTAGAGTGTGCCTTCGGAATGGTCATACTTTGACCATTCCGCCTGTGTCTGTGTTTATAGGTATTTTGCCGTTCGATGCCATCGTTACCGGGCAGAAGTTCCACACGCACGAAGAATGCAAGGCTGCCCTTAGCCCCAAACAGTGCGGCAAGAGGAATGCATTCCGAAAGGGGGCAAAACAGCAAAAAGGAAGGTGTAATTGACAGGTTTATCACCACCAACTTGCAAGTGTGTGTAAATATGTGTGTGCAGCGCTAGGATGAACGGGCAGAAAAGAGGGGTAAGGGGACGCAGTGGGAGGGTTCGCCGATATTCCACGCCGATTGTTGGCAGGGCCCAATTGGCCCCGCCAGCAACCAAGCTGGTAGTTTGCGTTGAATGTTTATCGAATTCATTATTCAGCCGGGCAAAATGCAAATTTGCACCGCGCATTCTGTCCGTCCGTGGGGCTACTTTTCTTTTCGTCTCGGACCCGCCCGCACTCGCCCCGGACCGGTTTCGCTGGCTGCACGGCCAGAAACGCGCCAGGCCCTATTTGCGCGGGGCGATAATTTGTGTTATCTAATGCCCGCTAAGCAGCGAACAGAAAGCAGAAATCGTTCTATCGCGCGCGCCCGCGCCCCCCTTCTTCAGTGCTTGCGGCAGAACCGATGGCTAGCGGCAGTGTGATGGTTACCTAGGATGTGGTTGCGAGGAGGGGAGGGGGAAATTGTTGACGGTATGCCGTGGGGTCTAAATTATTGGTTACTGTATCGGCTTGGCAAAAAAAAACGGGCTGTGGCCACTACGGGACTCCACCGTAGGGCTGCGTTTTTCCAATCCACACAGCACCGTAGCACCTTCTACTATTGTGCGTGTTTGTTTGTGTGAGTGTGTGTGTGTGTGAGTACCTTTGTGCTAATTGACAAGTGTTAACATTGGGTAGATGTTTTGAGAGTGTTAAACAACCACTGCCAAGCTCACCGCGATGATGTTTGTTCGGCGATCCGGTTCGAAGGACCAAAATATGATTTGCACAGGCTAAGCCAACCTTAACGGAGCCAACCGAAAGTGGACTTTTCTACGCACGTAGTGGAAAATAAGCTGCCGGGAACTCTTTCGCCACCCAATCTTCGAGGTTGGCACTTGCCCACTGCCGGAAAAATGCTATTTTTCTGCAGCGTTTAGCCACCGGTTGTGCATCGCTTCTTCCGGTGGCTAAACAACAGCCCCAATGGCAATTAGAATGCTGCCCTAAACGATCGCAAACGATCCGAGTCTCGAGCTCCATCCCGCTAGCAGTTGGCCCCGGAGACTTGCCCCGATGTTGGTTTATGCTCCCGAAAGATCCTCCTCGGGCACTCTGGCGTCACTGCTAAGTGACATGTTCCGACCCGGGTGTCCTATCATTACCGCCCCCCCCCCCCCTCCCTTACTCCCCCTTCGGCACAAAACGGTTAGGGAATCATGGTTGCACGCGGCCAGCTGCCAAGCCGATCTTCCACCAACCCCCCCCCCCCTCTCCCCTCCTCCTTCCCTCTAAACTCTTCGGCTGTGTCTGTCGCAGCCGATGCAAAAGCAGGCGAAACGAACCACCAAACCGAAACTATCATTAAAAAAGCCTACATTTCTGCGGTTCTGCCACAGGAACCCACCGGATTGCAAAACGACCCCCTTCCGGGTCGGAGAGAGGAGCGGGAAAGGAGAGAGAGAGAGAGCGAGAGACAGGGCAAGCATTATGAAACGATTGTTTGTTTTGTAATTTGTAATTACATTATCTAAATATCATAATCATGCGATGCCATACCGGCAATCAAGCCCAGCGCCGGGAGAGTGCGCGCCGGTACTGGAAGTCACTCGTTTTTTTATTTTTTCGTTACTTATTTTCCAGTGCTCACCCCCCAACCTCCTCCCGGCACATGGTTTGGGTGTACGTTTAGTTGGCTTCTTTCAATGTCTTTAAACACGTGCTAGGGATTTGTAATAGCTGTAACGGTAGCGCATGTAATGAGGACTGCCGAAGAGGTTTTGGCCGCACACAACCATTACTACCACTATTACTACTACTACTACTACTACTACTACTAGCGGGACGCCGACCAATTCCGTCACGCTTTTACCTCGGCAAACCCATCATCAGGTCGCATCATTATCAAAGTCCAATGATGACAGCGTTGGACTGCCATGTGGCTATTAGCATTACCTAATGGTTTTGTGGCTGCTACTTGCGACTTTGCCTGCGTCTACAACCGACTGCGTCCGGGACCTTGAGGGAGTTATTTGTCTTCCGTTGTTTGTTAAACGACACTGTTTGATGCTCACGAATAAGAGCTAGCTTCATTATATCTATACCGGATTCTATCTAAAAATAACTTCAGTCCATCGCAAAAGATGGTCTAAAATTTTGAGATTTCCTTTCAAACAGTTTCCCATTTGCTTCCAATATTCCCTCTGATCAATAGTGGGATTCTTTCATCTACTCCAGTACGATGCGGAATTCCCTTCCCCTCCGGACTGCATGTTGGCGCGAGTTCCAAATGGGCTATCAGCGCTATCCTCTTCTCTCCCCCCCCCCCCCTCCCTCCAGTGCGAACTCTCCAATGCACGCTGGATTGGATTACGCTGCTCGAAAAGGTAAATGGTGTTGGACATTGGAAAAATTACCACCACGCATCGCGCTACAGCAACCTGTTATTAGTGATAATAATTATAATTAAAAAAGATAATAACTTTTCCCACCCAGCCCATGCACACGTACGCACGCATGCACACCCCCCTTGGATTGTGTGTGCGTTGGTAAATGCAGCAGCAGCAGCAGCAGCAGCAAAAAAAGGAAGCTTAAACAAAAACGCACCAACCTTCCTGGGAGGACACGCACGGCGAGGGCCTGGGCAGGGCGGGCAATGTAATCGTGTGATCGCAAAGATTTGCCACCGAGCGGCCAGGTCGGAAGGGCTGCTGCCGTAGCCGTTTGCGAGTTTAATTTTTTGCCAATATGCTTGTGCGCGCAGGGAACGTTCGCTTTTCCATCTTGCTGCGATAAACAATCGCCGTGTGTGTGCGCGAGCTCGCGCACTTGGCCGCGGACCGCTTATCAAACCCCGAAAAAAACCGATGCGACCCCCGACGGCCGGATGCGGCGCAGCGAGAAGCAGTTGGGCCGATTTGGAGCGTGATTAATCGGAAAAGAGGGAATGCTACCGTGCTTTTGTTTGTGGGGAGGGAACAAGGCGCAGGTAAGCGACCATGTTGCTGCTGCGCGGAATATGAGGAAAATAATTTATTTTACCGAAAAAAAAGACAATTTGATCCTTTGAAATTGGTAGCCGAAGCATGTTTTGAAGGAAAAGAGCTCAGATAAAGGAAAAATATGTACCAAGTACCTGCAAGATCCGAAACAGCCGTGCAACCCAATGCAATGGGTGGACATTGCTATGTTCTTCCAGTGATTTATCTTTTTTAGTATTTTAGCGATACAAATTAACAGTCTTTTCTTGTATTACTCGATTTTTTTTTCACCTGTGGTTACATATTTGCATTACCTAATAGACGTTAAAGGTTTTGATTATAGATGTTAATACTCTTGAACAATAATTAATTCGATGAAACCCAAATTAACATTTAACGACTGCTAAAATGGTTCATTACTTTGCGCTACCAAATAGTGACTATAGTTTTATCTCTAGAATTACTGCTCAGAATAATCTTCCTTGTTCGACATTCAAAATGACATTTTGTTCCTAGTCTGTAGATTTTTTTTCTTAATAAAGAGTTATTCTTGTATTTTTATTAGATAAGATTAGAAATAAATATCATATCTATTATTAAAATGTTGGAATTCGCTATCCTATCTATCTTAATTGCTGGATACCTAGATAGCTTTTAGAGAAGATCTAAGGGGAATTATTTTTTTCACCTAAGCATAAAGAACAGCTTAAATAATTGCATCTAAGTATTAAATTTAGCTTCGAAGAAGGAACAACAAGAAGTTCAAGGAAAAATTCAATCGACAATCGTTAAAATAATTTTAATACGTTTTTTTTAATGTTTATTTTTTCAAGCAAAACTTTGGAACTAGTGATGGGAAAAGTTGGAAAACATCCGGAGTGGACTCCGATCCGACCCCGAAAATTCCAGTACTGACACTGGAAGGTCCGCCCCGCATTATCCAGAGTCGTTTGGAATCGTCTGAAGCTGTCCGGAGTCGTCATCCGGAAACATTTGAAGTCATCCGGAGTCGTTCGGAGTCTTCTGGATCCATCCGGAGTTGTTCAGAATCGTCCAGGGATGGAGTCATCCGGAGTTGGAGTTGTTCTGAGTTGTCCGGAGCCTTCCAGAGTCATCCAACGTTGGATTCATTCAGAATTAGTAAGAATCATCCGGAGTCGGAGTCGAATGACTCCAGACGACTCCATTTCCGGTCGACTCCGGACGACTCCTCCGGATGCATTCGGATAACTCCGGATGACTCCACCCGACTCCACATAGCTCGGGATGACTCGAAATCACATTCTTAAACATATGAATAGAGTTGTAATAAAAAATGGATAATTTGACAAGACTTTCATGTTACAAGCTTGGTATCTTTTGTAAATACCAATGAAAGTACCATACTATACTAGTAACCATTCTAGTTTAAGGTAAAATTATAATAGTAATAATAAATCAACTTTTTCTCCACGGACCACCTACGACATTGTGCGTCACTGGCACCATCCGGTTCGAAGGACCAAGTTCTGTACGCTGCTGTATACTGCAGAACTTCGGGATGCTTGCGCAAATTAAAGAAAATAAAGTGGTGTGGGTGTTATAATTGTACAGCAGCGACTCCTTTCAAGGGAAGAAAGTACGATCTGTCGAAAAGTATGTGTATGATTAGAGGACAACATCTGTCAACTTTCTGTGATTTTCTTTGTACTGAAGGAATGAAAACAAGTTATGAAATATTCTGTAAAAAAAATGTTTGCGAGTTAATCAAAACGGTTTGTTGTAATGACATGAATCCTTTAGCTATAAAAACGAGTTCTAGACCATGTATTTATAATGTGTACACAATTAAGTAAGAAATTGAAACCAAAAAAAACCCTCCAAACAATCTTCCCAAAGCGAATCAATTGTTACGGTTGCTGGATAACTCGAGCTAGTTTGTCAGGTAGGATCGACAAAAAAAGGAAAAAAAAAATCTACAACCGTATAACAGCAAATAACGAGAGATCGAAAAAAAAGATCCAAGCAAACACACACACACACGGCACAGTTAATTGTAATTAGGAAGCGCCCCCTGTGATTGTGCGGCTTGCCCCCTGGCCTGCCCGGAGATATGCGCTTGGATGCAGCGACGCGGCGCACTGGCTGAATCTATTTTTAAACCTAACCCATGCCCGCACATCCTCCCCCCCCCTCTCCCAACAGCCCAATTCTAGCCTTATTTACTCGCCTAATTCTATCCCCTCCTTCCCCCTCCCCCCTATCCTTCTACCCTAAACTCTCTTTTCGCTTTCCCACACGGGCACATCGCGAACGTCGAACGCCACTTGACTCTTTATACCTTCTCTGCCCTTTCTCGCCTTCAACCCCCCCGTGCACCAGCCAGCCAGCCACTCCGCTCCAACTCCTTTAACGATCATATTAATTTCTTATACGCCATTTGAAGCGTTGCGTCATCGGAAGCGTTTGTAAAGGCTCTTTAAAAAATGAGAAAATCATCGACGCCCTTCCCACCTCTCCACCACCCGCGCACACACACACACGCGCGCGCGCGAAGAAGTCGGCGGGGCTGCGAGAAAGAGCCAAAGAGCGCAAAACTGCGCCGTCATGGCACAGCGTTTCCAGCCTTCATGCACCCAAACGGGGTGTGGCGTGTACAAACGGGAGGAAAGAGCGAAAAATACACACACACACACACCAAGACGCCACGGTAAAGGCGCTAAAGGTTGGTTGGGTCCCAAAAACCGACCGATCGCTCGAAACAGTTAATGGAAGGATGGGGGAGAAGAGCAAGAGGGTATGAGGAGGCACATTAGGGTGTGGAGAACAGAGAAGCGGGGGAGAAGGGGGGGGGGGGGGGTGGAGGGGGGTATAATAGGGGGCAGCGATAGGTGCTTCGATTGATTTCACTAGATTAAATCTAATTAATTTGTGGCAATTTTGTGGCTATTGTTGGCCACTCTGCGCACAGGGGGGACGCACAGTGGAGTGGAGTGATAGTGGATGTACAGTTGCCGCGAGCCTATCCCGAACTCCAAAGACCTTTGGCGCACACACACAACCTTTAGCAGCCGTGTCGTAGCGTTTTTTTTTTTATTTTCTTCGCAAAGTGAGGTGAATGTTTGTTTTTTTCTCTCTATCTATCTCTCTTTTAAGGTCCTCTACCTAGACTCTTGCTTAACTTTCTCCCTCCATCCCCCTCCCCGCTGGCTTCACAGCACATAGCACAGTGCTAGACGAGCGTGGTCGGCGCTTTTCGCCCAATTATTCCATTTTCCTTTGCCCAATTTACAGCGTTCGGCTGAGGTCAGGCGGGCCTTTTTTTTTTAATCTGTTTGCTTACTTCTTCTGTTCCCGCTTTGTTCCCAAAGCAGGCCAGCGGCGGGCTAAACCAGCAGCAATGGCAAGGTACAGGTTCATCCACGCCGGATTGCCTGGGACTGATGGCCGGCCCATCCACCACGGCCACTTTGCGCGAAAACCCCGACCGCTTATCGATTGCGATCGATCGATATCCTTTTTTGCTCGGCCCTCCTTGCTTGGGCCTGGCTAGAAGAAGGGCCACCACGCTGTACGCATTCATTGATGCCCGCTGCACGGTGTATTCTTCCCTCTCTCGCGCTGTGCGTTGCCCCGCTTTTCATTTCGTAGACCTGCCAAATTAAGCGATGGCGCCATCCAGCGTTTCGTCGTCGGGCTTGGCACTTCCCCAAAAACCTGGGCAGCGGGCACTCGATCTGGATGTTTTAAGCGGCTCTCTTGTTTGATTCAAAGGCCGTCCAAGCGGTGTCGGCACTTCACAATGACCCCGAAACGGGCTGACGTGGTCCTCGAGCGAAAATCAATGCCCATCAGCATATGCCGCCTCAGTCAACGGTCACAACTTCGCTGCAACTTCAAGGACGCGTGCCTGTCACCACGTGCTTCCCCTTAGCCCAACCATTCCTGTCACACACACACACACACACACACACACACACAAACACAAACACTTTAACACAAATGTGCTCAGATGCAGTATCAGGGCGACACGTGCCGCAACCGGCCGCCCCGACTCTCCTCGATAATGGTTGCGCGGAAAATTCATTAGCGCCCCGTTGTTCACGTGCCACCAAAAGTTTAAAGCCAAACACATTGTCGCCAGCCGGCGGCGGGGCCGTGTCCCGCTACCCCCTCCCCTAATGCAGCAGGATGCATTCGGGCCAGCATGT
This sequence comes from Anopheles coluzzii, assembly GCF_943734685.1. Taxonomy (NCBI): domain Eukaryota; kingdom Metazoa; phylum Arthropoda; class Insecta; order Diptera; family Culicidae; genus Anopheles; species Anopheles coluzzii. The sequence goes on from NC_064669.1 coordinate 11,979,004, forward strand.
TGTTTGGCTGCGAAAGCATTAAAACTGGAGCAAACGCTACCAACGCCTCGTGGACCGAACGGCGTGGTCGACGGGGAAATGAGTCGACACAAACAGAGGAACTGGGTGCACAGAGACACAGAGTGATAGAGAAAGGGGGAGAGAGAGAGAGAGAGAGCAGGAGAAGCTAAGTAAACTGACAAATTGATTTTAAATCTCCTCATTACTATAATCAGGGCTCATCATTTACTTTACCAAAATAGGAGGGTGGGTTTCGGACTTTTCCTTCTCTTTTCTTTTTCTTTTTTTGTTGTTGTTGTTGGTTGGTCGTTCCGTAGTGACGTCTCATGTCGAACGCTGTGTGTGTGTGTGTACTTCTTCCGCCGTTGCGACCAGCAGCAAACGGAGCGGGCAAGGAAAGGATAATAATGGACCGTGGCAGCACGGTGCGGCCCAGGCAGGCAGGAGCACATCACCCAAGCGCGAAATCATGTGCCCCTGTTGTGGGAAACCGAGCGGCAGTGGAAAGCCCGGAATTTTCCCGACCAGTTCCGCACCCGCGTAGTCCGAGTTTGATAGATTGCGGCAGCATTCCGGGCAGCAGCGGCCCTACTAAACGAGGAGAAAATCGCTTAATAGCGCGCACAGCGCTTTCCATGCACAAAACATCCCTCCTTTTTCCCGCGCTTCCCGTTGTGTCCGGGGACGCTTTTCGATGCTTCCGTTCGCGGGGTGGTGCGTTTGCCCACTTGGAAGCCGCGCTAGCGATCCCTACAGGGGAGATCTCGATCTCGGAATCGATCGCGAAACGGGACGGGAGTGTTGGATGTGGGCCGCCACAGACACACATAATCGGTGCCGATTATCCGCCACTTTATTGCGAGTTGCCCGTTTGCGCTCATTTCACGTCCAAACCTTGGGGCAAAAAACAAAAAAGAAAAGAAAAAGCCTGCACCGAGGGAGCCTACCCTCCTGGAGAACAGTGGAGAAACGTCTCGCCCCAGACCAGGATGCGGCTCACGACGACCCCATTGCTGCTGCACGTTATCTGCCATTTGATAATAGTCATTTGCACGTCACTACTAGTGTGCCCCGCGTCTCTCTGTGTGTGTGTGTGTCGTGAGGGGAAAAGCGCAAGATGAAACCACAGTGGGGCAAGGGCGGTTGGAAGTCCAAAAGATTATCTCGGATTGCAAAAATATCGTGTTTATTACAAAGCTAAATAGTTAGTTCAGAAAAATCTGTATTATTATAACTTTATCATTTCAACTTCAGAAGTTATGACTGGTCAAAATGGAAAAATCTTTCCAAACTACGTTTTCCCCCCAACTGATGTCCTATTTTCATATAATAAGTTTAGGTGTGAATTTGTAGAAGGTGAACAAATAATACATCATTGGAAAGGAAATTTTATTCACTTTTTATGAAAAATACAGGGTTTCGAATCATATAAGGGAATAGTTCAACCACTTAGGGGAATGTTGCAAATCGGTAAGGGAATGTTGCAAGCAAGCTGTGGATGTTTGCAATCACTTAGGGGAGTTTTGCAATCGATTAGGGGAATGTTGCAAGCGTACTGTGGAGCTGTCGTCAGACAGTGGGTGCCGGTGTGAAAGGCTACGGATTGATACCGATGTCTTTTTTTTTAACATAATTTGGAGTTGTTTTCGTGTGGGATTCAGTTGTACACATGGTAAACTAAATAAATCCTGCTGCGGAGCCATAATTAAACATGATAAGTTAGTAAGATTGACGAAAATATTTTGAGGTATTTACAGCGGCACCCACAGTCTGATGACAGCTCCACAGTACGCTTGCAAAATTCCCCTAATCGATTGCAACACTCCCCTATATGATTGCAAACATCCACAGCTTGCATGCAACATTCCCCTACCGATTTGCAACATTCCCCTAAGTGATTGAACTATTCCCTAATATGATTCAAAACCCTGTAAAACAAAAATATTCCTTTCTTGTTCTTGCACCTTTTTTTTATTTTGTCTTATTTGTCCACCAAGATGAAGTAGTTGCCCAAATAATATTTTTTTTTTTACTTTTAAAATAACGGATTGACTATTGTAGGGTGCTATGAGCACCTGGGAAATTGATGATAGCTATTTATTTTTAAATACTTGTTTATAAATATATATTTTTAAAATTTTGTATTTGTTATTTTAAACGTTTTATTATTAAAACCAGTGCAATGATTCTCAAATATCCAACTAAGTTGATGACGATTGTATTCACGGATTGAAGTATGTGTCTGTGGCGATGTACAGCAAAGGGATACAGGGTTTTGCACTCGTTAGAAAGACTTTGGCACCAAATATAAAGACTTTCTCTGGTATATGAAGACCAACACTTAGAGTATGTGAGTGTACAGTGGCGCCATCTGGATTCCAACAGCTTAAAATCGTGTTTTACAAGTAAATTGGCCATTTTAAACAGGATTCGATATGATAAATATATCGTAAATCGTAAAAAAAAACTTACTTATGACCGCGGTTTCTTCGAGGCCGCCCCATAGTGGCATCGCCAGTCCAGTTTTTGGTGCGCAGGGATGTTCCAAGGGGCAAGCGGTGCCTGAGAAGAATTGATTTGTTTCATTCCGGTGTGCCCGCTTGTCTGTGTGTGTGTGTGTGCACCTGAAGCAAACCGATCGGGCCGGTCTTTGGATGGATTGGAATTTAAATAAATAATCCGCTCGCGGAATGCAACACCCAGGCCCTCGCCGATTACGGGCGATGGGCGATTGTTTGTGCTTCCGAGAGTGAGATGCACGTCGATCTTTCACGGGTTCACGGGGGTGCCTGTTCTGTTTCTCTCCCTGCCGATGCACCCGTGCGACGCCTGTCTCCTCGCAGCTCTCGCTCTCTCTGCCCAGGAACATTAAACCTTCAACTTGCCACCGCTGGTGAGCCTGCGCCTGCTACTACGCAACTATTGGGCCCTGGCACAGCTGGCTCGATCGCTAGCGGCCACGACCCTTCCCCTTCCCCTCCACCGCAAAACGCGTGCTGCAGGATCGTTCGCAAAAATAGGGGCGAAGACGCGGTGCGCGAAGACGAAACTACCGTTTCAGCAATCACGGGGCCACACCAACCATTGATTGTGGAGCAATTTGTAATATTCTTTACGTCACTCCGGCGCAGGGCTCGCTGCGCGTCTCGCTTTCTCCCGCAGCACGGTGTAGGGGCAAGGGTGAGTGCGCGCGCCAACCGAAATAAAGGCACCGCAAAGCAGCACCAACCGACCGGACAGCACCGACAATTTTGCTGCCAACTCGGCGTAGCGGCTGTGTGTAGCAGCCGGCACTAGATCTACACTCCTAGCTGTGTGGGTGTGTGTGTGTGTGCGCGCTCTCTGTACAACACGCGCTCGCACATAGCTGGCTGTACGAAGCAGAAGGTAGAAAGGGACTGTGATCGGGGCTGTAAGCGTAAGCAGCAAACGAGAGCAAATTATCCTCCGAAACAGATTACAGACTATTACACGGCCAGTAATCAATTGCTGCGGATTGAATTAATTGTACTGCAAACCAGCAGCAGCAACAGCAGCAGCAGCTGGTGATGGTGTGGGTGCTCCGAGCGGTTTGTGAGTGCGCGCGCGCGCGCCCTCTGTGTGTGAGCGAGACTGAGACGGAGCGACGCGCGCACGGCCCGCAAGTAAACAGGCGCAGGATCGTGTTTGGCGCTCGCTGTGTGTGCGAGACCTTTTTATTACGGATCCGGATACCATTGCCCGTGCACCCCACACATGCCTTCCCACTCCTCCGGTGCAGGGGTTGCGGGTGGAATCGGCTTTAAACTCAGCACGTTCGTGCGGCCAACGGAAAACGAGGTACCCGCCCGTGCCCGTCCCGCTACTCCGCCTGTTTGATCGTGCGGTAGCGCATTTTAATGATTACACTTGCGGATTTCTGCCTTCTTCTTTGCAGTGGCGGCACGCAGCAGCGAGTAAGGGTAGGGTGCGCCTTGCTACCGGGTACGGTGGCCTTAGCTTCTGTTACGGGGCTGCACGGAATGGCTCTGACCGGGCTCCCTATTTGTACAACAACTGGTGGCGATCGTTCGATCGTGTGCTGCCCCCGTTGCCAACAACCTGTGTTGTTGTTGTACGGGGTAGTTTTGGAAGATGAATGGCAAAGGGAAAGGGGAGAAGGGGGTGCTGATGGAATGGGAATGAACTTATGGAAGGCTTACTGCATGCGGTAGTGTGCATGGTCGTCTTTTACAGGTGATTTTTTTTAGCAAATTTTTTAGATCAGAGTATCCGTAGCACATTGGCACTCTAGAAAGCTGAGATTTCCCTGGCAGAATGACAGATGACAGATAGGTGGTTACAACCTACTACAATGCAACATATTGTGGCTAGAAGATGAATTTAAATTCTGAGATATTACACAATATGCAAAGAAACGAAAAGAATTGGAATTTTCAAATTAGCAAACTTCTGAGTTATTCTCTAGCTCCAAAAACGTATTCTTCTGAGATATTGCAAAGAAACATTACAAACTAAAAGATCTAGAATGGTCAAATCAGCCATCTTCTGAAGTCCGGCTTTCGGTAACTAAAGGAAGACCAAATTCTTGGGAACGGATTGGGACATGGTCGCGGCTCTTCGCTGTTTAAGCCTTCATGCCAGATCCCTAATACGAACCAAGTCACAGATTCTCAAAACCCCTTCAAACACCTCAGTCTTGGAATCTCTGAAAGAGTACAAACAATAGATTGATATGTGGTTATAGATATTCTCGAGCATCTTCCGTCTGATTTAAATATCATCTACAGATTTTTCTATCGTAAAGCTTCTATTGCTGTTAATATCTTCTCTGTTTTCAAATGAGTGAGAGCTCAAGTTAAATCGTAAAGTGCATCTCTATTGTTCCTGTATTCCACGTAAAGACGTAACTCTTAAGCTAATAAACTGAAGCTAAGGAACCATATCAAAACGTCTGTTGGATATTCTAGTCATTTGCTTCAACATTAAACCAGTTTCCAATTTGGACTTTAACCGGATTGGACCCTATGTGGTAGCGAATCTTAGCTGTGGGACTCTTCAAGTCAGATGATTATTACGACCCTAGTCGAAGATCCTCAAAATTCTGTATAGCTATTCAGCCTTAGGCTTTCTGAACAGATATCAAAAACAGACTCTTTGACAAGTTGTTTTAGATGTTCATCATTATTTTCCATTTCGCTTGAATTCCTTAAAATAAAACTTTTAAAACGTAGAACTCCAAGCAATACGGCAATGCCATCCCTCCTGAATAAAAAAACGTAGAACTCCTATTTCTTTTAGTATTTCCAAGGAAATGTGAGAGTTGCAATGACCTAATTGTAAGATGCAATTATACCTGTATTCTGCTTAACGATGTAACTCTAAAAATAATAAAGTGGAGTTAAACAAACACAATGGTAGGAACCGTCTGTTAGATATCCTAACCATTCCTATAGCATTAAACCAGTTTCAATAAATGATTGGAACCTGTTCGCTCGTGAGTCTTTGTTGTTAAAGTCTTCAAGTCAGACAAGTATTACAAAACTAGTCAATGATCCTTAAAAATCTGTAAAGCCCTTCGGCCTTGGGATCTCTGAATATGTACCAAAACAGATTGTTGACGATTTTCACGCGCATCTTCTGTGTCGCTTGTATTTCCACCAGAAAAAATAATTGTAGAGCTTCTATTTTTCTTATGATCTTCAAGGAGATGAAATGCTCACCTAATCGTAGGATGCATTTATACCTGTATTTCAAGTACCGATGTAACTCTTAAGCTAATAGACTGAAGCTAAAGAGGCACAATAGTAGTAACCGTCTGTTAGGGCTGCTTGTCATTTCCTACAACATTACACCAGCTCCAATAGACACAACCGGACAGCCAATGAGAACAAAACACCCTCAACGCGTGGCTACGACCCTAAAGCGGACGCACAAAACACTTCCCCACGGTGCCGACAAACGACCGGGAATATACCAAACTATTAAACCACGGCAGCATCAGCAGCAGCAGAATGCCACTCCGTAAGTACAACCTCATTGTGTTCGCCATAAAATCGGATGACTTTGCTTCCGAAACCCCATTTCACGCCAGCAAACGAACAAAGATAAAGAACCAGCACCGCACTCTAATGTCCCGGCCGGCATGGCCCACTGCCACGGGCTACTTCGCTTTGGCAGGGGCAACAACATCAAACCAAAAAAACATTAACTAAGAAGACGACACTAACTTCTGCCCACGTCTCGGTTTTCTCTCACCTCTCTCCCCGCGGCTACTCCAGGATTCGGCTATTGCCGAACAGATTCGCTTTCAGTTTCTTCCCTGGTGGTGTGTTCGGGTCCGTTTTTTTTTGCTATGCAGCTGTTTTATTGCCCGCACGATGTCCCACTGTGTGTTCACGGTTTCAGGGCACTAAAGATGACGCTGTCAACGCACGGCCGCTTTCCCGCCAATCCCGGCGCACCCCTTCCCCCCCCCCCCACCCTTCGTCCATTCGAAGAAGTTTTATTTTTTCACTTTACGTCTTGTTTGCCAATCTCATAAACACAACACACACAGAGCGACGGGCAGCACCCTACCGAACCTTCGCTCGTAAACAGGGACACTTAACAGGGCCCGGCCGGCGAAGCGGCCAAGAGGGGACCCGAAACCGTTTGTGCACTCATTGTCGTAATAGCCAGCAAATGGGATAGATCGCAATGAGGTGCGCGGCCGGTAAGGTTAACATAAAAAGGGACAGGCGGAAAGAAGAAAAGATACATCGTTTCCATCTCCATTACCCCCTGCGCGAACCTTTGCAAAATAATGGCAAAAGAAATCCCGGCGTATCGTATCGTTCTCCTGGTTACTTTTTTCCTTCTTCCTTTCCAGATTTCTTTGTAGGCTTTCTTAGAACAGTTTTTTTTGTTGTTGTTGCTATTATTATAGTTGTAGCTTCGAGCATCCCTGCCGCCTCACCGACGACGTCGAGTCTCGTGTGACAACCGGGAAGCATTACTTCCGGTATTAACGGGTCAGAGCGTCCTAGCTGCCGAAGCGGGGACGCATTTGATGACTTCCGTTCCGGCGCTGCACAGAAGCTATTTTTTATCATCAAGCCATTATTCCTGTTTGGTTTTTTTGTTTGGTCCTGTATGTGTGTGTGTGTGTGTGTGTGCTATCTCTCTTTCTGTCTTATACGCGATTCCAGAATTTGCAAAATCAACTACAACCGGTGGGGTGGAAGGTTGAGTTATTTATACGCCCAACGGTACATCCTGCAATGTCATGAATATGTGTGTTTCGAGCGAGTGTGCGTACGCTGGCAGCTACTTGACGTTCCAGCGGGACCGTAAGGCTGTAAGCAAACCGGAGCGGACCCGGTGGCACTCGGAACCGGAGTGAGAGATTTCGGAAATCCGATACACTTCCGGCACGGCACGACGACGGGACGACAGGGCGAAGCGTGTAAGCGTACGCTAGATGCGTCACACGTCGGAGGATAGGCTGTACCTGCCGCCCGGGCGCTACCAGCCTTCCGAGCAGTGTTTTACGAGTGCCTGGGAAAAATATGTTGCTAGTGCCAGCTACTAGCGGCCCCCGGGAGCAAACCTTTTTCCTTCCTAGCGGGCGACATATGGGACACGACCCCACCCCGGGAATGGGTGGGAGACGGCCGTGTAGAGCGTGATTTACGATGCTGGAAAATTGATTTTACACTGCCGTGGAAATGGCAGCACTCGAGCCGTCAGTGCGCTCGTCAATAGTCCCCCATGAGGTTGACCGCTTAAAAGCGGGGCCACGTTTGATGGGGTCGGTTTTCCAATTTTCCTTACAATTCGTTATGCTTTCCCCCGCTCGTACTCGAACTCGGGCCCTTCGAACGTAACCCGCAGCAAACAAAAACGCGCGTTAAATTCATCCCATTACGTCACGCAACTGTTCCAAGGACCAAAAGGAGCAACAATAACAAACATAACAACAAAACACTCTCTCTCTCTCTCTCTCCCTACCATCAAAAGTTTCCACTCGCTCAAGATGTGTCCTTTGTTTACGTTAAATGCCTTTTTTATGCGTTCTTGCGGACGTAGATGATGATGATGATGAGATCCGCAGCCAAGCTGTTCCGCAACCAAATCCAATAGCCCTTCTAATCTCATCAGCCTGGAAGCGGTAAATCTAGGCACTTCACAAAACTCCCTCGCGTTACGGTTAGACGGATAGAGGAACTGCTACTGCAAAAAAAACACACACACACACACACACGCACAGGGAAACAACTGGTAAAAAGCCGGTGCTCACTTCATCAACTTCATCAACCTCAAAAGTGGAGGGCGGTACCCTCTCAATCGTGCAATATGCGGTTGCGCCGCGAGACCGTAGTGCGGGTGCGGGGCTGTGCGAGGGAAAAACATTCCCTTTGCTCCCGAACCGCACACACACACACACACAATTTCGTCCCTCGTGCTTGCCCCTAAAACCACCCACTCGCACAGGTTTAAAAGCCGAAAACAGAGGGACATGCACGCACGCACGCAAAACGATCCCCGGGAAGGTAACTGCCAAACGGGTAGGGATGAGAGTAGTGGTAGAGACGGAGAGAGAGAGAGATCAAAACAGACCGCCCCCGGGTTTGCGATTTATTTATTGCTTTTCATTTGTTACATTAAAATAAATAAAGCAAACTTCACGGTTCAACCCCCCCACCCTCAACCGGGCGTTGGTGCGGCGGGTGGTGAGGGTGAGGCAGCAATTCGGTTGCAGGTTTTTCCCTCGCCGTGATTTGGCCGTGTGTTTCCGTGAGGATTCACCCTCACTGCCAATTGCGTGTGGGTGTGGCCCGGCCCGTCGTCTAGCGGCGGAGAGTAATTTTTAAATTTATTACCATTCTTGCACAACTCCGAGTGCCGGTGAGGCCGCAGCAGGAAGAGAGGGGTAGGGGAGGGGGGGGGAGGATGAAGACACCATGCAAAGGTAGGGCCCATTGATTTTGCTCCGCCAAGCTTTTCCCGGGCTCAACCATCATTAGACGTCCTCGATAAAAGTCGTTCGTCTTATCATTTGCGCTGTGCGCATCCGCACCGCAGGAGGTACTGTGCTGGCGTGGCATGGCACGGCTGGGACGCGGGGACGGTAATGAGATAAAAATTTCATTTCAATTTTCCCAAACCGAAATGCCGGACCCGAAACGCGACCGGGGGGTGCGGGCTTGGGAAAGTCAATTGCGGATTGGAAGTCGTTATCAAATTCATTAGTGTGAAATGGCAGTAAATTTAATTATAACGTACAACGCCGCTACACTGTTGCGAACGGTACGCCGTGCGCGTACAGTAAATCTGAATTACACTTTCCACTGCCACCCTCCTCCCCCCCCTGAACTTACCCGGACAACCGACCAATTGATTTTTGGTGATGTTTGGATTATGGTCGTGAATGAAGTGAGATTATGTTGAGCAAAAGCAAAGAATAAGAACAAGCCGTAATGCCTGAAATCTAAATCGCAACAATCACCGCACAAGCCCGTGGAAATTAATAGCCAAACAGTGTGTGTATGTTGGTGTCCTTCGAGACATTCCAACTCGGCAGAAGAGTTTCCTTTTGGTCGCTTTAAAATCCCCCCACCAACAGCAGCAGAGATAATTAAATTAAGTAGCACAAAATGGGCGGCCACGGCTGGCGACGCCCCAACATTGGGACGACGCATCGTGGGGTTTTTTTGCCTGCTTTACCAATATCCTTTCCCACTTTTTGTAACATCGCGGGTGGCATTCGGACGTCTAAGAGAGCGTGGTCTTTTGCATGGTAGAAAAAAACCAAAAAAGAACACACACACACAACATGTTACACACAGAAAAAAAGGAAAAGGAACCCAGGAACAACTTGCATCAGCTCCAGCAACGGACGCTTCTTCCACCATTAAACAAAAAACGGGGAGCCCGTTCATTTGATATGGAAATTGATTAACTTAACCCGGCACGGCGCATCGAAACTGTGCCCTCAGGGGGGGAGCGATAGGGTGTGGCCTCTCGTGCGAGTGTGACAACTTCATCAGGCATTCATGCGCAGGTGCCCATTGTGTCTGTGTGTGTGTGTGTGTGTCGAGATATTGTGCCGGTTGCGTGTCAAACACTTTTTGGAAAAGTTTGGAGGATCAGAAATCAACGAAGAATGCATGTGGTGTTTGTTTTAGATATCCACAGGCAAAGCAATCTTACATCCATGGCATGGCAGACTTCAGACTTTTGGAATTGCTAATTCACTTTGGAGAACCATCTTTCGATAACCAGGAGGATATAGCTGATATCGTGATCATAGTCTTCTTGCTTTGTTGCCGAAATTTGTCATGGCCACTTTTCCCAGTCGCTCGCCGCTGAGCTCTCCAAGTGCACACCGATTTCTTTCACCAGTCCGAGAAGGAAGAGAAAAACAAACGTACGGCACCATCAAAAGGCTCTGCTCTAACGCGAAATAAATCAAAAACTCAATCATTCTCCCCGATTGCGCAGGCCTTTTCCGCTGCGAGCCGTCCATTGCACCGTCAGTCACTTTGCTGCTGATGTTGCTGCCTGCTCCGTTTCGTCAAATATCCTGGAAACGTTCGTCATCGTGCCCCGTCTCTGCCGGCGTTGGCGTCGGCGTTAAAGACTCGGCAGACAGAAGTAAATTAGATCGTTCACAAGACATTAAAACAATTCTCATCATCAATCTACTTTAATAAATGTTTCTGTTCCCGTCGGTCCTGTGCGTGGCTGCGGGACCCAGGGGTTATGGGTTTTTTTTTTCGTTGTTGCTGTTGTTGGTTTCATTTCCTCTGCGCACTTCTCCGCACTACCAGCATGCCCTTGTTGGTGGGTTTCGGTTTCGGCAAACGCGCCTGAGTCGATTTTCGCTCATTTCGGGACTCCCATCAAGGCCAGAAAGGAGCCGAAAGGACGGAAGAGCAGCAATACACACGAGCAGGAGAAAAAGAAACTACAACAACAACAAAAAACGGCTACAAAAGCAACAAACAAACCATCCAGTACCAGGGCCATCCATCCATCTTTTGGCTGCGCCCGGCAAACGAAAGAGTAACGACACGTCCGAAGATGAAAATCTGACAGGAAAGAGAGGCAAGAGCAAAAGGCGAACGCTCACACGCATTGGAAGCGGGAGGCTTGAATGCTTTTCTGGGTCTTGCCGAAAACTTCCCCGACGCTCTGCCCCGGAGCCTGGGCCTGCGGGGTTTGCTTCTTTTCCTCGTCGTTTCGGGGGACCATTAATCAAACGGCTGATATTGCAGCTCCTCTTCATTTCGGCGCTTTGGTGGCCATTTATCGGGAACGGGTGAACCGCAAAATGACCCCGGCGCGCACCCCGTGTGTGCCCTGTGCGTGGAATTGACTTTGGCCATTTTCCCTCGTCTAACCTTTTCTCATCAGTTTTCGGCACAGGTTAGACGGCGGCGGCGGCGGCGGCGACGACGTTCCAGTTTGCAAGCCCCTTGCTCCGGACTATGAAGATGACCGGTACGAACGTGCAGCGCGATATCGAGAGGGCCGCACATTAGCGTGGTGGTAATTATGTCTTGATGTCGGGAAGCGGCGATTGAATGCAACGGAGCTGATTGCCAAACTACACCAAAAATCAAAAGGCGAAATAACGCGTGCAAACGCTAGGTCTCTTGGGTCGTCGCAGGTGTCGCGTTGTACTTCTTGTTGGGAGTGACTGGAAAGCCTTAGAGCACTTCAAGCTCGGTCTTACGGCAAATAGCAGGTACAGATAAGGTGCTAACCTTTTAAACCACTTCTGTAGATCTTCTATCAGGACATATTACCAAGATGTAGACGAAAATGTTGCCCAAGATGTTGATTATTAAGCCGCAACTACCCAGGTCCATCAAAACCAACAACTAAACCAAAAATTCGTAACAATTCTCATAGATATCCAAGTTCATTTGTAACTTAGACAGGCCGTAAACCGACTAAAGTTATTGCATCAACCAAAAAGAAAAAGTAAAACATCCAAAAACATCTTAGAGCTGTCATCCTAATTCCTAGAAATTTTCACTTCTAGACATCTACGGAATCAAAATACTTGAGAATTTAATTTACCTGTATACCTAGAATACCTAATATCCTGAATATGCCTTGAATATACCTATCCTATACCAATGTCCAGCCATAAAATGACTTATTTTAGTATTCTGGATGTGAATTCAACTCCATTACGAATTTGGATGTGATTATTAAACCTAGATTACATGTAACATCCAAGTACTCCCAATAAAAACTTGTTGTTTCTAAACACTCTGCATTTGTTACATCTTTTGAGCCTTTTTTCGAATTAGTGCTTGCTAATTTCAAATTTCACCAATCTAGCCCGACACTAAGCGTTCCAAGCACCAAATTATACGCCCTAATGAGCTGACGGTGAGTTGCTGCTCCGGGTATGTAGCCACCTAATGATATCCATCGCGAAGGTGTCGCGGTATCTTCACAACCGCAAACGACAAACCCATCACCATCCCCTAATGACCCCTGTGCAGTTTGCTCTTTCACGAAGCGAATTCCCCCAGCGAAGATGCAATCATCCAATATGACAGGATATACTTTCAAAGGCCCTCCCGTCAGCGGCAGGATTCGATCGGCGCCTCCGACCAATTCTCCAACGGACTGTCGCACACGCACGCCTCGACTGACGTAAGTGGGATCGGCGCGCATGGCCCGCTGGCGAGGCGATGAAAAGAGGAGCGTAAAGTAAACACAGAATCCGACCTGCTCGCATACACACACACTGCACGCACAGACGCACACAGAAAAGATGGAGTTAAAACAGACCGCAGGACAACTACCGAGCATGACTCGGCAAACTAGCCAAACTGGTGTGCCTTTGCGGTCCACCAAAAGTTCGGAGGTTAAGCTACCAGAATGGGTCTGTGTGCGCCCGCGCGTACGCTGTGTGACTTTTCTTGCTTGTGAAGTGAAGTTCCAAGCCTCCCTCTGCAGCTTCTTCTCCCTCCTGGTCCTCACCCTCTCCCTTCGCTCCCATTCATCCGCCTTTTCCTTTGCACACTTCTATCACATCCACTTCATCTCACACACCAACCAAAAAAAAAACCCCCTTCAATAAAGGCCATTACGCATATATGCGAAAGCAACCCGTCCACTTTTCCCTCCCTCTCTCCTTCTCTTCCCCCGCCACCACCATCCCCTCAGCCTTCCTTTGCGGATGGCTCTTACGGGCGCTCGTGTAATCTCATCCGATGAATCTTCAGAAATTGATCGGCGCTCCATCGATACCCCGGGACCAGGGAGCAGCAGGAGAGCCTCTTCCCCCGTTGGGCAAGGCGGTCGGGGACGCGGGCCGCCGCACATGGGCAAAGGGCCGCCGCACCGGGATGCCGACGATGATGACCGCGCTAGAGATGACCAAGCTGATTCCCAAAGTGAACGCGGGCCGGCCGCGCGGGCTTTTCCCTGGGCACACCGATACCATGCACTTACTTGACAGGTTAGCGAAAAAGGGCATCGAACTGCTCTCGGCACCCCTGGACGGTAGGTGCGAGGGAGTGGATGGCGGGGTGCAGAAAAAAGAAAAGCGGAAGAAAGCAAACGGGCGGCAAATCAAGGCAGCGGTCGCTGGGCCGCGGGCCATGCCCGGACCGTGGCGCTTAGGCCCGAAAAAAAGGCCCGCCGGGCGCCCTCCGGCATCCCCGCTAGATGCACAGACACACACACACACACACGTACCGGCCCCGGAGGCCCTGTAATTATTTATCAATTTGCTAGACCTAGATCCCAAAGACCCCTTCGGTGTATCTTCCTAGCGGCCTTTCGAGTCCTTTCCCGGCTCGCCAAAGCGCATTGTCTGTTTGGTGCTCCGATTTTTGGGAGAGTTTTTGGGAACAGTTGTGACCGTGTCTGTCTGTGTGTGTGTGTGTGCGCGCCTAGAGAGCGGGCACCGACGCGATGAACTGGCAGTTTTTCTTTCCATCTTTCTCCCAACGGCGGGCTGGCTCGGTGGCTCGGTGTAGGTAGGGAAGCCTAGGCTGCCGTCGTGCCGCCGCTAGGAAGCTGCTGCCTTCTAGCCGTGGGGTTGAGAGGCCTCGTTTAGGCGGCACACGATGGGAAGCAGAAGACCGGACCGTCCTACGCGGGGCCACATGGGCCTGCTGCCGACTCGTTCGCATTTCTATCCTAATTACGGGCTTGCCCGGGCCAGTGCGCTTCGGCTCCCCGATGTTCGTGACTGCGCCTTCTTAGATCAGCACTTCCCAAGCCCCTTCCCTGCCCTGTCCCCCAAACCGCCACAACCATCGGGCCCCGGACGGACGCATTTGAAGCAGCAGTTTTCGCCCATCGGAATTACACACTGTCGGCCAAAAACCGCAGCAGCAGCAACGATGACGACGACGCCGCTGTGTGTGTGTGTGTGTGCTGGGCAGGCTGTTTAAGTGCTGCTCCACATTGAACACCCCTTGTCTGCTTCCCTGCAACGGCTCTAACGGCTCTCCGAACGGAGGGGGGGGGGAGCGATCGCAATCGCGCACTATCGATCGTTTGATCGGATCCATTTGCGCACGGCCCCGTCGTGCACTTTGTGTGGTGGACCCACTTAAGCGCAGCCGCCGCGCGCATCCTCGCGTACCCGGCTACCGAACCGAGCGAAGGCATGTAACCACATTCTCTCCCCTTCCACCTCCCCCCTCCCCCCATTCCCCCCTTCACCATCCCATACCGTCCCAACTGGGCTTGCACTAATCCATTAAACCCATATCGCGGTGCGCCGCGGACGTGGATGATGATGATGATGCCCCCGAAACTGGTAGCCAACCGCTCGTTCGCTTCAACAACAACATCGATCTAGCGATATTTCATAATGCGAAAATGAATCGGGAGCGATCCGGGCCGCTGGTGAGTGCTGGTGTGTGCTTTTACCTCCTTTTTATTTTGTGTCTGGCGCCAGCCCGGTTTGTCCGCCGCTAGAATAGTGGGCACAAACCCTTGGTGTTGTTCTCTTTTTCTTCTCTCCCTCATCTGGGGTGAAAATTGTACTGTGATGAGCTGAAGTTGATAAAAAGGCTACTGTTAGAGGTAATGTATGTATGTTTTGCTTTGAGAAACAGTCCTACAGAGGAACTGCTGAATCAGGAAGGAACATTTTGATTTTGAATTTTTCGAACGAGCTTACTATATTCTGACTAATTTCAGCTCTAGATTAGAAAAAGAACCTTTTGCAACAATCCGCTTCCTTATTCATTTATTAAGGTATCGAGCCTCCGTGGCCTACATACACAATTGCAACTGCCGCATTAGAAACTATGGGCTCCTAAAATTAGACGGTAAGTGTCAACCTCGTATGGCACTTGTACATTTCGGGACACTAACAAACAATTCAATTATATTTAAAAAAAATCTTGGACATCAATAATTTAGGATAAAATATTCTCTTTAAATACGTTGGTCGTTTAATTAAAATCAAAGTGATTAGACCATATATTGAATTGCCTTGTCATAGCTAGTAACGGCTCATTATATCCATATAAGGTACGCCTGCTCTCGCCGACAAGTAAATTACGAGAGCGAAAAGGTCTCGAAGGCGAACAGATGTTGCTCTGTTCTAATAAACAACGTCTAATTCTTTTTTTTTTTTATTTTAGCAACAAATACACATTGGTTTACCTTAAAACGGTGTTCGAGTGTCTGTAGACCAAGCAGAAGGCAACGCGAGCGATAACCTAGCATGGTTGTAAGTCCTCTGAATTGGTCGCATTTTAGAGCAAGTCTTCCGTCTTCCTAAACTTCCGTTGTATTGCATCTATTGTGTTAATCATCGTAGTGCAATTCGGGCACCAAAGACTTCACCCACCAGCGCACAAGACTAGTAAACAACGACATAAGACTTAAGACATGACTAAATTATCGGAATCGTAGAAAGATAAAACCTAGCATCTTGTATGCCTTGTTAACGGTGTTGTCAATGTGTAAACGGAAATTTAAACTAGAGTACAGTTTAACACCTTACCACCTTACACCTTAGCCGGTCTTGTGGTACAGTCGTCAACTCGTACGACTTAACAACATGCCCGTCATGGGTTTCAAGCCCCAATTAGACCGTGCCGCCATACGTAGGACTGACTATCCTACTATGGGGGGTAATCTATAAGTCACTGAAAGCCAAGCCCACAAGTGTGGTACAGGCAGGCCTTGACCGACAACGGTTGTTGAGCCGAAAAGAAAAAAAAACAGTTTAACACCTAGATCACAAACTTCCTGATGACGATCTAAGACACTGCCTAACTACGAATAATTATACTTGATTGTTTTTTCAAGTCTATGTAACGATTTAATAAAAAAAGGGCTTGCTCTAGATAATTTTTAGACACCAAGTATCAAACACCAATTATGAATCTCTGCGTCCCAGGGGCTCCTATTGAGCACAGAAGTTCTCAATGAGACTACTGTATATAGTGTTGTATATGCTGGAATTACCTTAAATTGACGGGGCCCCCCGCGGCCGCTCAATCCGCGTACCGTTAAATCCTATCCTAGGCTATTAGCCCCAGCCATCTAGGGGAGAGATCTCGGGGTTTGGTCCCTTGGTTATCAAAAAATCATCTATGGATACCACATAGTAGCCACATAGTATCACATAGTTAGGACAAATATTGTTGAAAGATAACGACAGCAATTCGGCAGCTTGCTAAACAAATTTCAACAAATTGTCAGGGCTTTCTGAATTATTTATTGAATATTGCTAGCTACATTAAGTAACAGGCCGGAATTGAAAACAAACATCTTTTGAAAGTTATAAGGAACTTCAGACAGACAACTAACATTAAGGCTTGATACGGATGCTCTTTCTAATTCAGACAGGCTTTTTTCCATATAAGCATGACAAAGTTGCAGACGAGTTGAACATAAAATGTGCTATCTTTGAGCAGTCTTTGAACAAAAACTCATGAAAAATAATCTAATAATAATATTTATACTGAGGGTTTAACCCACATGTAGCCTACTGTCTAATTAATTGGACCCAAATATAGTTAAATCTCTCTAAGGTCAATTCTCAAGGGACCTCCCGTTTAGTCACAGAAGGTTAACAAAATGCACGTATTTCTATGGAGTGTCCATGGCAGTAACTGTCAAATTATTAGTCGCAAAGACTTCAATAGACATCATTTTAGAGAGATTTCACTGAAGATAGTGTTGAGCACAACATTGGTACTAGGTCACATTTGAATTTTTGGTAAAATGGAACCACTCTATCATCACAAAAAAAAGAAAACAGAATCAATTAATCGATGTATGAAGATGTTGTACACCGAGGTACAATTACACCGCAATGTTTCCCCCGATCTTCAAAATATATTTAGTGATTGCGAATACCTTCACTATGAGAAATGTACATCATACGGAAAGCTTCAAAGAATTGCGTATGTTAGGTCAAATTTTCGATATAAATTGTAGTTGTAGTTAAACCCCGAACCGGTTTGACTGGTCCCATGGTACAGTCGTCAACTTGCACGACTCAACAACACGTATGGCTTTGTACGACACATTCTCCGTATGGACCAACTTGCTATCGGTAATCAATAAGTCAATTAGTGGTACAGGCAGGCCTAAAACCGACGACGGTTGTTGCGCCAAAGAAGAATTAACCTTATCTCTCAACATGACCTTCCCTGAACAAACCAACAAAACAAACGCTTCAGTGCCAACACCAACCACTGAACCACTATTGCTGCTATAAAATTAGAATACACACTGGAACAACACATCGAGAGACAAGTAGGATTGCCCTGCTAAAACATCACTATATATTGGTTCTGCCCATCAGTGGAAAAACAGACCGACTGTTCGTCTCTTTACTAATCACATCATTATTATATATGTAGCTGTCTTTCGTCTGTCAGCATCAATTTAATTATCCCATGTGAAGCCAACTACTAATAGCTTACAACCCCACAACTAACAAATACACACACGAGGCGCTCATTTTTACTCATTTTCTCTCGAGATTTGAACCACATACAGAGGGGGCGCCGGTGGAACGGTAACGCACCGCTCGCTCACAGCACGTTTGCAAAGCAGGTGCATTTACCAATCACTCTACCGAACCGTCGCACCGATCGGTACGTTAGCAAGCAAACAAGTATCGCATGTACCGGCGCAATATTAATCGAAGCGCTGCGCGCGCGCACCGGTCGGTCGGAGAAAAGATAAAATTATCCTGCACCATTTGTTACGGTTAGCCGGGCTGAATGGTTAATAAACAGCAGCATTTAGCCATCGACCCGTGGCTACGCAACGCAGGCCGAGCATTATAAAGGCATTGTAGTTAAATTAAAATGAAATTAATATTTCGTACAAAATTAGTTCAAACGCCGCGGCAGCGACCGTGGGGCGTAACAGCCGTGCGCGCGCAGCACTGTCCCGGAGCGGTTGACGTTAAGCACGCAAAGATGATCCGTACCCCGATCCCAACACGCAATCTGCCGCCCTCGCGCTCCCCAACCCCATCCGCCCTGTTTGAGGGGTGGTTTGGGGCTTATGCTTTGGTTGAAATGTATTTTTTTATTTTTCAACCCCATCTTTTCCATTATTTATTGCACATTTTTTGGTTTTTGCTTTATTTTTACCCTGCAACTGCAGTCCCACAACGCGCACACACACACACAATCAATCCGGTAACGCCAAGACCCTTTCCCCTCGTCAGCAACCACTTAATTTTTATCATCACTTTCATTTCGTCACTTCGGTCGAAATTGTACCCTATTGAATGATGCGCACCCCATGTCCACCCCTCCACCCAGCAAGATGTTGATTACTATACCCGAAAGCCCGATCATGTTATTGATGATGATGATGATCACGCTGATGATAGTGATACTGACGGGATGATTGTTATGTTTTTCCACAACATAAAGTAAAACAAAATAAACCATAAACGCTTTTGTCGAGGTGATGATGAGGTGGCTTCGCTGCCACACAGCCTTAACCAACACGATCGGGACATGGTGCCAAGGGTAGAAGGGGGTGAAAGGGGAGGGGGGGGGGCAAAGAGGATGGTTCAGCGCATATGAATGAATCGCACCGCGTTGAATGCCGGCGCAATGCACTTGCACTTGCCTTTGCAGGCGAGCGAGCGCGCGCGCGCGCGTGTGTGTGTGTGCCTTTTTTTATAAATTTATTTTATTTTACTTTCTTTCTTTCCCCCTTTCTGCGCTTCCTACATTGTTTAGCCCTCATTATCGATGTTGGCCCGGGCGTTCGGCGTTTGCGGGCTCTTGCTGCCCCTTCCTTTTTAATCAAGCCATCCATCTTCCGGCTCAATCAACACACGCGCTCTCCTAGCGATCGTACCCGGAGCGTAATTGCTGTTAAAACTAATCGAGTAACTAGTGTTTTGTTATTGCTCTTCTTCTTTTTATCTTGCCGGTTTTGTTTCCTTTTTGTGAACACTTTGAAAAGAATCAGCATCGATAGAAACAGTTGTCAATCGTGAGTCTTGCTCGCAAAGTGGTTGCTCTTGGCGTTTGCCACAGTTTGCAAGCAATTTAAGATGAGCTTCACGTGCTCTTTATCATACCGCAAGCGTCCCCGAAAAGCGCTGAAAGCAACGGCAGCAAACGGCAGTGCTATGACAGTTGCTTTTACCGCGCGATAACAATCTGTTTCTTTTTCCAATCATCCTCATCATCATCATCATCATCATCCGACACAACACGCCGTTTCACCCTTCGCCACAGCTCCTCCCCATTGCAACCCCATCTCTAATTTTCACCAAAGCAGCGCGCAAATCGTGTTGGAAATGTTGGACATCTACCCCCCCCCCCCCCCCACGGCCACTCCCCAACCCCGTTCTCAAAACTCATGTAAACCGCGACAACACACCCCACCAGGACGGTGAAAAGGCGGCAGGAGCAACAGCAGAGAGTAAAGAAAGAAAGAGCACACACAACAACAAAAAAGCGGGGAGTGAATTTAATTTCATTCGGTACATCGGGGTGTTTTCCACTTTTTATGGCCTTTTTATCTCCCCATTTGCGATGAGGTTGTCCCGATGAGGTTTGGGGTGCCTTTTGGAGAGCAGACAGGGGAATCGTTGCGGGGAGTGTGCGGTAAGTTCGGAACCCAAACCCGAGATGCGCCGATCGATGTCGCGTTCTTACGCGGGTTTCTGTTGTTTCGAGTTCGATGCTGCTGGTGCGCGAATGCGACTAATTTTCACATGCCTTGCGCAATTACAGTCGAGCCGAGATACATAATGGGGTACACCTTCGAGAGTGAAAACTCCTCGGACGGGTGGGACGGGGGTTCATTTTTCAGGCCACCTTTAGGAAGCGTAATCAGATACTGGGGGCGCGCGCTACAACACTTCTTTCTTATGACACTTCCGCAAGATCGGGGCAAGATGCTGCTGCTGGAGTGTCGAGGAATTAATCACGCTCGCGGACCACACAGCGGCCACCAGCGGACAAAGATCACGCACGATCGCGTGGCTGCCGGAAATGACTGGTCGAGAAACATGGAACTAGGCGAAACTTAAACCTTGGAGGAAAGTTGGGGCAAAACCATCGTGCTCGTTTATCGAGTTTTCGGTCTCGGTGGTGCGAAACGGTTAGCAGTTTCGGGCCGACTTGGGTGGCCCGGAGATGTCACAGTGCCGGGAGACATCCGACGCCGAGATGAAACAACTCTTAACATCTGTACCAGTGAGCAGAACCTCGCGGGACTTCGTGGGCCAAAGAGTAACTTAAAACTGTAGTTAACTTACTACTTTTATAAATCCTCAATAGACCACAAGTTATTCATCTTGCCATTTGGATTACAATGTTTGTGCGAAGATTAAAATTTTCAAAAATTAAAACTATTAAAATTTTCCTGTTTGTCTAATTTGCGCGCAGCTGCGCGACAGGTTACCGTCTCGGTCTGTCTTAATAATTATTAAGGGAAATTATGTGACTCGAGCGTTGACTCGTCAACAATGCTGAATTTACATAATGATGCCTATTTAATAACTTGTCTCTAGTTTGACATCTCTAACTGTACGAAGCATTTTGTCAAACATCCGCATAAGCTGACTCCTTCGGACAACGGTGTTTTGTCAAACAGCTTTCCGTCCGACCAGAGATACAGAAAGAATTATATTTATTGTTCGAATATAACAAAATGCACAGGGAGTAATAGACACATTATATAACCGTTTCACTTGAAGATGGACCGTTGGATAAACTGATGCTCTGATGTTTTTGTTAAAAAAGGTCCCCAAATAAAATAATTAATAAATAACAATAGTACACAAAACCAGATAACGGTTTAACAGATTTATAATGCTTCTTGGGCTTGAAGTTAGCATTTTGTTAAAAAAAAAAACAAGATGATTGAGACAGAGCAATATCTTGGACGGGCAACAAAAAATGAAACGACTTTAACAACCTTCCATTATACGGAATTTTTCGTTCGTTTGGAGTGAATTTTTGGTTGGCATTGGTCCATTTGACGCAGAGAATTGCCCGGAAAATACCACCGATAAAATGTATGGTTGTTACAGAGCTTGGCAGAGTTTGTTCAGAGAATTTAGTTCAGCCAGTTGAGGTACATTTGATATTAATATATGTGTTATTTTAATACCAAATCTATTTGAGCAGGCTTGTGAACGGCAATTATGTGCGCTCTACAAGGAACTAGTGTTGGGTTTCATAAAATCTTTCGTTGAGATTCATTCGTATGAATCTTCAGTGATGAGTGATTCGAATCTCGAATCGACTCTTCAAAGATTCATGAATCTCAAAAAACTCATGAATCTTCAAGGTTTCATGAACCCCAAAAGATCCATAATTCTTCAAGGATTCATGAATTTCGAAAGATTCCTTGTCATTCAAAGATTCTTACCAACCGTTGCCAACCGAAATTCGGATTTATTGATCGTATTCAGATCATTTTAAAACTTCATTCTGAGTCAGATTTACTCAACACTACACGGAACGCTGTAATTGCTCAGCTTCCGTCTTCTGCATCGAAAGCTTGAAAGCGGTATCAAGATTGTTTAAGCTTATTTGTATATTCCATTTCAGCTGCCTTCCAATCGTATAGTTTCATTAGAATAATTCTAATCCATATTACACCAAACCAAACCCAAAGAAGTTATGGTATGGGTATGGGTATGGTGTTTTTTTATCTTTGTAGTTGTGTGCATTTTTCGAAGATTTGGTCTTTTTTGCAAAATTGATCTTTTGCTCATCCACTACCCTGATTGGCGACTGATTTACACTGTCCCACGGGTCAGTTTCCAATGTTTACAACACCGTTATTCATGAGTAGTACCTCAACAGCACAACTGTCACAAATGTATGACGGCTGTTGAAAAAGATCGCGCTAGTGTTGAACAAGTAAGTAAGTAAGTGAACTGTAGTAGCCAAAGAAAACTGTAAACAAACGCCGATTCGTCGAAGGCTCGATCAAGTTAGATCATAAACGATTGAATGTTTGTACTGAAGCAAACATATTTATGCACGAAAAGTTAAACATCTGTTTAAATTGATACTTTTTAATGTATGAAAAGTATTAAAGCTCAGTTACAATAGGAAAAAAAAGAAAACAACATTATTTTAAAATGCATCATTGTCCCTCAGCAAATAATGAAATACAATATGGTGGAATGTAACCGTCCAATTGTTCTGCTGGCAGGCTGAAGATACTAGAAACTGACGGTTGAAGATACTAAAAGGGTCTACAAAAGGGAAACTGACTCGAAACACAGAGTGTGATAACCGTAAACAAAATCCAATTCTCCAAAACTACATAGAACCAGAAAATAGCTAGATGTCAACAGTGCACTTACCGTGAGCAGCTCCTCGTTGTAGTAGAAGTGGCGTGGATCGTGTCGCTCCATGCCTGATCCCCTTCGCATGCAACAGAAAAAGGGAAACACGCTCTACAAAACCGGGTGTCCCGTATCTGCTATCACTTATCACTATCTCACACACGCACGAGGAGTGCAACAGACCTGTGCAGGCAACAAGGCACACAGCAAACCGGGCTCGATGACAGTTTGAAATGGTCGCGCTTAAACGGATAACCTCCAAACAGGTCCAGAGTGTACGGCTCTATTGTTTGGATAGTCGAAGATCATTTTCATTCAATCTCAGAGCGTTCTATATGATTGTGTGTGTGTAGGTGTCTGTGTATGCTACTCCTAATTAAACTACCATACTGACACGAGCACTGACATGAGCAGCCGCTTCAACAGGTCTCTTCTCCTGTGCAGTGACAGGGAGAAAAAGAGAGGGAATTGATAGAGGGATCGACTCTTTTGTTAAAGTGTTCCGCTGCGCACGTTGCTCCGCTTATTTAGCAGCATGAGTCTTCAAAAGTCTTGACTACTTTACTCGAACGGACGTGTAACCGACACACACACACACTCAGATGTTGAGGATCCCAAAGTCCCCACCTTCCCCTACCGGTTGACCCGCGCCGCTGCTCCGGTTTGATGGACGAGCTCCAGACTTTGGGGTTGGTTGGTGTTTCAGGATCAGCGCGTCAGCTTCAAGGATTCTCTAGCCTACCTTCGAAAAATAGAAGGTCCACCAACAACAACGCTGACGACGACAACGCACAAAGCAAATCCAACCGCGTTGCAAACACACACACACACCGGCACCGTGCGCGCCCGTTGGTTTTTGTATCTGAGCGCCAACTAATGGTTGCTTTTTGTTTCGCCCGGCGGGCCACCGGTGTGCCGTGCCGGTGCCGCGAGAGCCCGAAACCGCGTGACCGCGCGAACATCAGCATCCGTACGGTGGGGGAGAGGAGGATCGGTACCTTAGGCAGGGCGCCTAGGAGCGGGCTCCCGTGTAGGCGTGGTAGAGAACGTTGCCTATGCCCCCGGCACAATCGATCGATCCCAAACCAAACCCAACCTCCCCCCCCCCCCTCGGCGATGGGGATCAACCCTTACTGCCCCTTGCCTTTGGGGCATTGACGGTATTGCTGTGGGTGAGAGAGCGAGTGAGCTACAGGGTAGGGCCTTCCAGCGTAACACCAGATCCAGAACGAAAGATACAAACACACACACACACATGTCATAGAGAGGAAGGGAGATGGGAGAGTACGGTGAGCTGGATCTGGACATGTACATTGAACATGGGGGCCGCCAGTTCGGGGCGGCTCGGCTATTTTCGGACCAGTTGGCCGGCATTTCCGCGGACTCTCCCTACGAAGTGGGCGAAGAAGTTTGCCAAATGCCCGCATGAGCCTCCGCACAATGGAGAAGAGGAACGAAAGCAAACAAATAAATATTTAATAAAACGCGCCCGGCACCCGGCGCATCATATCCCGCGCGACGACTGCACCGCCACCGCCACCCACAGAGCCCCCCAAAAAAAAAAACCGCCCGGATCGATCGCGGAGGAGCGAATGAATTTGCAATGGTAAGCGTTTGTGCGAGGAGATGTTTTCATTCTTCTCCTTTTTTTATGTCTTTTTCTTTTGCTTCTAGCGGCATGAAAAATGCATCAGCTAGCTTGCCCGTACCGTACGTGTCTCTCGGCACCTCCGAACCTCGCCCCCCCACCCCTTGCTGCGTGATCATCTTCCCACTGTGGACGCGCGTCACACCGCGATGCATTGATTTCCGCCGCCCGGGGACGGACACCCATCGCACCCCATCACACACATGCACATCAACACGCCGCAATGTCGCCCCACTCTCATCCGCCGAGGCCGTCGTCCTTTCTCCGTTTGCGAAGGCTTAGATCATTTAGAAATGGAGCACCTTTGCATTGCGTGTATCTTTTATACCATTAATCCAATTGAAAAGCTGTGGTTTCAAGGAATCATAGGGTTTGTTACAATATATTTAAAAAAAATATGAAAAGAATATTCTTCACTTTTTCGAAGAAATTCCCGAGCTTTACTGTTGATACCGCCTATCAACCGGCGCACAGCTGCTTCAGTTACTGATCTGACCAGTAAATTCCACCAATTCTTCATTTGTGTGATTTTCTTTAGCAATTGCTCCCTTGTTTTTTTTTTTATTTTTATTACATTATTGCCCAGTATCGCTCTATTGGGCGAAACTTAGATCATTTAGATGTACTTAAATTCCTCAACATGTAAATTCCACCAATTCTTCATTTGTCTGCTATTCTTTAGTTATTACTCCCTTTTTCTCTAATTTGTGTTACATTATTGCCCAATATCGCTCTGTTGGTCAAAACTTTTCTGGCCAGTAAATTCCACCAATTCTTCATTTGTGTGATGTTCTTTAGTTATAAACTCCCTTTTTCTCTAATTTGTGTTACATTATTGCCCAATATCGCTCTATTGGTCAAAACTGTTCTGGCCAGTAAATTCCACCAATTATTCATTTGTGTGATTTTCTTTAGTAATTGCTCCATTTTCCTTTAATTTTTGTTACATTATTGCTCAATATCGCTCTATTGGGCCAAACTTAGATCATTTAGATGTACTTAAATTCCTCAACATGTAAATTTCACCAATTCTTCATTTGTGTGATGTTCTTTAGTTATTGCTCCCTTTTTCTATAATTTGTGTTACATTATTGCCCAATATCGCTCTATTGGTCCTAACTGGGAGCAATTTGGTAGATTCAGTGTTTTTGATACGAATTTCGCACCATTATCGTTGTACCATTGTATCACGTCCTTGCAATATTGGCTGCTTGCTAGATCAGGCCAAAACATGACTGGGTCATCATAAGACCTAATGAATGGCATAACTCGTTTCTTAAGGTGCTCTTGCTTATATAAATTCACCAATCAATATTTTTATTCACCCCAAAACACGGTGGTTTTTTTGCCACCAGATGAGCAGATTCCTTGCCAAATCATAAATTTCTTAGCGAGTTTATCGGCGAAAACAAATTTAAACCTCTTGGTATTTTGCCGCGAGCATTGGCTTTGTACAATTTTACCCCCGGGGATTTGTTTTAAATAGGCTTTCACGCAGGTTTCATCAACCATCAAAATGCAACCATGCGGTTTGGTCAGGCACTTGATCGTACAGCTTCCGAGTCCGGGTTCTGGCCACTGTTTGTTGTTTCAAGTTTCGCTTTGGATGTTTACTGGCTCGAAAACACTTAAACCCTTCTCGGAGTCGGATTCGCCGTACAGTAGAGCGGTCGGCGTTAAGATTTTTGGCCTCATCGTAGTCCGAGATGCTTGGATGAGCCTTGAGTTTCCGAACGACTCTCAATTGCAGCTTATGATTCACGGTTCCACTCCGTCGCTTAGTTTGCACCTTACCAGTCGTCTGTGTTTCTTTACACTTTTAAATCACTCGCGCAACAGTCGACTTGGGCAAACATAAACCGCTATAATTGAAACAAAGTCCGCTTATTTATAAATGAACCATGCTTTAGAAGAGACACTGGAGCACTTTGAACGGCAAAGGAAAACAGAAAACAGAAAACACAAAAGTAGGAAACAAATACGAATCAAATCCTTGACACTGATAGTGCCCCATTAACTGTCCCGCAAAGCAAACCAATCCATTAAATCGGTCCCATCTTCCGGCAGAACCACACAGAGTGTCATTTTTAAGGCTCATTTCGGACGTTTTCGCACACCACCACCACCACCACCAAAATGTTTACACAGTGTTTTTTTATGTAATTTGCTTTCATGTTTTTTTTTTAAATTAAATTGTAATTTTTATTATTTTTCATCATTGAGAATATAATCACTCCCGGGTAAGGTGACGAGGTTTTGTTGCGTGTTTTTATTTGCAAACTCCAGTGTTTACGTTTGTTCGCGCGCGCACTTTCACCGTTTGTTCTCTAAGGGACGATGGGGGTAGGGGATTGAGGAAGGGGTTTTTTGTTGTTGGTTTTGGAGGAAGTGATTCCATAAATATATGTATATAGTCTATATGTATAAGATAAACTTTAAAGTAATTCACCCCGTTTTTTGTTTGTTTGCCGTCTAAATATAACCGTTTTGTGTGTTCGAATTCGGCTTTCTCTTATTACTAGGCTTCCTCCTTTTTCTCTGTACAACATGATTTTTTTATTAATTATAACTGAAAGGACCATCTCTCGCTCTCTGTCTTACAGCGTGTGTGTGTGTGTGTGGGTGTGTGTGTGGCTCTAATGCATCGATCTTGCTGCTCGTTTGTTTTGTTTTAGTTTGCGCACCGGACCCTTTTGCCTCAACGTCACTATTTCTTTGGAAAACAAAACCGTCAGAATATCTGAGGCGTATTAGGTTAGAGTAGCTCTGCCCTGCCCTTTTTACATAAACATTCCTTCTGCCTATCACCTCCCACACACACACACACACACACATACACACACGCACACGATTTACTTTTAATTCTGTACGAACATTACAAACTTTTCGACCTACTGTACACACACGCGTTTGCTGATTGGAACACGAAAAACATAATAAATTTGCACTGAGATTTTATCGCATCTTTTAGACCCTTAAACCTTGCCACCACTAATGAGAGAAAGAGCCCTTTCTTTCTTCCCACGACTTTCGTTTCGCTAAAAGAGCGCGTTCAAGAGATTTTTCTTGTTGTTTTTTTTTCACTTAACACTCTAAAAAAACGTCGCAAGTTCTTCTCTGTACAGGATTTTATTTACAATTCATTTCACACTTGCCCTCCCACACACACACACACACACACGTACACACGAACACCATCATGGATGGCAGTTGCAGACTCGCTGCCTGGACTTTCGAAGACTTCTCGAGGAGCGCAAGCATTCAAAGCAGTTTGTGTGTGTGTGTGAGTGCATTTATTCTATTGTTTTGGGAACAAAATTATTTGTATCGAACACTTGTTGTGTGGAAAGGAGTGTTTGCTGTTGTTGTCTGCTATCTTCTTGATTTGAAGCTCGGCCAGCGACTTTGGAGCAGTGTTTGTGCGTTAGTAAGCGCCAACGTAAGTGTCTGCGCGCGCGCTTTGGGAGAATTAAGTTTTGTGGAAAATTGAACATTCATTGGCAAGTCCCTGAGAGGGCACACGCGTTAACTAGAGCTGGTAGAGTAGCTGGAGGGCGAGTTCGAGGTCGAGGAAGCAAGGGAGCCGGCGTGTGTGATGTTAGTAGCACATAGCTCTGAGCCACAACTCTGCTGAGCGTAAGAGTGGAGAGCTCTAGTGGTCTAGTAGTACCTTCAAACTCTCTTTCTTTAGTCCTCAAACGCTAGAGGGCTTCCAGCAGGAAACGAACCTTCGAGAACTCTCTCATATGACTCCCTCCTCTTTCTCTCTCTATCTCTCTCTGATATCACTGGTGGTGTGTTAAGGAGACCTGCCTACTTGAAGACTTACTTGAACAGAGGGTTCGTTGTGGTACCTGCACTAGCGCCGGCCGGCTGTGACGTCAGGTTGAGCTGTAGCTGATGCTGCAGCTGTTGCTGATGCTGATGGTGCTGCTGCTGCTGTTGATTGAGAAGTTGCTGTTGCTGGTGTTGCTGGTGCTGTTGTTGCTGGTGATGATGAAGATGATGTTGCTGTTGCTGCTGCTGCTGCTGCTGTTGATGGTGCTGGTGGTGCTGATGCAGGGAGTAGTTGCTCATCATCATGTTGTAGGTGGAGGCCGACGATGATCCGTGATGTTGACTGCCGCCTCCTCCTCCACCTCCTCCCTCCTGCTCGTACGGCGATATGCTTCCGTAGGAGGCGGACGATGGCATCCCGACACCACCACCACCACCTCCACCGGCGGCGGCCGCCTTCATTGCCGCGTAAGGATGGTAGTGGTGGGACGCCGACTGGTACAGCTGCGCCCCATGAGGTAGTACGTGGTTGTTGAGGGTGTTGTTGTTGCTGTTGTTGCTGGAGCTGCCGTCGCTCTCGCCCGTTCCGGATGTGGCCGCCGCGACGCCCCCTCCTTCGATCCGGCTGCCGCCCAGCCCGTGCCCGTTGGCGTACTCCTCCAGCTTCACCAGGCTGTTGCTGAGCTCGGCGATGGCACTGCTGGTGTTGCTGCTGCTGCTGGTACTACTGCTACCGCTCGTGTTGTTGTTGTTGTTGCTGTTGCTGCTGCTGGTCGTTCTGGCGCTTCGCTGACTCGCCGCCGTCACGCCCGGTTTGCTGTCGCAGCTCAGCGAGGACGCCATGGCGGACCGGAGGTTGTTGCCGGCGCCACCACCGTGAAAGCTGCCACCGTCCGCGTAGCTGGCAAAGTGGCTCTTCCCCCCGGGCGCAACCGGGCCACCACCATCGGCCGCGCTCGCCTGGAAGAAGGGACTCTGGAAGTAGGACGCGTGGTGATGGTGGTGGGCGGCCGCCACCGCATGATGATGGTGATGGTGGTGATGGTGGTGGTAGTTCTGGTACGCGGCAGCGGCGGCGGCGGCAGCGGCAGCGGCCGCGGCGGCCGCCGCAGCCGTACTCGACGACGTGGGCGAGTTGCCGGTCGGAGGCGGCGTCAGGACATTGAGCAGACCGATCCCGCCTCCTCCACCGCCGGTCGTGCCATACTCCGACTTGATCTCAGGTACGCGTATGTTGGCGTTGATGTCCTCCAGCATGGTCGAGGCGGACGTTTGGCTGCTGTGAAGATGATGGTGGTGATGGTGCTGCTGCTGCTGCTGCTGCTGCTGCTGCCCTTGCTCCAAGCTACCACTCTCCGTCGCGTCGTCCTCCCTTCGCCGGGCGGTATCCTCGCGGGCGCCGGCGAGCTTCGGCCGCTTGGCGGGCGGCAGCTTGCCACTACTGCTGACCGCCGGCAGCTTCCTCGCGCCCACCGACACCACCACCGCCGCCGTTTCGAGCGACTTTAGCTTCGTTTCCTCGCGCCGCTGCTTCGCCTCCTCCAGCTTTTCCGACCGTTTGGCGATCTTCTTCGCCTTGTTCTCGTGCGTCTTCACGTGCTTCGCGAGATGGTCGCTGCGCATGAACTTCTTGCTGCAGATCGTGCACGTGAACCGCTTCTCGCCCGTGTGCGTGCGAAAGTGGCGCTGCAGTTCGTCCGAGCGCGTGAACCGCTTGCCGCAGAACAGCCACTTGCACTGGAAGGGCCGCTCGCCCGTGTGCCACCGGAGGTGCGCCTTCAGGTGGCTCGTCTTGCCGTAGATTTTCTCGCACCCCGGTATGTGGCAGATGTGCTGCCGCTTGCCCTTCTCGTCCGGCCCGACGACCGGCGGCAGCCCGGACAGCTCGTTGATGCAGTTCGGGCAGGTGCAGCGGGCGCAGCGGCGCTGGGCCTGCGTCTGGTGCGAGTACTCCTCCAGCTTGAGGCCGTACGCGTCTGCCGCGGCCCCGTGCCAGCCGGCCGCCGTACCGTACATCGTTTCCTGCGCGAACCACGGGCTGGTCGCCATGCTGACGTTGTTGTAGTAGCTGGCCGGGCTGTACGATGCGTACGATGGGTAGTGCATTGCTTGCGGTCTGCAGTGGTGTGAGGGGAGGGAAAGAGGAAAAGAAAGAAAGGCACGAAATGAACGGGGGTTTTTTCTTTGTTTGGTTTTAGTGTTGTCGGGTTTCATGAGTCTTTCGTTGAGATTAATTCGTACGAATCATTAATCGAGTCTCGAAATCCAATTTCCAAAAAAATCAAAATTTCTAAGGATTCATGATTCTTCAAGGATTAATACATTTTTGAAAATTTATTAATCTCCAATGATTTCTGACTCTTTGAAGATTCATCAATTTCCAAAGTTTCTGGGATCTCGAACGATTCCCGAATCTTGAAAGATACATGAATCTGTAAGGCTCATGAATCCATTAAGATTCATAAATCTCCAGGGAATTGTAAATCTAGTGATTAACAACATGCCTGTCATGGGTTCATGCCTCGCATGGACTCCCCTGAAGCAAAAGCAAAACTATCCGGCTGGGTGGTACTTGCCAAGAAGTCTCGAAAGTCTGGCTGGCATGACCACGTCGGTTGTTACACCAAGAGGAAGAATAAGAAGAAGCTCAAACTGTTTGAATCTTTGGAGATTTATGAATCCCTTGAGATTCATCTATCCCTGGAGATTCGGGAATCTTTCGAGATATATGCAACTTTCGAGATTCATGAGTCCGCGAGATTCAGCTTCATTGAATGATTTCGAAGATTCATTCTGATTCATGACTCTGAATCTCTCTTCGTAGAGATTAATTCATAAGAACATTCAGTGATGAGTGATTCGAATTTCGAATCGAATCTCTAAAGATTCATAAATCTCGTAGAAACCATGAATCTATAAAGATTCGCGAATCTCGAAAGATCTGAATGAATCTGTAAATGTTCATGAAGATTCATAAATCACCAGGAATTCATGGATCTTTAGCGATGTATAATTTTAAAAATATTGATTTTTTGCGATCCCATGGTACAGTGTAGTTAACAAGCAGGACATGCCCGTCGTGGATTTAAGTCCCGCATCGACCCGTTTCCCCGTAGCAACACAGACTATCTGGCAGCGTGGTACCAAGAAGTCTCGAATGCTTTTATAAACTGGCATAATCACGTAGGATTCTACGCTAAGAAGAATGATAAGAAGATGCTCAAGCTCTTTGAATCTTTGGAGACGTATGAATCTTTCGAGATTCATAAATCTTTGAGTTTCATGAATGCTTCCAACCGAGATTCAAAATCATTGAATCATTTCAAAGTTTCATTCAGATGTATGACTCTGAATCTGATATACCCAACACTCCTTCGGTGAGGTCTTTTTTTGAGGGGAACTTTGCGCGGCGAGTTAGGACTTGAGATTTTCAATGTGTTTGTGTTTGTGTGTGTGTGTGTGTGTGTGTGTGACTTTTGTGACTTACCGTGCGGTCATCTCAAGCGCACCGGACTGCTGCACCATCCCGAAGCCGTACGAGGCGGCGGCCGCACTTGAGGCGGCCGCAGCGGCCGCCGCCGCCGCCGCCGCCGTCGTCACCGTCACGTCCGGGCTGGCCGTGTTGGAGGAGCCGGCGCCACAGCCCCCGCCGGCCGCCGCCGTGCTGAGCGCGATCGCAGCCGCCGGCCCGTGATGGGTGGGGCCGCCGGCGGGGCCACCGACGGCGCTGAAGCTGCTGCTGTTGCTGGCCGCCCCGCTCGAGGACGCGATCGACTGCGTGGGCGACAGGCCGGCCGAACCGACGGACGCGACCGAGCCGAGGCTGCTTACCGACGGTGGCTGCGGCGGATACTGATATGGCAGGATGTTCAAGGCTGACAACTGGGAGGGAGACAACAAAGGGGGATTAGTGGAAATTATTCGCAAAGATGAGTCCCGCAAACACGACCGTCCAGAAATTGCTCCAACGCGAACAGCTTGAAACCACCCCACCCAAGGACACCTACCTGACTTTGTGTTGTGCCGTTGTTCCACTGGTGATTGTGATACTGCGTCATGAAGCTGGGTGATGCCATCATTTTGTGGCCGTTTGTGTGTGTGTGTTTTTGGGGTGCGCGCGTCGCTTTCGGGGGCGTTAAATTGCACACATTAAACGGGGGGCTGACAAACTGCTACTCCTACTACTGCCCACACTTATCGGCATGTTACATGTAACACTGCCCTTCCTCCAGTTGCTTTGGGCGGCAAAAGTTCCTTCGCGGCGACTTGTGGTTTTGGTTGTTAGTTTGATTGGTGGGTTATTAGCTCCAGTTTCGGTTGCGCCCTATGACACACATTTGCCCGTTGCCACACTGCAAAACACTACCGCACACTCACACACAGACGCGACAAGGAGCTTTGGTGTCGACTGGATCGGGACAGGACACACGGAACCGGAAGCACGCCGGAAAACACTAACAAATGCACATACGGCCGACAACACACACACACGGGTTGAGGGGGTGGCGACACATGGACCGATAAAAACACATGCACATACAGGCACGCACGTATACTCCCCTGCCGCCCACCTATTTTTTTTTTAAAGCGCCGTTGCTTTGCACGTAATTTGCAACAACGACGACAACACCGAAAGGAGGGCTTTTTTTTTTGCTTCGCTCTTCCAACAACTCCAAACACTCCAAACGGTGGTGACCCGAAAAGTTGATGATGAGGCGCTGCTGCTGCTGCTGCTGCTGCTTGGTGCGATATTTTGTGACCTGCCTTGCGGAGCGGTTGAAGCCGAAATTAACCACTTCTAAACACTATTATTAAGGCCTCACTGAACGGCGTTCATTAGTTGCTGCTGCCGGTACCCGCGCGCTCGCATCGCACGCTCTCGGGGCCCGCGCTCGCTCTCGCTCTCGCTGTTGCTGGTTCACTCGCGCGCGCTCTCTCTTTCGCACCGGGTAGTAGCGCTCTCGCTCTCGGGCAGCTTGCCCGCGTGTACGATCGCCCTTGTGCGCGCTCTCTCTCTCTCTCGCTCCGACACACACTCTCTCCTTCTCGCTCACTCTTGCGAGGCGTTTGGTTCGGGGCCGTTCGGCAATCGGGACGCGCTTTCGTGCGTACGCACAACCCCAGACCCTTTTTGGGCCAGAGCAGCGACGAAAAAAAAAATACAAAAAAGAATCCTGTGCCCCTGTGTCCTTCTTCTATCTCTTTTCCACACACACACACATACGCGCGCGCACTCGCAGAGATTGGAGGGATGGGTGTACTTTTTTTTTTAATTTTATTTTTACTTTTTTGGTCGTCGGGTTGTGCGTTTCGTTTCTCTCTCGCCCCTAAAACAAAAATCAACACCTCCCTCCGGCTAGGAGGAAGCACTGTGTGTGTGTTTGTGTGCGTTAAGGGGGAGGGCGTTGAAAAGGCGTTTGCACACGCACGCACGTACTACTTTGCCCCGCATTCACGCGCTCCCGCTCTAACTCTCTCTCTCTCCCTCTCTCTTAGTGGTCCTTCTTCCTTTTGCGGTAGTCGATCGACACTAATCACGGTTGTAACACATTTAAACGCACATTTAATACAAACACACACACGGATGGACGGACGGGCACAGGCACAGCATTGTCGCACGGGATGGCACACGCGGGTGTGTTT
The DNA here is from genome assembly GCF_943734685.1 of Anopheles coluzzii. Taxonomy (NCBI): domain Eukaryota; kingdom Metazoa; phylum Arthropoda; class Insecta; order Diptera; family Culicidae; genus Anopheles; species Anopheles coluzzii. Next base: position 12,012,840 of record NC_064669.1, read on the forward strand.
GATAGTGGGTGAGGTTGATTATCTTTTTCTTTTTTTTTGTGCGTTTTTGCCCCGTGCGTCGTTGATCGTTGTTTACATTCTTTTTCTGCCGCTGGTGTTCTTTTTGGGACACTATTTTTTCTTTTTTCTTTTTTTTGTTTAACGCACGAGCATTGACCGGCTCCTTTTTGTTCACACAGCCACCCAAATTCCGGGGAACAGCGAGCGAGACGCTACACCGCACATGGTTTTGTGTTGTTGTTTTGTTTCTTTTTCTTTTGGCGAATTTTCCTAGTACACCAAGGTGCGGCTGAGGATCGATCACGGTAATGTTCACTTTTTTTTGTCGATTTACTGTTTTTTTTTAGTCTTTCGCGTAGTGGTGAAATGGGATGATCCACTTATGAGTGTATCACAACAAGGTTGAAGTGGAGAAAAAAACACACAAAATCACACACGCCAATATAATTCAACCCGCAACACACCCGCTAGGACGGAACAAGGGCTTGTTAGTGTGTGTCTATGTATATTCACTAGTCTCTTCGCCAGCAAGGTACGTAAGTATGCGTGCTCGTAGGACACACACACACACACAAATGTAGCGACAGAAGAAAAAAAGCGAACGGCCAGTACTGCTGCTGCGGACAGAGAGAAGGCAATGCGAAACCGACGACGGGCACGTTTCGACTAATTATAGGTTTGCCAGCGTAAAACGCTTTTCGCTCATCCGGCGACTGACGAATTTCGACTGTGTGAGGATTTTTGGATTTTTTTTTTGTTATTGTGTGTGTGTTGTCCCTTTCTATCTCTCATCCTCCTTCCTTCTTTTCCCTGCTTGGCCCGTTCCTACTCGTTTCTACACGACCTTAAAGGAGCGAAACAGAGCTATAGCGCAGTGAGATATGCGCCCGGGGTGCGAGCGACTGCAGGGACTGTGTTCATTTTATCCCGTGCCTTTGGGCGTGTGCGTTAGATAAAGAGAGAGAGAGAGAGAGCGCGCGCGAGCGAGCGAGTGAGAGAACGTGCGCGCGTGAATGATGGAAAGAAAGAGAGAGAGAGAGCGAGTGAGGTGGAGAGCGAGGTTTAACGCACAGAGCGGCTGAGGTGCGTCGGAGAGTGTGCGCCGAACCTCGGATCTCGCTTGCCCCTTTCGTGGCCCCGCTCGCGGCTGCTTCCAGGGGTTTGGCGAGAGGCTGCGAGCGGGTAAACGGGACGGCAATTATCTCGTAGCTCGCACCAAAACTAGGCTAAGGAGGTGTGCTTTTTTAGTCTGCTGTGGCTGTGTGCGCGCGTATGAGAGAGTGAGCGAGATGTAGCGGGAAAAGCGGATCACGAGGGGTTTTCTAAGTCCGTCGTCGCTCTAACCAAAAAAAAAAGGGAAAAAACAAGATCGTGCAGACAGGCGCTCTCACCATCGCTCGGGCTCGCTCTCACTCGCTGTCTCGTTCGCTCACGACGCGGGACTCGAGGCGAAGGATTAGCGCGACAGAATGACGTGACCTTCTCCCGCCGTTGCAGCATCCTCCTGCTAGCCCTCGCCGCGTCAACTGGGAGCGGGATGAATCCCAAAAGGCCTAACACACCACCATACCCTCCCCTTGCATGTCCCCCACCCCTTACCTTGTCTGGCTGTGTGTGTGTGTGCTCCATTGTGAGTGCGTGCGCTAATACACCGGGCCCAATCGCGCAAATCTCTGTATTTAAGAGGGCGGAGCCGACACCAAAACATCATATTACTACACACACACACACACACACACACACGCACACAAACAATCACACGCCACAGGGCTCTCGTAGGCACGCATTTTCCGCAGCTCGCGAGCTCAACGGTTTTGCAGCAAGGATAACGCGGAAATTGGCGAAGTGAAAAACACACACACACACACACACACACACACACACACACAAAACGATGCTCATCGTGCGTGCGTGCGCGTTGCATACTTTTTTTGTTTTGCTTTGTTAACATTAAAAAAATGGGCTTACTGATGGGCTGGAACCCCTTATTGGTCCAGCGCGGCCTCAAAGCAGCTTGCCTGGCGTCGACAGCGGGAGTTACGACATTGTAGCGAATGGAGACGCTTCTGTATTTAGCAAACCAAAAAAAAAAAATAGAAAAAGAAAGACAGAATACACTGCAACAAGAGAAAACAACCGAGGAACCGTCCCCATCCTTTCCTTTGTCCCCTTTTGTCCCGGTAAATGAGATGTCGTTTCGGAGCTGTCCTGGAAAATGCGAAGGCAAACCGAAATGAAACGCTAATTACGAACAACATTCCAAGGATGTTGATTGTGTCGGGCAAGAAAAAGATATTGGATCAGAACTAAAAAAAAAAAAAGTCCAACTTCAGCATCTTCAGCACTAATCCAGCCAGCTGTAACTGGAAACAGGACGTGCGTGGGTTTCGAGATTCGGCGTGCTCCTTCGACAGTAAGCCGCCAACAACACTGACGTATGCATGAGGCAGCGTTATTTGTCACAACCATTTACGGTGGGTATCGAATTGGATGCGAGATACGTTACATTAATTCAACAAATTGACTGACATCGCGTTGATCGTTGGTTGCTTTCTCAAAATACGCCCAACAGAGAGCCTCATGCAGCAGCCATGAGCTGCCGCTAAAGGTCGTTTTGGACATTGCGTGAAAGTGAACGTGAAATTTCGGGGTTGTGTTTGCCTTATTTCATGTCACATTTATCAGAATGTGGGTTTCTCGTACATCAAAAGAACGGAATGTCCTATTCCCCAACTATTAGGACTGTAAAAACATATTGAAATAATGAATAAAATGCATTTCCTTTGGATTTCCCGCTGAACATTATTGTTTCACTGTGAACACCAGCGGGGAATGCAACAAGGAAATTCATTTAATTTATTACTTCAATATGGTCTACAGTCTGAATAGTCGAGGAATTTAACATCCTTTCATTTGGTGTTCTATAAGTCATATTCTGAGTAATATTTAATTAAATGTAGCAGAAACTCCCAAATTTGTAAGATCAATTTCACTGGAGCTGTAACCCAGGCCTAAAGCCCGTGTTAGAGTCCCAGTGAAATTAAACGTGAAATTTGTCGTTTTTTCTACTATTTTTCTTTATTTAATCAGAATATTGTTTATCGGACACTAAAAAATATTAAATTCTCCAACTATCTAGACCATGACAAAAAAAAAAAACATTTTATTTACACTAGGTTTACGGGCGTCTCGCATGTACCTATCTCTACGGACACCCATCAATTTGACGGATGGATAAAAATACGTATTTAGATTGGTTAAAGTCATAAAAAAACTTATTTTATTAAAATTATGAATCATATTACGTGGTTTGGATTCCATAAAAAGATGTCTGCATAATGACAATTTATTGTAACAGTCGTTATTGTTTCACCGAACACATGAACCGATATCTTTTCAATGCCACATTTTGGCCGATGTCCGCGGGAGTTTCGAAAAACACGAGGAATACGTGAATCTGCAATTCCGTTTGAGGCCGCTTTATTTAAATCATTTATTAAAAAAAAAAAAAACAACTATAGTAATAAGTGGTTTATGGTTCTCTTTCATTCCTAAATTTACTTTCATTGAAAAATGCTACAACTTAACTTAACACATCCGTCGTATTGACGTCGTATTGAGAAAGTAATGAAACTAATACTTACGATACAAGCTCATAGTATGTCATGGTAAATATACGAAAAGTTAAAATTAAGAATAAACCAAAAGGTATTTTTAGTATTATTTTATTTCAAAGTTTAAATTCCGTCAAATTGACGGGCTCCGTAAACCTAGAGTTAATAAATTAAATGCATTTCCTTGTGATTCTCCGCTTTGTTCACGGTGAGAAAATAATGGTCAGCGGGGAATAGCAAGGTCATGTATTTAATCAAGCATTTCAACGTGTTTTTTAGCCTAAATAGTTGAATATCCTTTCTTTTGGTGTACGAATGAATATTCAGTGAAATACAGCAACAAAAAATTCACGTTCACTTTCACGCAAGGTCTAAAGCGACCTTAACGAAGCAAAAAGTGGTTTGAGGTGGATCGAACGATTTTGTAGAATAAATTGAAGGTTTGTTTTAAAACTAGGATTGCTGAAATTTTTTCATAGTTTTTCGCTAATTTTAAAATGAATTTTCTCAAAATGCACCCTCAATTCAAGGAGAACGATAAAGTCCAATACTTTCCCCCTTGCCCGTTTACCGCAATGGAAAAAGGCGGGTATTTTTCTATCTCGCGCGCCCACCGCGTCCTCCTTCAGTGAGACAAACATCGAAACAAGTTAATTATGTTTTTTTTCTGATTCTAATCGTCCGGCTTAGCATCCCGAAAGCCCAAAAAAAAAAAACAAAAAACCCAAAAACGCCCGGGTACAGTGACGAGAAAAGTAAAACCCTAAGGGGTTAAATGGGGCGTACGGGGTTGGCACAGCATCGCCGCCCATTTCTTGCCTTCTTCCCAGCTATTTGGTTCACCCTTCGCAACTCCCTTCTCCTTGTGTGTGTGTGTGTGAGCAATTGGCGACAGCCCGGTGTTATGACAACTTCATCAGCGATCCGTTATGCCCACCGGGTGACACCTCCACAATAAAACAGCCGGCGAAGGGAAGGACGGGGCGCGATTCTTCATGCTTCCCAAATTTGCCAAAACCAATCCAATCGGGACGCTCAAGGACAAGGGAGCGAATGTATGAATGTCTCCGCTGTGTGGTTCCGTTTTGTGCCCAGTGCCAAACTGCATCTGGGTTGGGGGGGGGGGGGGAGGAGTGCAGTTTTTGTTTGCTGCGGTGCTACCTCCGGAACGTGTGCAAACTCCGGGCTGGAACGGGGGCAACAATTTCCTAGGCAAATGCGGGCAACAAAAAAAAAAGGGCAAAGCAATAATATAATAAAAATGGGTGGCAACGTGCCACTACCCAGAATGACCTTCGTGTGTGTGTGTGTGTGTGCTTTTTTTTTCTTTCTTCGAGAAAGCAGGGCTAGGTAAAGCCGAGAAACCGAGGACGGATGGAGCATAATTAGATCATAACGCCTCGAATAAGCGTTTGTTTGCCGTTGGTCGCGACGGCCGCCAAAAAGGGATGGTTTTCAAGGGTGTGTGTGGCTTGAATAAATAATGCACCGTGTGTGTGTGTGTATGCTTCTTTCAGCACTTTCTTAATGGACACAACAACAACATAAATACAAAATGAAACAAAAATACTTACGTCAAAGAACTACCAAGTCAAGGCATCGGTTTTGGGCATCGGTAATTCTGGGTAACAACAAGTTTTTGGAAGTTTTTTGTCTTTTTTTTTTTTGGCTCATTTTGTTTTAAGTCAATCCAAACTAGGCAGACAACTTGATCTTGGACTAAAGGTACAGGATGTCCCAGCGGGCAGGCAAACCCAAGGTACTCGAAGAATTTGTTGCCCAATCGCGGGAGCTGCTAGCTTTCTCACCCAGACCCCAAAGTTTGTCTGTCTTTTTTATCCTTTTACCCTTACTAGCACTTGTTACTTTCCTAGCGTTCGAGTGGTTTAGTATTGAGGCTTAGCTTAGCTCTTCACATTGCTACCCCGCGGGGTGAGCAAGGGTTTTTTTTTAAGCTAGCTGCCCGGTTTAGGTACATCTGTGTACCGCAGCTAATCAGACGTACTTGTAACCACCCGAGAGTTAGCATTTGTTACTTACGATATCCCAAGAAACATTACAAATTTTATCATAGTTTGAACGATGTCGTTACGCCTACTTCAATATGTTTTCCTTTTTTATAGGAATGTCTTGTATAAGACATAATAAAACTCATTCAAGACTGAAAGGGCCCATCTACAGAACTCTTTTACGACTACTAGCTAAAATCATTTCTAGGCACCTAGGATCTGAAACGCAAATAAAATATCAAAATTACAGCTTATTGCTAGATATATGTTCTTGGGATGTTTATGAAGTCACGATAATGAAGTCATCACAATGTGTGAGATTGTTAGCTAAATGTTGACTGGATATTTGTCGCCCGAAATCGCTCGCGTACGAGCAGCCATCTATGTCAAGAAAATTAGTCAACAATTATAAAAAGAATATGAACAAACATTACACTATTCGCATTTTAAATAATATCTTTTTACCCTTTTTTAATGTTATCTATAGTCTGCGTGTTAGGTTTATCAGGTTTACATAATTTGCATATATTTCATAAACTGTATTCAAATGCTAGCCACAGTTTGGTGTAAGAAAATCCTCATTTTTCTTAAGCAATCTTTCAAAACATACACGCATTTGGTCGTCTTTCTAAGCTAAGAGTCTTTTATGTGGAAATCAATCAAACAATGAAATGATATTGATATTGACACTCCAGACATTACAAATTAAAGTACTGATCTAGTTGATCTACCTTGATTCAGTTGCCCTGACATTGACCAATTTGATCAGTGTAAGAACCTGACAATTGGTCTAGTACAGCGATCGTCTCTTTGGTATCGAGATGGTGGCTCTTAAATGTTCATATATTCCATACAACTTTCACACAATTTTGCTCTTGGTATAACAATTTGGCTCTTCACTTCAAACTTTACATGTTTGTATAATTTGGCTCTTTCGGACGCAACACTTTGCCGACCACTGGTCTAGTACATCTAAAAGGCATATTTGTAAAGCATAAGAAACCCCTTAATTTTATTCATTTGTACTTTTTTCTTTGTAACATTTTTCAATCATTTATTTGCTCAATCGTGTACATGAGAGGTAAAAGCCACTGCACAAAGTTTGTGTGAATTCCTTTTTGACAGATACATGAAAATTGCATGATTGTACCCATTCAGACCATTTATCATGCAATCTGTGTGGCTAAGATAGTTATAAACAGCACGTAGCTTTAGGAAGCAGTTGTGCTGGCTAACAACTTTTAAGAACTTCCTCATACTGGTAGTCTCTGAGATACGCGGTTTTCTGAATTTGATAGTTCTTTGAATAAATTTTACTGATTTGATACAATAACAGATTTTAAAAATAATGTCTTTTTTGTCAAATTCAATTAAAAATTAGAAGATATTCCCATCACTCGGAATTATATTTAATAATCTATGCAGGGGATAAAATCACCCACTGCAAACTAAATGAAAAACAAATTAAATATTTTTCATAAATTAAAACAAACCAAAATACAACTTACGCTGCATAGTCTGTTCCGAGTTCCTTTCATCTTCAAGAGTTAAAATGTAATTAATAAGACTGGGTGATCTTGATGCCTTTCCCGCAAATAAAAAGTCTTAAAACGTGCTTAAGAACACGTTTACATGTTGAGTAAAGCAAGCCATCAAAACCCCAATTTTAGTTTTAACAGATAGTCTTATAACCATATTCGGAACGTTTCAAAGGTTTTACAACTTTAAAAACTGTTTAGCATCTTCAAAAGACATGTTAAACCAATGTGGCTTAGTACACTCATAATAAAACATTCTTTAGCCCTGTTTAAGTGTAAAAAGTTTAGGGAATGTTTCTTAGGTAGGGACCGTGCACGCTTCTGCCAGCCGGGTTTGATTTGCAGAGTCAAAGCGTCGAGCTGTAACTACCTCGCCAAGCAATTGTTGGCAAGCGTGTTAAAAAGATTGACCTCTCGCAACAATGCTGCACCGATTTGTTACCTTTTTTTTACGGGCCTCAATAAATGGGTAGCGGTTTGGTGGTCTAGCCACCCCCTCACACAGCACTGCAATAAACTAATCATCCCACAGGGTAGGGCCGTAAAAGCAAGCGCACTTACAGCACGCCATAAAGTCCTCGCGCATCGTAAATCATAACAATCAGACAGAGAGTGGGTTACTGCGTGTGTGTGTGTGTGTGTGACACGTGTCACAGATTTCATGCAGATCATGATCATGGCACCGTACGGAACAACAATGAGCAGAGTGATGACTTTGTTTCGCAGGTTCGTCGTCTATCGGCTCCCGGCACCGTACACCACCGGTACTACCGTCGACTTTCTCCCGGTAATTGTTGCAAAAAAAAAACCCGCCCGCCGCGGTAATTGTCTTCACACGCCCAGAACATCTTCCTTCGGGGCCGTTTTGGGCTCTCCGCTCCAAGCAAGCAGGAAAAACAACACAGCAAAGCAGGACACGAACCTTGGAAGAAGCACACCACGACTCTCTGCAATGTCATATTAAGTGCATCTTGTGCACCGGGGTAGGAGTCCTTCTCCTGTTCTATGGTTCTACGTAAAACAAAAAACTTGACCCATGGTCCCAGGAGGACCAGGAACGCCAAACGGGCTCCGGGATTTGCCGGGATTCGCTTCGTGGAAGGCTTTTAGGTGCTGTGTCGTTTAGTGTTCTTGTTGCGTTTTTTTTTTCTTTTCTGTTGTCTTCTCTCTATGTCGATCGCTAACTACGCTTACGCAATTGATGACTTGCGACCTCCCGCTGGGTGCCGACAAACGTTTGTAAGCCGATACAAAGGACCCGGACCCTGTTCCGTGTCCCTTTTTCTTGCGATTTACGGCCTCATCGGTACTAGGGCGCGGGATGCGCTCTTTTTGTTTGTTCTTCTGCGTCGACGGCTACTGCACACAACAAAACTTAACAGCAACCAACAACAAAAAAAAAAAAGCAAAAGGGCCCCGGTATCGCGTATCTGTTGCACACACGTGTTTGTGTGTGTGTGCACCGAAAATGCTCTGGTACACTTGCGCCACTGGGTGCGAAACAAGTGATGCGGAAAAGCAAGGCGCGCACGGCTAAGCAACTAGAGTTGCGCGCAACGGTACCGTCCCGCTCAGGAATATCCCGCTCAGCGACCAGAGAAAATGGTCATTTTCGATGCGGTTCAGATTTCAAGCTGGCAGCGTACCGCGCTCGCATATTTAAATCATGTCGCCGGTAGGATTCTGTAAGGAGGACATTAAATATTTCCAATAAATAAAAAAAAAACGTCACCAAAAACCGGGACGAGTCGCTGCCGGTTGTTGTTGCCGAACGTGTACACAAAACTCCTGCGCTTGTACGAGGACCCAACGCACACACACACTCATACATATCGATAAAAAAATAAACCACAACGGTAAGAATTGGACGGCAAATTGTATCGTTAATATTGTGTAAAAAGCCAAAGGCACCGGCGCTAACGGTGTTACCTTTTAATGTCCCTTTGCCCGACTACAATTCCCGACCGTTTTCCCAAGCGGCCCCGGATCGGTCGGCCTCGGACAGAGCCATCATAAATTGCGGCCCACAATAAATTAATGCCCACCGAATACGCCCCCGGCCTTTGCGCCGGGGGACCCCAGGGGACATCGTTACGCAATCCGTACCGATAACTTTTCCACACCCAAACCGCTTGCCCGGTCTCGTTCCACAGGAAAAAAAAACAATGGGACCTATCAGTGCACTTGACTCCTTTTGCCGATTAGCCGGACAGCGATAGTGCGTGAGAACTTTCGGTCCAGTTATCTCGGGTGTCCCTTTACAGTGTGTGTGTGTGTGTGCGCGAAAACAACAGTTGTCACACACCATCATCGCGGTGCAACATCAAGGATCACAGAGGCCGCAGCACACAATCGGATCCGATGCTGATCGGAACCACTGATTTCGCAGGTATGCATTCACACACACACACACACACACACACACACGCACGCATAGTACAATAGTTTTGCACCTGCACACGCAACGAAATGGTTCGAAAGATTTAGGACGACGAGGATGCTTGCAGGAAGGTTTTCACTGCGTTATCGAGGATCTTCGATTCGGTTGCTCGGTCAGCGGTGCAACGAGAGAGCAAAGATTCACCGTGCTCTCGGCCAGCCCAGCGCTCCTAGACCTGATGTACGCATATAGGGATATATGTAGGGAATGGCAGGGCGTGACGGAAGGCTAATAAAACGATAGTAACGGTATCGCTGTGTTGCCCGGGTTCGTCACTTGTGCAGAATGTGCGTGAGAGAATTCTGGTAATTTGTGTTCATGCCGCCTGAGGACTAACCCTTCCCGAATCTGTGGCTTCAATGAGACATCGTGGTTATTAAATCAATTCTAGTAAGTATTTAATCTGGTACTATCATCTTAAAGAGTCTTGATTAATGAAATCTCCAATTGCACCATTTCTTCTAATTTGAGCAATCACGCGTACTCTATTCATAGTAACTTTCTTCAACTGACGTGTTATTTCAGTACACTGTAGGCACTGTACACTGTAGGACTCCGATTCGACTCGGAAAATTTCTGAACCGGCTCCAGAAGGTAGATCCGCCTAGCATCCCAGCATCCGGAGCCCTTTGGAATCGTTTGGGGCAGTGGTCTGCTACCTGTGGTCCGTGTCGTTAACAGACGTGGTCCGCGAAAGAATTTATTTAAAAAAATAAAGCGTATTACTTTGCAATTTTATAATAATATACACATCGTTTATGTTTAATCAAAATTAAATTTCCAACAAGCATGTCTAGAACAAGATTGAAACATATTTTTGATCAAAAACTTTGAAATAAGTTTCAAAAATGTATGCTCTCAATGGATGTGGGCCGCGGCAAATGTATTTTCAGAGCCAAGTGGTACGCGATCCAAAAAAAGTTTGGAGAGCACTGATCTGGAGCCATCCAGAATCGTCTGGAGCCGTCCAGAGTCGGAATTGTCCGGAGTCGGAGTCGTTCAGAGTCGGAGTTGTTCAGAGTCGAAATTGTCTGCAATCGGAGTCGTCCGGAGTCAAAGTTGTCTGTTGAAATCGGAGTCGTCCGAAGTCGTTCCTAGTCGTCCGGTGTCAGCCGGAGTCTGTTTAACAAGTGCACGTCCTAAGCCGGAAGAGGAAAAAACAAAACGATATGGAATGTCTGACCACAAACACATTGAACCGATCGTTTTCGGCCGACTCCGACTCCGGCCAACTTTGGTCTACTCAGGATGACTCCGGCCTACTCCGGACGACTCCGACTCCGAGCGGAACTAGTGGTTCGGATTTTGCCGAAGTCAGAATCAAACTTACAATAGCCGGAGGCAGATGCTTCAGAGAGCACACCACTAGTTAAGTGCCTTCAATGGAACGATGGAGCAGCGAACCTAGGTTCAAATAAAGTCGATAAGTGGTTGTGTATGAGAAGACTCATTGGGACACCTTTCCTTTTTTCCTACTCATCATATCGTAACAAAAGCAACGCTATTAGATACAGTGTTTTCTGTACAAATGAGGAAGAACTCGCTATATTGTAGGCTTCCCGTAGACCAGAGCTATTAATGTTTGTTATATCTGAGCTATACTTCTGGCAGCACTGGAGCTGTCATACGCTATTCCCCATACACACCGTGGTATGAACAACTACCTTCCATACACACCGTGGTATGAATAGCTAGATTCTATATACACTGCGATCGCTTCCGCTACCGTTCTACGACACTTGAAGAAGAGAAGCCGAACTACAAGCACTACAGGACTACAAATATATTTAGATAGAGATAAAACAGTTCGGTTGTACAATTTACTTAATTACGGTTCCGCCCCATCTACAACAATTTGGCGACGAGAAGTACGAAGCTACGTGAATGTGCTAGGCGCAATACATATACAAACAAGTTGCTGCATCGTGAATTTGGCTGTCTACTGCGTAATTTTACATCACAATGGCGCTTCCTAACCCGGTTGTCGACGATCCGGCAGTCGCCAGTCCCGCTTTGCCTGCTGTGAGTGGTTCTGCGGTACCAGTTACATTTCATTTCGAGCCATTCAATCCTGCTTCATCGAAATTTGACCGATGGTTAAATCGACTACAAATTTCATTCCGGATTTACCACGTGCGTGAAGCCGATAAACGCGATTTTCTGCTACACTACATGGGCGGCCCTACATACGATGTGCTGTGCAATAAGCTGAAAAATGCTGAGCCACATACAAAAACGTACGACGAGATTGTAGCTCTACTGAAGGAACATTACAGTCCTACTCCTTTGGAAATACTGGAGAATTTCAAGTTCGCGAGCCGTAAACAGCTAGAGCAAGAAACTCTAAGCGATTACCTGATGCATTTAGAGAAGCTCGCCCAAACATGCAATTTCGGGGACTACATGGACAAGGCCCTCCGGAACCAGTTCGTTTTTGGCATCCAGAACCGTGTGATACAGTCTCGATTGCTGGAAGTGCGCGACTTAACCTTGACAAAGGCAAAGGAGATCGCATTCGGAATGGAAATGTCTCATCGTGGAACCGATGAAATGCACAACTCACGTCAAAAAAGTGAGGTTCAGCACATCGAGCATGGAGCAAACAAAACTAAAAAAAGTTTCCAGTCATCGAGCCAAGCCAGTTCCAGTCAAAGTTCCGGTCGCCTGTCGAACAAGCAGAATGGTGGAAATAAACGATGTTATCGTTGCGGGGATCCTGACCACTACGCAGACAAATGCAAACATAAAGCTACGATCTGCAAATACTGCAAGAAAGCGGGGCATCTTGAGAGGATGTGTCTCACCAAGACCAACGAGAAGGGGACGGATGACGCACATCACCTGGAGGAGCAGCCGTGTGTTATGAAGGATGTGTTACACCTGAACGCGATCCAAGGTATTGCTGGTAAGTTTTTGTTGAGTCTGTGGATAAATCAAAAACAGCTAACGTTCGAGGTCGACACTGGTTCACCCGTATCCTTAATCAACCTACAAGACAAACGAAAATACTTTAACAATTTTGACATTTCCCCTACTAACATTCGACTCGTGAGTTACTGCGATAATGACATTGGTGTGCTTGGGAAAATAACGGTAAAAGTAGTTGCAAATGGTGAGGAATTTACATTGCCTCTACATGTCGCAGAATCTAGTAGACATCCGTTGTTAGGGCGTGATTGGCTACTTGCTTTGAATTTAGATTTCAATCGTGTATTCCAACCAGGTACACATTCAGTTTCCTACTGTAGTGGCAAAAATCAGTCTACCACTAATGCATTGAATAACTTACTTACAAAATTTTCACGTGTCTTTGATGAACGTGTTGGTAAAATTGAAGGAATACAAGCTACACTTACTGTTAGGAAAAATACAAAACCGGTATACATAAAAGCTAGGCCAGTGGCATTTGCAGTGCGCAGCACGGTTGATAAGGAAATTGATCATTTCGTGAAAGAAGGCATATGGGAAAAAGTGGACCACTCAGAGTGGGCTACACCTGTTGTTGCTGTTAGGAAAGCCGGAGGCAAAGTGCGGTTGTGCGGCGATTACAAAATTACTCTTAACCCAAACTTACTGGTGGATGAACATCCTCTTCCGACGGTCGAAGAACTTTTTGCTACTGTTGCGGGAGGGGAGACATTCTCAAAATTGGACCTTTCGCAAGCTTACTTACAACTCGAAGTTCGACCCGAGGATAGGGACTTACTTACATTGAGCACTCATAGAGGCTTGTTTCGTCCCACTCGACTCATGTATGGAGTTGCTTCCGCACCTGCAATTTTTCAACGTCTGATGGAGGAAATTTTGCAGGGCATACCTGGCGTTACTGTCTTCATTGATGACATTCGCGTTACTGGTTCTGATACAAAAATGCATTTACTTAGACTTGAGGAAGTACTTAACAGATTAGATAAATATGGATTGCGTGTCAATAGAGAAAAGTGTGACTTTTTCTCTGATCGAATTGAGTACTGCGGGTACATGGTGGACAAGCAAGGAATCCACAAACTCCGCGAAAAGATTGATGCAATACAAAACATGCCTATTCCTAAAAATAAGGAGCAAGTACGGTCTTTTGTTGGACTCATTAACTACTATGGTAGATTTTTCCCTAACCTCAGTACTATTTTGTACCCACTGAATAATTTACTTAAAGATGACGTTCCATTTGTGTGGAGTGCTGATTGTGATAAATCGTTTACATTGGTAAAAAGGGAGATGCAATCCGATAGGTTTTTAGTACATTATGACCCGTCACTTCCGGTAATTTTAGCTACTGACGCGTCCCCATACGGGGTTGGGGCAGTTCTTAGTCATCAGTATCTTGATGGAACTGAACGGCCATTACAGTACGCATCTCAGACCCTTACTCGAACGCAACAAAAATATTCTCAGATCGATAAGGAAGCCTACTCGATCATTTTTGGTGTTCGCAAGTTTCATCAATACCTTTACGGTCGCAAATTTATTCTGGTAACAGACAATAAACCTATCAGCCAAATCTTTTCGGAATCTAAAGGACTTCCTACTATGTCCGCAATGCGCATGCAGCATTACGCGGCATTCCTACAGGCGTTCGATTATAAGATTCGACATCGCCGTTCGTCGGAACATTTCAATGCCGATGCTATGTCTCGCCTACCGGTTTCAACTACTGACCCTGAATCGGAAATTGAAGAACCGGAGGTAGTCGAGGTAAATGCAATACAAACACTCCCACTGACTGTAGATGAATTGAGTGCAGCTACCCTAGCGGATGTGAATGTTCGCGAATTGCTACGTGCCCTAAGAACTGGAAACTCAGTTGAAGGGAAACATAGATTTGGTGTGAATCAGGAAGAATTCAACTTACATAAAGATTGCTTGATGCGTGGTAGCCGAGTATACATACCACCTGCATTGCGAAGAAAGGTGCTTGAAGAACTCCATTCAACACATTTCGGTATAACACGAATCAAATCACTTGCTCGGAGTTATTGTTGGTGGGAAGGCATAGACAGAGACATCGAAAACCTGGTCAACGATTGTGCTTCCTGTCAGGCTGCAAAGGCTAATCCTCCCAAAGTCACTTTTCATTGTTGGGAAACACCTACGGAACCGTTTCAGCGTGTTCATGCGGACTATGCTGGCCCATTCATGGGACTTTACTACCTCATATTAATTGACGCATACTCGAAGTGGCCTATGGTCTACGTTGCGAAAAACATGACTACGGAAACGACAATTCGTTTGTGCCGGGAGTTTTTCAGTACTTATGGATTACCTTCTGTCTTTGTGAGTGACAACGGTCCTCAATTTACCTCTACTGAATTTTCAAGATTTCTTAAACTAAACGGAATTACTCATAAACTTAGTGCTCCGTACCATCCAGCCACTAATGGACAGGCTGAAAGATTTATACAAACAATGAAATCTAAACTAAAGTCGCTACAATGTGATCGAGGGGAAGTTCACAGTGAAATTTGCAATATACTGCTCTCATACCGTAAAATGATTCACCCAGCCACCGGATTTTCACCTTCAAAATTAGTGTTCGGTCGTCAGATCCGTTCAAGGCTGGATCTCATGATACCATCAAACGATCCAAACTCAAATGAAGTTCAGTCTAAAATACGTGCATTGACTACTGGATCAAAAGTTGCAGCTCGAGAATACGTTCACGGAAACAAGTGGGAGTTTGGGACAATTAAAGAACGTCTAGGTAAACTCCACTATTTAGTGAAACTAAATGACGGGCGGACCTGGAAAAGGCATATCGATCAACTACGTAGTGTTGGTGCAGGGCTATCGGAATCTACTAAGGAAGAAATTTCTTTGCGCCGTGAAGAGATTGGTGGTGAAAATTTCTACGACAACACTATCGCAGTCACTCCAGACATTACTACAAATACATACAACTACGATAACACTTATACATCCACTGACATGTCCCTCCCTGCTATCCCGACTGCTCCTAATCTTGAAACGGGTATCCAACTACCGATTTCTAACGAAACAGCTGCAATTGACCAACCCACAGGGTCAGCGGACTTGCCGGTGGACCAAAGGTTGCGTCGTTCTCTGCGGACCATCAAGCCTCCGCAAAGGCTCAACCTATAACAACGAATTCTATTTTGCGCGGAAGAGCTGTTATATCTGAGCTATACTTCTGGCAGCACTGGAGCTGTCATACGCTATTCCCCATACACACCGTGGTATGAACAACTACCTTCCATACACACCGTGGTATGAATAGCTAGATTCTATATACACTGCGATCGCTTCCGCTACCGTTCTACGACACTTGAAGAAGAGAAGCCGAACTACAAGCACTACAGGACTACAAATATATTTAGATAGAGATAAAACAGTTCGGTTGTACAATTTACTTAATTACGGTTCCGCCCCATCTACAACAATGTTCAGCTAGATATTGCCGAAAAAAAAGAGAAGAATAGGCTCATACCTACTGTACTATGAACACCTTACACTGTCTCACTTTTAATGAAAAACTAACTTAAAAACAAATACCCTCAAAACGTTGTGAATACTGAATTACCTTCTAGGCATTACAAAATATCAAATTTGCAGCAACAAAATGTTTTCGCTTATGACCGATGCATGGAATAATTGAAGCGCGCATAGTTTTCTTTCAATTTCTTCTCATGATAACGACTGTTTGTAGTTATAGATGTTGTTTTTTTATACGTCCTGTGCCTTTTCTTGGTTTAACACGCTGTACTCTTTATTCTATGCATAACTTTGAAATT
Source organism: Anopheles coluzzii (assembly GCF_943734685.1). Classification (NCBI taxonomy): domain Eukaryota; kingdom Metazoa; phylum Arthropoda; class Insecta; order Diptera; family Culicidae; genus Anopheles; species Anopheles coluzzii. The sequence goes on from NC_064669.1 coordinate 12,029,190, forward strand.
CGTTTTTGCTATTTTAGTGCTGTTATTCAGTATGATAGGTCTAAATTAATGTAAACTAAACCATTTCAAAGACCCAAAGCTCCAGCAAACCAGCTCCAAAGAACAAAATAGGTACGGCCCGTTCTTATCTAAAAAGAAACTAGTTCCATACCGCTCAGAAAACAGAAAACTTCCCATCAGTACTCTAGTGATCTAGATCTAGTGATCTAGAATATGTCAAATATTCTGAAGCTATAATTACACAATAACACACATTCACACTGTAAAGGTGTATTTGGATAACCGTGAAAGCGAAGCTAAGTGGCAATACTCATCCGAAAAGAACACGGTGTAACAGATTCTGCATGTTTTTTTTTTCTTCTTTTCACCCCTGTTCACGTTCCTGCACCACAAAATGTGACCTGATTTGTGCTTCAATAATCAATTCGTTACGCTTTCTCCAGGGTTGCAGCGTGTGCAGCACCTCGCCGGCATTGGACGCTCGCTCAACGCTTCCTTTGCGTTCAACGCCGCCAACGATAATTGCTTTCAAATAATAAACGTCATCTTTAGCAAAGCATTTGAATTTGTAAAACCGTTATATCCCCTTTTTCTTTCCCTTGTCGAGCCGAGCGTCGCCGAGATTGTAAACCTCCGTGGGGAGTGCCACACGCTACAGCCGCCAGCGGGGACCGCACACTGATTTTATTGACAAACAATCACGTGCTCCGGCGATCGAGCGCGTAGTTCCAGCGTCGATGGCCAACGATGACGACTACGAAGCCGATTTCTTGGCAAAACACGCGGCACACGCGGCCACGCGGTGCGCTTAACGGTCGCATTGTTCCGTCAATCCTTTACGCCGCTGGTGGTATCTTCCTTCTTTCACTTCTGTTTGTGTGCGTGTGTGTGTGTGTGCGATTGGGATTTTCTCCCAGCAGCAGTTATCAGTAGGTGTCCAAAGACTAGACCGCAAACCAGAATTGCGTTGTCGATTGTTTGTTTAACCGAGCCGGGTTTGTTTCTGCTTTTAATTGCTGTGGAACAGCCTGAAGAGTTCCTGTGGCGGAGTTCCTAGGTCCTCTGCACGATACAAACGTCAATTTTCCAGGGCTCTTTGGGTTTGGGTTTGCGGTGAAAGATAGCGTTGTTTTTTTGTTTATTTCTGCGCGTTGTTATTAAACAGAACCACTATAAAGGCTATCCTTCCCATGCAAAGCATGCAAACAATCGAATTAAACAATACTGATTCAAACTTCAAACAAAACTGTCTGGGAAGTGGCACAGCATGATCTAGCTTTAAACGAAAAAACATCTGAAAAAAAAATTCTAACCCCCATTTGATGAGAATATGTACGCGAGGAGCCTTCGGATGGAAACGCTCATTGTTCACGGGAGCACAAGCGGGCAGCTGACGAAGGACATCTAGATAAACCACCTACTCTCATGTTCGCTCGCCGTGTCGTCCTCGTGGTGCTTCCGGTGAGAAGCGGTGGCACAAAACCACCCCCCCCCCCTCCCTTCCGTTCCGGATTGTGATCGCTTCTCCAGTTGCAGTGCCCCGGCCAACCAGTTGCCGAAGGTAGGAAAGGATGCCGAAGGACGAGTAGTGTGATGGCACGCGGGCGCACCAAAGCAACCCTGGGTCTCTCCCACCCCTGTTGGGAACCGATCAAACAACCTGGTGAGAAAAATTAGCGTAATCCGATACGGTTTCGGAACTTTCGGCCAGCCGAGCGCGCAAGGTCCTGTGGAGGCCCGGGGTGCTGACACTGAAAGGATCACGGGATCAGGGGCCGTTGGATTGCGTTGTTGTTGTTGTTTTTTTTTTTTTGGTATGCTGTCTGCCAACGTACGAAAAACCCCCGCCACTTTCCCACACAGATTGAGACACACAAAAAAGAGCAAAACACACACACACATATGAGATACACGATGCGCATCCGGGATATCTCCTTTTGCTGGAGTTTGCTGGAGTTTCCGATTTCGCGTACCTCGGATTCACCTTCACCAGGGTTCAGCCTTATCGTAGGTGCTGCCATTGCTACGACCTGTCAGGCAACAGGAAACCGGAGCGGCTGGTGTGTGTGTGTTTGCTTTAGTTATTGTGTTATTGCATTATTCCGAGGCGCAGACAGACGAGCGTAGAGCTGGAGCGTATTTGATAGCGGAGCAACACACAAAAAGCAAAAAATCACAATAAAGAAAATCAGGAGCCGTCCCGAGGCAGGTCAAATTTCCCAGCCCGTCCACGGCATGGGTGTCTTATGGGTGCGACGGGCGAAAAAAGGATACATTTTCCCGTGTCCTTTGAAGTGAATTGGAGATCTTTACAGGTGGGAACACGAGCACAGCCGTTTGCAGTTTGCCAGCAAGCGAGGAGACGACAGTGGCATTGGCCTGTTCACCGGGGTTTCGCAGCAAGTGTGACAAGCAACAGACTGTGTGGTGATTGTACCAACTCCCAATGCAAAACTGGTTGCCAATGTTGCTTTAAGATCTCACCCCAAAAGCCAAAAGGACTTTTGCGATGTTGAGGACTTCGGGAAGAGCTGGCAACTTCTGGTCAACGCTACCTTTTCTAGGCATAATAACCAGCATTACAGCGTTGGAAGCAAAAAGTCATTTCACTAATCAAGCGCTCCTGCTCGCCCACCATTCTGTCCCCTTGTTGCGCCCCGCTCCTTCCCATTCTGGCACGGCTGCTTAGCCGTGTAATATCCGCCAGCTTAGCCCGTTCGAACAACACAACAACATCCAGGCAGAGATGCTTGGTGCTCCGACCGCTCGACGCGTCGCTTGGTGACTTTGGTCTCGCGCAAACCGCCCCGGCAGTTCGGTGCTGCAAATGCAAATGCCCGACAGAACGGGTTCCCCAGTTGCAGGGGGGTGAAACACACCGGATTGACCGGATTCCGGATAAGCTGCGGGTTAAATCTGCTAATCCAATTATCCTCTCCCGCAAAACCAACAAACCGTATCGGAAAGAAAGTGGACCGGTGGAATAACCCAGGTACTGTGGGGTGGCCTGGCTAGCGGTGAAGATTTCCGTTTGGATTGGGCTTCGCTGGCTCTCGTTGCTCAACCGTACGCCCGTGACGGTTGAGCTGCCGCTCTGCAGACACTTTCAGAGGCGCAAGCAGTAATGTCAGGATAAGATAACGCTTGGTGTAAATTGCTCAAGCAAAAGATACGATGCTTATCTGCCAATTGTTGACAGAAACGAGCGAACGCACCAGAAAGGGTTTGCACGGCTTACTTTCGCAACCACCGAAAAGAAGGTCCTTACACTGGCTTTCGGGATTAACTTCGGGCCGCCGAAAGGGCGCATCCTTAAGCCGTTGTAAATTATGGACTTTTGCCATCGATGACCAACCCGAAACCTCACCGCCGTGGAAGCGTGATAGCCTCGGGGACCCGGAGGTATATCGGGGTACGGGACAGGTTCGGGGCGTTGAGCTGGGTTCGCACGGGGGAAGCAGGGGTTGGAAAGTACGCGCGCTACACTGAAGGGCGCACACAATGGTGAAAAGTCACAATAAGCTACTAATCCAATTTCCGTCCGAACCGAACCCTTTTCTCCTCGTTTGATGGGTATATCTGTGGAGGTAGGTAGGTGTGTCTGTGTGTGTGGGTGTATGTGGCTGTCGTTTGTCTAAACGTTTGCTCTAAGGCACCGAATGTTGTGCATCAATTTTTGTCTGCAAGTCAACGTTTTTGGGCCGTTGTACTAATAATGATAGACGCACAAGACATTGTGAGTAGATGTTTAATGATGTTTACGTTGCATTAGAGTTGCATTGTTTCTTGTGACAACATTGTTTGTATCTGAAAATGAATTGCCAACTTGACTCCATTAAAACATTCAAAATCGGCAAAGCATTTGCGAAAGTTTAAATACTATTCATTACATTATTGATAAAGAAACTTGCATTTACGAAATTTAGGAGACACATTTCCACAAACTGAGTACAACATTTGAATAATTGCTGCCTGAGATAAAAAAGGTAAAATTTGCGACACATTGAAATACATTGATGCCTTAAACAATAAAACTTAATGACTTAGAGGCACAATTTAATAGCGTTAGCAGTGTTCTCTATTATCTAATTTTGTACGAGAAACGTACAAATAATCGGAAAGATGTGCTTTGGAATACACATCTTCGGATGCTTTTCTGTTTCGCTATATGATTACGTGATTACCGGTGAGATCCTCCATGATGTCATCAATTGGCTGAAAACTTAATGTAACCCAGGAACCAATGGTATACCGAACAGCTTAGCGAAACAGTGCGCTGATGCATTGAGCGTTCCTCTGGAGACTGTTTTCTAAAGCATCGCTTCAAATGTGGATATTTCCTGAGCTTTGGAAATCCTCATGAATACCCCGTATCCTAAGAGAAGAGCCTAAGAATGATGCACCAAATTATCGTGGTATAACATCTCTAAGTAGCTTTGGAAAAAAATCTTGGTAATCAAAATCTACGACGACCTAGTCATGTCATGTATCAGTAACATATCAGGTTGATCAACATGGTTTCGTACCTAAACGATCTGTAAACACAGACATCTCAGTTCGTTACTGCGTGTCACATCAAATGGATGCCCCGATCACAAGATCCTTCTTGTTAAAACTCTCCCAGCTTAAAGTATCACCACTTGTTGGTTGAAATGGTTGAAATCGTACCTGTTGTAAATAATGTTTTGTAAGAGTAGGGAACATAACATCGAAACCATTCAAAACTATTCCGATGTTACGCAAGGGCTTTTAGGGCCGCTGATATTTACACTCCTGCACTATTTTCAGTTATCAGATCAATCAATGACTGTTTCGCACTCCAGGGTAATGTAAACCTATAAACTTTAATTACTCATTACACGGCCACACGTTGTACGTTGGTCATCAGTCATCAGGTTCTCTAGGTGTATTCCTTGATGAATCGCTATCCTTTCGCGAGAACTACCACTCTATAGCCAATTGGACTCGGGCCAATGTTAGGACTCGTAATCAGGCAAACTCTTGAGATAAAAGATCCTGATAATAGATAATAGATAATAGATAAAAGATAATGTCTGAAAGTAATATATTCCGCATTGGTAGGATACATCCTAGAGCCTAACACAGTGCTTTTCTCCCAATACTGTGACGTGTGAACGGTTTGGATAGAAGGCTCTCCAGAAAGCAAATAGATTCCCCAGAATAGCGGTATACCGACTACGATGGCCGTCATCGCAACAGTTAAGGCCGGGCTACATTGATCGTACTCGCAAGTGTAATTTCGATTTTCACTAGCGCATCTGGCGGCGGCTGGTGGAAGCTTTTTTTGGTCGTCGAGGGAATGGTCGTGCCGGATCTCAAATTTAAGTTGTTTTTCTATCGTTTTTTGCCATGAAAATGGATGCAATGCTTATAGGACATGTGTGTCTACCTTTTACAAAACTTTTCTTGTCCAAATTAGGTTAATAACATGGAAAAATTACATATTTTCTAAAGCGGCTCCAAATTGTTTGGAAAAATGCTTCGGTCAGCCGCCGCCAGGTGCGCTAGTGAAAATTAAAATTACACCAGAGAGTACGATCAATGTAGCCCGGCCTTTAGATTGCTTGTCACGATGCTTGATGCTTGGTCTGCAAACCATCAAGCATAGACGTTAGGCTACATTTGTCGGGAAGTAAATCAATGGAGGCATAGACACTCCTTCCACAAAAAAAAACCTCGGAGCCTTCCATAAAAACTGAATGTTCATGCTCAAGACCTGCACAATCCTGTAAGGCCCGCTATAAACCAAATAATAAAAAGTTTCAACAAATACCAAAGATTTTTTGGCTTCAACATTCAACACAACAACCAGTTCAAACCCAATTGTCGCTCGTTTTCTCATCGATAGTGCTGAAGCTCAGTTTGTAGATAAATAAATAAATGTCAAATAAACAAACTGTAATGTTTCTCCTGCCTCTCTAAAATATGTTAATCCTTTTTAAACAAATGTACAAAATATCCAAATTTAGGTAACATGTTGCCCAATGTTTTATAACTTGAAAAGAGTTTTTCATGACTGATGACACTGTTTTCCACAATTTACCTCACACATTATTGTAATATAACCAGTGAACCATTAAGTTTTCCATTCCGTAGTGTTTACAAAGTTGTATTTAGTTACAAACAAAATAACGTCGCAGCAGACGAATTTTTGCAAAACCGTTCCTTTTTTGTACACGTTGCAGCGCCACCTAGTGTACGCTAGTCCAAGCGTGCGATTCGAGCTACCTTCTCACGCTCCGGCGGAATTCGAGCACCTGCGCTCTCACTCGAGCAGATCTTTCTCACCGTAACAGGAATGTTCTGAAAAATTCGGCCCATTTGAATAAAATTAGAATAAAAAAAATGCTTTCGCTTGTACCAAACACCAAATAAAACAACCACAGCTTAGTTTGGAGAAGAATGCTTTGATCCCCTATATTTTAAAACCTAATAAAAATGCTTACACGTAATAAACAGTTCTACCCAATTTGGCTGCTGTACTTTTCCTATCCTTCCGTCCTTTCTCGGCCGATTGGTTAATACATGCGTCGCGCGCCCAATCATCTGGCTGCGAGCCCGGCGATGGGGGTGTGAAATGCATCGTGAATCGTGCCGCGGTATTTTGAAACAAATTTCGTTCGTTTTTATTTCAGATATGGATTTTATCAAATGCGCTCTCAATCGAGTATGGATGACACACAGCAGAGGAGAAGCAAAAAGTACAGCGTAATGCATTGTTTTGCACCATTTTCCACAAATCGTACTACCTTTCTTTCCCTGCTAAACCTTGCTTTGTCCCATAACGATTGCATTTTAAATCGCTAGCTTTGTTTCACGATGAATTTCTAAACCCAACCCGGCCGTTCCTCTTTCCCGTTTTCGTAGCAAAACGCGGAGGCGGCATCCCATTTATTGGCTCAAAAATTATACGAATATTCCGTTTTATTTTGCAGCCAGAAGAGTACACACAATGCGTCCCCGCGCAAACGTTTCTCTCTTTTCTCACATTACTCCCACAGTGCTTCAGCGCCCAGAGAGCTCTTTGTGTTACGTGTAACTCTAATTTTCCTGTTTATTTTCTCACAATTTGTGTGCACTGTAAATACTTTGCTTTTTAATGACCGTTCCGGTGTGTGTGTGTGTGTGGCTCTGGTTTGTGGATGATCGAGTTTTGCTTTCTTTGCACGCCTGTACATTGAGAGAACCACTGCTACATTTATGTCAATTTATCCCTGTCCGCCCACATGCTTTCCTTCGCTCGATGTCCCTGCGGTAACAAGCGCACGTGCTGTTTTGTTCCATATTTTTGCTTAAAGACACTTCAATGTCACCGCACTACTGGTACACTACTGGGGGGGGGGGGAGTACCCAATGGTAATTGTTGTAATGGTGTGATTCTGCCGGGGAAAGAATGCTTCGTTGCACAATGCACAATTCATTGGGGAGTTTGGGACCGTCCTGCATTCGCTTGCTCTGCTGTGTAATGTGTTGATAAATTTAGTCTCGCAATTATTGATGAAATTTCGCACAAGCAATGTACACAACAACACACACAAAAAAAACCCTCGCTCTAACAATTTTTACCTTTTCCTAAATCGCCCCCCCCCCCCCCTAATGTGTGCCTACTACTCTCGCCTTGACACACGAAAACAAGAAAAAAAAACGAGGAGAAACAACTAAATTTAAGTAAAAAAAACACAACGCACTACTTTTCTGTTTTAATTTCCAAATCACCCAATAATCACATTGATTGTGCACCGTATTGTTTTCTTCCTTTTTTTTTTACTCGGCCACCATTCTAATCCATTACCGGCACATGACCATGCATCGCGCTAAAATATCTCCTCCATTAGCTAAACTATCTCCCACTATCTCCCTTCCATTCGCTCTCTCTCTCTCTCTCTGTCCCTTGCCTAACAACGGTGGTTCGTTTCGATCTGTACGATTTACATATATTTTGTTGATTGTGTATGTGTGTGTTCCTTTTCTGGATCCGTTCTACCACTCCCACCTAGTCTTCAAGATGTTTACGCTAAGGCCCAATTTGTTTTGTTTGCTTTTTTTGTATGTATAAAGGTAGATGCATTCCCAATCGATTAATAAATTGTTTCTTTGATAAATGTTCTTCCCTGTGTTGCCTCTACTCGCTTGTTACAAATATTTGTTTTTTTTTCTTTTCTTTTGGGAGCAGATATGGATAAAAAGTATCGTGAGTGGAGGAAACAAAAACCCCATTAGATTGGGTGCACGTGTTAACTTCGCATTTTCCAATAGCATCGACATTCGTCGGCTGAGCTCATATCGTTTCTAATTTTGTGTTTGTTTGTTTCCTTTCGCGTAGGGTTTAGGTGCTGCTATCACAAACTAGACCATCGTCGCACACTTGGGTTTTCCTGTCCTGCTCCTGTCCTGTTACTGTTTTGCAAAAAAAAAAAAAATGCAAACCACACAGGATTGCAGCGTATCGGTCGGACATACGCATATCGCTTACCCCGTGGCGTTACTCTACTCTACTCCTACGCACAAACGCAACGGGGGCGTTTGTTTTGGTGAGCAAAAAGGTGTCGAGATTTGTCAAAGAAACGGGGCTAAATGCTACACGAAGTCCACACACACTTCTTTTATACGAAAGAGAGTGGGCAGGGGCGGCAAATAACACCGAGCCCGACCTGCTTGTTGCATTATTTGAGCAATAATATAGCCTTAGCCGTCAGCCCCCTTATCCTTCTAACCCTTGCGCTCCGTCCGTATACGCTCCTGGCAGACCGCACGAACAACAAGTAACTTGAGTAACACGGGTTTATATTGGGAGGAAGAAAAAATGCTCTGTATATCATATAATATATATATCTATCTTCCACTACTTTGCTGAATATACGGTAGAAATGCTTCAGTGGTTATCCGTTAGGTTGCAATGCAATAAATTGAGTTTACACCATTATCCACCCGTTCAGCTCGTTCAGCCTTTCATTTAGTGTTGCGCTGTTAACCCACTCGCTTGCAAAGTCTTGTTATCATTTTCCTACCCTTTCCTTTTTTTTTTAATTTGCATTTTTCTCCACCACTCCACACAATCCACAATTTGGTATCAAACTGCACACAAGACTGATCGTGATGCAACTCGTTTTTGGCGTGGTGAGTAGGTTTCCTAAAGGGTGTTGAGAGGGAGGTAGAGGAGGGATTAGGTTCTACCCCTATCGGCCTTTTGATTATCTACGTTCGAAACAATCCACTCTAAATCCGATTGTGTATAAATAAAACTCTCAATCGCGCCTACAACCGCAGTCTCTATTAGAATGTGCAGCTGGGTGATGGTGGGTTACAAATATCATCAGCTGTTTATGTTTACCGTTTTTGTTGTATTTTGTTTTTGTTGGAAGAACTATCAGTGACTATTTTGTATTTGTAATTGCTTTCTCGCTAAATGGGGGGGTTTTTGTGTCTGTGGTAAATTTGTGTTCTCTTATACAAACAGTATCGCTAGCAGTACTCCCTATGCACACACATACGCACCCTCACACATGCACAGTTCCTTGCTCGGGGGTTAAAATGAATGTCTGTGTGTGCTATGCTTTTTTTCTCTCATATTTTAAGTGACAACAGGGATTGCCCCATTGCTTTTCCCAGACACCGGCAAGCTTCGGAGTTTTTTAAAACGATACGCACCTAACATAAAACACCTACGTCCAAATCGAAAAGCGACAGTATAATACAGACAATACACAGAGGGAGATACAGTTCGATGATGATTTAAAACACATAATACGCATTGTGCAGCAGGCAGCAGAGCATTCTTCACTAATCCTATTTAAAGCCTACGGGTTTCGCTCGCTACTGCATCCATGTTTTTTGCTTGTTTGCTTCCTGCCAAACATTCCTACAAACGTACATGCTCTTCGCGTATCACTGGCGGGTAAAAAAGACACTCTCACACACACACACACACATACACGCAGACACACATTGCAAACACGCATTCACACTCTAACGGGTTTCAGTCAAATGGCACAGACACACACGCGCGTGGGTAAAAGCGCCCAGAAGCCTTCAACCGACGGGGCGCGTTCCATTCTGCCTGAAATAACGCCTGCTGCATGCGCACCCGACAATCGCAAACACCCGACACGAACCTAATTTCTATGGCTGCTGCTGCTACCGCTGCCGAATGCTTTGCCGCACAACTAATGCTAATGCTCATTTACGAAGAGGTCGCGTTAGAGTAACGTTGAGGGATTAAAAGTAGGATCTAAACGTAAAAAAAAGCAAGCCTAAAAACGAAACGCCGGTACCCCACAGGACACGGCCCATCCGCTCCTGCTCAACCCTTTTTGCTGGCTTTGGAGTTGGCACCGGCTGCCTGGGGACCGCTCACTTCGTGTCGACCGTGGCCCGCAGCTTGGCCCGGGCATTCAGATACTCCGGGTTGATCGAGCCGCCGGTCGGATCGGTCCCGCCCGTCCCGCTGCCCCCCTTCTGCTGCTCCAGCCGCTGGGCGCGCTGCATGATGACGCGCCCGAGCTCGGTCGCGATCGTTTGCTCCGTCTGCTTGGCCAGGTTTTGGGCCGCCAGCACCTGGCGCTCCTTCTGCTTCTCGAGCGCCCGCTGCAGCTCGGACTTTTGGTTCAGGACGCTCTTGCCACTAAAAAGAAGAAGAAGAAAAACAACAAAGCAACGTCAGAGGAGTGGGATTAGAAAACGGAGTCCACGGCACACACAGGGTGGACATTGACTTACATCTTCTGGTTGAACATCATCTCGCGGTGCAGATTTTGCCGATCGATCGACTCGAGCACCGGGTTGGCCAGCTTCTTTGGTACGATCAGTCCCTGCGCGTCGGTCATGACGCTTTGGCTGGTGCTGATTGGGCGCATCATTCCCGCTCCTGGTCCGGTAGGGTGCGGCGCGTGTAGTTCGGCCGACGATGCGCGGCGTTGCTGGTGCTGGGCTGGTGCGCTCGCGTATGTGCTGTTACCGTTTGGGACGATCCGGTCGTCTAGGTTTGTTTCATCTGCTCGGAGACGGTTGAAAGAAACACACACCGAAGCACACAAAAAAAAAAAACAAAACATTAGTAGACGCGGAAGAAGAATTGAGAAGAAAAAAAAAACAGATGACTGCCAACTACCCAAAACTATTTGTATAGCCTCACAGCTAGCCGTACTTCACCTACAGCACTCTATCGCATTTAGCACAAGCTCGAGCGCACACCAAAGCAGCAATAATACCACCTGTCGCACCTTGCTCGAAGATTCGCATTTTCTCACGGATGGTTTTGGTGGGTATAAAGTGCGGACGGTACATTGTAGTCGTGCTTAGAAGGGGTGCGTATGCGGCGTGCTCTGTTGCGGATTAGGCGTAGACAAAGTTAACACACAGTATCATCAGTGCAAGACGGCCAATGCTTAGAGGTTGGGCAAATCCCGGAGGATCCGCTGTAAAGACTCGTCCGTGTTGTTAGGGTATGGGCAGGACTAGTGATGTGATCTGCAGAGCGCACCCATGACTCCGATCAGACTCCGGCTTTTGTTAGTCCGATTGCGAGTCCGGCAAAATCCGAACCACTAGTTACGCTCGCAGTCGGAGTCATCCGGCATTCATCCGGAGTTGTTCGGAGTCGCCCGGAGTCGTTTGCCGCCGGAGTCGACCAGAGTCGAAGTCATTCGGAGTCGTCCAGAGTCGATCGGACTCCAGTCCAGTACAATGTGCTTGTGATCAAGCATTTCATTTAGTTGGGTTTTTGTTGTCTTTCACTTTGCGCGTGCACTTCGTGTAAAAGCCTTTGTCTCGAAGGCCGACTCCGGCTGACTCCGACTCTAACCGACTCCGAATGACTAAAACGACTCTAAACAACACCGAACAACTCCGAACGGCTCCGGACGACTCTGGACGATTCTGAACGACTCCGGATAACGCTGGGCGGACCTTTCGGAGTCGATTCTGAAATTATCGGAGTCGGATCGAAGTGGACTCCAGATTTTTGCCAACTTTACCCATCACTAGGTAGGATGTTCTTTCAGGATTTGTGGCAGCTAAAGGAACTTCTTGAAAACTACAGAATATGGGTAAATCTCTGATTAGAGATGTCTCACACAGCCCCAATTGACAAATTCCCAATGAAATTCCGACTCCACCTATGATGCCGTACTGACTTAACCTAACGAGCCATGTGGCGGTGAAGAAGTCACGTGAGACCTCTGGTACGTCATCAATTATACCAGCATCGTGTCGCTGTAATGCATCCAGACAGCAATTAGGCTTTTTGGAATGCCTGCCAGGCACCGCATCTTTCGACGCCTGTTACGATCGTCACGAGCTCAGTGCGACCAGCGTGCAAAGTAAGTCAGCGTGCGTGCGCATTGCTGCGTACCGGTTCCGACTTCCGAGCTAAATCTCTCCGCCCGAGTGACGGAGGAGCAGCAGGCCAGGTGTATGTGTGTTTCGAGGCGTTGGTTAACTGTTACATAATCTGATCAATTTCCATCATTTTCCATCGCACATCGCCTTACTTTGACCGGCGCTGCAACATCCGCACGGTGTCGCGCAACCACAGCAAGCGTACGTGCAGGCATGGGTTTTGCCTATTTCACTGGCTGGAGACTTCACCGCGTACATTCCCCGCGTTGCGATGGATAAGCCAGCGGGGCGCTTAGAAAGGATAGTGCTAGCGAACGAAACTGCTCGTGCTAGATTTACACACCGATTGCGCCTCCCTGCCAGCCACGGGACACTCCTCCCGAGGGGACTTCTTATCAAACTCCAGACTGTTTTGGTTGCTGCCTATTACCTCTAAACAGCACGTACGTGGGCCACGCCGCGCGTACGTGGACAAGTGCTCGGCCGCAAGTGCCTAGCCAGAACGAGTTTGTCCCAACGGCATATCGCAGCTGCCGCCGCCTGTCAGCTTTAGATATATTCCCACCAGCACCAGCCGGAGTAGGTGATGCTAATAATTAGCATGCCGCTCGATTTGCAGCAGCAGAAACAGCAGAAGAGTAAATAAAGCAAACAACAGGCACAGAAAAAGGCACATCACCTGGGCGTCCTGCGTGGAATTGATAAGTTGCATAACTTTGAATCATTAATCTCCACCGTAATGCTAAAAAGCTCCTCCGCTATGCCTCTTTAACTCGGGTTTCGTACCGGCTCTTTATTTCGTCACACTGCGCCGCTCGACACCAAAGGGAGAGAGAGAGAGCACGGGCGGAATTGCAACGGGGCACGGTTCGTTATAAAACGGTACTGATAAAAATCCCATGCATAGTGTTGTTGTTTAGCATTCGCTGGCTAAATCTGGCTCAAATTTGCATAAGCGTGTTTACACCCGTGCCGTGGTGTAATGTTAAAAAAGGAAAAAAATATGTACCAAAGGGGAATACTCAATTGGTTGGAATCAAAACTGGGTGACAGTGGCAGGGGTTTTCATTTCCATTTTTTGCCCCTGGAGTTGGGAATGTTATAAGCAATAGAATAAGAGAAAATTTTGGATAATTTTTGTTTTGGCCGAAAACATAAGGACCTCAATACATTGAAGAATAATCAACAAGCCTTCTATGTTGGCTAAATATCTTCCAATTCACATGACTTCTATATTTTTCTATTGTATCAAGTAAGTTAGGGCTAGTGCATTAAACTCTTCATTTTGCTTCTTTTAACGACTTATGATTAAAAAACACTTAAAGCAGGGGTCGGCAATGTTCAGTAATTTTGATCCGAATGTAATTTTGGATACGAAACATAACAACGTTAAAACGATATTTTGATTGTACTGGATAAGTGTTGATGCACAAAAAGAACATTCATTGCACACGACTTATTGATAAAGTGACATTCTTACAGGGGTTTTCCGGGGTTCTCAGAGCTGTGGGACACTTTTTTACTAACGGGAAATGAAGATTTGTAAAGAGAATTGGACTCTATGGCACCTTTTTGGTCAAATCCCATAGGAATTTCAAATGAACTTGACCAAAAAGGGTACAATAGAATCCAATTCTCATCATAATTTTATAACTTCCCATAACAAAGAGTCAAGAAAGTGTCGCACAACTATGAGAATACTTGGAAAACCCTGTAAAAACAAAGCATTCTAACGTTAAATTGTAAATGGAGAACAAATCAATAACATAATCTGATGTAAACTGATGTTTTGCTGATAGAAAAAAAAACATCTGCGCAAAGGTACACGCAAAGGTATTTGCAAAGGTACACGCCTGCTCGCGGAACTCGAATGGCAAGTCGAACGGAAAGTGTCGCACATAAAATTGATCGAAATTTAGACCAAGAAGGCTTGATTTTTTACATCTCAAGGTGTGTTGGATATTTCAAAAGTTCCAAATACTTTAATCGATTCGAATTGATTTGAATGATTCTACTATTTTGCCGTTCGATTCGAAGTCTGCTGTTCCATTCGACTGCCGTTCGAGCCCATGATCGGGCTGAATGTCTTACTTGTTCCCCACTAAAACCGTTTGAGAAATAGCTCAATTACTGTTTTTGCTACCGTTTCAGCACGTCCTTACTTACGTACACATGTGACCAAAATCAACATCAATAGAACATCAATAGCCTAATAAAAGTTTTTACCTAGTAAATGCGGATTTGTTAACTCATTTTTGAGATCATTTTATAGGTGGTTTTGGTTGATTTGAACCCCAAAACGAATCCCTACGAAAAAATATATTTTGTTTTGTAATTTTGTCACTCCATCTTTTCGTTTGCTGCAAAATGTCCCTGTCAATGTCATTAAAAATAAATGAAAAAAAAAATTGAAATAAAATCCATGTCAGCGTCACGTACTCAATTGTTCTAATCAGAGGTGATGCTCAAACAGTGTCCAATACATGATTGGTGATATTTTAGCAACCAACGCTTGGCCAGTCACTATGTCATGACTTTTTTTACTGTGATCAATTCTGTAAAATGTCACTGACATAGTCATGACAAATTCCTACTGAAACAAAATCATATCAGCGTCACGAACGCTACTGTGATGATCAGAGGTGAGACTTAAACAGTTGGTGCGACCATCACATGCTTAGTGACACGTTGTGCAACCGCACTCTTGATCAGTCACTTGAGCGCGACATTTTGAAACCAGACCAGAGTGAGAAGGCATGCTCATTTTGCTGCTTGGGACCACACGCCAAGTATATTCCAAGAATGCCGTGATTATCACCGATGGAAAATGTGGTGACCAAGTGACGGACCAAGTGTTGGGTGCTAAACAAAATGTCACCAAGCATGTGATTGATCCACCAACTGTTTGACTCTCACCTCTGATCATCTCAGTGGTGTACGTGTGCTGATTTGAGCTTCGTTTCAATCATGAGTGTTGGTGACTGAAACAGTGGCATTGGGAAGCACTGTTCACAGCCAGCAAAAATCATGATTATGCTTGCGCCGGCATTAAGCTCAGCTTGTCAGTCAGAGTATCGGGTTTTACTCAAGCACTCGCACTTCGCGCTTCATTGAGTATCAGCAATGAAAATCAAGCTACCACGAATATGTTCATTGAATTCGGTGGTGAGTGTGATGTGATTCTCATGACATTTTGGAGCAATGGTTTGCACCTTGAAAAGTACAGTGCGAGTTTCTTCGGATTTTGAGCCGACTTGTCGATGGTGTTTACGCCGAAATATACTTTTTTGCTCTTCTTGTATGATGTAGATAGTTGAACTTCAATGAAAAAGAACATACAACATATTCACATTTTTGTTCGTACGAAAACGGCACTATCGTAAAAAATGTATCACATTTCCAAATATTCTAGAACATTCTAGAGAAGAGTCTAGACAATTGGCCCGCAGCAGCATTCATTCCATTTGTTCAATCTGGACCTTTTGCTTGAAAAGTTTGCCGACCCCTGACCCAGATAACTTACCCTTTTTTATCTCACTACCACTGTATTTACGCCCAGCACTGTACAACTTCAGTTTGCAGTCGCCGTCGTCGTCGACCTAACCTGTTTGATCAGTTGTTACACCTGCAAAACAGCTGGGTGCAAAACGAGTTCGCTTTGCGCGCTAGTGGTCGCGCCATTTACGCGCAACCATTCAAAGTGCGTTTAGGGCGTCGCGGTTGCGTCAACGGTTCTAGCAGGGTTCGGTGCCGCGCGCCAAGAGAACCAGTGTCAAAGTCGTTCCACACAAACACACACACACACACAAAAACATTGTAAGCTAGACATGACCTTGACGATTTAGTAGCGTTAGTTCATCTATTTTTGACGTGCTTGTTCCATGCTCTCGCACTCCGTGCCAACGTTTCGTCGGTTGGAGGCATCTGGATTCTCCAAGATTCTCGCTATTTCAACAACCCACCGTGGGTTTGTATCAACGGACAGCACACTGTCTACACTTTCAACTTTCCCTCGGTTCCGAAGCACGCATACGAATGGCGTACGAGACTTCCCCCGCCCTTCGCGCGTGCCTGCCATAATAGACAACACGCCGGAACATGACATTGGAAGCCATACCCAACACACACACACGAATGCGTGGGCGACAACACACCTGTGCACGTGATGAAAAGCTGCTTAAGTGTCGCAGTTAAAAGCCGGGTCGGGCGAGTGTTATTGCTTCCCCCACCCCGCACCGGGGGAGTTCAAAACAAAACAAACGCAAACACACACACACACACTAACAAAAAAAAACCGCACCAAAAACTGTGCCAAATCGCTTCCGCATTTCGTTTGTTCCCGCGGGCAATTGTGTGCCCTCCCCGCTCACGAGATGCTTCCCCTCCCCATCCATCCCTTCTCTTCGGCTTTTGCATCATAATGCACCCTTAGCAGCAGTGGCGGCGCGGCCCCGGAAGCGGATGGCCCACTTGCATAAAATTTGAGCAGATAAACGAAACCGACAGCCCCGTCCGTTCGCGCTGTTAGTGTGTTTCAATTGCCACGCTATTTCTTTTTTTTTTTTTTAGATGACAACCCTAGCTTCCCTCTTTTCAGCCCCGGGCATTTGGGTGGGAGAATAGAAATTGCCGGCTTTGATTGCCGGCGCTGTTTAATGAGCTGTCAGATTGGCTGGTTTTGGGGTTTTGGAGGGAGAATTCGGATTGTGACACATCAATCATACGATAGGGACACGGGGCCTCCCACTTACCTTACCCCTTAGCTGGGCCTGGGCGCAGAACGTAGATCTTCCCGCTGCGAAGGGTTGGCACGGGCAGAGTGTGTGTGTGTGTGTCTGATGTTGACGTGATTCCAGCTTTCACTTCTAGGCGAGGCGCCCTCTCTGCGGAGAAATGGAGAAATGGAAGAATGTGACATGAGAAACAGATTTGAAAATGCAGGGCATACACACAGACACGATTGAAAGCGCGCGCGGTTCTAATGAACCAAGGGACACGGCGAGGCCTAGAATTGGAACTGGCAGGGAGGGTGGGGTAGATACATTCTTGCCCATGCGCTTTTTTCTTTCGTTTTGGGGTCAGAACGTGTCTGTGCTGGCAGTTTAATGACTCCCGATTGGAGCTCTGTTCAATGCACGTTTCTGTGTCCGTTGATTTTGGGGTTAATGGCTGTAAGTACCCGCTGGTTAGATCATTCCTTCACTCAAAACAAGTACGATCACTCTCTGCAGTTCACTCTACCCAACACACAAACAGATTCGATTCATTCGGATAAGCAGTCTCCCCGAAGGAAACCGGGGAAAGTTTCCCTCGTCTACGATGCCCGTGATGCCCTGGTACAGCGCAACGCAACACACCGGGCCACGAGCACCATTCTCAACTCCGACTCCAGATGTTCCACCGCGGCAACAAACCGGACCGGGGCTGGGCGTTGTCGCGGCAGTACCAGCCAGTACACGGCAAGGCACAATCGCAGCGTTCTGTGTGCCGCGCCGGGCGAAAGGTTTCTTGAATTGCAGCCCGCAACGGCTGCACAGTGCAGCAGCAGTGCGCCCACCAGCCTGCATTAGGGCCCGATCCCACACGACGGGTGCAGCCGAAGAGGGAAGAAAGAAGAAACAGGTTATTATTATTATCGTCTGGGAGAAAGGAAATGTAACGCGGCAGAGGGAGAGAGAGAGAGACGATGTGCTGCTGGAGTGCATGATCGGTGCTGGAGATCAAAAGGCAGCCAGCGAAGATGAAAGAAGCATTAGATCCGGGACGGATGGTTGTTGATCTTGACGGCCGTGGTAGCGGGGAAGGGGTGGTAGCAGGGCGTTGGGAATAGTCAAGAACAGGAGCACTATTCTAAATGCTAAATATAATGCATTTAAACAGGTCTGCTGCCCCCTCCACGCGCGTCGTAAACTGGAAAGGAAACTGCAAACGGTAGTGGAGCTTGAAGATTGACTCCTTTCGATGTGCTGTAATCGAACAATGATGCTCGTTGTTCTAGCCACATCTTGCTAGAACTTTCCGATCCAACAATTCACTAGATCCGGCTGCGGCTTTGTGTTTGCCAGCGTGCACAGGCGCAGCGATTAATGTGTGTATAAACATGACATAGAGCAGAATTAAATGCGCTCAAGTACGTGAGGAACGATCCAACGTTGGTGTTTATGTTGCACATTCCACATGGATGCGGTCGTGTGTCAGCAAAAACAGGTCCTAACGTCAGCTAGTTACTGGTGTTTATGGGAGGTATTAATCTCTTCTTTAAAAAAAGATGTGACGGCATGTCCGGGATGCCATCAAACGATGCATGGAAAACGATTGGAGAATATCTCCAGGAATCTCAAGACATTGAAGTTTTAAATATAGCGAGAGGAATCCAACAGGGGCTGTATTAGATGAAACATTTAGCTGATTTCCGACAATAAAAACCCAAGAATTACCTGCTTGAGCAAGTTATTCATCGGAACATTGCATGCTCCTTGCAAACGAATGCTACTTGTGTTAGTTCCAGCTAATTACTGGTATTTACGGACGGTATTAATGTGTACTTTAAAGCGATGTGATGTCTTTCCGCCTATGTGAGACGACGCATGGAAAGATATCCTGGAAAGATCCTCTTGATATTAGACCTTGATATATAAGTCAAAGGAATACAACAAGAGCGATGGAGCTGCAAGCAGCAAATCATGTATTAGATACAATTTTTAGCAAAGTTCTGACAGTAAAAACCCAAGAATTACCTGCTTGAGTAAGTTATTGATCAGAACATTGAATGCTCCTTGCTTCAGAATGCTGCAGAATGCTATGTTAGTTCCAGCTAGTTACTGGTATTTAAGGACGGTATTTATGTGTACTTTAAAGATATGTGGCCGTATGTCTGAGACGACGCATGGAAACATCTTTTGGACAGATACTCGAAATATTAAACCTTGATATCTAGTCAAAGCAAAGCCAAAAGGGCATTGGATTTGGTACCAGAAATCATAAACCGGACAAAATCTTCGTCTAGTTTCTGATAGCAAACTCCCAATTTGCCATCATCCGCAAGCTGAGCAAGTTTACAGACTTCAGATCTGCTGGAAAGATCCTCAAGATATTGAACCTTGAAGTCTAGTCGAAGGAATGCAGCAAGGGGGTTGCATTTGGAACAAGCAACTCATGTATTAGATAACCCTTTTAGCTAATTTCTGACGGCAAACTACCAAGTCTGACCTTCATGAGCGAGTTGAGCAAGTTTACAGACGATATTAAAGTGTTCTTGAAAGAGAAGATCTCCTGGAAAGATCCACAAGATATTGAACCTTGATATCTAGTCAACAAAATGCAAAAAGGGCATTGGAGTTGGTAGCAGAAACCATTTTGCAGATGAAACCCTTAGCTGACTCCCAACAATAACCACAATGAGCAAATTATTGACCTGAACCATGCATGCTCCTTGCTCCAGGAAAAATCGTTTGAAAGCAATAATCTGTGAGATTACGACATTCTAACCCTTGCGAGGCATACCTACGCCGAGGGATACGCAAATCGCGCACGGTCTCACTGCCAGTCCGTCACTACCACACTCCAACCACCTCATCTCTTTCTCGGGCCTCCCCCGAAACCATGCATATGTAACACACGGGGCGCACACAAAGCGCATTACTCAACCACCTGATACAAATATTCCGCATCCAACCAATTAGACACGATATCGATAGGTGCTCTGCTGCCCGGCGGCCGGGCTGCTGCCTGCGCCACTCAGCACGGGGGTCTTTTGGATCGCAACCCTTGTTCGGAGCGTGATTGAATTCATTGGAAGCCGGCGCCAAGATGGTCCCAACCATTGCTACCCGCACTCTCTCCCCCCTCCCATTGGCGATCCGGAGAGTTTTCTTTTCGCGCCCGTTGGAAAACTCAAGGAAGTGTGTATGCACTCCAAAAATCGCCCGCTCACCCCGGGGGAAAGGGGAAGGAGGCTGGCTGTATCGGATGCTGCTACCCCACGCTGTGGAAGATTGTGGAATAACAGCGCCGAAAATTCAAGCGGCCAAATAGCAGCAGCACCAGCCTTCACGGTTCGCGCTCACCCAGACAATCGCCCCCCCGCAACCCTCCCCGCCACAGTGCTTTGATAGAAGGTGGTGTATCGGCGGTGTTTCCAAAAAAGGTAAGAAAAGGCAGGAAAATCTACCACAGGAAACGAGCCCGGGCCACTGGGGAAAATGGGGCGAAGCAAAGGGGAGGAAGGTAAAAAACAACATACTAAACGAACCAAGTGCGCTCGGTCTCGTGGGGGGGGGGGGAGGGGAAATAAAAGATAGATTACATGCAGCACACCTCACACAAAAGCCGGAGGACGGATGGGAACGTGAGTCGGAGATCTCATGCGCGTCTGGCTCGGCTGGCAAACGCGCTTTTTTGAGTGTTGAAAAACATGCCTCGGCCAAGCTGCTCGGACCGGGTGGTGCAGAAGAAGCTCCCTTGCCCGAACCGAAAGGGAACTGTTTTAATAATAACAATAAAAAAAAACAATCCCAGATGGAAATTAATAGCCAGCGGTCAGCTTGCAGACAGCGTAAAGAATCATCAAGTGGCGCAGCGCCCCAAGAGAATTGCCCATTGCGCGGGTAAGGTACGGGGCCAACACACACACACGCACACACACACTCACTAAACAGAAAGCCATGTTATCGTTTGCCGCAAGTGCCGAATAAAGCATTAAAGTGCCGCCGAGCCCTTTGCCAGCTGCGTCTGTTAGGTCGTATCGTGCACCAAAAGTGATGCCTCGTTGCGGAATTTCCTCGGCATCTTCGAACGGTAGCTTTTGTTCGAGGCAAAATTTGGTTGGAAGCTCTCTTGACACACTCCTCCACATGTCCCCCGGCCCAAGCGTACCCCTCCGGACAGCCGAGCAGAGCCGGTGGAATTGACAGAGTGGCGGGAGGTCCTCAAGCCACCTAGAGCTAGCAGTTGGCGCAAAAACCAACAACGCGCTGGAATGCGCAAATCCCGGTTCGCTTTCCCAGCGGGTGGTGAGCGATGGGGAACGTGACAGGTCGCGAAAGTATGAAATGACCTAGACACACACACGCACACACACGCACACAGACGGGAATGAAAAGAATGCCCCCCCCCCGCGTCCCCCGCGTCCCCCGCGTGGTGTGAAAGCGCGTTAGACACAATGTTACGCCCGGGCGTGAATAGGGCGCAATGTTCTCACGAACGAGGTCATTCGTGCACGGCCGCTGACAGCTTGGCAAGCAACTGGAAATCGGGCCCTGCTAGTGCTAGAGAGCGCTCCAGCTCCGCCCGCAAACACAATCACGCAAACGACGATAAGGCCCGCTCTGACACAGAGAGATCAGATACCACACAGACGGCTGGGGTTAGGCCTCCAATCTCCGAAACGGCATGTGACAACGCCAACAAGTGACAGATACAACAGCGAACTACAACAGCGGGAGCAGAACGGCAAAGCGGGTAGGACACCGGGGCAAGCAACTTTCGTAAGGTTATTAATTTCTCAATCCCTTTTTTGGTCGCCGGTTCCGCCGGCTGCAGATGGCTGGCGGCCGATTGAAACCGAAAGAAAATCGGCAATCGATTCCGGCAACCAGCCGCGGAAAAAACTAACCTAACTTGGAGCCTGCTCTCTAAGCGCGCGGGATGCGCGCTGGCGGATGTCTGATGCGGCAACGACGCGCCTGAAAACGTAGTAGCCAAAAAAAAAACTCAATCAATCAACTGCACACCATCTTCAGGGCCCAAAACAAGGCAGAGGTAGCAAAAACGGCACCTCGCAACGCACGCCCGAAGGTTGCCTACAATGAAACGCTGTCGCCGGATCAAGAGATCAGAAAAGCGAATCGGCCTCCAAATAATTATCGCGTTTCTTCTTCTTCTTCTTCTTCTTCTTGTTTGGGTGTTGTTTTATTGGAGGTGAATTGTTTTATACATTTCAGATGCTCAGCTCGTTTCTGTGCGGCTTTCGCTGCAGCGCAGTTCTGTTTCAGTTGGTTTCGCTGGTCTCCGATGGTTTCGACACCTCGTGCTAAAGCCCGCTCGATGTCTGAAGGGATCTGGCCTTCGCGGGCACAAACAGACCAGGGGGTTTTGGCCACACTCTTACCAGCTCCCAAAAAGGAATTAATGAGCGGAGAGTGAGAGCAACCAAAACAACAACAACAACAACAAAAAAAGACATTGCCAAAATGGTGTACCAAATTGCTCCACTGGTGATGGGGTGGTGTTGGGCATGCCGGCCACTCGCGGCGGTGCTTGAGAAAATGGGACCAAGACCAAGGTGGCTCGCACAAGTGTGGAAACCACACACCGTACCATCGCGGAAAATAGCACCAGCAACACCACGATCAAAAGCCAGCTGGAAAACGGACAAACCGACGCGAAACAAACGGTCTAATTTGAAAGGGGAGGGGGGGGGGAGGAGGTTGTGCGAGAGCTCATGCCCGAAGTTGATAGTTGCGGTTTTCAAGGCCCCGGCCAATACTTTCTCTTCCGATCGGGTGCAACCCGCACCGCAGGCAATCGATTCGGAAGTGTTCACATTTGTGCGGCTTTCCACGGAGGCGAACAATAAACACAAAAAAAAGCCTAAGCCTTCGCCCCCATGTATTAACCATGCGGACACCTCGCACCCATAAACTGTCCCAATCTCCCAATGCCGAACTCATTTCTTGTGTTCTTCTTCATCATGTTGTATTTGGCAACTCCAAACATCCCCCCCCCCCCCCACTCCCCAGAAAGATGCCAAAAAAGAAGAGAAGCACCGAACTGCCGAAGGTCTAATCGTAGCAATTGATGCAATTAGCAGTAAAGTAGTCGAAATGCCACCCGCTCCCACCGACCGGGTGACCTCCACCGGCTGCGTGAGTCGCCGTGCACGAAGTGCAGCAAGTGCAAACCCTCTGAAGGTTCTGTGTCTTTATTGTATTATAGGTGCGAACCACGCCGGTTGTGTAAGCCGGAACACCATAAACAAGATTGGCCGAGCAAGGACGGCGGTGTGTAATGGAAGAGACAACGAAGCACCGGTAGCAACAGCAAAAAATCGATTTCAAACATCTCTTCCAAGAGCGCGCGGGGCGAAAGTTGCTGCTCTGCGCGCAGCGTGAGGCGCAATAAAACCCACCGCATGGAATTTGATGCGAATGTCCGCTAAGCTCCATCATTAGCTTTATCGGATTAGTGCAGCGGCGCCACCAGGAGGTGCGAACGCTTTCAAACCAGTCAAATCGGTCCGCTGTTGAGAAGGTTCTGTGTGGAGCATCTTCGGGAATAGTCGGCATAATGTTTAGGCACCGGCAGGCTGTTCGTTTTTCAACACCAACATCCGGCAAAACAGCCCCCGAAAAACATTGCCTCCACCGTGCACTAAGTAGGCGTCGAAATTAGTGCTGGAAATGTTGAATTCTGCACAAAAGAGATTAGCGAGGCTCACTTCTCGCGTCCCGTACGCGCAATGGCGATTACAAATCGGCCCCCACGGGTGGACACACACACGCGCACGGGCCCGTTTACCAAGGACCGTTGGATAATCGTATCTGTTTACACTACAAGGCTCCCTCGGGCAGCAAACAATTATCCGCCTCAGCAGCTATCACCAAATCAAATGATTCACCCCTGGTGTTCCCCGACCCACAGGTGTTCCCCTGAGGCAGTGGCGAGAAGCCTCGGAACCGAGCAAAGCTCTACTCTAGCGGTGGGAGCTCGGTATCGGACCTACCCGGAGTCGATGCTGGAATCGATTCTGATTCCGGAATCGGCTCTGGAATCAGAATCAGCTCCGGTATCGGAATCGACCTGGAAATCGCAATTTGCTCCGGAAACGGAATCAGAATTAACTCCAGAATTGGAATTAGGCTCCGGAATGAGAATCGTTTCTTGAAATGAAATAAGAAGCGTCAGAAGCGAAACCAAACCGGGAATCTTCATGAGAATGGATCGTTTTCAAGTAAATTTGGATTCTATGAGGCTATCACTACGTAGCATCATTGGACCCAAACGCCAATTCTTATGTAGATGCCGAAACTGACCCCGATTTCGAAGAAGAATTTTGATTTTGGAGCCGATTTCGATTCCGGACCCGATTCTGATTCCAAAACCGATTCTGATTTCGGAGCCGATTCTGGAGCCAATTTCGATGCCGGAGCCGATTGCGGAATCATTTTCCGAAAACTTGGGAGCTAGCCGGAATCGATTCCGACGATAACTTAATGTTTCCCATCACCACTCTACTCAGCTGCAGCATCGTATGCCGATGCCTTAACAAATAAATTAATAAAGCTGTGGCGTGCTGTGAGTGTGTCTGTAGCCTAGCCATGCCATAAGACGGTACACACCACACAAAGTATGTCAACTTCCATACAGCGTGTGGTTGGCCGCCATTCGGCGGGAGGAAGCAATCTTCGGCTGCAATCTGGCCGCGGTGGGCTGAGATTAGAAATTGCATTACAGACCAATCTCGTACACAACGCACCGGCGGCAAAAGGCGCGCGCGCGCGCGCCCGGGAAGCAACAGCCGAACGAAATCGAGAGTGAGCGTTTGGGTGCGGTGGGTGCGCTGGTGGCAGGCAGCAGCAGGAAGGGGGGGGGGGGGGGGGGGGTGAGTAAGTAAGGGAACCGAAATTGGTTGCACGTAACGCTATGGGTGGCGAGAGTAAATTGCGGTTGGGTGTGTGTTTGGGGTTGGAGAAGCTGGTGTACTGCTGCTTGTCGCCCCTCTTCTCCTGTGGGCTCAGCCACACAACACACTTTGGTTGCGGCTACTGCTGCTGCTGCTGCGGTCCTAGAGCCATAGAGCTACACCACCATACACACATGTACAAGCGTTTTGAGACTTCCCGTCCGGTTACGGTAATACACACACACATATGGCAGAGAGGGAGAAGAGGCTCGAGACACAACTCTGAGGTTATTACCTCTCCGTATACCACTCTATCGCACACTGTGTGGCTGAAGCTACTCCTCCAGGTCACTCCTATATCCCCCCCAAACACAAAGTTCTTCTTCTTTTATGCCCAACTTATCTATTATAAAAAGATCCGTAAATACACCTATGCGATATGAGAGCCTAGAGAAGCGAGAACGAAAGGGGGGCCAAAACCTGGTCCTGGGAGGAATGATACGCCACAAGTAGACAGAGGAGCAGCAGTTGGAGATGTAGAGCGCGCGGCAATGTTGCTATTTTTGGCATTTTTAAATTATTTCAATATGCCGCCCGCCCTAACAGCAGGCTTTCGCGCCCTCGCTGGCTCGTTCGTGGTACACCACCGCACGGGAATTGATTCCAGGACTGTTGGTGTTGCGATAAGCAATACGCCTTCCAACTGCTGTATCGATCCTGTTCTCAGCGGTGTGCGAATTTTCCGAATAAAAGCTTCAGCGTTGATGCTCTTACCGGCGTACGGTGTTGGGGATAACATTGTGCGAAATGTACAAGAAAAGGAGCTCTCAACGCATAGTAAAACTAATTTCAGCCGATTGATGACATTGATTACAAGTAATGTCAACAAAAACGCCTGTGTGCGGTTGTTGTCGAATGCCGAACATATTCAATATATCCTTTCTATCTCGTTAAGCATCTTTAGGTTACACAGACCTAAAACACCAGCGAGTAGGCGTTTGGCGCCCCTATAATGGGACGATTGAGGTTATACCTCTTCAACCACACACATCGTGTGAAGTTTGGTCATTTCACCGCTCGTCAGTTTATCAGCACGTCAGGGGTTCCTGCATGGACATCCATTTGTGCACTGTGCTAGTGTCTACTGCAAACGGATGACGTTTAATTATTTATACCAGTAGAAAGTTACAGCTGACTGTGAGACAATACCACGTCCAGTGACAGTTTTCAACCACCGGTGTATTCAAAAACTAGCACAAAAGTGTTTTGTGATGTCGATGACTCGATCGCGTTCGTCTTTATGGTACAATTATCACATAAATAGTTTTGATTTATTCAGAGCTAGTGTAATTTGTGTTATAGCAGTTTTCAACTTCACTATGGCAACGTTAATCACGTCAACAAAACATTTTGGAATATAATTTAAATCGACGTGAGAATTCAACGATCCTTAGTTAGCCCGACCGCTCTTAGCATACTGTTCAATTGTATCAGTTTCGTACATAAGAGTGAAAAAAAAAGATATGAGATAGTCCAAACTGAACTAACTATCAGAAAACGAGATCTGACAGACGTATCGCACCATCCCTTCAAAGTCCAACAGTTTGTCTTCAACATATTCAACATACTTCAGACATCTGTTAAATCGTTTTCGGTGTATGGCACAACAATAAGCAATACGATCGACTATAACCCTTCAATAAGTCCTGTTCCACTGCAAAGAATATATAAACACAATTCATTTTAACTGCTCCAAAAAAGTCGAACCATTCGATTGCCCCCAAATCCCTACACGCTACCGTAACTACACCGACTGCCCTCGTGCAAGATGTTTACGAACTGCTCCGTTTCTTGGGTAACGACGTACCCCTAACAACACTGACCTCTGCTGGCAACCACCATTCTTCCCGCACTCCAGAAACCGCTTGATAACGCCCCCTCGCCAACAACAGCCCACCGGCTAGCACAAAAATGGGCCCCGCGAAGAGTGCCCCAAGAGGAAGCGCTGGGGCGAAAAGCGAACGGCAAGCAAACGGCCAAAGTCATTGGACATTTGGGGGTGGGGATGGCCAGGGCGGACATACAGCAGTCATCTCCGGGCAGTATGTTTGGGCACTGCTCCGGCTGCTGCCGGCAGAGTTGTTGCCGTGTCACGAAAACAATTGGGAGGACGGTGATTCCGTAAGCTAATGTAAAACAGAACCCCATGGCCGTGGCGCGGGCCACCGACCACCATGGCGGGGGGGGGGGGGGGGGGTGGGAATCCAAATGAAGAAAACATGCTACAGAAAGGCATGAGACCGGAGAGGCCTGCCCCGAGCCGCTTATGTCATCCGCGCTCCGGCAGCGTGTGGCCCGCGCTTACGTTACTTTCGCGCATCGCAGTGAAACGCATCGGCAAAAGAAAAGCGCCTAACCCTCCTTCGGGTGGGTTGAAGGGGCGGGGGGTGGCGAGAGGATGTGCAGCGATTTCTAGCTGGCCAAACGTATATGCTGCTGCTGCTGCTGCTGCTGCCGGCCCAACATATGTCTTGCCGCATGTATGGAGACAGAAATGCTGACACGACCGCAACCCCCCCCCCCCCCCTTTCCCCTTCACCCTATCCCTCCCTGCCACCGGCCCTAGCAGGGCAGTGGCAGCGTGTGCTCCAGTTTTAAGCACATTAAAATGTCAATCAAAAACCGAGATGACTGTACTTCAATACTTAATTTCTCTTTTGTTGTGTGATGTAGTAGATTGTTCCCATTTTGTTGTTGTGTGTGTGTGTGTGTGTGTGTGACTGCTTCGTTTGATTGTTTGCAAAGGTTCGAGTAAGGGGTTTTTTTGTTTGCTGCTCTTGGTAAGCCATAGCATCTGCCAACCATGCAAAACTGAAAAGAATTGTTCCTTCGAAATGGTCGTTTGTACAAACAAAACGCTGCTAAAACTGGCACTATTCCATCTACGAGTGGAGACATACCGAACAAAAAAAATTAAATTATACATCCCAGCGCAATTCACAGTGCGTTCCCCACGGCCCGATACGGTACAGGGAGGGACATAATAGTGAGATCAGCACACAAATCATCTTCCATCCATTGGGGAGCCAACCGGCCGGGGTAGTGGTGGGACCGTTACCCATGTTACATTGTGTTAACACAGAAGTGCTGGGGTGTTGTGTCGTGTTTTTTTTTTTTTTGCTTACTGGTGCTGCTGCTGACTCTTCTATATTTTGCAGCGATTCGCTTGCACAATCCGGCTTACAATCGAAATAATTGTACGATGCCATAATCGTCAACGGTCGGGCAACATTATTTCGATGTGATGCCTGCCCGGTTTTAAGTGTGTGTGAATAGGTGCCCAAAGCGTTTGCTGGAGTTACTCGACCGTCGGTTTGCGACCACCACAGGGGACACATCTGGGCGTGCAGACCTATCAAACGGATCGAGGTAGCGAGGTTCAGTTTGAAGCTGCTAGATTGATTTTCGAGGGGGAAACCTGGCACATCTGGTTTAATGCGTTGGGCGAAAATGGGTTTTTAAAACCTGGGCATGGGCAGCAGCCGGATCCATAACTCAACTTCCAGCTCGACATGAAAGAGTTAAATATCAATGATTCAAAGATTCAAACACAAAGTATCAATGCATTGCATCCCAGAACTCCCTTCAAGTTGACACACGCGTTACTTGCAGCGTCAAAGCAAAATGTTTACCTTTGACGCGAGTTGTGGGATTCAAATCATTGAATCTTTGTGTTTGATCTTGGAATAAAAAAAAAATAAAATGCCAGCACTCGTTCCACCCATAAATCCGCACCGAATTGATTCCCTCTTTTTGTAGAGTTTTCCCACCAGAAGCGGAAGATGCTTCCCGCGCGACTGATTTGGAGAGAAGCGGAAGAAACAGATTGTTGGCAAACCCGTACCGAATCGATAAACCATCCCTATGCATAATGCACACAGGGACAGTTCAGGTCTCGTCTTTTTTTTACATCCCAGGGCCTACTGGTGCATCATCGACAGCTCCTTTCGAACATTTCAATTACACTAATTTGATTCTCTTGTTACTATTACCATCATCATCATCATCATCATCACCACCAACATCATCACCTCCACCCTAGTGTGTCTTTGTAGTGTGTGTGTGTGTGTGTGAGGGAGAGAAGAAAAAGTAACTTCACGACCTACAGTGAAGCCAGCTTTGCTCGCTCGCCCGAAAAGCTCAGCCCGTGATGTCTGCGGGCACGTCTCGAGCGCATCCCGAGGTGAAAATGCAATTTTCAATTATAACCAGAACGGAAATTAGTTTGCTCGGCCCGGGCGCACCGCTCCCCTAGGTTCCGTAGATACCCACCCCCCGCACCGCCCACGATCCGACGCCAAAACCCAATTTCTGCTCGTAGTTGTATCTGCGTTTTTTTTTTTCTTTATCGCCACAGATCCGCCGTGGAAAGTGCACTCGATTTTCAAATCCGCTTCGAAATCGGTTCCACGAGCTGTGATGTGTGTGTGTGTGTTTTTGTTTCTCCTTTTTCTCTCTTCTTCTCTCTAGCTATTTCTCCCTTTTATCTGACTCTTTCACTCTCTCTCTCTATCTCTCATCTTGGTCTTGTCTGGTGTGCTTCCAGGATGTTGTAGGTAGGCACCCGGGAGAGGGGCGGCTGGGCAAGACATTTTCAGGCCTTTTGTGCTAGGAAATCGGATACGCGGTAGAAAGAATATTGGAAAGGTATTTTTATCACCAGGACCGCTGAGGACAGCTCAGCGAGCTTTCGCCTCGTCTGAACAACACGGCTAACTGAGGGGGGGGGGGGGGGAGATTTAAAGCCGAACTATTTCCATTTCAGAGGGCTTTTTACCCACAGAAATCCTAATCGGTGTTCTATGCCCCTCATCGGATTAAGTATTTTGGAACTGTAGCCTAACGGCGTTTTTGGGGCCTCACATCTGACATTGAAGTTTCGGTGGTTCTTCTGCCTATGGTAGATGCCGATGCTATGAGAACTTGAGAATCCTGAAGTGTGTGCTTTTGGGTACGTAAAATAAATACATCCAAAATTTTGTAGGATTAGCTTCTTCACCCTCAGACAGCACAGCGAGCTTTCGCCTCGACTGAACACGGCTGACTGAGGGAAGGTATAATGCCGAACTATTTCTATTTTTTCCAGAGACCCTAATCGGGGTTCTATGCTCTCTTCGCATTCCGTCGTTTTTTGGCACATCTCACATCTGACATTGAAGTCTATCTAGGTGGTACTGAGTTTGGTTTGAGGAAGTTTCGCTAATATAGCGTCACGTTTTAGGCGGGTCGTTTTTACAGCCTCAGCGCCAGTCTTTGGTCGTTGTGGATCTTCTGTCCTTGGTGGATCTTATAAGATATTAAAATCCTGAAGTTTGTGCCTTAAGCACCGGACTATAAATACATCCAAAATTTGTTGCGTTTAACACATAATTCTTCCTGCGGAATCGACTGTAATGCTACAAAGACTGTGCGTTAGATTCTCCAGATATTGATTCTAACCCACAACAGAAATCCTTCACCTCCAAACGATCGATTGTGACCCGGTAAGGGTAAAAGGGCGAACCTGGAGCAAAGGAAACCGACCGCAGAAGTGGCACCGTGTCGCACTTGGTGGCCAAGTATTGAACCCATGACCTTAGCCCTCCCAAGGACGAACACTTGTGGCAATGTCCGTCCGCGGTCACAGTATGGCGGTCACCGGCGTACACAAGGTTGCCCCGAAACACACACACACACACACACACTCACATACATTATGCCGTTGTTTGCGTTACCCATACACATCCTTCCTGGTTTTGGGCAGCACCCGATATCTAACCGCTCACGTCTGTATGAGTGTGTATGTGTGTGCTATTAGGTGGCAGCGCAAATGGAAAAGTACAGCGCACCACCGGAACAACGACGGAAGCGCAGCAAAATCAAATAAAAACACTACCACCATGTGAAGCACGTCGTCGTCGTCGTTTCGTTAAATCACATCATCCATCCATTGCCCGCTTATCTTCATTGCCCGCTCAGCGGTAATGGTGTGTGAGAGTGTGTGTGGTCGGTTTTGTTGTTTCTGTTGTTGTTGTTGTTGTTATTTTTTCGTTTTCTTCTTCTGCTGAAAACAGACAGAAAAACAACACAGCACGCGCAATGAGTGCACAATCTATAGTTAGATGTATGTGTGTGTGTGTGTATGATGCTCTCTATAAAAGATGATGTGGTACGTGAGATGCTGCGCTGCTGGACCGGTTCTACGCTACACCGCGTAGTATTGAATGTTTTTCGTCTTACAGGGTTCGCTGCGATTCAATGTACCATTTGCTGTCGCAATCGTTTCGCGGAAACAAAATATTAATTGTTGGCTTGAAATGTTCTTTAAATTTTGTGGGTAGTACTAGCTTCTACCGTCAATTGTTAACACTCTTCATGACAATGCACCTCTGAAGCGGTTAACTTTGTTTGATTTGTTGCAAAAATGTCTACAATAGTTCAATATGATATTTATGTTATTTTCTTCACAATCACAATTATTTGGTGACTAGACAACATTTGGATTGGCTTTTAAATACAGCATTTAAAAATATATCCAGCAAACCCTGTAATAAATCAAACACACATACGTAGCGAGGCACTTGTGGTATGCATTTTTAGTTGAAAGTACTTTTGAGTGTGGAAATGCCAGGAGCACGGAGGCAAGGAAAGCCCTACCGAAGACGTAAATGATGATGATGGTTACAGCTCGTAAACTTATTAAAGGAACAAGGGAGACTGAGAGAAAGAGAGAATCTACAGGAACAATGAGGAACAGAGATAGTACAATACAAAAAAAAGGATATTCAGCGGGTTGTGAAGACAACAAAGAGTGTGTGTGTGTGTGTGTGTGTGTGTGTGTGTGTGTGTGTGTGTGTGTGTGTGTGTGTATGTTCCATCCCGTACCCCATTCGATATCGTTTTGCCCCTCTGTCTCGTTAAAGGATCCCTCCAGCATCCACGACACACATACACACTCACACAACACACACACACACACTCGTACATGCAACGCCATACGCGTGCGTACGAGAAGGTTAGTTTCCGGGGGAACAGGGGGTAGGGGAGGCCACCACTGTCCATGAAACGTCCGAGTCGGAAGCCAAAAACACAAACAAACGCGCCTCGGCATCGGGAAAGTCGCTGAACCCGACACCCCGGACGAATCGACCAGCATGGCAGGTTGCCGCCGCCGCCGCCGCCGCCGCCATTCCAAGATGACGGTGCGCGTACGGGAACCGTTCAAAAAACTGCGTGTAAGTGACCTGTGTATGTGTGTGTGTGCGCGCGCGTTTTTTGTCCGTGTGGCATGCGCAAGGACAATACAGATACACGAGCACACACAAACACACACACACACACACACATACAAGTACACATATTAGAGTAGTGCAACGAAAACAAAGAACCAAAACGAACGGCGCAGAGAACGGAACGGGGGAAACAAGAAAGAACGCAAAAAGCGCGATGCGTTCGATTTTTGAAACGTTCTTGAAGTTTCGGTTTCCGTTCCGGGGGGAAAAAAAGCAAGCAGAATGTACCAAAAAGAAAGAGAAAGAAAAAAAAATATGTTAAAGCCAAAACTAAATGCATTTTTTTTGGTCAAACAATCACTTAAATCCCCTACCCTTTGCTGGAGGAAATATTTCATTACAAAACTGTTGGGTGATTGATTATTTCCCGGGATGCCAGGTCTGCCGTCCGACTGTGCGAATTTGTTTACGTTTGCTATTTATTTCCCCCCCCCCCCCGTCCACACAACGCGCGCGCCACATTCCAACGATGTCAACGGGTGTTCCCGCGGGGCAAAAGAAAACGGATAACACATTAGATTTTTTGTTTGTTAAGGCAGAAGGTTGATTACGACGGTTGATAGTGACCGGGGCGAGCGCTGCGCTGGAGAATTGGAGTTTTTCCTCCCTCCAGGGCGGGAAGTTGTTGAATAAGTGTGGCCGAGTGTGAGTGTGTGTGTGTGTGTGTGGGTTTTAAGCGCCAACAGACAACAGATAGTTCTCCCCCGCTGAGGAGACGTTTTTGTTTTTTTTTTCAAACACACTCTCGTCACCATACACTCAAGCATGCATTCAAACTAAACTACAATCTTAGAATCGCACACGCACCTGCAGGAAAGCACGTTGGTCTTTTGTTTTGTTTTTTTTTCCCTCTTTCTCCACTGCAAACAACACCACGCAAAACGTTAAGCGCTCTGTAACGTGTAGCTGTGTAATTGTGGCCCGTCCGTTGGGTCGCCGCACTATTTTCGGTTTACTTTAACTTTGTCGTATCGAGCGAAAGCGTCCGACCGCTTCGAATGCCGCCTGCGAACAAGTGTGCAGCGTGGTTTGCCGTTGCCCCGTGTGATCACAACAGAGCGATGCCGTTGGCGGTGTATGTTTCTTTTTTCTCTCTCTCTTTTTCACTATTTTCGTCCCTCTCTTTCTCTCTATTTCGCTCTTTCGCTCTCCTAAGCGTGAGCGACGAATGCGAGCAAGGGAAAGAGGCTGAGCGATCGCTGGAACACTGGCTGGAAATCACGGCACCCAGTGCACGAGCGAGCGTGCTGTACCCAGAGCGGAAGAGCGGGATAACGATAAAGCCTTTCTATTTGCGAGTTTACACTGCGGCGTTGGAAGCGTAAGAATGCCGTACACCGTGTACACCGGTAACAGCAAACAGGATTGATTTTCGAAATGTTCAAACGAATACTGTTTCTGTGGAGGTTGCATGTGATTCTTTGTATAAGAAATTTTAAAAAAAAATCATGTTTTGATTGACGATTGAAGATTGACGAAGTTATGATGATTCAGAAACACACAAAATCGTCTTGATAATACTGTTTTAAGTGTGTATTGTTTTGCAACATTCGCTATAAAACTGAAGTTGAACTAAAAATACGCAACAGTATCTCAACATCTACCTGCATGAGATAAAGAGCAGCCAACGGAGCTTGAAAATGTGATATATGGGTGAATGGCAACGCGTAACGCATCAGACACATGATTGACAAGTTAATGATATGATAAGGGCAATCATACTCATAAGTATGCAAATCATGTGAGGGAAACAATACGAAAAAAAACTATTGTACCTGTGTTGGCATAGAAAAGTCTGTTTCTTTACAATATTATCTGCAAATCTGAAACTTATAAAACTGTAGTACCGAGCAATACATAAAGCATACCACTGCTGCAACCTCGGTCATATATCATGTTTGAACCATGTGGAAATTGAAGCTGTATGTACAGTAAAAACAAATGTAGCAGGGTCTTTATTAACTTTTAGTCGAATATCTTCTCTTTGCATTCTCTTTGGCTTGTCGCTTGTTGTCCCGGCGTTTCTAGTTTATTTTGCCCGATTACAGGGAATAGCAATGCAATTTCCAAGTGACTATAAATTCCAGGTTTCTTTAAAGAGAAACTCATACTAAACTAGAACAGTTCATGAAACTCGCCACGAAATCGCTACCAATACAGTAAATAAAACTGATTCGATATTGATTCCTGAAAAATGCGTCCGTTCCAGTTTCAGTCTTGGACTTATATACAGCAATTATCCGCAGTACGCGATACTCGATATACGCGAATTCGCAGTACGCGATTCTTCTAAATTTGACAGCTCCATTTGTTTTTTGCAAATATTTTAATTATTTGAAATATTTTATGCTCTTTTTGAATTTCCTTAGTGTTCTTAATGCATTTTGCATTAAATTTGTGCAAAAGATACCTGTTTTATAACAAAAAACTTCAATGCAAAACTCTGTGACGCTATATTTCAACCCTTGAACCGGTAGTGTAAACTATTTTTCCATAGGAATCCGCTATACGCGAAAACTCAAGATACGCTATTGCGCTCGGTCCCGTGCGATAGCGTATATCGGATAATGACTGTACTGAACCTATCTAGATGCCAATATTTAAACCTTACTGGTAATGAATCTGATACTGAACTCATTTCGTTATTAATACCGATTTTAAACTAATATTCTTTTTGAAACTGATTCTAAGCCTACGCCAGATATGAGATTGCTTTCAAACTCACAGCGTATATTAAAACGATTTTGAGTCCATACCAATCATGAAACTGATCCCAAACCCATGCTCTGCCCCTGTAACTGATGCGGAAATCATACTGATCTTGAAATTTTTACTAAACCAATATCGATCTAGGAACAGATACTGACCCGACACTGGTCCTGAAACAGTTTACGAATCCATATCGGTCTTGTAACTGATGCTGAAATCAGAACGATCCTGGATTAAAGTGATATGGCTAACTAGGTAGTTCTTACGAGAAATTAAAGAGTCAGTTATCCGTTACATTCGCCATGGTGGACGAAGACATGCGTGTAGACATATTTTTGAGTTTTATCTGTGTTTTTCTAGAAATTCCTCCTCAGTTTTCGAGACAAAATTGTTGACCTAATTCTTACGCTTCAGGTTGATTAAGAAATTCTCGATGAGACGCAGCCGTTAAATCTCCTCAAATGATTACTGCGAGTATTGGCGTCATTGCGTGTAGCTCCGAGAACCAGTGGACACGATGACATGTATTCCCAAGTGCCACAAATTCAAACGACCACTAAACGGGGTCTAAACGACTCAAGCTCTCAATCCAAGTGCAATGTAGAAAGACTTCGTTTAGCAGACGGCAAACGACTAATGCATTCTAAACATAGCAAAAAGCTGGTGGCGCCATCTGTTTATGGGATACTCAACCTGTGTTAGCTTCCTCACTTAGAGAGCTTTCTCATTCCCTCTGTACTGTTGTATGGTTTCGCATTGAAGTTATGCATCGCTAGAACTAGAACGGCGATACGATTGCTTAAATACTACACTTCAATGTAAACCACCAGCACTGTAGCAACTGAGATTTGAATGATGGTCGTTGGTGCCGATACCCCCATATCTGACCACACGACCATTCATATAGATTTTTGCTCGGAAAGTTAGGAGGCTATATAGGTCATGATAAGATAAATCTTGTCGAAACACATTACAAGAAAAGGACAACAATATAATGATGAGTTGTAATACACCATCTATTGAGCGAACCAATCAAGCTATCGAGCTTTCGGTTTTTTTTTCTATGGATATTTGAATTTTCCAGTCGACTAAGATTAATCTGAAGCGCTTGGGTTGTCAGTCAGAGCCGTCGGACATTGAAAACCGGGCTCGAAGCTCTTCTTTTTTTTTCTTCTTCTTCTTTTGATGTGTGACCAGTTTAATCCCCGTATGACGTTACTGTCATAATCAGGAGCATGCTTTCATTGAAGTTTAGACCTATATCTATTTTCCTCTTTTCTTTTACCGTATTTTATTTGACATCGTTACCACAGATATACTTTTTCTTATTTACTTTTTGGTTTTTCTTTTGGTATTTTGTTTTTCTTGTTGTCTCTTTTTTTCTTCTTTCCCATTTTTTTCCTTCATTCCTCCTTTTTTAAGTTGCATTTGTCCAAGACCTTTTTATTTTTTTGAATTTTGTATTGGAGGGATTCTATTTTAATTCAAAAGCCTGTTGGTATCTCGAATCGCTCTCCGGTCTGTAAGGCTAGTTGTTTGTATGGTTGCTCTGTTTTTTCTAATTATTTAAATTTTTTTATTACTATTTTTATGATGTCAAAAACGACAAACGAAAAAGCTACCCAAATAGCCAGAATTGCTTAAGCAGCTCGTTTTGGCACGCTAAAGATCGCTGCTCTAATTCGCCTTTTGCAGTAGATAAACAGCATCAAAGTTCTATGTGGGTCTTTCAAACAGCGCCTAAGCAGCTTCCTTATGCCTCGATGCCAGGGATTATTTTTCTTTGTGTTTTATTTTCAAGCAAGCGTCAACGATGAAATAAACAACAAGATTTGTCTCGTTTAAACATATGTGTATATTTTTTAATCCTTTGTATTGATGAATTACACAAAATTTTACACAATTTACTGATAATTTACAATCACTTCACTCTATATTCATTCTTCAATTAACGAATCTAACTTGTGCAGCAGCAATGAGATTATTGCCGGCGTCCGTCTTTGACACTTTGACAAGAGCCGCCTTGTATCGATGTCATGCATTAAAAAGCTATAAAGTTCCACCAAGTTCAGTATCCTTTCTTAACAAGCCTTCAAGTTCCATCATGAACCCTACACATAGTGCTAATCAGCCGCAAAGTTCCAAACAGTACCATGTGCCTGTTAAAAAGCTCCATAGTTCCGCAAAGTACCGTCTATCTCTTAATCAGCCACAAAGTACGACATCGGAACGATTTTTCGTTAAACAGCCCTAATTCAGCTATAAAGTACGAGCTGGCTATTTGGGTATCCATCACTAAGATTTTTGTTTAAAAAAATTGAGGCTTTCTGGGTTCGTCTGATGCAGTGGCAATTGCGGCAGTATATGCTCATTTGCTTTTGTTTCGTGTATATTGCTACAAAAAAACGGCAGAGCACTGCCTAAGCGGACCCGCCTGCGTTCGACGCGACCCGATCCGCCCAGAACTGAACTCGCCCCTCTAAACCGAACGCTCCGACAATGCAGGGCTAGCGGGGGAAAAATGTGCGTTTTGGTGTTGTTCGTTCGCCCTCAGTCCCGGTTATGCCAGACCGACTCATATCCAACCTGTTATCAGCGCGGAACGAACACGCGAAAAACAATCAACATTCGGTCGGTGTAATGCAGGGTGGCTAGCATTTGTTTGTTTTGTGTGTGTGCGTGTGTGTGTTTGTTTTTTTTCATTTATTTTTACCTCCTTTGCATGTGCAACGAAAGGCGAAACAAACAAACAATACAACACCGGCCGCCCAAACAATAGCGCGTGTGGCGGGATCGAGTGTCTGATAGCGAGGGTTGCAACACATTGTGCGTGTACGTGCGTGCGTTTTTTTGGGGGCATTGATCGGCCATCAACACAAGGGCAGGATGGTGGACACGAGCGGCCACCGAATGCCGCCCGACGACGAGGTACCGGATCGCTTTTACGAGCTTTGCAACGACTGGGCTGAGCGGTTAAGGGACGAGAAGCTGCCATTCACCCGGCTGGCGCTCATCTGCAAGGTGTGTATGGCATGTGCTGCATCCTTTAC
This sequence comes from Anopheles coluzzii, assembly GCF_943734685.1. Classification (NCBI taxonomy): domain Eukaryota; kingdom Metazoa; phylum Arthropoda; class Insecta; order Diptera; family Culicidae; genus Anopheles; species Anopheles coluzzii. The sequence continues at coordinate 12,067,259 of NC_064669.1, forward strand.
CACCACACACACACAGTCATGGTTGATGGTTGTTTCTTTTTTGCTTTCTCTTCGTGTGCGGCTCTGTAGGAAATCTGCAACACCGTGGGCCGGAAGGCTGCCGCCGCACGGTACGGCGCGATCGACCTGGCCGATGTGCAACCGAGCCCACCGGCGACGCTCGATCCGGCGGCGCTCGACACGTTTGCGCCCGAGCTGCCGCCCATGGTCGTGGCGCGGCGGCTGCTGGCCCACCTGCTCGATGGGAGGAAAACGCACAGCCAGCGGAAGATCGTGGCCAAATCGTACTACAACGTCTGGTGCCAGAATCTGCTCGACGGCGCCCCGCTCTACACGATGTGGGGCGTGCACGATCTCGCCGACCCGGACGACAACAGTGTCGCGGTGTACGGCATGCTGCACTCGCGGTTCCTCACGCCGCTGCAAACCGTACCGGGCCTGGCGGGTATGGTGGCGGAGCGCAATCTGGCCCTGTTCCTGTCGCCGGCGGCCGGCTACACCCGCTGGTTCAACACCGCGTCCGAGAACGTGCTGGCGATCGCGCGGCACGTGGGCCCGCCCGGCCTGTACGGGCACGAGCGGCCCGAACGGTTGTGGCACGTGGCGCTCACCAACCTCGAGTCGCCGTACCATGGGGCGCGCGAGTACATGCTGGCGCTGCTGAAGCTGCTCGTACGGGACGAAACGTTCGCGCACCGCACCGTGCGGCCCGAGTGGGCCCGCTGGTCGTGGCTGGATCGGAACAAGTTTCACCTGCTCGCCCTGCTGCTCGAACGCTACCGGTGGGAGAAGCTGCGGGATGCGCTGCCGCTCACGGAGCAGCAGCTCGGCGATGGGCTGCGACTCTCGCTGCGCTACAAGCATCTATACGCGGGCGGACAGACGCTGGTGCGGCTGCTCTACACGAACCAGCACATGGCCGACACCGTGTACGGGCTGGTCGCGCGCGTCATCCTGTCCGAGCCGGCCGCGATCGTGCAGACGATGGTCAAGTATTGGTTCAGCTTCTTCACCCCGAAATCGTACCGCACCGTGTACGAACGGCTGGCGCTGGACGCAATCCTCACCACTTTCGCGCAACGTCCCGGGCCGACCGACGGAGACACGCTGCCACCGTACCTCTCCACCAACCGGTACGAGAAGCTGTTCCTGCTGGTGTACCTCTTCCGCCAGCAGGTGCAGTCGAGCGGCGTGCTGCAACCGCTGCTGGTGCAGCTGTGTGCGCTCGCCGAAACGCTGCAGCCGCTGGCGCCAGCCACACTCGACCTGCTGATCTGCTCGCTCGGCCACTATCTGGTCGCTTGCGGGGCGACGGGCCGCATCGAAACGCTCCAGCACATGGTCGCGCTGACGCGCCACGTCCAGTGCGCGATGGAAGCGCCCGGCCAGATGGCCACCTGCCGCACGTGCGTCACCGTCTGCCAGCGGCTGCTCACACATATCGCCACCACACAGCAGGAGCAGCACCGAACCTTCCCGCTCGACGCGCAAGCACACCTGGCCAAGTTCATGTCGTACGACATGTACGATCGCTACCTGCTGCCCGCCGGCTCGACCCCGCTCGACTACCAGCCGACCGTGACGGCGCTCCGGCTGTTTGCCGCCTTCGTCGAGCAGTGCTTCGAGTTTCCCACCACCAGCCCGTACGTGCTACAGATCCGCGCGAACGGGGCGGTTCGCTGGATCGGTCCGCTGCTGCCCGCCACACTGCCACTACCCGAACTCGGCGCTTCCTTCCGCTCCATGGTGTACGGGCTGCAGCATTTGCTGCGCAGCGACTTCGACGACATACGCGCGATCACGCTCACCATGCTGTACAATCGGGCCGGCGCGTTCTGCTACGATCCGCGGCTCCAGAGCCAGCTGGCCACGGTGCACTCGGCGGCGGCGGCGACACCGGACGCCCCGGACCAGGTACGCACCACGGTGCGGCTGCTGCTGAACGTGACGCTCGCGCGGCTTGCCGCCGCCCTGGACGACCACGAGCGTGACTTTTACGCGTCCGTCCTAGCGGCGGAGGAGGATAACCCGTCCGGCCAGCTGCACCGGCTGATCGAGCGCTGCACCGAGGTGTGCTTCGGGTTTGCGGGACCGGCTGGCGGTTCCTCCGTGCTGGGCGGGGACGATCTGCTCGATGCGCACTGCTGCCTGGACACGGTGTGCGCCTTCATGCTGAGGTCGCTCGGTCCCACGCCGCCCGCCGACCAGTGCATCGTGCAGACGAACTTCCGGCAGCTCGACCGGTGCCTGGAGCGGCTGCTGAACCAGTCGGACGTGTGGCGCCGGACGCGCACGGTGGCCGATGACGCTGAGGAGGCTGGATCGTCCGACTGCTTGCAGGTTTCCCTCGCCAAGCGGAAGATCCAGGTCGCGCTGTGGAAAACGTTACGCGTAAGTTGCATCGTTGCTGCTTCATTTAGCTGCTCAGCGGTTTAAGAGGGTTTGGCGATTGAATTCGTATCGCAGCAATTGATTTTTGTCCGCTAGCGAATACCTTTCTTATCCGTTGCAACATTATCTATCCCCGGGGTAATCACAAATTTCGAAGCCTTGCTAGAGATCGTATCCAAAAGCAAAAACATGACGTTATATCAAGCACTTTTATGGACAATTTTGGCTATTCTGCACCGTTAGCTCAGCATCAATAGAAAGGATAGGCTTTGGCGTATTTAACATCATTTTCATAGTCTTGAACCAAAACTAGTGTTGGATAAATTTGATTCAGATTCATGAATCTAAATGAATCTTTGCTATGAATCAATGAATCTGAATCTCGATTGGAAACATTCATGAATCTCAAAAGATTTTTATATCTCGAAAGATTAATTAATCTCAAGGGATTCATAAATCTACACCAGCGATGTCAATTCATTTCAACCCCGCAGGCCAAAATGCCGCTGAACATAGTGGCTCAGGTCACAGCCTAGTTTTTATTTATTTATTTATTTATTGAAGATTACTTTGCAACCGTTTAGTTAGATTAGTTACGTTACAAAAGTAAAATCTTTGATGTAAAAAAGAAAAAAAATAGCTGTAGTAGATTACTTTCGATTGGTCAAAGCCCTTGGGCTCTATTTCCAAAATTTGCAAAGTCTCATCGCAACTAACTTAGAACATCATAGTTCTAATACAAAGAAGTAAATTTTGAAAAATAAAGTTGATATTGGTGTCATTTTGATTATCAATATCAATATTAAAGTACTAAAGTACTAAATATTAAAGTACTGGAATTAAAGTAGCGAATTTCTACTTTTGATGCTGTCTAAAGTACATAAACTACAACAGGACTCTCCAGTCCAGTTCAGATCTTCATTTTCACATTTTCAAAAAAGTGTGAAAACTTGCGTTTTTAATTCCTATTGGCTGAGTGATTTTGTTACTTTGCACAAGTCTTTTTCTTATAGTAATTGCTTATTTGGTTGCCAAGTATCTTGATTGATGGCTTAACAAAAAATGTAATGTTCCTGAACTACATACTACATACATACTACACTGTCTTACTCATTCACGATTTTGAATGCGGTTGATACTAAATCGTGAGTTGTTTCTGTTAAGAATTGTTCGTCAAATATTTGTTGCTAACAAAATTTAATCATCGGAAAGGGTTTAACACAGTTTACATTGACCTTTTTAAATCATTCTGCTAAAATTGTGCGGAATTAAAAGTCTGAACTTCATCAAAATAACTATGTTTGATATTCCTTCTAGAACTAAAACAGTTTTTGCAATTCTTATCTTTTTTATGCATACATGCATAGAGCGAAAGTAGAAAAAACTGACAAGGTTTTATGACGATGCATGGTCTGATAATTCATATAGAAACCTGCGGAGTTGAAAATTTCTTCATAGTTCAGGAGTTCGAAATTGACTGACATGTACTATAGAAGTATAAATGCTCTATAAATAAATTTAGGCTCAAGCGGTCGCGGGCCAAACCAAAAGAACTCGAGGGCCATCAGTTTGACATCTCTGCTCTAGACTTTCAAAGAGCTTACAGGCTTTTCCAAGACACTTTCGAATGTAAACATTGTTTTTCGCCGCGCGCAAGACATTTTTCCACATCAACTCGTATATTTCCTTTTCATCATCATAATTTTTAATTTCTGCAGTATGATTTTCAACGCTTCAACGGTCTGTTGCCATCGTTTTTTCACCGGGATTTGAAGCCGGAATTCATCGCCCGTTGACCGTTGAAAATCGCGCTGAAGAAATTACAAATTATGCGATGATGGAAATGGAATATCAGATTGATGTGGATTAACATCTTGCACGCGCTTAATAACAACGCAAAGCTGGCATGTAGCATGTGGTTTAATAGTTGTTTAGGGGCGGCACCCTAATGTCGGTCTCCTCATATTTTCACCCATTGTCTAACTTTGAGGCTTACTGGACAGTGCGCAAATCATGTTTCGAAATAGCACTTTCTTGAGGCCAGTTTAGTCTGATACACCTGTGGTTGGAACGTTATAAGTTACCTAAACAACTTAGTAGAGGTGAAAGAGACCATAACGAGGTCTAAACTAGTGATGGATAAAGTTGGCAAACATCTGGAGTCTACTCCGATAATTTCGGAACCGACACCGGAGTCGTCAGGAGTCGGCCTTCGAAACAAAGGCCTTTTTACGAAGTGCACGCGCAAAATGAAAGACAAAACAAGCTCAACGAAATGAAATACCTGATCACATGCACCTTGCACAGGACGGGCCGAGTTGACTCCGACCAACTCCGATAGGCTCTTGACGACTCTGAATGACTCCGGACGAAATACTCCGGACGACTTCGGATGACTCCCGACGACTCCGGACGACTCTGAACGACTCCGAGCGGAACTAGTGGTTCCCATTTTGCCGGAGTCGGAATCGGACTAACAATAGTCGGAGTTGGATCAGAGTCGTGAGTGTGCTCCAGAGATCACATCACTTGTCCAAACCCTCTTTATACATGTGAACAACAACAAGAGTTAGGATTTATCAACGACAGCTGATAACTGACCCGGGATGTACCGTTGGAGGAAATTCCTTTAGGGATTAATTTCGACAATACGGCCGGGTCGTAATCATCAATCAAGTAAACAAGTTGTTGTTTAAATGTTCAAAGAGGTTTTGGATCTCTTAGGGTCTCTTTCGCCTCACAAAAGTAAAAAAGTAAATGAATAATTGATTTTTGTCATTTTAAATACAAGAAATCAACTCTAGACTAAGAGCAACCAATCAATCAACAATTTGGTGTGTTGACAGTTAGACCATTCTGTTGAAATCAATTACTTCTAGGCTAGAGTGTTCGTTGTGTGTACAACAGCAAAAAAAACGATTTAGCTTTTCCAAAATCAATCGTAAACCCCTGTACTTATACCGTTGACTCGTTCAAAAGCTAACTTATAACTAAACATATTCCTTTTCTTGTGTGCGTTTTCTGCAGGCGCTGGCCATCTTTTTCGAGCAGCACGCGATCCGGATAATGGACCGGCAGGTCCGGTCAGCCGGCGAGCAGCTGGACGTGTTCCGCCAGGAGCTGGAATCGTTGGTCGCGATCATGGTGAGCTGCTGCCACCGGGGCGCAATCGAGGCGACCGGGCTCAGCCTCAGCCGGGTCGTGCGGCACGCGGTGCAGCTGAAGGAGCAGGACCCGACCCTGCACCGGGCGGTGAAGCAGGTGTACTGCCGGTGGCGCGACTACGCACCGGCCAGCCCGGACGACTTCCGGGAGAACCGGGGGCTGATCTGGATGCGGCACTGCTTCCTGCGCCACGATACGACCGACCTGCGGGAGGGTTCGCTGCTGCGCGACCTGCTCCACCACAAGCTGAAGCTCGGCGAGTGTGCGCTCTACCACGAGCGGGGCGGCCAGCGCGTCACGGTGGAGGTGCTGTGGCTGCACCAGCTCAATCTGATCGCGCGCGAAACCGCCCTGAACGAGTCGATCCTGCCCCACCTGGACGAGCTGCTGATCGTGGCGCTCAGCCACATCCGCTTGCCGCGATGGTGCGTGCGCAATGCGGCCCTGCAGCTGTACGCGTCCTGCGCCCAGAAGCTGACCGGGCAGGGCCAGCAGCAGTGCGATCCGGGCGCCGACTGGCCGCCGGCCTACACCGCGTTCGAGGAGGTGGCCTGCAAGGCGACCCGCACCATCCGCTACATGATCCGCCAGCTGGACGGGATGCTGCCGGCGCCGACAAACGGGTACCGACGCAGCAAGCGGCGAACGCAGCCCGACCACTGCCCGACCATACCGTTCCAGCTGCTGGTGCTCCAGTTCCTGTCCAAGCTGGAGTACCGCGGGTACGGCCAGCATCACCACCCGGAGCCGGTCGCACCATCCAGCGCAACCCCTTGCCCGCCCCACCTCGAAATGGTGGGCAAGCTGCGCGCGATTCTGTGGCAGCTGTTGGGCCACGAGCACGATCTGGTGCGCAAGCTGGCCGCCCGCTGCTTCGCCCAGCTGCACGACTACGCCACCGAGCTGCCGGCCCTGCTCGACCCGCTCGTGCACGAGCTGTTCAGTACGCGCGGCAGTGTCAACTTTCGCCACGGCCTGTGCCGGACGGTGCTGGCCTGCGTGCAGCGCTACGTCACGCTGTGCCGCCACGTGCAGCGGGACGAGACAGCCCGAGCGAGCCAGCGCACGGCCACACTGCAGCGCGTCCGGGAGATGGTGTCGCGGCACTGGCACCACGAGACGAGCGGCACCGCACCGTTCCGCTACCGGTCCGAGCTGCTCGGGCTGCTGCACTATCTCGGGTTTGCGCGCGACAGTCCCATGCTCGAGGCGCTCGTGCTCAACCGCACCGCGCCGAACGCGTTCGGGCAGGCCGTGCTTGTGATGCAGCTGAACCAGCTGTACGGCGGTGCCGCCTGCACGGTATCGCCTGCCGGCGTCGTGTCGATCGACCCGGCGCTCATCGATACCGGCGAACCGTGCGCCCAGTCCACCGCGCTGCCGTACGAAGTCAGCCTGGAATGGGACCGTGAACTGGACGCGCTGGAGGCGGCCGAGGACGACTGAGTGTGATGGGGGGGGGGGGGGGGGGGGGGAGAGAGGATGCGCGGCAAATGGAAGCGCAACTAGCCCGCGGCATGGGCAGGAATGAAAGACAGTCAGCGAGCGAGCGCGACCTATTTTAGCTAAAAGTGAATAGTTTTAAATTTGATTTTTTGAACAGTTTATACACAGCCACCACCCCTACGCACCACCATTGATTGGGGGGGGAAGGGTGGGGATCTGCCTAGGTATCATCATCCTTGACACGAAGTGTACCGGTTTCCTTCTTCGCGCTTGAAAAGCGCGAGATGGTGGGGGAAACACTTTTATCGCAATATTTTCGACATTAAATCACGCACGCGGCCAACTCCGGCGTAGAGTGTGTAGCATATAAAGGCAGGTCCTGAGCAAGGAGAGCAGGGAGGGAGTGGCGTTATATTGGAGAGTAATAGACCGCTTTGTTTAATAGACCTTTTGTCGGGCAATTATTAGCCAGAGTGTTCGAAGTATTTCGTTCGATTTTGTGTGTTTTAATGTGTGCGGAGGAATTGTTGATTTTTGTTTTGCGCTAACATTTTACGCGGCATTACAGTGACAAGCGCTCCAGCATGCCAGAACCGATAGAGTACCAGTGTATAGTTTCTAGTGCATTAGGTGTATGATTATGTTCTTTCTTTCCTCTAATTGTATCATACAGTTTCCACTAGCACGCGCGCACGTGCGCCGTAAACCTATTACGTATTTATTTAGGGCCACCGATAGGTAATTAAAGGTGGACGAAAACATACAAAAGAACAAACACTCAATTGCAAACGAAAGCTAGTAGCATTTTGCCTTTGTTTTTCAGACCGATAAAACGCCAACCAGCCAGAGTGCATTTTTGTGTTTTTGTTTTTTTGTTTTTGTTTTGTCGTTTCTTACTTAAACGTACTTAATAAATTTCTCTTTAAAAAAAAAATTAAAAAAAACAACTCATTACCTTCTCACGTGTTTTCTGATACTGTGCGGGCTGCTGCTTCGCAAACGTACCGGCGGTTTGTTTGTCTGTATGACTTTATTAATATTTCTTCTTACACTAAAGTATAAACACTTCCCACAACATCGTTAGCGATTAATGGAACAATGGACGCTTTGCTGCACTGCTGCTGTTGCTGCTGCTGCTTCGTCTGTAGCGACGAACCTGGCTTTATTGTTGTAATTGTAAAATATGTTTTCTCCCCTTTACCACTCACTATTGTTCCGATTGCTCAGTCTAAATCCATTCCTGTTGGTGTTTTGGGCAGTTTTTTGCACATGGAGCTCACACACACACACACACACACACACACTGCTGCTGCCTCGATGTACGGAACAATGTTGTACGTGTGCTTTCAGACGGAAAAGTGCGGATGTATTTTTAAGTATTGGCTATTATTAAGATTAGCTTAACATTTCAATAGGAACCAAACGAGAATGATCTGTGTGTCGGTGTGTATGTGGCTGGTATTGAATTCCACGTGCTTTAAATACCTTGGGTTACGTTGATGTTTAAATATCTTTCGCAATTTAAAACAAAAAAAACATTTTTACAGTTTATACTAAGAAAGCGTCAGCATGAGAGGAGGACCGAGGAGTCAACCCTTAAGGCACACACACACACACACGACTTCTGGGCACGCCTGCTAGTGGCAATTGCTTTTATCGTGCCAAAGGAAAGGGGGAGGGTTCGTCGCTTGTCGCACCAACTTGCCGTGAGTGGCTTGCTTAATGCACTACACCAATGCACTACACGCGTGTTGCTTTCATTTTCTTTGCAAAATAGAGAGGCGGCTCACTGATTTTTCACAGCTGCTTGATTTAAAAAAAGGGGGAAGTTACTCCTTTTTTTCTGTCGTTCGCTTTATTTGCACCTATTTAATATAATTTCAGTTCTGTTTTTTTTTGTTTTTGTTTTGCTCTCTTGTTTTGTAACGCCGAAGGATGGGTGTGAAGGTGTGTTTTTTTCTCGCTTTCTTTTTTTGTTTTGTTTTGTTTAATAAATTCCGACAAAAAAAGCGGGAAAAATATGTTAAAAACCAACTAATTAACCGTCAACGGACGTCGCGGCGTGCTGCGATTGCTTACAATTTTCCTGTGCTTCACATTTTGCTTCCTCCCTGCTATACACACCACGACTCACTCTTTCCATCTGCATACACACTGCATAATACCGTCGAGAGAATAAGCGTTGCCCTTTCTTTATATAATAGAAAACGATTCGAAAAAAGAAATAGAAAAAAACAAATCAACATCCTCGGGTACGGTTGTCGCTTTAGATAAGCTTCAGATCGTATAAGAGATAGTTCATTACGGGATAGATTAATAATGCCATTATATATTATGTCAACTCCACTTTCCTCTATTTTTCTTAATATCCTCTCACTCTCTCACACTGATTCTCTTCTACGACGTCCTCTATACTACTAGCGCCTGTAGTCTTTTTTTTCTCTTTTCCTGTATACGAGCGCCTTGGGAGTACACAGTATACACAAAAAAAAACAACAAAACAAATCAAGAGTCATCCAAAAAAAATATGGAATTTTATCGCATTATGGCATTTGACGTACATTATTTTTTTTTTTTAAAGGCCGCTTTCTTCCGAGTAGGATGTGTGTATATGACTGTGTGTATACGTACCGTTGGTGTTTGGGTTGGGTATGGTGTATGATTGCTTCTTTTTTTGCTCTCCTCTCTCTCTATCATGTTTCGTAGTAGTAGCAGGGACAATAACAACAACAACAACAACAAAACTGTCCTCCTGTATTGCTTTTGCGGGGTTTTTGTTTTTGTCTTTTGTTTGTCTTTTTTGCAGGCAATTTCATAACATTTGCGTGTTTTTTCCCTTCTTCTTCTTCTCTAGTAGATTAGATACACACGCACAAAAAAAAACAGAAAGAAAGAAAGAGTTCAAGAGTACCACTACTCCAGTCTTTTCGCCCATGGTCGCCCGAGGTCGTGGTGTTTGGTGCGATGCTTATAAAATACATAATTAATGGAAAACATGGAACCGTTTCCCTTTTGCAGTGTGGGTGTATGTGTTTGTTTGTGTGGGTAATGATGTGTATGTTGGGGTAAGGCGGGAGCGTTGTTCGGGTGGGTCATATCGCCCACACCCCTGTTTCCTAGACGCCCTAACTCTACCGTTCCCGTTCATTTTTCTTTATATATATAAGTGTATAGTATTTCGTTATAGTTTACGCCCGCCCGGCTACATTTCGTTACGATTGTATATTGTGTGTGTGTTTTTTTTTTTTTTTTAATAATACTGATGCTTGTATCATACATCTCCTCCCTTTGCGGCCGCGTTCGGTCGCTATCCATGTGTGATGATGATGCCATTTGCTTTTCTGTTTGCATTCGTGTGCGGCAATTGATTAGCAAAATTCCCGTTTGCCCGCTTAGCTAGTAAAAGCGCAATATTTTATTTTTTTTTTCAAAAGGACGCCGCCTTTTTCCGTCCTATTTTCGGGCCCTCCGCTTCCAAAGAGTGGACCGCCTCCTTCTAATCCCGTCTGTCACACACCTGTCGATTGTCATGCAGTGCTGCGCTGGAATGATTTTGTGTCTATGTGTAATGTGTGTGTGTGTGTGTTCGAATTAAGGTGCTTTTCCGTCTGCAAGATAAGGCACAGCACAGGCGATTACATAGTCGTTTTAAATAAGGCCTTGCTTAAACCAAAAACAAAAAAAACGTTTGCCGGACGCTTTGCTGCAGCCAGCAAGAGAGAGAGAGAGAGAGAGAGAGAGAAAGAGAGATAGAGAGAGAAAGAGAGAGCAAAGTGGAGATGCCTCCCCCAGAGCTTAGAGAGCAGCACACCGTGTGGCGCAAGTACTAAAACGTACTCTAATCGGGGAAGCCAGGAGGGGCGCTCCTCGGGGGCACGCACGAAAACAAAAACAAAGCCTTATTTGCAAGTGCACAACACACTTACTCACGATCCTCTCCTTTTGCACGGTGTGTGTGTGTGTTTGTTTATGTCTAGCATGAGACTGTTTCCTTCGCTTACGGGACGACGGATGTAAGCGAACGCCTCGACAGCATAATACACTGCCAGGTTGGGGTTTTTTTAATTTAATTGGAATCTAATTGGATAATTATTATTTATTTATTTATTTTTTAAAAAATAAAAAGCAAGCTAGAAGAGAATGAAAGACCGCTTCAAGGGGCGCTCGAAGACATTGGAATTAGCACCTGGTTTCCCTGTGCTTTGTTTGTTTTTGCAGCGTGTTCGCATCATTCTAGCTAGTATCAATGTTTCAATGCATTCCACAGCATTCCTACGTGCTGTGTGTTTGTCCTAAGCGCTGTTGTTATCGAAAAACAAAAAAAAAAACAAAATCAAACAAAAAAAAGAGAGCAACCGCTGTGTTTGCTGATCATTGTGTTGCAGAATGTATCCGTTTTTTCGTTTTTAGTAGAGGCACTGCTGTATTTATTTCGTTAGAGGCACTCGGTTTCGATAGCCGGCAAGCTTGTGTGTGTGTGTGTGTGTGTGTGTGTGTGTGTGTGTGTGTGAGTGTGTGTGTGTGATGGATGATAAGACAAAAGGAGTGGGGAATGGTGGCTTGCCACCTTGCAGCTTTAGGAGGAGTTGTTAGATTTGAAAAATTTGCTTCAAAAATTCCATGCCAAAGAAAAAAAAACGAGAAGAGCAGAAATTGTTTAAAAAAAGGCCACTCGTCTAGTGTCTGCTAGGCTAGGCTAAAACTTGGGCACACTTAAAACGGCAGCGAGACGCAGCAGGAAAACTCCGGGCCAAGCCACGCACACCGAGCAAGAGAGAAAAACGAGCTCGAGGCACCCATCCCCCACCCGGTCCTATTAACACAGCCAATATTTAGTCTTGTTACTTTTTTTAACTTCTTTCGGTCTCTCTCTCTCTTTCTCTCTCTCTCTATCTTTCTCCCTCTCTCTCTCTCTCTGCACGGGAATAAATACTGCTCGAAAATGTTGTGTTGTGTGTGATCGATGAGAGTTTTTGTATGTTGGATGTAGAATCATTCTGTATTTTTTGTTTCCTGCCTCGAGCGGGTTTGATTTTGATGCCCCCTACCTTCGGGTTTGGTTTTTGGCAGGAACGCTGTTGTTGCTTTTTTTTTTTGCTTACTTTCGTTCCGAGTTTTCGTGTAATTTTGCGTTGCTTATGGGTTCGTATTACAGATTCGTCATAAAGTATGTGTATGTGTGTGTGTATGTAAACGAACAAATGGGATGTTCATCACGTGTCGCACACACACACACCCACACACGCACAGTTCTTGCCTACTTATACAATAGCTAAATTCTCATTCGAATATGTTACACAATTGTTTCGCGTTGTCGCCCGTGTTGCGGAGGCCCCCTTTCCAAATCACCCCTCCCCCACAGGGAAGGGTGCCCGGAGGGAGGGGAGGGGAGCGACGGCGTATTTACACTAACCTTAGCTTAAAAGTGTTGTATATGTATATATGTATATATATATATATGTATATATGTATATATAAGCGTTAAATCTAAATCAGATCCCGTTCAAGGCGTTCAAGCGCCACGATGCTGCGCACACCGTACATATCTCGCCAATCACGCCGCCACCCAGCAGCACACGCCTGCCGGAAGAGTTGGGAACATCCTTATCGCTGTCGTTCTTTCTCTCTCTCTCTCTTTCTCTCTCTTTCACGTACGCTGTTCCTCATTCTACGCTCCTTTCCATTTGATTTGCACGGCTTCCGTCGCTGGATTCGAACCCATTCCTGGTACGCACGTGCAGCCACACAATGAAGCGGGAGGCTTGGGTGGCGAGAAGTGGTGTAGGGTAAAGCCCCTTGCCAAGCAAAGCAAAGTAAGTTTAGAGGTTGGAAGGGATTTGGGGGTTCGTCGCCTGCTCTATATCTCCTTAAAGTCGACCTTAAGTGTTGCATTTTTTTTTTGTCTTCTTCTGTTTGTGATTTGCTTTGTTTTGTCGTCGGATTATCAATCCGTGCAAATGTATGTAACTGCTACGCTGTGTTTCGACCGTGTGTGTGTGTGTGTGTGTGTGTGGGTTGGTGGTTGAAGGTAAACCGGTCCGTGGACGGGTTTCAAACGCCCACGCCTCCGCACACACACACACACACACGCACACACACGATCTAGCTCTCTGATCGCAATCCGCGTTTTATCGTATTTTCGGGGTAGGATGGGACATACCAATTACGAGGTTAGGCTCCGTAGGTACCATTGGCCGGCACGCGCTCCGCTGTCAGGGAGGGCGTGCGTGCGCGCGATCCGCCGCACCGGGGACCGGGAGGGGGGACCCCACCCGGCCACCTCCAGCACGGTTGCCGTGCGCTAGCGGCAATGGTTGAGCCAGTGCAGATAGTAGAACACAGCCAGCACTACCATCATGGCAAGAAATGCCCCGTAATACATGCTCGCCGTTTCGATGTGTATCTTCGGCTTGCGCATGCTCAGGTAGGTCCCATCCAGGTACTTTGACTCACATCGTTCACCCATGAAGCCGTCCGCGCACTCGCACGTCGGCATGGTCGAGTTGGCGATCGTGAAGTTGTAGCATTTGCCACCGTTCAGGCAGTAGTTCTCCTCGAACAGCTGCGAACATTTGCCCATGCGCATCAGCAGCTGGTCCTTCTCGTTGCCCCGCCCGCTCGGATCGTCCCGGCGGCCGGTCGGCGGTTCTATCACCGTGCCGTCGCCGTTTCGCTGCTGCTGCTGCTGCTGCTGCTGGTGGTCGTTCGCTTTACCGCCGTTTGTGCTGATACCATGGCCGAGGCCGCCAGTGCCCGGTCCGCCACCGCTGCCGGTAAGACGCGAGTCCATCCCCGTCGACGCCGTGTCCGGCGGTTCCCGGTTGTTCGACGAGGAGGTCGCGTCCGGCCGGATCACCGTGAAGGTGGTGGTGGCGGACGTCATCACACCGCGAAAGTGTGACACTGGCCGAGGTCTTGATTTTGGCATCGATCTGCTAGAACAGCAGTCTAAAATAGGAGAACAGGAAGAAGAGAACAGTTTCAGTGGTAGGTCGAGGCAAATTTTCGAAAATGAATTTGAATTTGAGGAAAACAAAACTAAATGTTTTAGCTATAGCAAACACGTATTTGTACATCAAATTTGTAACATTCGTCGTAGCTTTGGTATTAAAATACGTACATTACTGTGCTTGATCTAACGGATGCGCTGGACATTGTTTGGCCTGTGATAGTAAATCACATTTTCTTGGCAATTTATTTCTTTTATTGAACATATACCCACTAGAGATTGGACTACCCGCTTCCGAATCCGTTTTCGGAATCAATTCCGGGATCATTTCCGATTTTGGAATCAATTCCGATTCTGGAATCAATTCCGTATATGGAATCGATTCCGATTCTGGAATCAATTCCGATTCTGAAATTCATTCCGAGTCTGGAATCGAATTTGATCCTGGAATCAATTTCGATTCTGGAATCGATTCCGATTTTGGAATCAATTCCGATTCTGAAATCGGTTGCGATTCTGCAATCGATTCCGGAGCCGTATCCGATCCTGGAATCGATTCTGGATCCGATTCCGGGGTAGATTTCAGAGCCGACTCTGATTCCGGAATCGGCTCCGGAATCGGAATTAGCCCGGATCTCGCAATCAGCTCCGGCATCGGAATTAGAATTGGCTCCGGAATCAGAGACAGTTCTAGAATTGATATCAGAAGATTTAGAAACGAAATTAGAACCGGAATCTCCATGAGAATGCATCGTCTACCTACGTATCTGCGTAGGACCCAAACGCCTATGGCCTATGAAGATGCCGAAATCGAAATTTGATCCCGGAGCGGATTCCGGAACCATTTCCTGAAACGATTCCGGAACCAGTTTCTGAACCGATTCCGGAACCAGCTCCTGAACCGATTCCGAAACCAGTTCCTGGACCGATTCCGGATTCAGTTCCGGAACCGATGCCGGAGCCGATTCTGGATACTGTTCCGGAGCCGATCTCGGAGCCGATTCCAGGTTCGATTTCGGAGCCGATTTCGGATTCGCTTCCGGAGCCGATTCTGGCAACTGTTTCCGAACCTACTATCCGGAATCGATTCCACAACAATTCGGTGCTAGTCAAAATCGATTCCGACCAAAACTTCATGTTTTCCATCGAAAATGTCTTCCCAGCGAGTATTCTTTAGATATCTGAGCACAGGTAATAGCTTTCTGCCTCAACCTCAACTTGATGGTTGTTTTTCATTGTTTTGTGGATTTTTTTAAAGTTTACATTGCTAACCATCGCTTTCGGGCGTCGTCTGTGTTTGCTGTACTCGGTGCTCATTTCACAACATTTTAGCTTAACATACCAATGCTTTAAGGTGTCCGAAAATTCTTCATCAAGCCAATTGTTGAGACTTGGACTGTATTCATTTCCCTTCAAAAAGCAATATTTAATCAACACAGCGTTTTTTTTTTAATGATTTTTCAAAACACAAAATGCTATAACTCCCGCAGTGAATTGTCCGATTGCGGGCAACTTTTGACACAAACCGTTTAAAGGTTGATACAAAAAAAAGTATTTCATTCTACGCGTGCTACAAATCACAAACGAACTGTGGTACAGCTTCAGCCAATTCAGCCCCAGTGTGCAGAGCTTTTGGTTTTCGTCGCCTTTATTTTCCAAAAATAACATCAAATTATTGGAACGAATAAAGAGGGTGAAAACCCCTGAGCTCCGCTTTTACCCTCCGCGAGATTCCCACCGGTCTCCTGCTTGGCTGACCCCCCCCCCCCCCCATGGTGGTTCCCACGATGAAGCTCCCACCGTTCAAAGAACCGTACCCCGTTCCATTCCCATCGATCGTGTTTGGCCGTTAGAGTCCCTCCAAAACTAGCAATGGGTTGATTATGTTGATTGCAGGCTGTCGATCGGTTGGGGTCACAATTGCGACACAATTCTGTCGCGGGCGAGAGTTCACATTTCTTTTCCACCCGCTTCAGGGAGCGCCTTAAAAAATCAAATCAAAAAAATTGAATGATCAATTTGACAAAAAAAAAGAAGAAGAAAAACAATTCAATCCAAATCCCGTTCGCTAGACGCGACACCGATGGACTGCTATAATTAGCTTCTTCTAACTCCAATTTCTCCATCTTTCTCCTTTCCGATTGTCCCAAAGAAAAGCACCAAAAAAAAAAAACACGCGTGTCGCCACGAATTTTTGGAACCGGCCGGGGCACGACGATCACACCATTGTTTCGTGGCGTGGCGTCCGATACACAAGCAAATGTACCGATTCTCTTCCAATTAAAATCTTTCTCCACTCGGGCAGGGCAGCCATTGCAACCGGGTGGTGCGCGTACCACCGCGCTAAGCCAGTGACAAATTGTTTTAAGCAACGTGGCACCGTCCCGTGAAGTGGCAACAAGCATTTACGATGCAGCCGAAGCAGCAGCAGCAGCATAAATGCAGCCCTTCCCTGGCCTGCTCCGTGCCTACTTTCTATCGTTAATTAATCTGCAAACTAGATCGATGCGGCGGCGGCGGCGGCTGCGGCCGCAGACAAAAATTCACAACCGGGCACAACATAAAACCAACAAAAAAAAAAAAAAACTTCCGGCCTTCGTTTTTCCCTGTTTGGGCCTGCCTGGGCGCACGCATTGAACGGTCCCCTATACTTATTAAGCTTCCCTTTCTACCTTCCTCCACTCTCCACACCTTCCGCCTGCGGTTCAATTGTTTTTGATTTTTAGTTTTAATTTTAATAGGCAGCCAATTCCCCAATTAGCAAAAGCTAATGGGATGGCTAATTGATCCCCAAAAATGGCTCGCCAGCCCCCTAGTAGCGCGACACCTGCTTACCTGTGTGAACCACAACTGATGACAGCATAATTAGTAGTATAGCACAAAATTTTACTGCACTTGATTTCATTGCTCCCAAGTGTGTGTTGCTGCCGCCGGTATATCATGCACGCGGGGTGGTGGGAGGGGGTTGCGAGGGGGGTTTTGGGGTGGTGGGTTTTAGGGCGCCCCTGCTTTCGCTCGCTCCTTGTCCTGCTGCGGCGCTCCTTCTCCGTTTCGTCCTTCACTGTCGCGTTCTGCTGGTTGGTGCTTCTTCGTTGTTTTTTTTTTGTACACCTTTGCTTTGCGTACTGTAGGTTTAGAAGATTCTTAACGAATGTGGCCGCCCTTCGCGGTCGCGGCACGACGACGAGGAGAGTAGTGTCGCTGCACACGCTGCCGCCAACGCGGCTGGAACGTATCTGCAAGAAAGGAAGCGAACGAACAATCAGGTAAACTGGTCAGAGCAATACAATCATCAATCGTTGCACCGGGGCGCAATTTAAATGCTTTTTTGCAGGGTAATTTGGGTAATGAGCGAAACTTAATTAAACCGGCCGTATATTGGCAATGTTTTTTTTTGCTGGTTTGTTTGTTTTGTGGAAGCACAACACACACCGGTCGGTTTAATGCCGTTTGAATAACACGCCCGGAGCAAACGCTGAGCTCACCGCCAAATGGCACCAAGAAGTGTGCGCGAGAACGCGCCGGGAGAACTTTATTACGGCCGGAGCCGGCCGAGATGCACAGCAAGGCACAGCCCACCAAGCACAGGCGCCTTTGTCCGCACCGGCATGACGGTTATGCCTCCCCCCCCCCCCCCCCATCCCCCACCCGGCTCCATTGCAACAATCCCATTAGGGATTTGTTTACGGTTTGACCCAACGGTGCAGCAACGGGGGCTTAGCTTTAGTGTGGCCTCGTAAATCGGCCGCTGCAATAACTCCGCTTGTGCCGAACATTCCAATTTATTACTGCGCAGTTGACCCTTTCGGGGTTTGGACCGGGACCGTTTTACGAGCGAGCTTAAGCGGGGGAAGGGATTTTACAGCCTCCCTGCGTCCCGCTGACCCTGGTGGGCTGGTGAATCGAAATTAACGAATGGCATTTTCCAACTCATTAACAGGTACCGCCGCGCCAAGCGCGCTCTGACACGGCAGATCGATGCAAAACGGCTCCACGGCGAGACCGCAACAGCCGGGGAAAAGGTTTCGCTGGCAGCGGCAGATCTCTTGCTGGGCAGGAAGTTGAGTGTCGTGCAAAATGATGCGATTTATGGTTCCACGTTGCTCGTTGCGCGTTGCACACCGTCATCTGATTCCTGCGCGGGCTTGGCCGTGGGACAAGGGACTCTCGGCGGCTTAATGAAGGCGCCACACAAACTGGATCGCGCCACGTTTTCAAGTGCTTGAATGCGCACCGTTTGCCCGGAGACCACCCCGAGCCCTGAGGATGGGATTAAATATATCGAGCGATGCTAAGAACGCATTTTATTGCTGCCAGTATTCTAAGCGCAAGTGCGCCAGGAAGGTGATCGGGAGATTGACCGGTTGAAGCGAAGCCCACGTACCAGCTGGGCTTGGACAGATTTGGACAGAACTGCATCATGTCTGCCGCAAAATGCCATTCGGAACGTTTGCTTTGGACATTCCCATTGCCAACTACATGTATGGAGATTTTAAAGATGGGGCATTTGTGCGAGTGTTGTGCTTTTGCGAATGTTTCGTAAGGATTCATTGATTGTGCAATTATCAGTAATTGATACTTTAAAGACTCTGATGTGAATCCCAAAGATTTATTTCATTATGATTCTTCAAAACTGCATGAAGTTCACGTTATTACGGCTTTGGAAGCAATTTCAATACATCGGGTATTGACAGATGCTCTCAGGATCTCAGTGCAGGTTTGCTCCCCGTGTTTAAACGCTTTACCCAAGGGCATACTCGGTTGCATCTCCAAAGAATAGATGTACTGTGAGCTCTCTAAGCTCTAATCTTCAAAGAACCTACAGCTTAGCGAAATTCTCAACTTGCGGTAAATCTATCAACGCGTTACTATGAAGTATTCAATTCAATATTTAAAACTGTCATTCAAAATCTCCCCTCAAAGAATCGAGATAGACATGCCGTGTGCAAAGTACATAGAATTTCAGCGTAGGGAGTCATTCATGTATGGAGCATGACGCGACTTTGGAAATGGTCATCCCTAAAGAAACAATTCCTGCTAAGGATACTACACCATTGGGAGATTTCACCATACGTTTCAACAGATTAATCACAATATAAAACGTCAACGTTTGCAACACCCATCACACGTGTGTGATCATTGGGCGATCTCAAGGCACAAAACCAGAAAAGCCAAGAATCGTGGTGAAGCATAACTGTGCAACGGATTATCTCAAAATCTGTTCCAACTCATTCTGGAGCGCTATGAAATTGTTTAGGTAGAGTCATGAATTTATAAAGATTCCATACATCTTCAGCGAACTGTGACGTTTGATGCATCTTTGGAGATTTCTACAATTTTGAAGGTTCTTATATTATCATTGGAGCTTCGTGAATCTTAACATTGGAGATCCAGATTCAAAGATTCTGCTTTCTGTTAATGCGATACTATCTGTCGATGTATCTGAAGGTTTAAAGTAATACGTACTGAACAACGCCCTAACCATTGAAGATTCGTTCAGATTCATGAGTCTTGAGAATCAGAGTAAGCCTATATCGAATTGTATGCACTGCTAACTATATAAGGGAATATGTTATTATACCAAATAGCATTACGGTTTGATCTGCATAATACAGCGGGTTTTAGAGTAGTGTAGGCAGATTCGGAACACGAAAGATTTGAAGCTTCAGTGAAGATTCAATTACGAAGTGAAGATTGAGATATCATAGGCATTGTAATTCGATGGCAAATTTGATCGAATTAAGTATCCGGTTTGAGACTAGGATTTTATTGGGAAACGATTGCGATTCGTTTTCGATTTAATTGGGATTGAAATGAAATTAAATTGTGATTGCTTTGATTGTTTGAGTTTAGACTCGTTTGATTCGAACATCTGAATTTCGAATTCAATCATCCCATCAATATATGGAAGACTCAGGTTTCAGTCCATAGTCCATCCCACTTGACGGATTGGGACAGGTAAGGATCTCTTGTGAAGTATTAATTGGGATATGAGTGGGATTGGAATTCGATTGCGAATTCGAAAGGGATTGGAATTGAGATAAGGACTTTATTGGAATACGATTCCAATTCGTTTCCGATTTGATTGGAATTGAAATGAGATAAAATTGGGATTCGTTTGATCGTCTACATCAGTGATGTCAAACTCGTTTTGGGTCGCGGGCCGAATTACGGTTCAAAATATCCTCGCGGGCCGCAGTTGGGCGGCGGTAGGATGGGAGTGCTTTCAATCGGCAAAAATCAATAAGGACTTATTTTTGGACCTAGAATCTTATTTACTTTTTTTTTCGTAGCATCCAATAAACAGTTCATGACATTCATGAATTTACTCATGCTTTACTTCAGTGGCGGTCGTGCCTACTCGGAAATTTAATAATGTATATTCAATTGCTTCAGATATCTGCTAACTTTCAGGCTACCTAGACAGTACTTTAAGCCACGTATATTGCTTCGTATACACACGAAGTACAAATGCTGCATTTTGACAACGGCAATGACTGATAACGATAAATCAAAATTTATCACTACATCGCACAAATATTGGCTAGATATGTGGCCATTTTGTTGAGCAAAAGGGACTACCAGCATACAGTTGACCTCATACAGTTCTTACCCTTTTTGAGTGCTTGGTTTTTCATGGTTTTTAAATATAACGACCTGATTTTTGCAGAACCATATCTAAAAAGTATCCTCATCAATAAAGTGAAGAAAGTGGTATTCCAATACTTGATTTCCGAACTTTCCGAACTGAATGTCGGAAAATGGGTGAAAATATTGATGGACTATCAAACAGACTTAAGAGTGCTCTCTGGAAAAAAACTACTAAAACACTTGCTACATGCCATCCTCGCGAATACCTTCCCGAACAAGTAATTAAGTGTAACTTACTTCACTCTTCGATAATCGAACTATTAATACTGAATGTTGAAACCTTCTTCCTCAGTGGATAGCCATTAATACACCCGTGTTTCTTATTTTAAAATTTACAATCTATTTCTGCTTCATTCAAATAACAGTTATTCCCAAAGTACTTCGCGGGCCGGATTGAGAGCCTTCGCGGGCCGTATGTTTGACATATCTGGTCTAGATTAAGGCTTCGTTGAACTTCCGAATCACGACAAGATTTGGAAGACTCGAAGATTCAGTCACTAGAAATATTCCAATCGGATCGGCAGTCCAACTTGACGGATTGGAACCGGATCGGATCTCTTGAAATGAAGATTCCATTGCGAATTCGATCGGGATTAGGTTTGAGATACGATTGCGTTTTCGATTTAATTGGGATTGAAATGAGACTAACTGGAATTCGAACATCCGGATCCTGAAAAGCTTTGAAATTCAAAGACTCAAATCCCTCCTAGGATGCCTCCTAGGATTTAGAGACAGCTCAGCATGGTTTTGTTGATTACGCTCGTAACCCTTAACAGCAAAAGCTGCAGAAAAAACAACATAAAAAGACAGCTTGTGCCACCAATCACCAATAAATGGAGCTAACCGTCTGGATTAATTCTTGCCATAATGCCTGGATGACATATGGGCTGCCCTCCGCTTTCTGCACATGTCCTTTGATGGTACACTTTTGTGCATCCCTAAAACTCATGGCGACGGCTGACGTGCCTTAAAAACCTCGCCAAAGAAGGTAATTTGATTGTGCAAAAAATGAAGTAAAATAAAGGCACACACCATCTGGGGAGGGGTCAGAGATCGTGCCGGCTCCGGTGCGCTACCGTAAACCCGGTTCCCTTCTCCCTCCTGCCCACCAACCCAAACCGCTTACCTCGCTCGAACGTGTAAAGGCGACGACTGTTGCTGGTTTCGGAATGTCTAACGTCTCGCAATATTAGATCCTCCTGCCGTAAGTGCGTGTGTCGGTGTGTGTTTTTTTTTGTGCGCAAGGAAGCACCACACACACACACACACACGCTGCACCTGTTGATTGATGTGGCAGGAGGCAAGCGTGCCACCGTGTTTTTTTTTTGCTGCTGCTGCTGCTTCGGTCGATTGAGTTATTGGAGTAGAATTTTTTTTCTCTTGCGTTTTCTTTTTCAGGTTGATCGAGTAGAGAACAAACGCCTTCGGGTCCTGCTCCCTTGCGACAGTGCGGGGATTAGAGCGGCCGGCGGTTTGCGGGTTTGCGGGTGTCTGTTTTCACTCACTGTTTTTTTCTTCTTCTTCTTCTCTTCCCTTCCTTTTTTCTTCTGTCGAAAGCACACACACACACACACACACACGATCGGGCGCAGATGTTTCGAACCTCTGCTGCAGTGTGGAGAGGGGTTTTAAAGGCACCTCCTCCTTCTACTCCTCCTGCGGCTCGACGGAAAAGGCCACACAGTGTTAAAGGTAAGGCACAAGCACAAAACACACACGGTAAGGAGGTCTCTGCTGACGACGGCTGCTGCTGCTGCGGCTGCTGCTGTTTGATTGGGAGAGGTTGAATTGATGCAACAAGAAGCACACACCTGGCGGCGGGGACGCGGCACACCACCAACAGCACGCGCGCACACGGCGATGACGCACGCGACGCCAAAGAGACGCGGCACGCGTCAGCCGCTCAGCCTGTCGGCGATATGACACTGCCACCTGGTGCAAATGCACGCAAAACACACACTGAGAGAGAGAGAGAGAGAGAGAGATGCACACACACACACAAACACACACCTGCTGCTTCTTTTGCTAGCTTGAGGCTTCCCCCTCCCCAGGGCACACTTGTGATGCCGCCAAACAGGACACGCGGCACAGAGACACACAACAGTTCACTTTTAACCAAACAAAAAAAGAACCAAGGATTAGGGGTTTTCCTTTGATTTTCTTCTTCTTCTTCTTCTTCTTCTTCTTCTTTTTCACGGATATTAGATGCCTGCACGGTCGCTACACTGATGCTGCTCTCGTACCGCGCACAATAAAACTGTCTCGGGCAGAGTCATTTTTCTCGCCTTCAATTCGCACTAAGCGTCACCACCACGTGTGCGTGGGCAGGGAATTTCAGGGGACAGGATCCGGCGGGTTCACCCACCGACCACAGTGAGAGAGAGAGAGACTGAGAGAAGAAAAAAAACACACACAGGAAGAAAATACGCTCTTCCCCCTTCAGTCAGCCACAGCGCCAGCTGTGTTGCGTCTCGCGAGCGCGCGCCTGTGTGTTCGGTGCGTTCAATGATGGCCGCTCGCCGGTGCACCGGACGCGGTGATGGTGGTGGTGAACGGACCCGGGCGACGGCGGTTCGCAACCGGCAGCTGCTGCCGCTGCTGCTGCAACGCGCTGCAGCGACGACGACGACAACAACGGTGGCGCTGTTCCTGCTGCTGCTGCTGCTGCTGCTGCTCGTCGCAGTCTCCGTCGTGGCTGCTCGCGTCCGTCTGCTTGCGCGTCTGCTGCTGCTGGTGTTGAATGTCGTGAAAGTTGTGATCGTACAATACGCTGCTCGTAAACCGTACCCGCTGGTGCTGTATTTTCATCTTGTTTCGGGGGCTCCGGTGCTCGGTCCTTTCGGGGTTGGCCCTCCTCCTCCCTTGCAGCGTGCGCGAGCGGCGTTCGTGCTTCACTTTGCGTTTTTCTTTCTTTCTGGGTTGTTGTTGTTGTTGTTGTTGTTTTGCTACCGCCGGCTGTCCCCCTTTTGCGGTTGTAGCAAACAAACGAGACAACGAGGGGGGGGGGGGGAGGGAAGAGAGGGGAGGCGGGGTTTGACAAACCCTTGTTTCCTCCTCCACCACTACCGGCCACCCACCGTCGTGGGGTGCGGTGCTATCCTTCACGCACTGACGGAATCACTGCAACCGGCACACACACACACACACAAACACACGTCGTAGGATGAAAAGAAAGAAGAAGAAGAAGAAGAAGCATAAATTATTATAAACTTTTTTTCTGTCAAAAAACATCCAAAAATTGTGCCCATACGGGTGGGCAATCGCTCCTAACACCACCGCCACACACACATACGCGTAGATTTTTTTGTTACGATTGATTTTTTTTTTACTACTATAATTTTATTATTATTATTTTTTTTTTTTTTTGGGGTTCGTCGCTTCCCAACCGCACACACACACCAAGTCGTTTAGGGAAAAGCTGCAAGCACGGGGAACCGGTGCAGGATGAGATACTGGCAGGCGTCGTTCGTGGTCCCGGCTTACGGTGTATTATTCACCGTGGGAACGCACAAAGCGTGGGGAGGAGGAGGGAGGGGGTGGGGTAGGAGGCGAGGGGGAGGTGCAGCAATGAAAAAAAAGGCAAAGATGGACCCTTGGCGCCTTCGCCGGACAGAACGAAAGAAGCGAAACCCCACTCCTCCCACCCTCCTGTTTCCATTCTCCTCCCCCAACCAAAACAAAAATGGCTCTCTGGCTCACTCCCCCCCTTTGTGGTGGAATTGGGTGTGTGTGTGTGTGTGGGTCACTTTGAAGATGACGATACACAAGATTTGTGTGTGTGTTACACTTTCAGTTACGTTTGTTTCTTTTCCATGCCCCCTCTCACTCTCTCTTCCTCTCTCTTCCTCTCTCTTTCTCTCTCTCTCTCTGTATTAACCCACCGATTGTCACTACGCGTTCGGCTGTGCGGCGTTTGAACGCCGCCTTCACGCACCACAGATTCCACTGCACATCGCGACGACACAGAAACAGACAGACAAACTAATAGCACAACAACAACAACAAAAGCTACACTGCACAGCGGCTCAAAAAAAAAAAATTCTCGACGACCCGAGCGGAAGGGTTCGTCGCTTACGCTCGCGGCCAGCTCCACTGTTTACTGGCGTGTGTATTTTTGCGTGTGCTGCGCCAGCAAACAACTCGGTCGTTTTGCAGTGGTGAGCGGGGTCTGTCGACGGGCCTTGCCTGCACGGGCGAATTGAATTGTTGCAGGTTCGGTCGCTCCGGCACTACTAATGCTGCCAAAACTGTCAGCCCGAACGCTCACTCTCAGCCACTCTCGCGCGCTTAGCGTTCCCCCGTCCAGGGCCGGGCCGGACTGGTCCAGGACCGGTGTGGATTCCCCTTGCCTTCTTGTCGGTTTTTGTTGTTGTTGCTGTTGTTGTTGTTATTGTTTGCTGTCTCCCTTTCCCAACTACCCACTTCGGTTTCGGGTTTCTCGCTTCCTCTCGCCTTTTCGCATCGCACACATACAGACAGCCAACAGACCTCTGGCTCTTCTGTTTTCTTCCGCTTTGCTGCTGCTGCTGCCAATTTCTCGCTCGCTGCCCCTTCCTTTCGCCTTACCGTTTGCCTCCCTCCCTCTCTCTCGCTCTCGCTGTCTGTGCCACTCTTCCCCGGCGAGGGGGTTGGGTTTTTTTTGGTGATGACGGCGATGATGAGACCGTCGTGTACGCCCCAACGACGATCCTACGCTTCTGGGGGGGGAGGGTGAGGCGGGTTGACGGATCGGTAATCTCGAGCGCTCCTTCTTCTCCTTCCGCCCCAACAACAACAACAAAAAAGGCCCCAGTGTCCCATAAAATGCACTCCCGCCGCGCGCTTCTCGACGCTTTCCCACCACACAAAGTCGGAAGAATTGTCGCTCTCTCTCTCTCTTTCTCTCTCTTTCCATTGCTTGAAATATTTTCCTTTTTGGGGCCCACACACACCACACACAGCCACATACGCCTGGTGGAACAGTTCGTTTACTTCCACAGCAAGAAGCCGTGTTTTGCGCTATATTTTTCGTGCCTTGGCGAATCCGAGTCTCGCTCTCTCTCTCTCTCTCGCTCTCTCTTGATCTCTCTCTTACTCTCTCTCTCTTTGAAGAGAAGGGGAGAATTCTCTTCCTTTTCCCAAACTACACTACATGCATGTCGCGGAGATCGTTGTTCCGGGAGTTTTCTTCCCCGTACGTGAGGCATTGCCCCTCTCGAATGGCTCGGGCTTCTTCCCACATACGTAATACACATCGCCACACACACACACACACACACACACACACACACACACACACACACACACACACACATTGTGCCTTTCTTGAAACCCTCCGCTACGAACTGCAACCCACAATCCAGCCTTTTACCTCATTGTCGATGTGTGTGTGTTGGTGGTTCGATTCCTCCTTGAGCCAGGGGTTCTTGGGTTCCTTGCCAGTAACCTACCCCGAGAGCGAGAGAGATGCCCCTGTTTTGTTCCTTCCTCACCCACACACACACACACACGACACTCTGCACTGGCCAAAAATGTCGGCTTTATGAGAGACCCGGTTGGCCGCTGTGCAGTGCTGCTGTCTTTAAATCAAACCATGCACACCACTCCACTCCACTGCCCGCTCACGAACTAGAACAACGGACTGCCGGCTCAGCTACCTTAACCGTTGGCATGAACCTGCCGTGCTGCGCCCATCCTGTGCATCCGACCGCGATCCGCAACAGCATGGTCCCACACCCGCCCCGTTCTCTTCCGTTCCTTTTCCGCTGCGCCCTTCGCTTCCTTGTTCCGTTCGCCCTCACACACACACACACACACACACAGCACCGCAGGGAGCGTCGTGTTTCGGGACCGATACTTTACTGTACCTTTCTCTCTCTCTCTCTCTCTCTCTCTCTTTCTCTGTGTGTTCGCTCTTCTTCTCGTCGCTAGGTTTGCCCTCTACTCACGGCACGGTATTATCCCCGGGGCTGGTTTAAGACCTCCTCTGGTGGTCCATTCACGGTCGTTGGTCCGCCGCCGCCGCCGTCAGCGGCGAAGAAGGGCGAAGAGCGTAATGGGATGCGCACAGTTGTGTGTGTGTGTGTGTGCATGCGTGTGTGGGGGAAAGAAAAGAGAAAGAAAGAAAAGGGGGAAAACAAACGGAAGGGAAGGAAGGGAAACAGAACGAATGAATATAACGCAAAATGCGAGAAGCAACCAAAAAAAAAAAATAGAAAAAAGGGAAACAAAATAAGGAAATAAAAGCTGGCATCCGAGTAGCAAAAGCAGAACGAAAAACAAGAAGACTCGCTAGCAGCAGCAGCACGTTAAAGGTAGCGCGTTAAAAACATTACCGAAAAACCCCCAAAAAAGGCACACAAAACAAAACAACAACAATAACAACAACCAAAAAGGGCAAAAGAGATGAAAAAGGAAGGAAAAAGTAATATTAAAATGAAAACACACACACACACATACAGAAAAAAAAACAGTAAGATCAAAGCGCGCGTACGAAAACGTGAGACCCGAAAAATCGGTCCGAAAAACAGAAGAAACAGAGGATGGCAACTAAAACATAAAAAAAGAGACCAGAAACTGAAACAAACCAATGTGGGAGGGGAAGCGGGGGGGGGGGAGATCGAAGCAGTAGAAAAGGGAAGAAGAGAGAGAGAGAGAGAGAGAGAGAGAGAATGGATATATTGAAATTAAAGAAAGAAACGCACCACAAAACCGAAAGAACTGACCGAAGAGAAAAAAAAGAGGAAATTAAACAAGACGACGAACCCCCTCGCCAACAGTACCATCACCACCATGCCACACACCGTGTGCGTTTGGTGAGGGGGGGGGGGGCGAGGGTGGTTTTTTGAAGGGTTTGAAGAAGGGGGGGAAGGAGGAGGGCGGGCGGGAATGGGAAGTAAGCGGCACGCATCAGACAACCAAACCCGACCGCGAGGAGCTGTGCCCGGGAGGGAAGGAGGCAAATCGGGGTGTGGGTGGGGTTAGGTTTTGGAGTGTGGATGAAGGACGGGAGGTTGGTAAGCCCGAAAAACAGAAACACTGCGCACACCAGTGTAGGTGCAGGAGCGAGACACGATCAACTGGGGCGTGTTGGGGGAGCACGAAGTCGCGAAGGGTGAAGTTGCGAGGGAGTATTGCGTTGAGTGGGAAGCAAGATCCCGCAACGCTCGCAACGTGTAATAAAACGATGAGAGAAAGAGAGAAAAGAGAGAGAGAGAGAGAGAGAGAGAGAGAAAAAAGAGAACGTTTGAAGTCACTCGGTGGAGGTTGCAGTTGCGAAGCTTTTTCAACAACAACAACAACAGCAGAACAAAGGGGTTCCAAAGCTTAACGCCCTAAAGCAAATCAACACAAACCCTTCCCACTGTGCCTTCTCCAACAACCCCCTTTCTCAGCCCTTACCAGGGAGGGAGGGAGCTCGGAGAAACTTGGAGCAACAACAACAAAAAAATGGAAAAAGCTGGATCCTCCATAACTTCTCACCAGCTTTCCTCTTCCTTTCCCATCCGCCATATCGCTTGTTCTTGCAGCATATAAAAAAAAAAACGGAGGAAGGGTATTGGGATGATCTCTTGGGAACAGGGAGAGTGTGTGTGTGTGTCTGTGAATGCGCGAGAAAACTAAAAATAAAACAGAAAACAGGCAAGTGAATAAACTCTCCACCGAAAGTGGTGGGAAGGAGTGTGGGGCGTGTTGCGTTCGTGGCGCGAGGAGATACTATCTGGCGAATTTTGCTGCTGGTTCTGGCTGGTGCTGTTACGGCTACACCCCTCACCCCCTCCCCTCCCCCTCCTCCCCTCCTACTCCCCCGACACCCGCCCTCCCACAAACTCCAAACAATAAAGCATTATGTGAAAATGCTGGTGCGCGCAACCTGGACGAAAGCAAACTACTTCGACAAAGGCGCGGCATCGTTTCGGAATTGTTGCACGGCCTTACACACACCGAGGCGAGGAGTGTGTAGAGCCGACGCGAAGAAGGTAGAAGATGAATCGGGAAAAATGAAAAGCAAACTCCCCCACGCCTCAAAGCAAGGGGAATGCCACCACCGCCAAATCGATCACAATCAACCTAATTACGCTAACTAGCGGGGCCTGCCCCGATAAGTTTAAAAGCAGCCTTTTGCCGCCCGAGCCCTCCTCCCAGGCCTGTTTCTAGGGGGAGGGGGAAGGGGGGGGGTGAAAAAAGATGATTCGAGTTGAAGGTGGGATGAAATTTTTGGCGTTCAGCTTCCTGACCGTGGCAACTGTGGCTCAAAAACCCCGGGTGCGCAAGGTGGGAAGCAGCACGCTACAGCTAAGGAAGGTAAAAGGGGAGCAGCAGTGGAAAAAAACGAAACATCCGCTGCTGCCGCTGGGAAACACACAATGCAATTAACAATATTTTCTATATTCGGAGCTCGAGCTTTGGACCACACAGGCACACCGGAACACGCTGAGATGCTGCTGCACTGAGAAAGAAGGAAAGAGACTAAGAGAAAGAAAGAGAGAGCGAGAGAAAGAGAAAGAGAGAGAGCGAGAGAGAGAGGGCGAGAGAGAGAGAGAGAGAGTGAGAGAGAGAAAGAAAGAGAGAATCTGGAATGGTAACCCTGGGTACTGTGGCATTATGAAGAAAAGAGACTTCAGTTATGACAGTAGGTGACGAACCTCTGACAGGTGTCAAAATTTGCGTAAAGTTTCAGAGCAATGTCCCAAAAACCCCTGCACACTAGTGGTGTACTCAAGACACGGCTACTGCTGGTGTCGGAATCGGGATCACTTGTTCCACCCGGTGTCGGAGTCACTCGGAGTCGTCCGGAATAGGCGAAGTTGAAGTGTTTCGCTTTGCTCGTGCACTTCTTCAACGGTCTTTTCTTTCTCGGAATAGTGGTTTGGATCGATCCGGGGTCAGTGGAAGTCGGAGTTGGTGTTGCAGATAAAATGCCTGACCAGAATAAACATTGCACCTGCCGTCTTGGAATGATTCTCGATGACTCTGGGCGGCTTAAGATGACTCCAGATAACTTCGGATGACTCCAGATAATTCCAACTCCGACAGACTCCAGGCAACTTCGACTCCGATCGGCTTCCGGACGACTTGGGATGACTACGGATAACTCCCACTCCGACAGACTCAAGATAACTCCGAATCCGACAGACTCCGGGCAACTCCGACTCTGATCAGCTCTTGAAGACTCTGCACGACTTCAGACGATTCCGGAAGGCTCCAGATGACTTCGGACGACTCTGAAAACTCCGAATGATTCCGGCAAACTCCGGACCACTCCGGATAGCTCCGGCTTCCGGACGACCCCAGGCGGCTTCAGACGACTCCAAATGACTCCGGACGACTTGGGATGACTACGGATAACTCCCACTCCGACAGACTCAAGATAACTCCGAATCCGACAGACTCCGGGCAACTCCGACTCTGATCAGCTCTTGAAGACTCTGCACGACTTCAGACGATTCCGGAAGGCTCCAGATGACTTCGGACGACTCTGAAAACTCCGAATGATTCCGGCAAACTCCGGACTACTCCGGATAGCTTCGGCTTCCGGACGACCCCGGGCGGCTTCAGACGACTCCAAATGACTCCGGACGACTTGGGATGACTACGGATAACTCCCACTCCGACAGACTCAAGATAACTCCGAATCCGACAGACTCCGGGCAACTCCGACTCCGATCAGCTCCTGAAGATTCTGCACGACTCCAGAAGATTCCGGACGGCTTCAGACGACTCCAGGTGACTCGAGACGACTTCGGATGACTCCAGACGATCCCAAACAGCTGGCAGCATTTTGAAAGCTGTCACACGCATTATTGACGTAACGCTTTTCTCGTGGCAGATGTCATCAACCAAGTACCTTTAGACAACGTAAAACACACATGTACACAATGTACAATTCGTGATACGGAATGTATAGGAGGTCACAATCCTACCAACCGCATAATAATAATAAGAAGAAAAATGTCTATTGTTATGACAGGTGTAAAGCGCGGGGTTTCGCACGAATCTTGAGAACAGATCGGTACTGAAAACGATAGAAATGTCATACGGGAGAGTACAACCTGTCTCCTTGCAGCAGCAGCAGAAGAAAAACGTGTTGTTTGAAGTCAACAAGTGTGTAATTTGAAAGGCCTGGCATTACTTATGAACCTGTACCGAGTTCTAAGGTCATTTGCCAAACATTGAAGTCAATTTTCAGAATGTGACTTTTCACCCTCTTTCACCCACATCGATCGTACCAAAAAAAAAGCCCCCCTCCGCAAGCAGAGAAGGGCAAGTAACCAAGAGACAAGGAGAGGAAAAGACAAATGAACAAGAGAAGCAAAAACCCCGAGCCTAAGAGCATTATGGCAACAAGCAGAGCAAGGGACCCGTCCCGTCAGCACAGCGGTTGTACGTGATGCGAGGAGAAAGTAAAGCACAAAGAAAAAACAACCGAAGAAAGACCCAAAACATGTACAAAACCAGCGTGTGTGTGTGTGTGTGTGTTTCCCTTTTTGGTGAGAAAAATTAGGAGAAAAATCTTCCCAAAAATAGACAGAGAGGCGATTATAACAAAAAACAAAAAAAAAAGCAAAAATGGGTGAAAAATAGGCAGTCGAGTAATGAGGCGGTAAAACAAACGCAAGCAGAACCGCACCACGAGTTGCTCCGGTTGAGAGGAGTGTGGTGGGCAAGCTCCGCTTCAGCTTCAGCATCCCCGCATCCTTAAAGTCGCTGCCGCCAGCGCCGCAATGTGCGCTGTTAACACACAAATTAACCGAAAATAAAATTTGAAGCAAAACCCACGAATACACACACACACACACACACACACAATTGTCTTCCGTCCCGTGGCCGGTTCCCATTTCCGATTCCTTCCGCCCGTTTCTACCTCGGGAAGTCCGCACCGACCGGCAGGTTCAACGCAGCAGGGGGGGGAGAAAAAGATTTCCCTTTCATCCACCCGCATCATCGCAACCTAACCGAGAGGGGATAAATGCATCACTGGTCGGTGGTTGGCGGTTGGTGGTGATGTGTGGACTGCTGCAGCGCCTTTTGGGTTAAGGCCCGCCGCAAATTACACACCATCATCCAATTGCCTTTTTCCCTCTGTGGGTCTTGTGTTGTGTGTGTGTGTGTTGTGCCGCCGCTGTGTTATGCTTTTGCCGCTGCTTCTCACGACGGCATATCAACAGGTCATCCCGCAGTGCGCCCAAGCCTCCCACTTCCACACACACACACACATACACGAACCAGTAAGAAAGAGAGAGAGAGAGAAAGAGACACGAGCGAAGAGGATGGGTGGGGGATGGAACATGGGGGAGGGGGGGAGGGCATAAAATCGCTTGCGTCTTTTGGCTATCGTCCGACGTTCGTTAGCCACCCTTCTTGCGCCCTGGTTAGTGTGTTCGTGTGAGGCTTTAGACAGTAAACCTCCCCCCCCCCCCCTTGCCACCCAAAAAAAAGGCATCTTTTAAACCATTGCCCTGCGCGGCTTCGCTTTACGACCCGCCGCGCAGTCGCCACCGTATATAACGACCGCGATTGCCCAAAACAACAACAACAACAAAAAAGTGGTGAGGAAAAAACAACGAAAGAGAAAAACCGCCCGTCGTTCCCATAGGCCCCGCGTGTGGGCCTCCCCGAGGTCGTGGAGGTGCGCGGTGAGTTTTTGGTTTCCCACGGTTGCGCCACCGCCGTGCGAGTTTTGCCACCAGTACCACCATACACACACCGCACAGAGCGCTACAGAGACTCCAACGCCAACAACAGCACACATCTACACGCGCGCGCCACTGGGTCGTCAGCGACTCCCCTTGGTCAGCCTCCAGGCGCAAAAAATGCTTTTTGGCCCCTGTGTGTGTGTGTGTGTTGGAAGGCTAACCATCTTTGCCTAATGCACAGGAGTCCATCATTGCACTAGTCGGATGCTCCTCCATTGCCATGGTAGCTGCTTGCCTTTTTTCTCTCTGTCTTTCTAACCTTCTCTCTCCTTCTATCTCTCTCTATCTCTATTTATCTTTAGGTCGATTACTGGGTGTTTAACTAGTAACTGGGGTGGTTCAGAACGCTTTGCTAGCTTCGTTGCTATCGGCAAGAACGCTTTACACCGTCCCCAAAATAAACCACACACACACACACACACTCGCCCCTAGAGCAGGGAAAGTTTTGGTTGTTTCGCACACAACGGACGGCTGCTGGACGAGGCTGAACCTTGCTGACTATAATACGCTCGATTGGTAGGCGCTCGCATGGTGCAGTGGTTTTGCACACGGTCCATCTAACCGACAGGTCGTGGGATCAAATCTCTCTCTCATCTTGGGGAGGCGATCTCCAGCAATCCCTTGAAAGCCTTTTTCGGCTCAACCCGTTAAGACTTTATTAATTAATTAATATAAAAAAATGTGAAAATACAGAGAAGAAAACGAGATCCCTTCTTCAATTTAAAGGGTTCGACATTATTTAACACGACAATGAGGCAAGCTTTATTTGGCTAAAAATGCCTAAAGAATAAAAAAAAGAGCAATTTGCTTCTCACTCTCCAAAACATATGAGTCTGTGTATACCCTCCTCCTCTACACCCCTTTTCTTATTTTTTTAAAATAGAGTTTAAAGTGCATTTTCAGCACCGCGCAAGACACACGCAGCGCACGCGATCATTGCGTGCGTGGCACAGAGATGCGCACGTCGCCCTCTCTCCACCCAAGAACTCTGCTGCAGCAGGTTCGCATCAAATCGCGCACAGTAAAAAAAAAAAACGCACGCTACAGAAACAAAAACAAACCCGCCCCAACCCTTTTCAACCTGTCGTGTGTTTGTCTGTGTGTGTGTGTGTGTGATTTTGCTCGTTTTTCTACCACCCCACATTCGCTTACAGTTGCTCTTTCACACCTTTTTTTGCTCCGAACGGGCTATAGACTTAGGCAAGCCCTACGGTGCATGTTGCACTCACTTAAAGACCACAAAAAACGATGACGCTGTCTCTGTGAGGCGCGATTAGGTTAAAAAGCTTGAGAAAAAATACTAATAAGGAACTGCGCTGCTACATGGTCACCTGCATTATTGGCAAATTAGCACATTTAAAGTTTTAATGATTGGAACACATTGACTACAAATGTTTGATGCACCTAAGAATTATAGTTGTCCAGAGTCGTGTTCGGAGTCGCTCGGAGTCGTTCGGAGTCGGAGTCGTCCGGAGTCAGAGTCATTCACAATCGTCCAGGGTCGACCGGACGACTCAGGGCGACTCCGGACGACTCAGGGCGACTCCGGACGACTCAGGACAACACCGGACGACTTCGGACAACTCAGCACGTCTCCAGGAGACTCCGGACAACTCCGGACGAATCAGAACGAACTCCGGGCGACTTCGAACGACTCCGGGCGACTCTGGACGATTCCGACTCCAGGCAACTCCGAACTCCTCTCGGCAATTCCAGGCGGCTCCAGAGGATTCCGAACAACTCCGGATAATGCTGGGCGGACCTACCTTCCGGATTTGGTGCCGAAATTATCGAAGTTGGATCGGAGGCGACTCCAGATTTTTGTCAACTTTACTAGTCCACTAGTATCACTAGTCCAGAGTCGACCAGAGTCCTCCGGAGTCTTCCCGAGTCATCCCGAGTCGCCCGAAGTCGTTTGGAATTGTAGTCCGGTTTCGTCCGGAGTCGAAGTCGTTCAGAGTCGGCAGGAGTCGACTGGAGTTTGAGCCATTCGGAGTCGTCCAGAGTCGCTCGGTGTCGCTCGGAGTCGTTCAGAGTCGGAGTCGTCCGGAGTCGGAGTCATTCACAATCGTCCAGGGTCGACCGGACGACTCATGGCGACTCCGGACGACTCAGGGCGACTCCGGACGACTCAGAACAACACCGGACGACTTCGGACGAATCAGAACGACACCGGACGACTCCAACTCCAGGCGAGTCCGGACGACTTCGGACAACTCCGCACGTCTCCGAAAGACTCCGGACAACTCCGGATGAATCAGAACGAACCCCGGGTGACTTCGAACGACTCCGGGCGACCTTGGACGATTCCTACTCCAGGCAACTCCGAACTCCTCTCGGCAATTCCAGGCGGCTCCAGAGGATTCCGAACAACTCCGGATAATGCTGGGCGGACCTACCTTCCGGATTTGGTGCCGAAATTATCGAAGTTGGATCGGAGGCGACTCCAGATTTTTGTCAATTTTATTAGTCCACTAGTATCACTAGTCCAGAGTCGACCAGAGTCCTCCGGAGTCTTCCCGAGTCATCCCGAGTCGCCCGAAGTCGTTTGGAATTGTAGTCCGGTTTCGTCCGGAGTCGAAGTCGTTCAGAGTCGGCAGGAGTCGACTGGAGTTTGAGCCATTCGGAGTCGTCCAGAGTCGCTCGGTGTCGCTTGGAGTCGTTCAGAGTCGGAGTCGTCCGGAGTCGGAGTCATTCACAATCGTCCAGGGTCGACCGGACGACTCATGGCGACTCCGGACGACTCAGGGCGACTCCGGACGACTCAGAACAACACCGGACGACTTCGGACGAATCAGAACGACACCGGACGACTCCAACTCCAGGCGAGTCCGGACGACTTCGGACAACTCCGCACGTCTCCGAAAGACTCCGGACAACTCCGGACGAATCAGAACGAACCCCGGGTGACTTCGAACGACTCCGGGCGACCTTGGACGATTCCTACTCCAGGCAACTCCGAACCCCTCTCGGCGATTCCAGGCGGCTCCAGACGATTCCGAACAACTCCGGATAATGCTGGGCGGACCTACCTTCCGGATTTGGTGCCGAAATTATCGAAGTTGGATCGGAGGCGACTCCAGATTTTTGTCAATTTTATTAGTCCACTAGTATCACTAGTCCAGAGTTGACCAGAGTCTTACCGAGTCATCCCGAGTCGCCCGAAGTCGTTTGGAATTGGAGTCTGGGGTCGTCCGGAGTTGTGCGGAGTTGTGCGGAGTCGTCCGGAGTCGAAGTCGTTCAGAGTCGGCAGGAGTCGACTGGAGTTTGAGCCATTCGGAGTCGTCCAGAGTCGATCGGAATGGATTGGAGTTGGTTGGAGTCAACCACTTCATCCCACACAATACATTTTCACGACTTTAGATGTTGACGTTTAAATTCCATTTTCTACATTTATAGTTGTTCCAAATAAGTCTACTTCTAATTGTATTCCTCGTTCAAGATGATGAAGCATCGATTGCCGTCAAAAAAAATCAACGTAGAGTGAAGAATCCGCTGGGATACAGATGCCAAATCCCTAAAAGTGTCATTTTGCCCCGCCTTCCCGTTTATCGCAAGGCATTGCACTTAGGGGCATGTTTCGTCTTGAGCTTGACAATTGCTAGAAACTATCTCCAGGAACAAACGAACGACCTGCAAATGCAAGCAGAATTGATGGCAAAGGATAATTGTATGGGTGTGTAAGATGTGTGTGGTACGATGATAGCAGCGCGGACACCCACCGAGCATCATCGCCTCACACTATTTGCTGCCTCACAGCATCCCTGTTCCCCTGATCGTGCATACAAATCCTTTGGACGCACCATTCGCCTGGACAGTTGCATCGTGCACGCGTGTTTTTTTGTTTTGTTTCCCTTCGTTTCTTCATTGCACACGTTTCCCAGTAGCTGGTGGAAGAAAGAGAAGAAGCGGTGGGAGAAAAACATACCCAAAAACCTTCACGTGCGTTGCAAGACCCGAACAATGTGCCAGTCTGGTCTGGTCCATCTTTCGGCTTCACGCACGTGCGTTAATTTCGTTTCCCCGCGGGAGGGGCCCGCATGCAAAAAAAAACAGTGTCGGCCGAGCTCCCCCCTCCAAGCAAGGGTGCAGACAAAAATTCCCTCACCCTTTCCTACCCCTAACCATAAACCAACACGGGACACGAGGAACCGCAAGAGGGGACGACGGAACGGAACGGAATGCGTTGTTGTGCATTGCAAAAACAAAAAAAAAAAAAACAGGGGAAAAGAAAGAAAGACAGAAAGAAATGAAAACGGAATCTTTCACTCGAACAGTGTCTGTCGCTTCCCAACTCCCTCCCCCCCCCCTTCCCCATCAAACGACCACATTTCGCCTAAACCATGTGCGCGCGTGTGCGCACGCGCATATTACAAACAATCTCGTCGCTTTGTGCGGGTGTAGAGGATCGTTTTTTCCAGCTGTAGGAGGAGTGGAGGGGTCGGAGTAGCTCGTAATTCAATTTCCCTTTTCCCACTCTACCTCCTTCCGCTACCCAATGAAGGGTGCACTTTCCTGTGCGCAAAACAACATTTCCTTTTTTCCTCCATTCCGCGCGCACTTGCGGGCGGCTTTCAGCAAACATGATCCCCTCCCCGTTCTCCCATCCTCAACAAAGTGGGTGGACGGTGAACATCGGTGTCTGCGTGCTGTGTTAAGTGTGTGTGTGTGTGTATGTGTCTTCCTTCAATAAAATGTGGAGAAAGAAAGAAAAAAGCAAGCAAACGATGATTAAGACACGTGCGCGCATTTTTAATTATTTTTTGGCAAGTCGGGAAGCACACCGAAAAGGACATACCGTTCCCCAACTTCCCGCTTTGGCGGCGCTTCGTGTCGTCGCTAGTCAAAGGCACGCGAGACGCACGCGCTGCACCAACAAATTTCCGGTGCATGGTGCTGGTAGAAACCAAAAATAAAAGAAAGGAGAATAGAAGAGAAAAAAAAAAACAATCCTTCGAATCCAGTGGGAATGGTCTGACAGATTCGAGGAGCGGGGGAGAAAAGGGGGAACAGGTCTGGCTTGTGGGTGGCCGTTCTAGTGGGGTGGTCTCTTGCCGATCCGCTATACCGCATCACATTCCCAAGCGCGTGTGTGTCTGTGTGGTAAAGTGGCGATGGACGAACGCAGCGGGTAACACAGAGGTTCGTTTCTTTTCATTGCAAGCAACCGACAGGCCAGTTCCGACTTAGAGATGTAAGATCAGATCCGGATTCGTTCCAATGATCCGGATCTGTAGTTTTTGGAATGAACCGGATCAACGGTTCCCTGAGCGAAACAGAGGCGCATGATCGAATGCTCCAAATGAGCAAGTGAGCAGATTTTCGAATGCTTGAGTCCAACGCGATACACTGACCGACAAAAGCTGAGCTTAATGCCGGTGCAAGCATAATCATGACTTTTTTCGAGCTATGAACAGTGCTGCTAAATGCCACTGTTTCAGCCACAAATACTCACCACTGAAACGAAGCTCAATTAATCTCACGTACACAACTGAGAAGATCAGAGGTGAGACTCAACCAGTTGGTGTATCAATCACATGCTTGGTGACATTTTGCACCCAACGCTAACTTGATCACGACATTTTCTATCGGTGATAATCACACCATTGTTGGGACATACTTGGCGTCGCAACCAAGTGACTGACCAAGAGCTGGTTGCACACAATGTCACCAACAAGCATGTGATGGTCGCAACAACTGTTTGAGTCTCACCACAAATCATCACGCGTAGAGCTTGTGACGCTGAAATGATTTTGTTTCAGCTGGAATTTGTCATGACTAATTCAGTGACATTTTGCCGAACTGATCACAGTAAAAAAAAGTCATGACATAGTGGCTGACCAAGCGTTGATCGCAAAAATGTCACAAAGCATGCATTGGTCACACCAATCGAGTTTGCAATTTGATTATCACAATTGAGTACGTGACGCTGACATGGATTTTGTTTCACTTTGATTTTTTATATGACATTGACGTTTTGCAACACTGGTCGCAAAGTCTCTATTAATAATCAGATGTGATCCTTCCACCCCTTGAATCCACACCCCCCCCCCCCCCCCCCCCTAACCCAACAAAGCCTTCGGCGACGATCGGAAGCAGTTCCGGAACAGCGGAGCATTCGGATTCGGTTCCTCTGTTGCGCTTTTTGCTGCGCACCGGCCCATCACTAGTGGGAAGCGGAACGAATAGTTGATCGTGTATGTGTGTGAATGAGGGGGACGGTCGGTGGCGGCGGTGGCGAAGGTGATGGAGACTGTATTCCCTTACGAAAAGCTCGACTGCAACGTGGTGTGTGTGCGTGTATGCGCGTGTTTGAAAGACGTTCCAGCGCAGGAAAGTTCAGGTGGCATTTTGTTTCAGCATTTGTGGCTTGCGCGCACACACACACACACGCACTCATACACAGAGACAAGGGTTTGTGGTGCGCTTCTTGAGCTGCTTGGTTTTCTTTTCATTTTCTTTTTTTTTTTTTGTTTCGCTCAAACGCGATCATCATCGACAGTTGGCTAGCGAAAGGAAAACAATAGCCCTCAGAGCTCAGTTTGTGACACATACATACACGCACACACACACACACACACAGGCACGGTGCAAGGCGAGTGCATGCACACTTACATCACACACATACAGCCATGTTACAAAGTCACGAACACGCACACACGCATGGATTAAAGCAGATGCGATGGGAACGCTGATCGAACGATTTAGCATGCACTTTTCCTTTACTTACACACTTTAATGAGAGCGAGTGAGAGAGAGAGAGAGAGAAAGAGGCAAACGTAGAAAAAGACGAAAGTAGCCTACACACACTCATACACAGAGAAGAAAAAAAAAACAAAAAGAAACAGGCTTCGCTGGCACCTTGAGCGGGTGTGTGCGAGCCCTCTTCTAGCCTTCTTGCGCGAGGCAGAATAAAAAATGGTGTTCGTTTCTTTTTCCTTTTCCGTTTTTTTTCCTCCCCGTTTTACCTTCGCCTCCGACTGGCCGAACCGGACCACACGTACACACATAAAGCACTCTTAGCGCATTTCACTAAAGTCAACAACAACAACAGCAGCACAACGAACTAACAGCAACAACATAAATGATACTACACCAGCAAGCACTTACATCTTCTTTCACGCAGACTCCTCACACGGCTGCTTCATGCTTCTGCAACGTAGTG
Organism: Anopheles coluzzii; assembly: GCF_943734685.1. Taxonomy (NCBI): domain Eukaryota; kingdom Metazoa; phylum Arthropoda; class Insecta; order Diptera; family Culicidae; genus Anopheles; species Anopheles coluzzii. The sequence continues at coordinate 12,106,701 of NC_064669.1, forward strand.
AATTCACGGCCGCACTATGGGCGGAACAGAGAGGTGCTGCACACGCGCTGCATTGAGGCTGAGGCTGCTGCTTCTTCTCAATTTTGCAACCACACAAACGCACACACAGAGACAACTACACACATATACGCAGGGATGTCCGTGTCCTACCGGAGCGCTACTGCAGCGAGATGCTCGACACGCTTTTCATTTTCGGACTGTTCCTTTCTCGCTTGTTCCGTACGCGGTACCGTACGTCATGCGTTGTGGAATGGCCCATCCGTTACTGGCAGGTTGGTACATACGTCGCGCACGGTGAAGTGATGGACGGTCGGGCTTTTGGCACAACGAAAAAGACAGACGCTAGACAGTGCTTGCTGTGATTTTACGCTTGCATTTGCAACCGGTTGTTTTACATTTTATTAATTACAGTGGAGCGCCGTTTGTGCGGGTACCTTTTATCCAGCTGTCCGTTTATCCGTGCTGTTGAGAATTGACAGTTCAATACATAGATGACATTGCGTGCTGAGGAGGATATTTGAAATAACGGTTGCCAGAGCATTTTGTTTTAACAAAATACGCTATAATTCATGTCACATTTCAAATATTCTCATAGGAACGACACAAAGTTCATAAAAACTGGCTAGGATTTGTTAAAACATAATATATAGTAAGTTAAAAAAATAGGAATTTGTGATAAAATGTCTAAATTGACTCATTATGCGTTTTATTCAAGTATCCGGGCGATGCCATTGTGCCGCGAAATTATCGGTTTGTGTATTTCCAGCTTAATAGGGCCTTTAAATGCGAATTTGAAAATACGCAGTTTTATAAGCTTGACAGTTTTATGAACAAATTGTGCTGATTTGCAACGTAATGCAAAATATTTCCTTTTGTTTGAATTATATATATTTTATACAATTTTATTCAAACATAATTATATCAAATAATCCTGTTACCTATCGAAAATCTATCACTTCAAGCAAAATTACACAAAAATTAGTAATATTTTAACCAGAAACTATTAACTTCTACTCAGGGTCGTGCCTGTACAAGTGGAAGTGATTTTATCGGATGTGCTGTCAATTTTTTATGGGAAAGGCAGATAACGTCGGACGTCAATTTTATCATAAACGTTAAACTCTAAAAATCATCCAAATAGTTGCAATATGAATCGATTGGCCAGATAAATACAGTAGAACGTCGATTATCCGGGCAGCTCGGGACCGGACGGTTGCCGGTTAATCGATTTGCACGGATAATGGTCCAAGAAATGTCATTTTCAAACAAAAATTATTTTATTACTAGTTTTTTTTATTAGTTTTATGATTAATCCATCTTGAATAAATTGATTAATCGTTAGTAAAATATTTTTTTAATCAATAAATATAGGTTTAACAACTGTTCATGAACAAAAATGAATTTCGAAAATATCACTAGGCACTTTAGAGCTGCACAAAAATCTGGTTGCCCACTTGACTATCGCTGCAAATGTTCGCTGTACGTTTGAACAGCTGTCAGGCTGGAAATAGACGAATCGAGATCATCACGGTACCGCGAAAATCGCGTATGACTTGAGCTGTCAATTCTGTTATAAAATCTGACAGATAGGCGAGATAATCGCGGTTCGTGTATGGAACTATCCGAGGTCTGGTGACGATTGAATGTGCCAAGAAGAAATAATGTTTATCAATTTTCGAATCAAATTGGTTATTTCACATAGTTTATGCAAAATAAAATACAAAACTCTTTTCCCTACACGTTTTTTCAAACGAATTCACCAGAAAAAGTGAAAACAATCGGTTCGCGCTACCGCGAAAATCTCAGGAATAAAGAAGTTGGGTATCTCTCCAAACAGCAGGCGCGATCGGAGGCGCGGAAGATTTGACAGCCCAACTGTTCTACAACTGTTATAAACAAGGTGCGAATTTCGCGGCACCGCGACGATCTCGGTTCGTCTATTTCCAGCCTCACATTTATGCGCACGGTTAAGCCGCCCACCGGTTAATCCGCCCCCGGATAATCGACGTTCTACTGTACCAATCGAGAAATTAGAGTATTTTCCTCCGTCTAGTAGGACCTTTATGGACGTTCTACTGCAACTTTTAATCCACGCAGCTCTGGAGCAAACCGTACTTGATTCAATTAAGGCGCTATAACATTGAGAAACACATTTGCCAGATTTACGATTGAGATTTACATTCCTCATTCAGAATTTCCACTCGGTTTTACATTTCGAGCGGATCGTTCGGTCAAATCAAGTCAATGACAGATAACCGTTCAAAGAGACATAGAGCGGCAACGTCTCGCGCGACAAAAAATAGCTCAACTTTTCACTCCGCGTAGATCAAAGTAGCTCATTGGACCCAGTCAACTTATATGTTTTTAATTTAAAAACTTAAAAGGTGTTCAAATTTATGTTTCTGGGTTTTTAATTAATCTGGGTCGTAAACAAGCTGGATAATTCGTTTGTTTCGGATGAAACAGAAATGTCGCGCGAGACAAGTAGCTCTGTTTGCTAAATTGAGCTACTTTTTGTCGCTCTGTGTCTATTTGTACGGTAAGTCCGAGAGCTACATTTCTGCACTGTAGTAGGCCCTGCACTCTCCACCATGCTGGTGTGACCACACCTGGCCGGTCAGTACGCTTCATTGCAACGCTTCGGCAGACGGTGCGCGCCCCCTAGCGGCGGATCCCCGGAACCACTGCCCGCTGCGTGCGAAGCGTCAAGCGTTGCGAAATCTGTCAAAAACACGGTACGGCTGGGTGAAGTCATACTAGAGCGCAAAGGTAATAAGGGAGGGGGACAAAAAAGGGAACCAAATAGCCAGTGAAAAACTTACTTTAGTTAATGAAAACTATCACACGTGCGTGCGTGCAAGCGTTCCCCCGGCCGGGACAGTGTCTGTCCTTCCGCACCGGTACGTACCTCCGGGGCACCCGGGGTGGAAGGTGCAAACACACGCATCACCACCACCACCCGCTCCACCACGGCCAGAGACGAGCCCGAGCGAGGTTGATGCGCCCCGAGGATGCGCCACCGCAGCAGCCGGGAGTGGGAAGAGTGCGAATCGATTGCGGCTGTCTTTTGTCTGGCCTGGGGCAGACAACGTTTCTCACACTATCAACAAAACGGCAAAACTAATTCCACCATCACCAGCTCGATCCACCACCCCCGCTCGCCTCCTCCGATTGGTCACAATCAATCAACCAACACCACCGAACACACACACACGCGCGCCGTTACGAAGCGCATTGGTGAGGTGTTGTTGTTGTTGTTGTTTTTGTGTGTGTGTGTGCGACAAAGGCGGCACGATCAAAACAAGATGAATCAACGGTGAAACCCCCCTGCCCCCGCATCCCATCCGCATCTTGGCCTGCTGAATGTGTGTTGCATTTATTCGTCCTACGAGGCAGCTTGTTCTTGCCGGCGGAGAATTTACTTCCAGTTGCCAGTTGGTGGTCGGTGTTGTTATTTGTTTTGCTTCTAGCGACTTTGGGGCGTTTCGATTCGTCTCTTTGTTGGTGGTGAAAAGCGGCATCCAAACGAAGCTGCCGTCGAGCTTAAAGGAAACAGCCGGACACTGCAAACATTTTGTTCCCTTGCTTGCGTTTAGGCATTGAAGAAAAACTCTCCCCCAGCGCCTGTAACAGCTCCTCTGTCTGTCTGACATTGCCGTTCGATGTGGCTCAGTATAGTGTCATGTCATTGTGAATGATATTGTAAAAGTGCAAAGATTGTCCTTCTAGCCAGTGCCATTATTAACCCCATGTTTTGTTTTCCAACTTTTCCTTTAAGGGTGCAGCGTGACCGGTTAGCTTTTCCTGCTCCTTTTCGGTCCCGGTCCCGGTCGTCGGCTGTACGTTCGTCGCTTGTACCGCTCCGCAAGCGTAGGCATCACCGCATGCGTCAGCAGCAGCACGGGAGCAACGGAAACAGTGAAGCATCACCACGCGCACCCACCTGACAAACACACCCGCAACCCGCAGAGCCGAGGGCAGCCGAGCCGTGCCGTGGCAGAGAGAGAGAGCGTGTGTGTGTGTGTCTGTCTGTTTTTTGTTGTTGTTGAGATATTTATGGTGCTTCGAATCCAAGTTCGAACCGATCGCAAAAACCCGATATAAATAGGTTTGCGCGCGCTACCGGGTGAGTAAAAAAAAAAACAACCGTTCTGCTCTTCCGTCATATCCTCTCCCGCTCCCGCTTCCCCTCATAGCTCCTTCAGTTCTAATTGTGTTGCGATGAAAAACCTGAAAGTTATCAGATCGCGGGCGTTCAGGAAAATCACCTACACACACACACACACACACACACACACATGCACGAACTCGAATGCACTTTGGGTGGTACGCGCGGCGTACATTGCACCCGAGGAATTTGGGTGCATTTGCAGCACAGTGACACACGTCGCGTCGTGCAATCGGGTTTTCGCTTTAGAACCAAACAAAAAAAAAAAACAGCAAAAAGCCTTTTAAAAAGCCAACTTCCAAATGGATAACCTGCGACGTATCATTCATCTTTCCAGGGACTTTCCGGTGGACGGGGCGGTACAGGAGGACGCACCGGGCAGCCTAGCCGACGCGTGCACCACCACGAGTGGGAGCATCATCCGTTCCTCCGCGCCGAGGACGGTTGTTGCCCCGTCCTCGTTCTCCGGCTTTACCGCACACCGGGGCGACGAAACCCGCCGGCAGCTGGAGCAGCAGCAGCAGCAGCAGCAACCGGAGCAGCCAACCGTGCACGACCGGTTACGGCCCGCGCCGCCAAGAAGCATGTCCGGCACGACGGGCAAGCGCAAGGAGATCTACAAATATCTCGCCCCATGGCCGCTCTACTCGATGAACTGGTCGGTGCGGCCGGACAAGCGCTTCCGGCTCGCCCTCGGCAGCTTCGTCGAGGAGTACAACAACAAGGTGCAGATCATCAGCCTGGACGAGGACACGAGCGAGTTCAGCGCGAAAAGGTATACACACACACACGTACACCAAACGCGGTCGGTCGAGTTTTTTTTTTGTTTTTGGTTTTGTTTTGTAGTGCTGTGTAGTGCAGAGTTCGGCCAAAGACCGCAAAATCCATTTGGCCGGCAGGAACAAAGGCAATAGAACGTTTAGCGAATGATTTCATTGTAGAAGATGTTTTGTTTTTTGCAGACTTTTCCATCGAGCCTTTGTCACGGTTTGGCAACCAACAAGTTGCATTACAGGGTGCATTACAAGCCACTTTCGAATGTGCACATCATTATTCACCGCCTACAAGATGTTTGTTAACAGCTGTCCAATGTTGTATATCCATCACAACAAAATTTCAGTTCTTACACATGATTTTCAACATATCACAAACAACTGTCAGACTCGATCCAGTTCGAGACGTGTTGAAAATCATGTGGAAGAATTCAAACATTATTGTGATGCAAATACAACATTTGACAGCTGTCAACATCTAGCAAGCAATGAAAAATGTTGTAGACATTGGAACTTGCCTCGGAAAACCCTGTAAATCTATATAGGGGTTTTCAAGTCGGTTTCGAATTTAAACGTTGCTATTCACCTCCTGCAAGATGTGTTGTTCACCTCCTGCAATACGATAGAGTCAAGGAAGTGTCGCACAACTATGAAAATCTCTGGAAAACCCTGTATCATGACATGGTGGTCAAAAGGAAGTTTTAGCAGCTTCGAACATTTTCCCCAGAGGAAAATCAGCCGTTGCTGTACCTAGAATTGTGGAATACAGATGGATGAACGTGAGCTTCGTCATATTTTGAATGCTCTATATTGATTTTTTTTGTTTGCATCGTATGCCATTCAAACAAATTCAGCTTTCTGATTTCACCCATTAACACATTCAATGCTGGAGATGAATTAAACCATTGGTTCACCCAAATAGAGATTATGTTTCGTTCAGCGTGCTAATGTAGCAGTTGTTAGAACGAGAAGTTTATCGATTTTGATTCGGGGGTGTTTGACATAGAAGTTAACATAATCACGATTTTGTAACAGCTCTACAAATACCGTACTTAACGGGTAAGATCTTGCGTCACGAGCAATTTCATTCGTGTACGGGATACATTTTTTGGTTTTTTGGCTATTCTGACATCTAGATCACGATCGGTCCTTCTATTTGGCGTAAATGTCCTACGAAGACATAAACATTGAGCATTTCTTTAATTTTGATTATCGCTCACGCAAATGAGTTTCGATACTGAATCACAAAATCACTGTTTCTTTGCTAGAAAATGCAAGAAAAGCCGAATCGGATAAAGATACTGAACGCATCATAAATTTATATAGAATTATAACGATTCAAGTAAGCACTTTCTCTTGCTCCATCTGTAACACATTCCTATCTCCGCTTTACGCTCATCCTCTCTCCCAGCACGTTCGACCATCCCTATCCGACGACCAAGATCATGTGGATACCGGACTCGAAGGGCGTGTATCCGGATCTGCTCGCGACCAGCGGCGACTACCTGCGGCTGTGGCGGGCCGGTGAGCCCGACACCCGGCTCGAGTGCGTGCTGAACAACAACAAAAACAGTGACTTCTGCGCCCCGCTCACCTCGTTCGACTGGAACGAGGTCGACCTGAACCTGGTCGGCACGTCCTCGATCGATACGACCTGCACGATCTGGGGGCTCGAGACGAGCCAACCGCTCGGGCGCGTCAACCTCGTCTCCGGCCACGTCAAGACGCAGCTGATCGCGCACGACAAGGAGGTGTACGACATTGCGTTTTCGCGGGCGGGCGGTGGCCGCGACATGTTCGCGTCGGTCGGCGCCGATGGCAGCGTGCGCATGTTCGACCTGCGCCACCTGGAGCACTCGACCATCATCTACGAGGATCCGGCCCACACGCCGCTGCTGCGGCTCGCGTGGAACAAGCAGGACCCGAACTACCTCGCGACGGTCGCGATGGACAGCTGCGAGGTGATCATACTGGACGTGCGCGTCCCGTGCACCCCGGTCGCCCGGCTCAGCAATCATCGCGCGTGCGTGAACGGTATCGCGTGGGCGCCGCACAGCTCCTGCCACATCTGTACGGCGGGCGACGACCACCAGGCCCTGATCTGGGACATCCAGCAGATGCCGCGACCGATCGAGGACCCGATCCTCGCGTACACCGCGGCCGAGGGCGAGGTCAACCAGATACAGTGGGGCGCCACCCAACCGGACTGGATCGCGATCTGCTACAAAACGGCGTGCGAAATACTGCGCGTCTAAGGCCGTTCCCTCTGTTAGGCTTTTAGCGGTTGTTTTTAGTTTTTACAATTTTTTTTTTCCATTGCAAACCCATTACTATCCAATTTATGCTTTAGGTAGTTTTTTTTTTTTTTTTTTGGTTAGTTTACACTAGATTAATTTACATCCACGCCGCGGTACACACGCGGTGCTGGAACGAAATTTGTACATTTGCTTGGTTTGATGAGTCTAAACCATTCCTTTAGCCCCCCCCCCTCCCCCTTCCCCCTTCCCCTTCCTGTGCGCTACAGCAGGCTCCAACCTGCGCGCACAACCACGTGTCACCATTGTCTAGCTTTGGTAGCGAGAGATTCAAACCTTACCTGCTAATGAATTTGAATGCGAATTATTGTTTATTGGAAAAGAGTAGCTTTTATTTACACCAACAACGGCATCATGCCATGCACCGCCACATACTCAATGCGCGCACCCCCTCTACGCAGCATCAATACGCAAAAAGACATGTTTGACACGGAGTGTACGAACGAACGTATAGGTTAAGCAGCTTCCTGCGCTAGCTTTACACTTACACAGCTGGGCGGGAAAAGCATTCTTTCACGCTTCTACTCCTCCTCCAACACACTGTGCTGTATCATTTACGCATCGGAAGGCAAGGGCGATATTTCGTAGAGGTAGCTTTTGCATACCGCAGTCGCTGGAAACCTGACAAACGGCGAACCCTTCAAATGAGCCTAATTTGAATAATCGTGCAACAGTTAGAATACGCAATCCGGTATGAAAATTCACTGCACCCTTCCTCCAGGGGGGGTGTCGTTTCAATCGTAATTATTTTCTTTTTTATGTACTTACTTATTGCTTAAATGGAGATACTTCTCTATTGTCGAAAGCAACCCGTGTAATCAGGAGTCGTAGCTAAACCTTCCCTTGTAGTGTTAAAAAGCTAGAACTAACTGGCCCCCTTCAGGGTTTTCCGGGGTTCTCTCTAGTCCAGGTTTCACTGTGCTACCCCCGCTGCATAGTTTGTTAGGTGTATGTTTAGGATTTTTTTTTAAATGTTTTGTAATACTTTCTTAAAAAAATGTGCAACTTTTATCGCAAAACCCCATATATCCTTGCCGCCCTCTTTTCCTGGTGTAATACAGTTAGGGAATAGTTCCAATTACTGAACGGCGCAAATGCAAACAGCAAACACGGGAGGGTTTTTAGCGGACGAACACCGAAAACAATCAACCTTTCCACTGTACTGCTCATAGGCAGCTATTTTGTTTTAAATTATTTTCCTAATTTTCGACAATCGCGTGTCCGGGCAGCACTCCCCCCAGTACGCGTGTGCGTGGAGCCTAGTGGTACAACGCCGAGAACGGTTTAACCTGCCAAATCGCTGCTTTTTTTTTTAAATCATTGAGCGATTTTGGGGTTATTTCAGAACGGCCTGTGTGTTGATAGTGTTGGAGGAATACCAAAAACAACAGAAAAATGCAACGGCTTTTTCCCCCTGCTGAAGCTATATACTTTACTCGACGGCCTAGCGATAGAAAAATCAAACCGTAAAAGGAAAGCGTGTCCGTTTTGGTTCGATGCTTCAGGTGTTTCATCCTCCCTGCGCTGTCCTTGCAGGGTTTTCCTTGTCACTTTCGAATGTGCACATCATTATTCACCGTCTGCAAAATGTTTTCCACAACTGTCACATATTGTGTATTGACATCACAAGAAAACTTCAGTTCTTACACATAATTTAAGAGTGATCCAATGGTCGAGTCGTCAACTCGAACGATTCAATAACATGCGCGCCATGGGTTCAAGTCCCTAATGGGGACCGTCCCCCTGTAGCAAGGATGTGACGACTATACGCGTCTGTGTTTACGTTTAAGAGCCTGTGAAGGCCGGCATGTCCGCGTAGGACGTTACGCCAAGCAGTAGAGGAAGAAGACGATTTTCAACACATCATCACAAAGAGAACTGTCTCAAACTCAATGCAACTTTGAGATGTGTTCAAAATTATGTGGAAGAACTGTGATATTTTATCGTGTTTTTCAATACAATATGTGACAGCTGTTGAAAAACATCTTGAAGGCGGTAAATAATGAAGTTCACATTCGAAAGTGACTTGGAAAAACCCTGTACCTTTCGTGTAATACTACACTTTGTAATACTGAAGCAAATAATAAGCGCATCTACTTGATGAACAGATATACACACACACACACACACACATACACACACACACACACACACACACACACACACACACACACACACACACATACGGGGTTTTCCAAGTCACTTTCGAATGTGCACATAATTATTCACTATCTCCGAGATGTTTTTCAACAGCCGTCAAATGTTGTATATCCATCACAACAAAATTTCAGTTCTTACACTTGATTTTCAACACATCACCCAGAACTGTCAAACCGCAAACCGTGTTGAGACGTGTTGAAAATCATGTGGAAGAATTGAAAAACTATTCAGATGCAAATTCAACGTTTGACAACTGTTGAAAAACATGTTGGAGGCGGCGAATAATGATGTGCACATTCGAACGGAAAGCTCGGAAAACCTTGCAAAGGTGTATCATTATACTCAATTATTTAAACATGGGCGTAAGAAAAGTAATAAGAATAGAAGAAGAAAAAAACACAAACGATGGGATTATATTTCTCTAGTATTGGGTGTTGTAGGTTAATATATTTCTTTTTTGTTTTTATTTTTACTATCAAGGCCAGAGCGTCCTATTATTGCACTGTAATGCCGTGCATCGCACAGATATGCAACGTGGTCTGGAACCTAAAGGATAGCCTAATATAATACTGTAGTGGGCAAGGTGTTGTGCTATAATAGGATGGCAAAAAAAAACACACACACACACACCCATGCTAGCTGATTATATGTATACATATAATTGTGGATTATTTAAGATTACTTTAAGTGTAATGGCAACACACAATGCTGGTGGTAGTATGGCGAGCCAGATTTGTGTGCACCCACGGACTCACGAAAAAAAAAAGAAATCTTACAACAAAAAAGATGGACGATTTTGTGAAAAGAAGATGATGAAGAAGAGGAGGAAAAAACGTTGTGAAACACAAGCGAATCGGCCCGAGAAAGGGGGCAAAAACACTGTAACTGTAACGAGCAAAAACTGCGCAAAACGTAAAGGGGCACACCTAAGGGCGCTCTATGCCTTAAATGTATAGCAATGATGCTTTTCGGGGTGGCATCGTTTTGATCACACACATAGGGGGGGGAGGGAAAAACGAAGAAAACAAAACAACAAACCAATCAGAACCAGCTACAAAATGTTGGCTTTACATTTCAAACAAGGACATTACACATTCGTCATCAATTTCCACTCTCACGTTCACTTCACTTACGTGTACTCTCCTGCATATACCTATAGTGTACCGGCCCCGGGCTGAAAGTTACATTAAAGTAGCGAAAGTACTTTCACATACAACTGTTCATCATCAACTGACTGATAACATTTTTTTTTGCGTTTAAATACAGTTTGTGTTTTAGTCAAAGTGTTTGTACCTTTCTCCGTGTTTTTGAAGGGATATGAGGGCTCCATTGTTTTAAACTTATTTTGAAATCAACGACTCCCTCATGTCTACCCCTTTTTTATGATTTCCTCCAGCCGCTGTATTTATCGTTTATACGCATTTTTATGCTACCCAGTTTGGTCGTTTACCAATATTTAACAGCGGTGACACTGACTGTGCCGCTTCACCAGATTCCGGAAGAGTGGAATTGGCAGCTGGCAATCGCACGATAGGCAAGCATTGCGGCGAATTCTCCGGACGAAAGCGTGACTAGGGAGGATGTGGTTGTGGTCAGCAAATATTGTAACCTTTTGCTTATACAACGCTTAGTAGACCCACGGAGCACGGAATGCGCACAGCATCAAGTGAACTGTACTGGCACTCGGACTCTAACCGATAGCAAACTCACCTCACGTGGGGGAGGGAGAGGGCACATTTGTACGCATTTCGTCAAAACGCATTTTCGTAACGATGCGAGTGGGTTATTCGGTTTTCCCCTTTCGACGCTATTTTAAGTCATAATTCTCTTAAATCTCTAGTCTAGTCTACAGCTGATTTGGTTGGATCCAGCTTTTTGGACCACTCGCCGGGTGGATTTTTTTTTGTTGTTGTTGCTAAAGTTGATCCCTTCATCTACGGTCACGTCCATGATGCATACATATGATGCTAACGATCACACAGGGAACGTATGTTAAGTTCGTACATTGCCTAAAATAAAATCAGTAGTACACCACCAACATTGACACATGGGCCGACTTGAAGAAAACGAAAAAAAAAAAGGAAACCCTAACTCATTAGTATGCATAGCAATATAAGAATTTGAATGTATGTGAAACCAGGCAAGCAAATAATAATTTATAATGCGCAGAGTAGGTACCAAGAGGAACCAGAACAGAACCCGGTACATGTAAGCAAATTAATAACGAAATAAATAAAACAAAAATATGAAGAAAAAAAAAACACACTTACAAAACTAAGCCAAACAACAAACAGACAAAACTATAGTCCTTCAAAACGAACACAAAACAAAAAGAGAAAACGCAATAAAACATAACAAAAGTAAACAACACAAAACGGTAGGGCTAAACAGAAAAAAATGCATTCTAAACGGTGAGGACGAACATTTGGGCGAAAGAGAGCAAAACAAAAAAAAAACAAGGAGTAACAATTTACGATTAAAATAAAGATTTTCTTAATGCAACTCAACGTGCTTGCGTGTGATGCGGCGGAATGCCATACACCGTGGGGCGTCGTATAACGACCCCGAGGTATATATTTATTTAAATATTTTTAGACCGTCATTTGCAATCGTTCCTTCCGTTCTGCGATAAAACCAAGGCCGGCTCCAAGTTTGTGGTTTTGTATTTTCGCTCTATCCGTTGTGGTTTTGTTTTGATTTGGTTGCTTGTGACTTTGTTTTTCTCTTCTCAATGCATTTTTACAACGATTTCACACGATCGTTGAATTCTCACGATCGTTGCCGGGCCTGTTGAGGGCGCGCCACCACACACATATTACGCCACACATGCGCCTCCCCCCGCCCATTCCGACCGTCCCGCTTGGTTACGCGTTTTATCAGCCGAGATTACTGCGTGTAGATGTCCCCAGTTGTCCGGAGTGGATTATCATTTGTTTAACGGAGCAACAAGTTGCGAGTGGATAATCACACCGGAGGGGGTGTTTGGGGACTGCCGGAAGGAGTAGGATGAGATGCAGCTTGTTGGGATGGTATCATGACCAGCAACGAACCGTCGGTTCTACCGCTATCTGCATGGCGATAAGTGAAGCAATCCGTTGAGTCTTATTTAAAGCGGTTTGATAAGGCCATGCGAAAAGGTTTGGTTTTGGATAAATTGCGAAACCGTTGCGATCATGCACGAGGAACAAGTAATAAAAGGCTCCAGGGATTTTGGGATACACATTTGTAAGCCTAGCGGCATCACGTCTACCAAAGACGTTGAAGTCGCCTGGAACCATGCAATACAGTTTAAGGAATCACAGGTCGTGATTCTTGAAATTGATCTTTGCAAAGCGGTTGCTTTTTTACTGGTTTGTTTTCCTCATCTTATAATTTCTGTAAGTTTCCTGATCATTCAGAACCTTACCTGTAGTATTCAGTATGGTAGGTCTGAGAAGATAATATTGTACATGAAATTGGAGGAGTTTAGTATGTAGGTCCACAGATCAAGTAGAATCAATTCTGGTGAAGTTCAGAATGCCAGAGCCTAAGCCAGTTGTGATTGTACCATGATACCAGGTACTAGCTTCCTCAGATTCGTGCATATCTTCAAACAATTTAATCTCCAACACTGGCAAGCAAGTCCCCAAAGCCAAACAGAAACAAACAAAAAAAAATACAATCTGATATCAGAGACTGAGACTCTCGCCACGTTGCCCGTAACCGTCATTGCACACGAAACCACTAAAACGGGTGATATGTAAGGTCTCCGCTCCTGTAAACGAGATGAAGAGAGTTGGACGGAGAAAGTCTAGGTACTGGCCGTGCCTCTACTATCAGCTGCGATGGAGAGCATCCCACACACTCACATGAAAAATGGGCGATTGTTCCAGCTTCTCAGCAGATCCCCCCCTCTTCTGCTGCTACTGCTGCTGAACAGATGAGAGAGAGTCCGAGAGGAACGGGAAGCGAGCGGGTAGCCACCAACGCAACAACAGATAAACAACAACGCTCCCGAGATAACGTGCGATACAATTGCAAGGCGAGAGAGTAAGCGAGAGCAGCGGAGGGCTTGTTTGAGAATGCAAACCTCGCACTGTGTATGGTGGTGCTGGCGGGAGCGCTTAGCTCTAAAAACGAGATAACGAGACTCGATCGCAGACGCTCGGGGGATAGAGGGATTGTGTCGCCTCCCGCTGCGTCCAATAAAACGTGTTTGCACCGACCAGATCCAGACCATTTGCAGTTTTCCTCTCGGTGCCGATAGTGAAGCCGAGCGCTCTATCACCGCAGCTCAGCTGGTTTTGGGTGACAGTGCTGTGTTTGTTGTGCTTCTATTAATAATTACACCCGTCTGGTAGCTGATCGGCCGCAAAGGAGAGCAGTGAACAGCTTCAACATATCAAACGCGATCAATCAACCTCTTCGCCATGTGTGAGGCCGGTTCCGACTGTAGCAAGAAGTATCAGGAGTGGGAGTCGAACGAGGAGATTCAGCTGTTTCGCGAATATCTGCGCATTCCAACGGTGCATCCGAATGTGAACTACGGTACGGGGAACCGCATGGTGGAAAGGGAGAGGTGGGCGGTGGCACTTCAAAGGCCGTCAGATTGACACAAATCACGCAGCAAGCTAAATTGAACCTAATTCGCTTAATCTAAAACAATTCCGAGCGGATGTGAGTGCCGTCTCTGGAGTGCCGTCCGCTCTCTCCCCTCCCTTCCGTAGCAATTGGGTGGTGAAAAAAACCTATTAATCCCCGGTACAACCCCACCGCTCTTTCACTTCAGACGAGTGCGTTGAATTTCTGAAGCGCCAGGCGGCGTCGCTCGATCTGCCGGTGCGCGTGATCGAGGTGAACCCGCGCAAACCGATCGTGATCATCACGTGGGAGGGTACGGCCCCGGAGCAGAAATCGATCATACTGAACTCGCACATGGACGTGGTGCCGGTGTACCCGGAGCGCTGGACCCACGCACCGTTCGGGGCGGAGATGGACCACGAGGGGCGCATCTATGCCCGGGGCGCCCAGGACATGAAGTGCGTCGGCATGCAGTTCCTGGCCGCGATCCGGGCGATGCGCCGGGACGGCGTGCGGCTGAAGCGCACCATCCACGCCACGTTCGTGCCGGACGAGGAGATCGGCGGCAAGCTCGGCATGATGGAGTGGGTGCACAAGGAATCGTTCCGCGAGCTGAACGCGGGCTTCTCGATCGACGAGGGCATCGCCGGGGAGGGCGAAACCTACCCGCTGTTCTACGGCGAGCGCAGCGTGTGGCGTAAGCAGAGTAGCACGCGCCGTTGGGTCGAACGGGCAGTTTTTAATAGGGTTTCTTGTTCCCGTTGTTTCGCTTCAGATGTGTATTTCAACATATCCGGCACGCCGGGCCACGGGTCGCTGCTGCTCAAGGGTACGGCGGGGCAGAAGGCGCACTACATCATCGACAAGCTGATGCGGTTCCGCGAGAACGAGGTGAAGCGGTTGGAAAACAATCCGGACTTTACGATCGGCGATGTGACCACGGTCAACATCACGCTCATGAAGGTGGGTTTGGCAAGGCAGCGCCTGTTTGGGTGGGCAGCTTCAGCCGCGAGTCTTACACTGACCGCACACCGTTGTGGTGCGTCTCTTTGTTTTCCTCTCCCCCAAACAGGGCGGTGTGCAGGAAAACGTGGTCCCGCCGGAGCTGTCGGTTTGCTTCGACATTCGGCTGGCGGTCGACGTCAACCATCTGGAGTTTGAGAACCAGCTGCTGGACTGGTGCCGGGAGGCGGGCGGCGGCATCGAGCTCGAGTACGACCAGAAGTGCCCGTACGTGAAGCCGACCAAGCTGGACGGCTCCAACATCTACTGGGTCGCGTTCAAGGACGCGCTGGACGAGCTCGGGCTGCAGGTGAAGCCGCAGATCTTCCCCGGCGGCACCGACAGCCGGTACATCCGCGGCATCGGCATCCCCGCGATCGGCTTCTCGCCGATGAACCACACGCCCGTGCTGCTGCACGACCACGACGAGTTTCTCAGGGCGGACACGTACCTCGAGGGCATCCGTATCTATCGCAAGATCATCGCGAACGTAGCGAACGCGTAGCGCGTTCCTCTGCCTGTCTGTTTGTTTTTGCCGCTTGCCTTCACCCACAGCATTTACAGTAACGAATAAACGAATCCTCGAATGGGAGGGTGCAGCGAAGCCAGCGAGCCAGCATTTATTTCAGCAGCTCGTCAATGTACGCACCGGTCATTAGATCCGCATCCGAAAGCTCGAACAAGCGCTTCATTTCGTCCACTATCGACTGGCCCTGGGCGAGCGTTTGCTCCGGCTCCAGCACGACCTCGAACTCCATGAAGTGACCCAACGATTCCACCACGTCCAGATGGATGCGCGTTTGGCCGTGCAGGAAGAGGAGCCGCCGCTTGTTTAGCCGCCCCCGCACGCCGACCGTTTCGGCGAGGATCTGCTCCAGCAGGGCCGGTTCGGCGACGTCCATCTTGGAGTAGAGCGACAGCTTCGGGCCGGCCACGTCCGACCGGTCGTAGCTGATGAGCTCGGACGGTTTGTCCTGTTATGTTGGGAGGAGGTTTTGCCGATCAGTTCGTTTCGCTCGGCTCGTTTCGCTTGTGCTTACCTCCAGGTAGCGCAGCTTCAGCCGGCCGGTAGTGGCGTGGAAGAAGACATCCCTCTGC
Source organism: Anopheles coluzzii (assembly GCF_943734685.1). Lineage (NCBI taxonomy): Eukaryota > Metazoa > Arthropoda > Insecta > Diptera > Culicidae > Anopheles > Anopheles coluzzii. Next base: position 12,122,777 of record NC_064669.1, read on the forward strand.
GTGATCACTGTGCCGTCCGCGCCGGTCAGCTGCTTCGCGATCGCGACACGACGCTCGTAGCCCTCCTCGCCGCCCAGCCTTGCCTTCAGCTCCACGTTACGATGCTTGTCCGGGTTGCCCTTGTCGCCTGTGGCCATTGTGAGCGTGCTATGTGTGATCTTGTTTGGAATGTACGAAATACAAAAAATATATATATGCTTCACTGTTTAGCGTCTCGCACGATTAGGGCGCGAAATGTGAAGCCTGCCGGCTTTATTTAAACGTTTGTCAGTTTTGTTCGCGTTTGTTTTGATAGGCCGATCGGATCGGATCGGAGTGGTCGAGATCTCGGAATCGGATCTACCGTGTTCGGGATTGATTCCGGATTGGATTTCAATGCTGGAATCGACTCCGAATTTGGCTCCGGATGGTGAATCGCCTTTGCAAGCAGAATTAGCTCCAGAAATGGACACAGAATCGGTTCCGGAATCCCCCATGAGAACGCTTACAAGTACATTTGAAACCTTTGCGGCTAATACAGCGGTCGAAGCATCCAGTACATTGGAATGGCTTTGCCGAATTGCTAAGATAGGCTTATTACACGGGGGAGGAATACCCCAAATAACCACATTTGCTTAAGCAGCCAATTTTGGCATGCTAAAGGTCGCTACTCGAATTCGCCTTTTGCAAGTACAGTGGAGCGCCGTTTATCCCGGTACCTTTTATCCGGTTTTCCGTTTATCCGTGCTGTTGAGAAATGACAGTTCAATACAAAAGTGACATTGCGTTACGAGGAGGATATTTGAAAAAGCGGTTATAAGAGCATATTGTCATTACAAAAACACTATAATGCATGGCAAATTTTAAATATTCTCTTTAGAAAAACATGAAGTTAGTAAAAACTGGGTTATTTTTATCAAAAAATAAGAAAAAAATCCAAAACATAACCAGGAATTGGTGATAAAATATATCATTCGACTCATTATCCGTGTTATTCGCTTATCCGGGCGAGGTCAAGTCCCGAGAAGCCCGGATAAACGGCGCTTCACTGTAGTTTGCAGTCAAAGTTCCAGGTGAATCTTTCAAAAAGCGCTTAAGCAGCTTCCTTATCTCAAGTGCCACAAATCTACTAAACGACCACTAAACGGCTTCTAAACGACACGAGCTCTCAACCTAAACAGAATATAGAAAGACTTCGTTTAGCAGACGGCAAACGACTCATGCATTCTAAAAATAGCAAAAAGCTGGTGGCGCCATCTGTTTATGGGATATCCAACCAGTGGGAGCTTCCTCGCTTGGAGAGCTTTCTCATTCCGTCTGTACTGTTGTATGGTTTCGCATTGAAGTTATGCCTCGCTAGAACGTGATATTGCGGCTGCTGCCTGTAAACAAATATTGACGGCTGTTGTCAGACTGAATCTCAAAATGGCAACATGCCAAACGCTAAGAAGACACCTCTCAAGTGCCACAAATCCACTAAACGATCACTAAACGGCTTCTAAACGACTCAAGATCTCTACCTAAACGGAATATAGAAAGACTTCGTTTAGCAGACGGCAAACGACTCATGAATTCTAAAAATAGCGAAAAAGCTGGTGGCGCTCTCTGTTGGTGGGATAACCCAACCAGTTGAGCTTCATCGCTTGGAGGAGAGCTTTCTCATTTCCTCTGTACTGTTGTATGGTTTCGCATTGAAGTTATGCATCGCTAGAACTAGAACGGCGATACGATTGTTTAAATACTAAACTCCAACGGAAACCACCAGCACTGAAGCAAGTGAGATTTGAGTAATGGTCGTTGGTGTTGATACCCACGTATCTTACCACACGACCATTCATATAGATTTTTGCTCAGAAAGTTATAAGGCTATATAGGTCATGATAAGATGAAACTTGTCGAAACACATTGCAAGAAAAGGATAGCAATATAATGATGAGTTGTAATACGCCATCTATTGATAAAACGAATGAAGCTGTGGAGCTTTCATTTTTTTCTATGGATATTCAATTTTCCAGTCGTTTAAGCTTAATCTGTGGCGCTTGGGTTGCTTGAAAATAAAACACAAAGAAAAATAATCCCCGGCACCCTGGCATAAGGAAGCTGCTTAGGCGCTATTTGAAGGACAACCTGGATCTTTGATACTGTTTATTTTATGCAAAAGGCGAATTCAAGCAGTGATCTTTAGCTTGCCAAAATTGGCTGCTTAAGTAATTTTGGCTATTTGGGTCCAATCGTTTTAGCGCTTGGGATCTGTCCACACGATCATGATTTTGTTTTGATTTTTGCTCGAAATGTTAGAAAGCCATTGAAGTTATGATCGGTGAGGCTAGGCGCGAAATACATTGCAAGAAAAAGACAGCATTATATCGATGATTAAAAAGCGGCATCTACAGTGCAATCAAGTGCTCGTTTAAGCTTAATTTGTAGCGAATTAGTCCAAACGTCCTTGCTAAAGAATCTATATTCGTGAAGGTTTCAAAACCGATTCCAATTTCGGTTTGTCGGTTCCGATTCCAACGCCAATTCCGGGAACTGATTCCGGACCTACTATCTGGAATCGAATCCATAAAACTTCGAAGCTAGCCGGAATCAATTTCGACCAAAAGCTATCTTTTTCCCATCACTAGTCGGATCAGTGCGGATCAAAAACGTCATAACATTGCCGACCAAAACACACGTTCCCGTGCCGCTGTGTGCCTAGTGATTTGCGTGTCCTGCTCGATGCCATGGGTGACACCGGGCCGGAGTCGGACCCGACGGCCAGCAAGCGGCCGAAACTCCAATCAACCACCGACCAGCCCCAATCAGCCGTGCGGTGTAAATATTTCGTCCAGCGCAAGAAGCGCTACTGCAAGATGACGGTCGGCACCGGGAAGGAGTACTGCGGGGAGCACGAGCCGACCGCCGCCGAGCCGGTGGCCGCCTCCGGTGCCGACCGCATACCCTGCCCGCTCGATCCGAAGCACTCGGTGTCGGCGGCCAAGCTGGAGAAGCATCTGAAAATATGCAACGCCCGTCCGCCGGCCGAGCAGAAGCCGTACCTGGTGCCGGGCATTAACTGTACCTCCTCGGACGACGAGCAGTCGGAGGCAGCGGGCAGGGAGGAGAAGGTGACGAAGCTGGCCGACATACCGCCGGCCGAGCTGCTCGAGCTGATCGGCAAGGTGAGTGCGCTGTACGAGTCGGCCGGGCCGCTGATCAAGGAGGAGTCGCCGCGCCACAGCATCCTGGCCGACGAGCTTACGGTGGAGGGGTACGGGCCGCAAACGCTCAAGCATCTGGTGCAGTCGTCCGCCCTGCTCGGGCTGGCCGAGCAGTGTGGCTTTCTGCGGCCCGACACCACGTTCGTGGAGTTCGGCGCGGGCAAGGGCCAGGTCGCGTACTGGTTGGCGCGGATCGTGGAAACGGCCCCGCTCGCCCGGTCCGCCGTTCTGCTGGTCGACCGGGCGTCGCACCGGCACAAGAAGGACAACAAGATCGAGACGCGCGAAATTGTGCAGCGGGTGCGGGCCGACATTGCCGATCTGGAGCTGCACCGGGTCGAGCTGATCGAGGCCGGGGCGGGTCGGTCCGGCGTCGTCGGCATCGGGAAGCATCTGTGCGGTGCGGCTACCGATCTGGCGCTGCGCTGCCTGGTGCGCAGTGGCACGAGCGGTACGGCAGTGCGGGGCTGTCTGTTTGCGCTCTGCTGCCATCATCGGTGCGATTGGCGCACGTTCGCCGGGAAGCGGTTCCTGCTGGAGAGCGGCATTACGCGGGCAGAGTTCGAGAGCATCGTGCGGATGGTGAGCTGGGCCGTTTGTGGCACGGGACGTAGCCGGGAGCGGCAGCAGGAGGACGACAAGCCGGACCGGTGCGGGCTGACGCGGCCGGAGCGGGAAGCGATCGGGCGGCGGTGCAAACGGCTACTCGACATTGCCCGGCTGCGGTACATGGAGCGGCACGGGTACGAGGCGTCACTCAAGTACTACGTCATGAGCGACGTGACGCTGGAGAATGTGTGTCTGGTGTGTGTGAAGAAATAAAACAGTACTGCCGACCCTAAAAAAAAAACGGTTACGGTTACATTTTAATTGTTACTGTTGGTCAAGCTGACTATCCGTGGGGAGGCTTCGCTCGTCAGGAGAGCGGCCGATTAAAGAATGTTACGGCTAGCGCCGAACAACATGAATCTCCAAGATAAAGTCATCTCTGGTCTTATTTGCCAGACTCAGTGTCGCCGGGAACGCTTAACAGTTCAATTAAAGAACTCATTTTAACGATAGTTGCCTACGCAGATCGGTTGAGTTGCCGGAACATGTTTGGCCACGATACTTAAACATGTCTATTAGCTAAGATCACTTGAGAGCCTTTCATACCTTAGACTATCAAAGGAGGAATTGTGTGTGACCGTAACAGATTTCTCGATTACTCTTAGAAATAAGATAATAATTTTTTTAAGTCTGCTGTGGAACATCAAAAGAGGACACGACACGGATCGCAGTAGTCATCAAATTCGCCAAACCAACTCTCGGAGATCCAACAACAAGCAATTCCGATCTAATTTAAAGGGTATCTCTCTTTTTCATATTGGCTAATTTGGAGATGTTGGATCCCAGTTACCACAGGGATAATGGAAAACGAATAGGCAATGGTAACTCATAGCAACCATACAGAGTATGTAAGCAGCTCGATACCTCATCACATACTCACTGTTAAGTTGAACTCCAAATTAATAACTTTTAACTTGAATCTGTGTGTAATAGTCCAAAATAGTCGGACGTACCAGGAAACATATCATTTATAGCATACATTTTTTTCCTCAAAAGAACCAACACGTCGTTATCGATCCATTTCCCGCCAGGAAATGGTTATACCCGGCAATATTTCAAACCCGACTTCCAAAAGTTTCGATTGTAAGAATAGAATATGTCTGATAGACATAAAAGATGACCTCGCGCGATGATCAATCAAGAAAAAACACACGTGGACAGAACATTAGAACACTTGCCTTACAGCTTAAACGAACGAACGTGAATTACGAATGGATAGGGTATAACAGAGGCAGCTTCAGTTAGTGTGAGTCGTGACCAATTAAGCTTAGAGCAACATTCAAAACATATCAGGTTATAGGCTCTTGACGTCTCTAACGTCGTGTGTCGCGGATTTAAACGAATTCATTAAACATAATTCAAATCTTCGTGGTCGTGTTATTTCCGATCGATGATATCGAAGAACTCTGGACCTCTGAACCTAACATGAAAGAAGAACGAGTGCAACGTGTGCGGGGGCGAACATTTCACATTGGAGATTTCGTCTGGAGTTATTCCTGGAAGTGTTGGAGAAACTAAGTATAAATCGGTCTTGATGTACCTGTATTTTTTGCGAACTTGTTCTCCGTGAAACGGAATGGTGTAAGAATCATGGGTGAATTTAAGGTTTTGTGCACACTCCAAGTTGAAAAGATCGTTTATAAGAATTTGATATGCTTGCACCAATGCTTGAAAAGCGGCGAACGAAATCCCATGGTGCCAAAGCCTCTCAAAACTATACACAGCCAATTCTTGACCAGATCAACTGAAAGGGGTTGACCATGTGAAAAATACAAATATTGCAAACAGACCGAACGGTTCGGTCGAGATTGTGATGGAGATACGGAAGAAGCAAGTCATGAAAATTGCAATGACTCAGGCGTTATATTATTGACAAAACGGAAAATAATGAAGTGGTCGCAGTTCGAAATCCATCGAAAAGGTTATGTGAATTGAGGAAATCCTTCTATGGTGAAGAAACAGGCGAAGCAATATGGTTAACACATTTGCTTACCGAATTCAACTGAATTGCTGCAGAGCCTCACGGACAGCAAAAAAGATTGAACATTTGGATATGCTTTCTGCGATATGGTCAAACATCTTCATGCCAGAATGCATTCAGAACGGAAGAACTCAAAAGAAGTACATTCTAAGCGAATACCAACTTGTGGATATGTTTATGAACATGATGAATATTCTTCTTCACCAGTTTTTAAGAAACAACCATTTGCGATAGGTCTAAGAGGAGGTGCTAGAAAAACAAAGTACACCCTATGCATCTTATAGGATACGAATGATGTATGATTTAAAAATGTTGAATTTGCACATTCCCATGGTACATTGGTTAACTCGCACGACTTAACAACATGCACGTCGTGGGTTCAAGCCTCACAGGGACCGTCTCCCCATAGCAAAACAAACTATCCGGTTGCGTGGTACTAGCTAAGAAGTCTTGAGAGGTAGGTTGTTACGCCACGAGAAAGAATAACAAGAAACTCAAGCTCTGCAGCTGAATCTTTGGAGACTTATGAATCTTTTGAGATTCATGAATACCTAGAGGTTCGTGAATCTTTCGAGATCCATGAATCTTTTGAGATTCATGATTTTTTTAAATTCATTTATATTTGAGATTCATAAATCTTTACGATTCTTGAATCTTGTGAGATTCATGAATGTTTGATATTCATGAGTCTCACATAATCCCATTGCAATCGAAATTCAGATTCATTGAATCATTTCAAATGTTCATTCAGATTCATTAATCATGACCCAACACTATTATTAAGCCCAGACCCAACACACTATGCTTATTAAAAATGAAAATCGCTCAAAATTGAAAACTAAGCTTACAATACCAAATCCTACATCCTTTGCGATTTACGTTTGTATGTATATATATTAACCAATCTATTCTTCCCATTGCATAGTCGGCAGCTAAGACCCTCCCACGTATAACAAACATGCTCGTACGCTTTTTGTTTGTGATGTATAGATATATCCGCCCAGACAATACGTCCAATACTGTTCCTGAGCATTGAGTAACAAAATAAAAAAGGATACAGGGTGAAAAAAAAAACATGTACAACAGCAAACAGTGCATAATAACGAATGTGCGACCACTCGCTCGCTCTCTCTCTCTCTTTCTCTCAGTTCATCTCCCGGTTGCCCAGGTCGGGCGCCCCACTGTCCGCGGTACAGTTCGCGGTGATGTGGGCCAGCATCCGGTTGACGACATCCCGCAGCAGGTGCGGCTTGCAGTGCTCCTCCAGCCACGGTATCACGCCGGACGTCAGCTCGGCAAAGTCGCTCATCGGCAGCTGCTCGAACGTGACGAACATCTCGTCCATGATCGCCTTGAACACCTGAAACTTGACATCGTCGCTCAGCCGGGCCTCGGTCCGGCCCGGCGACGTCTGCTGGTGCTGCAGCATGTGCTCGTAGTTCTTCTTGATGATGCGCAGCGCCATCACCTCCTTCTGCAGCGAGGCCCGCTCCTCCTCGAGCTTCTTCTTGTTCTGCTGCAGGTAGCCGATGTAGTCGATCGACTTCTGCAGCACGGACGCCTTGCTCAGCTTGTAGCCGGACGCGTCGGTCTGCTGGCAGGTCGGCACCAGCTCCTGCAGCGAGTCGTACCCCTTCTTGATCGCGTCGCGCCGCTTCTGCTCCGCCTGCGTGTGTGCCTCCCGCCGGCGCTCCTTGTAGCTCATCGTGCTGCTCTTGTTGTCGCCCGAGTCCTCCTCGTCCTCCGAGTTGTGCGCGGAGGAGGTCGGTGTGTGGATGCTGCCCGCGCTCGAGCACCGCGAGTACATGTTGCGATCCTTTTCCGGCGGGCTGGACGGTTCCATCTTCATGTCCATCTCGTACTTGATATCTGAGCGGAAAGCGGAGGAAAAGTAAAGCGTATGGTATGGTGTATGTGTGTGTGTGTGTACGATAACAGCCTGCACGTGTTGTGCAGCTCTGCCCCGGACAAGCTTACTGTCGTTCATTTGGCCCGTTTCGTTTTCCTGCGTTCCTCGGTGTGTGACGTGACGGAAGGCTTTGCCGCGTTCAGGCACAGGTTTTTGCAGGTAGTTTTACCTTTTGGTGCGATAATCACGCAGCAATGAATTCACCGCCTCGATTGTTGTCAGTGTCTCAGAACGGCGACGCAATGATGGCGCCCTACAACTGATAAGACGTGTGCCACTGTGCGCACCGAGGGGGAAAGAGTGAGAAAAAAGACACTCACACACAGGGACGGTTGCCTATTTGTAGCACACAATGAAGGGCTGATAAACAGCTCCCTTTCTCTTTCCCTCTCTCTCTCTCTCTCTGTGTCTTACATACTGCCGCAGCACTTCCGACTGATTGGTGATTCACTAAAAATAAAATAAAAATACGTCTCGTGCAGAAAACGGCACACAGTTCACGCAAATGTTTGAATTTTTATCTCGTCTTACCAGAACCAGCATTCCACGTTCCTCTTCACGTGTTGAAACGTGTTGTCACACGACCTATGCTCCTTGATATGCTCCGATCCGATGTAATCACGGCACAGCTCGTGCGGTTTTATTTTGTGTGCTTTTTTACGGTGCGCGAATTTAGCACCAGCAGCAAACAGAGGCGGAGAAAAATAAACAAGCGAAAAGTGCCTTTGTTTTGGAATCTGCACCCCCAACCTGCCGTATGGCTGTTGACAGCTGATCGGGTCGGGATTGCACAACGTGTATGTGTGTGTGTGTGGCTGTTGTGATGCGCTTGTTTCGCTTGTTGCGTAAAAAAAACGGTTTGTAAAAGGTGCAGAACAAAATGGTGCAGGAAAAAAGGGTTCGTATTTTAACAAACTGTTTTTGCCGTGGTTTGGAATAATGGTAAAATATATTCAAGAAATTAAAATTAAAATTGATTCTACCCACGGTATATGCAGTAAGCCTACAGCTGCAAAAAGGCCTTTTCGGAACAATCTCAACCACAGGGTGACCAGAATGGCCGATTTATTTGTAGTTCAACCATTTTTTTTCTTATCATTCTGCTGGTTTACAAACCAGCAACTTGAAATTAACGATACAGCAATTATCCGCAGTTCGCGATACTCGATGTACGCGAATTCGCAGTACGCGATTCCTCTAAATTTGACAGCTTCATGTGCTTTTTGCAAATATTTTAATTATTTGAAATATGTTATGCTCTTTTTGAATTTCCTTAATCTTCTTAAAGCATTTTGCATTAAATTTGTGCAAAAGATACCTGTTTTGTAATAAAAAACTTTAATGCAAAACTCTGTGGCGATATATTTCAACCCTCGAACCGGTAGTGTAAACTATTTTTCCACAGGAATCCGCTCTACGCGTAAACTCGAGATACGCCATTGCACTCGGTCCCGTACAATAGCGTATATCGGATATTGACTGTATTTCATATTTGCTACCGAATACCACATTCTCATTCCCAAATTATTCCTTTTTTTCTGAAAAGATCCAAAACGACTCCGTTTGCCGGAACGATTAAAATAGATAAGAAGGCTAGTGGCGCCATCTGTTGATGAACAGCCATTCAGTGGAGCTTTTCTCGCTTTGATAGCATTCATCTTCACTCTGTACTGTTGCATGATCTCACATTAAAGCTTTGCATTGCCGGAACTAAAACGGCCATACGATTGTTTAAATACTTATCTCCCCAAATAGCCAGAATTGCTTAAGCAGCTCATTTTGGCACGCTAAAGATCGCTGCTTGAATTCGCCTTTTGCAGTAGATAAACAGCATCAAAGTTCTATGTGGGTCTTTCAAACAGCGCCTAAGCAGCTTCCTTATTCCACGGTGCCAGGGATTATTTTTCTTTGTGTTTTATTTTCAAGCAAGCGTCATCGATGAAATAAACAACAAGATTTTTTTTCGTTTAAACACATGTGTATATTTTTAAATCCTTTGTATTGATGAATTACACAAAATTTTACACAATTTACTGATAATTCACAATCACTTCACTCAATATTCATTCTTCAATTAACCAATAGCTAGCTTGTGCAGCAGCAATGAGATGATTGCCGGCGTCAGTCTTTGACACTTTGACAAGAGCCACTTAGTACCGATGACATGCATTAAACAGCTATAAAGTTCCACCAAGTTCAGTACCCTTTCTTAACAAGCCTTCAAGTTCCATCATGAACCCTACACGTAGTGCTAATCAGCAGCAAAGTTTCAAAGAGTACCATGTGCCTGTTAAAAAGCTCCATAGTTCCGCAAAGTACCGTCTATCTCTTAATCAGTCACAAAGTAGGACATCGATTTTTCGTTAAACAGCCTCAAATCAGCTATAAAGTACGAGTTGGCTATTTGGGTCTGATATTATTTTACTTGTATAGTAGCAAAGAATAATTGAATGATGGTCGATGGTGTTATTAACCGTGTATCTGATTATTAGTTATTAGTATTAATTTTTGCTTAGAAATTTAGAAGGCTATTCAAGCTACTCAAGCGCCACGGATTAAGCTTAAACGACTGTGAAATCAAATATCCATAGAAACAAAAGGAAAGCTCTTTAGCTCGACAGGTCGGCTCAATCGATTGCGTTTAATAACTCATCATTATATTACTGTCCTTTTCTTGCAATGTGCTTCGCCTATCTTTGTCTAATAATAGCCTATGTACCCTTCTAACTTACCGAGCAAAAATCTATGAGAATGGTCGAGTGGTCTTATACGTGGGTATTTTCAACAACGACCATTACTCATATCTCACTTGCTTCAGTTCTGATGGATCACAATGATTTATACAATCGTATCACCGTTTTAGTTCTAGTGCGGAGGGAAGGAGAAAGCTCTCAAAGCGAGGAAAGCTCCACTGTGTGGCTCATGCACCAACAGACGGCGCCACCTGCTTTTTTTGTTGCTTTTTTAGAGTGCATCAGTCATTACTATGTGCTAAACGAAGCCTTTTAAGATTCCTTTTAGGTTGAGAGCTTGAGCCGTTTAGAACCCGTTTAGTGGTCGATGAGTAAAAATATTACGATGAGTAAAAAGTAGTATTTATTGAGCAATCCACTCAATCTTCAAAGTGTTCATTTTTTTTTGCATGGCGCTTGAGGAGCCTCAAATATCTTGTATGGAATATCTTGTAACGCAAAAGGAAAAAAACCGTTCTGGTCGAATCTTATCATTCTTTCAAGAAGGTTTAAAATTCTAATATCTAGTCAGAATCATCACTCCAGGCAAAATTACTCGGCAAAATGACTTATATGGCTGGAGACCGTGAAATTCGACTAACGCAGACATTCTAGTCTTTCATACGGTCCCCATTAAAAGTGCATCTCGGGGAGCGGCTGCCCAAATAGCCAGCTCGTACTTTATAGCTGATTTAGGGCTGTTTAACGAAAAATCGTTCCGATGTCGTACTTTGTGGCTGATTAAGAGATAGACGGTACTTTGCGGAACTATGGAGCTTCTTAACAGGCACATGGTACTCTTTGGAACTTTGCGGCTGATTAGCACTATGTGTAGGGTTCACGATGGAACTTGAAGGCTTGTTAAGAAACGGTTCTGAACTTGGTGGAACTTTATAGCTTTTTAATGCATGACATCGGTTCAAGGTGGCTCTAGTCAAAGTGTCAAAGACGGACGCCGGCAATAATCTCATTGCTGCTGCACAAGTTAGATTCGTTAATTGAAGAATGAATATTGAGGGAAGTGATTGTGAATTATCAGTAAATTGTGTAAAATTTTGTGTAATTCATCAATACAAAAGATTATAAAAAATACATATGTGTTTAAACGAAAGAAATCTTGTTGTTTATTTCATCGATAACGCTTGCTTGAAAATAAAACACAAAGAAAAATAATCCCTGGCATCGTGGCATAAGGAAGCTGCTTAGGCGCTGTTTGAAAGACCCACATAGAACTTTGATGCTGTTTATCTACTGCAAAAGGCGAATTAGAGCAGCGATCTTTAGCGTACCAAAATGAGCTGCTTAAGCAATTCTGGCTATTTGGGTGTAATCAAATCACTCAAACAGAACAAACCATAAACCTAGGAGAAATATAGTAGAACGTTGATTATCCGGGGGCGGATTAACCGGCGAGCGGCTTAACCGTCAATTTGACAGTTGGCCAATCATGGCGAACATTTTCTGCGATGCTTAGCAAACACATTTATTGTGTAGCTATCTAGAGTCTAGTGATATTTTTTAACTTCATTTTTGATAAAAAAAAATTGTTAAGTCTATTGTTATTGATGCTCAAAATATTCTATCAGTGATTAATCGATTGGTTTAAGGTGAATTCTTAGCAAAACCTGTGATTTTTATAATTTTTATATGAATTACACACTTCTTGGCTCATTATTCGCGGATATCGATTAACCGGCATCCGCACGGTCCCGAGCTGCTCGAGTAATCGAATGTTTAAATATAATATTTACCGACCCACCACTGAAGTGTTAACTTTACCTAAATTAGCATTAAACTTCCCAATGTTTTTAAACTTCCTGCTCCAACGATGTCTCGGCTAGTTCTCGCACGGGCGCTCGCAGGTGTGTAGCAGGTCGCTGGTTTCCACCTAGCTCCGGTCCTCTACCAACCTTGGCCGAATAGGCCCTAGCACATGCACGTTCATCAGGCAACACTCGTACACAGCAACACAGCAAACAAAAAAAGGCCTTCCCAAAAGGGTAGTTTTGGCACTCAGCGACACATCCATACACACGCGCACACACGCACGCATTAGTCTGACATCGGTAGCTGGGAGCAGTAGGTTTTTGTGGCTGGAGAGACAGCAGCGTCTCCACCAGACACGGGAACAGAGCGATACAGTGTAAACGCGAAACGACGGAATAAAGGACGTGCCAGCGCGCAGTGAGCGCATTCGGTTTTATTTTCCTCCTGGCGTGCGTGCGTGCGTGCGTGTGAACTGTGTGCAAGCGATGCATCTGTGAATTTCTGTGACCGTGAACGAACAGCAGATTTTGTGTGTGTGTGTTTTCATGTTTTTGCTTCGCGTTCGATGTACGCGTGTGTCTAAGGGTGTCCCCCCCACCCGCAACTGATCTCGTGTTTCTGTGTGTGTGTGTGTGCGTGCATAAACTGAATAGTGAAGGAAGCCACGGGCAAAGTGTGGTGAACTTACAACAAAACGCCATTTAGCACGTCCCCCCCCCCTACCCTCCGTTCCTCTCATCACGGTTCCGTGATTGAACCGTGCGTGCGCTGCGCGCGTGTGTGTCATTGTAGCTGTGTAGCTGTACACACACACACACACGCACACCCCGTGTGGGATCGATGTGCGCTTTGGTGGAGGATGCATTTGATGGAACATTTGGTTGGTGCGAACTCCAATCGAACGGCGGCGGTCTCTCTGATGTGACAAAGAAGCAGCAGCAGCAGCAGCAGCAGCAGCGCTAGTGTGTGAGGCAGCATCGTGTCTTGCACGCGCGTGTGTTTGTGCTTGTGCCTGCGTGTTTGCGGGGCAAGGAGCACAGCGAGGAAAAGCGACGACGCAAGCGTTCTGCACCACCACCACCACCACCACCGCTACCAATCCACCTCATCCATCATTTCGAGCAAGGGAACCGATATTAGAGGGGGAGAGAAAGAGAGAGAGCTAAAGAGAGAGAAAAAGAGGGAAAGAAGTGTTTAGGAAAAGACGCAATTTTTGGATCGCTCGTGGCTTTGTTGTTTTTTTGTGTTTTGATACACACATACCCACAAACACACCATGTGGGGGAGCTGGAGCGGTCCCCGCCAGTGATTGCACAGTTTTCCACCACTCACCGCCCCTCCCCACCCAATTACAGCGTAAACAAAGCAAAAGCCTCCAAAAAAAATGGCGTCAACCGATCCAACGAAATCTTTGTTTACTACGCAAACGGAGAAGCCCAACCATTACACGTAAGTTGTGTGTGTGTGTGTGAGTGTGAAAAGCATCGTTTTTTGGCACACACAAATGCACACATAGTTGTACACACGCGCGCGCATACACATACAATAACAAAGAAAGAGTCAAACGGCGAACGTACAAAAGCGCCAAAAAAAGTGCGATGTGCATGCGTGTGTGTGTGTGTGTACGTAAAAAAAAAGAACAACACGGGGAGGAGGGAGGAGATATTGCATTCCATTCTCCTGTGTGCATGTGTGTGGATGTGCATAATCTTTAAAAAAAAACCCACGTTTGACCCATTCAAACAAAAATGCTAATTTTTGTATTTGTTGTTTTCCTCCCACCCCCCCTCCCCTCCCAACCCTTCCAGCTACCTGAAGGAGTTCCGCGTGGAGCAGTGCCCCTCCTTTCTGCAGCACAAGTGCAACCAGCACCGGCCGTTCGTCTGCTTCAACTGGCACTTTATGAACCAGCGGCGGCGGCGCCCGGTCCGGCGGCGCGACGGCTCGTTCAACTACAGCGCGGACAACTACTGCCCGAAGTACGACGAGACGACCGGCATCTGTCCGGACGGGGACGAGTAAGTAAACTGCTGCTCCTTCGCAACAGTCAACAGAACAGGAGCAAAAAAAAAACAGCACAAAAAATAGCTTCAGAAAAGTGCATCGGGAAGGCAAGAGGGCAACAGTCGGTCGGAAGCGTGGAACAATGTTTGGAAAAGAAGCAGGTTCTGCACACACAGACACACACACACTCAGTCAGAAAATTGCCTTTTCTTGTGTGCAAGAGGTAGCAAATGCTTGCTTCACACCAGAGCTCTCTCCCTTTTCACAAAAAAGGCGAAAACACAGGAGCCGTGAAAAATCGGCCGCTTACAGGGTTTTCCAGCGGCTCTCATATAGTTGTGGGACACTTTTTTGACTCTTTCCTATTGGAAGTGAACTTCATATGCTGGAAATTGGACTATAAGGCACCCTTTTCGGACAGGCTCCTTGGAAAATCCTGTTGGATTTGTACAACAAGGGTGCTGTAGAGTCCAATTCCCATTACACTAAGTTCATTTCACGTAAGAAAGAGTTAATAAAGTGTCCCACAGCTATGAGAACTGCTGGAAATCCCTGTATGTTTTATGGCCGTGTGTGTGTGTGTGTGCGTGTGTGCTTCCCACATAGAGTACCACACTCAGACACACACGTTGATGGAATGCAGTTAATTTTCGGGGACAAAAAAGAAAAGCAGCTTTGGGAAGCTCCTCGCCCACATTTAGGGTTCGTTTCGTTATTTTTGGTGTGCCACACCACCACCACCATCACCATCACGACGTCAGCAGCAACCAAAGGGGATGGGAGGAGGATGCGTTTTCACACACTTGTGGCATCCCCGCCGCCTTTTGTTTCTACATGTGTGACACAGATGTGTTTGTGCGGGGAGGTCATCAATGATACACTTGCACTTTTGGCAGTGGAAAAACGTGAAACCGCTCCATTCCATATTGTTGATGAAAAAAAAAATAATAATAATAACACACACGCACAGCAGGAGCACCGAGCAAATGGAGGAGTGCGAATGAGCGTGATTTGGAATTGTTTACTTTGCGTGCAATTGCAGCAACGGGCGGCCGCATTAAGACCCCCCCCCCCCCCCTCCCTACCCAACCATATGTTTGTTGCACCACGAGGCGAAATTGTGTGTGTGTGTGTATGTGTGTGTGTGTGTGTGTGTGTGTATGCGAATACAGTTAAAAAATTCACGACAAAAGCGGCTGGGTTGCGAAAATGTCCTACCACCCCCTCCTCCCCCCCTCCGATTAATTTTTTAATTTGTTGCGTTTTGTTTTTTGTTGTTGTTTTGTCTCCACTCGCAATCATCATACGAACGAAGCAGAGCATAATTGGAAGCACTGACAGAAGGAAGGAGGAAGGAGCGGGGTAGTAAAATTTAACGTACTTTTTGTTTTTGCCGTTGCTGCTGCTGTGCCTTCGTTTTTGCGTCTGTTTCGATTATTGCGACGTTAGCAACATGGGACACCACCCCGTCCCCTTCTAAATCCTCCCCACCCCTTTTAAACCCTCCTTCCAGCAGTAACATTACACACACACACACACACACACACACACACAGTGTGTCAAAGGCTGTGCAGGAGTGTGTGTGTGTGTGTGTGCGTGCGCGCGCGCGTGCTCGCTCCTTTGTGTGTGCGTGCGCCATCTTTGTTATTTGTAATTTTGTAATCTTTGTTTTGGAGACGCACTTGCTCTCTTCCCTCCCCCTCTCTCTTCCTTTCCTTTCCTTACCCTTCCCTACGGCTCAAGCAAAAACGAACACACACACACAACCATAAGATAAAAGTAACCTGGTGACTTTCTGTGCGTCTCTCTGTGTGTATGTGTGTGTGCGCGTTTGGAAGAGTGTTAGAAAATAATGCAAGTTGTGTGCGTGTGTGTTTGTGTCCGTAAATGGCGTATTACTGAATGTGCATCTTTGGTTTGTGCTTGTGTGCGAGAGAATCCAATCCATGCCAAAACTCAATACGTAAAATGTGCTAATGTTTGTTGGCATTTGTTGGGAGCGATAGAAGCAACAAAAAAAAAAAACAACCACAATTCACAGACACACACACATATGTTGGCAAGGTTAAAATTTATTGGCAAAAAATGTGTGCATTTGTCATTTTGTTTTTTTGTTTTTGTTTTTTTTTGTTTAATATGCGAACCATCACTATAAGCAAGCGTGTGTCATAAAAGCGAGGGAGCGGGGGCCAATATTGTAGGCTGGAAAGTGGGTGCGGAAAAGTAAAATAAATACAAGTTAGTTCCATATTCTTTTTTCTTTTTTTTTGTTCAAATTATTCGATCTCGAGGAACAGACAGTTAAAACGCAAAAGGGAAACACACAAACTATTATTTGTCCAGAAGCTGTTCAGTAACATTTTTCAACAATCGCAGACTTGCCTTGGGCAGGAATCCTCAGGAAAACGCAGGGGCAGGTGTGGCGTTGGCTGGGCCACTTGTTGCCCGGCAGGGAACTTGCGAGCGGGGAAATGTACCTCAGTGTTGCGTGTTGCGTTACATTCTCCTCCAATGCCGTACAGTGAAGTGCAGCTGTCTTCCCGGTGCTCTAACGGCGTGCCAATATCACTGATCAGTCACCAATCAACCCACGGGCAATGGCGGCAATTCCATCCACAATCAACAGCACCAACAGCAACATCGCGATCCGCAGTTTTCGCGTCCAACAAAAAAAAAAAAGGGACGAGCGCATTTTCCGCGTTGCCCGGCAATCATCGTACCAGCGCGGCAGAAAGTGTCTATGTGTGTGTAGTGATGTAAAATTGCAAAAGCAATAAAACAATATGTATATATTTATGCATGGAAACGGCAATGATGGTGTGACCCCCGTTAAAACGGAATGTGCAAATCAGTAGCAGATAACAATCGTGTCTGATTGCTTATACCATCACCACCACCACCACCACCATCACTGGCATCAATCAATTAACTCCGGCGTCTGCGCGCGCGCGGGCACCGATCGTCGTCGTCGATTTGTTTTATTATGCTTCCAGCACCTTTGGGCTGTTGGTAAATTATACCTGGCTTGGCAGGTTCCAACAACCACCACCGCGCGCGGAGTGGTCAGTGACAGGGTTAATATGATGAGGCAATCGCACAAGAAACAGTCACAGGCAATATAAATAGAAATAAAACACTCCGCAAGGCGCTTCGGTCAGGGTTTTGCGTTGGTGGCGGACAATATGGTAAAGCACAAAGGGGCAAGCAACGAAACTGGCCAAATGCTGCACCCTAAGGTTAGCAATAGTTATCAGTTAAGGTTAGGACTAGTTACACAATTGCAATGGCGATGGTTCGTGTTATGAAGCGACTTCAGTTCATTGAAAACTAACTTCCAGTGCTGCAAAATGTCATGAGCATCACGTGATCATCACCACCGAAAACAAGGAACATATCCGTGTTAGCACAGATGTTCATTGCTGATACTGTCAATGTCATAAAAAAAATCTGACTAAAACAAAATCCATGTCAGCATCACGTACTCAATTGTGATAATCAGAGGTGATGCTCGAAGAGTAGGTGTGATCAATACATGCTTGGTGACATTTTAGCAACCAACGCTTGATTAGATACAACGCAACATTCTGACAAACAAGCTGAGCTTAATGCATAATCATGTTTTTGTCTGACTGTAGTAACCAACAGTCATGACTGAAACGAAGCTCAAATCAGCTCACGTACACAACTGTGATGATCAGGGGTGAGACTCAAACAGTTGGTGGAACAATCACATGCTTGGTAACATGTTTTTTAGCACCCAACACTTGGTCACTCACTTATTCGTGACATTTTCTGTTGATGATAATCACGACATTCTTGGAGTATACTTAACGTGCGGTCCTAAGCAACAAAATGGGCATGTTTTCTCGCTCTGTCTGGTTTGATGCATGCCCCTTTTTTGCTCGGAACGTCTAGCACGCACCGCATATCTCCCACGACTATCGTGATGATCACCGGCAGTAAATATCGCCATCAAGTGACTGACCAAGAGCTTGTTGCACAACATGTCACCAGGTATGTGATGGTCACAACAATTGTTAGAGTCTCACCTCTGATCATCACAGTAGAGCTCGTGACGCTGACATGAATTTGTTTCAGACGGAATTTGTTATGACTATGTCAGTGACATTTTGCAGAACTGAAAAAAAGTCAAGCATGTGATGGTCGCAACAGCGGTTTGAGTCTCATCTCTGATCATCACAATTGAGTGACGCTGACATGGATTTTATGTCATTCAGATTTTTTATGACATTGACAGTGACATTTTGCAGCACCGCTAACTTTAATCTACTTCACACTAGTAGTACAAAAAAAGAGAAAAATTCAACAAACAATCCGGTTTAGTAACCGATGCCTCAGCCGATGTCGGACAATCATAGCTTTTGTCTTGGCGTTGTGTAGGCGGATTCTCCATTCAGCAGCATGGCTCCCTGCAGGATGTCCAAGCAACGCTGAGATCCAATGGCGCTGCCTTCTGCTGGTGTTCTACCCTTCGGGGTCCTCATCGGGCTTCGGGATCACCTTAGCGCACTTCTAGACTTGCGGGAACATATTGAGTGAGAGACAGCTATTGCATTATTATTGGATTGGATTAGATTGGAATTACACTATTGGATCCATTCATATGAGTCTTCAGCAATGAGTGATTCGAATCTCAAATCAAATAACTAAAGATGCATGGATCTGTGAATTTCGCAGGATTAATGATCTTTGAGATTCATGAATCCTTCCAACCGGGCGTTCAGTTTCATTGAATCATTACAAAGATTCATTCAAAGTTCATGATTCCGAATCAGATTTACCCAACACTAATGTGAACAAGCAGAGTCATTGTTCGATTTTGAAGATGTCTAACGGAAGTATTGAAGTTACCATCAAAGGATGGGGCCTTCGCCTGTTTTGAAGTCGTATGATGGTACCTTCAACCTCTGCGACGGTGACACGCTCTTCGGGTGGTAGAGCTGGAGTTGTGTATTGTCAACCGTGATGTTAGTGATCGTCGAAACTTGTACGTCGTGAGGGGTAGTCATGATAAGACCCAGGTGATATGATGCATCTGCAAATTGATTAGCCCACAAGTGCGTTGGATGACCTAGCCCGTCGTGATGACTACTTGCTCTGGTGGGCTGCTGTTTAATGAAGGCATCTGTCGCGGTTTGTGTTTTAGAATGGATTGTGTCTTGGGTATGCTCGTCTAAGGGCATAATTTCCCGATTCATCTTGCAGTATGTCAATTGCTGACTCTATGGACTTTGGTGTTAAGAGGTACTTAAGTCGACTAGATACTTCGCTCAATCATGGTTCCGGTTCTGCTTGTGTCAATTTTTAACTCAGCCTACACTGAACTTCAATTCATTAGAGCTTGGAGTCCCTAAGAATGCCCGTAAGACCTTAATTTAGCAAAGCTCACAGATGATTGGTATAAGCAGTCGTCAAAAACGAAACAGTAAGAACAATGCAGCGTGTTCTCCGATTTCGATGCATGAACCCATGTTCTGCAGGCAGAAGTTAAGAAGAGAATGGGACAGGGGAAAAACAAATAAACAAAAATAAAACCATCCAACCCATCGGGTTCGTCGCCTGCGCTGCTGCTCCAACTGTGGTTGTGTGCGCTGTTCGAGTTCGCACGTTTAATTTGTGTCTGTGTGTGTGTGTGCTGTCCCTTTTCTAGCTGTCCGTTTCTGCACCGGACGGCGGGCGATACCGAGCGGCGCTACCATCTGCGCTACTACAAAACGTGCATGTGCGTGCACGATACGGACGCGCGCGGCTACTGCGTGAAGAACGGGCATCACTGTGCGTTCGCGCACGGCATCCACGACCAGCGGCCGCCGGTGTACGACATCAAGGAGCTGGAGGCGCTGCAGAACGTGGAGGACGCGGGCGACGGCGGCCTGAACGGGCCGAACGTGCTGGACAAGGAGCGCAACCTGATGAACGAGGACCCGAAGTGGCAGGACACGAACTACGTGCTCGCCCACTACAAGACGGAGCAGTGCAAGCGTCCTCCCCGGCTCTGCCGGCAGGGGTACGCCTGCCCGCAGTACCACAACAGCAAGGACAAGCGGCGCAGCCCGAGAAAGTTTAAGTATCGGTAGGTGTCACTTGCCGCAGGTGTGCGCATCATGAGTGGGGGCGTTTATTTAATTTTTATTTATTTGTTGGTTTCTTCTACCCCACGCACACAGTTCCACGCCGTGCCCGAACGTGAAGCACGGCGAGGAGTGGGGCGAACCGGCCAACTGTGAGGCCGGCGACAACTGTCAGTACTGTCACACGCGCACGGAGCAGCAGTTCCATCCGGAGATCTACAAATCGACCAAGTGTAACGATGTGCAGCAGGCGGGCTACTGTCCCCGCTCGGTGTTTTGTGCGTTCGCGCACGTGGAACGTAAGTGGAAGGCGCTGCTGTTGCCCCACCACCAGCCAAATGCGTGCAGTGCACTAACCCATCTGTGTTCTTTTTCGCCTCTCCAGCGTACATGGTGATGGAGGAGGATCCGCAGGCGCTCGCCCTGTCCGACATGCGCTCGTCCGTGCTGTCGTCCGGCGACGGCGGGGGCAACGGCAGCGGCAATGGCGGCGTCTCGGTCGGCGGCGTGCTTGCGCCCGGCGTGATCGGGGGCGCTGGGGGCGGCAACGTGCCCGGCGGGCCGCTCGTGTCGGCCGTCGTTGGCTCGCACAGCAAAAAGGATGCGCAGGATCTGGCGGTAAGTGGTTTGGTGCGTGGCGAGCGCACAGCACTTGGCCGTGTAGCGCTGTGTACTGATGCGGGTGGGGGCGGGCAGAATTTCTCCTACTTCCAGCTGCAGCTGCAGAACGGCAGTGCCGAGAGCAGCGAATCGGCCAGCACCAGCAGCCTCGGCTCGAACAACAGCTCGCACAACAAGGCGCCCGGGTCGCACCTGCAGCAGCAGAAGCACGGCTCGTCGGCCCTGCTCGGCAACGGGCACGGCGGTGCCGGCAATCCGCTCGGCGGGCTCGGGCTGCTCAGCAACGGCGGCCCGACCGGTGCCAACAGTGGCAGCGCGAACGCCAGCTCGCTGCTCTCTAACCTTGACTTCAATCCGGACCTATCCAAGCAGGTGCGGCGTGGTTTTGCGTGTGGGATGGATTGGTTTTTTAATTACTTTTTTTAATAAAAATTATTTAATTTTCTTCCTATTTCCAGATGGTTGCAATCGACAATGATCTCTCGCTAAATCCTATCGAACGCGAACAGCGCAAGCGCATGACGTGTTTGACCTTTAATATGTTTAATGTAGGCTCGCCGCTCGAAATGTGTAAGTTTTAGCATATGTATGATTGCTTTTCCTACAGTTTACCGTTTCGGTTATTTATTTTACTGGAGGTACTCACTTGCAGCAGTTCAGACTGTTGCAGTTTGCTATGCTATCTTTTCAACCTCTCTATCTAGGGGTGAAAGATGGCACGATCTTCATGGTCATGGCTTTGGTTCATAGGGCCAAGTTTACGCTTAAATTTGTTTGTCTTGCATTTAAAGTTTATCTCCTCATTATACGCTGCGCGAGATAATAACACGACACTGCTTTTTGCAATAATTTTGAAATTAATTTGCTGATTGAGATTTGTTTTAGCTCAGAACGTTAAACCTGTTTTACACCTTTCAAGCACATTACTTCTTATTTCTGAATTATGATAGAATATTCTTCAAAAAAGGGTGCGCAAAAAATAGACAAGTTTCTGTTGCTTTTTGCGGGATTTCGTTTAGTTTATGGTTCAGTTTCGATTAGTATTCATCAGAAAAGAAGTATTCTTCAAAAAGATGCAAAACCAATATTATTTTTCTCATTAGACTGCTTGCATAGGGCTGACCGTAGCAGATGGCGCTCGAAAATAAGAGTAAATAAACAAAAAAAAAAACCAACATGGTAATGGTATTTCTCCTTGGACAATCTTTTAAAAATATACTTTGGTCCAAAGGATAATGATAAATATCAAAACGCTTGCCTCGCAGACAAAACTCACAGCAAAACCAAGGTTTCAATGACAATTCAGTAAATAATGAATACAAAAAATGTTAACCAATACCGTTCAATTTGCGCACGATTACCATTTTCGGTGCTAAACATAATGGTGTATCAAATTCTATACCCAATTATTGCAACAGCCAAAAAAATATAATAAAACCACCATCAACGCTTCTTGATGGTGTGGCAAAAGCTGAATTTTATTAACTTTGTCGGAATGTATTTTTCTAACAAGAATGAAAGTGAAAACGTTCTCTTTCTGGGTGAAATGAAGCTTGCGCTTGATGTGTGGCATTAAGTTGTTAAGTTGAACCAGAGTACTGATTAAGTTGTTAATTAAGTTGTTAAGTTGAACCAGAGCTGCTCTTCCACTACTTTCATGACAATGCACATACAATTTGGAAAGCTTTGCCATCTAAAAAATGCCATTGGATATTGGATCTTAACGCATTGAACGTTATCGGAGAATTGGGATCTGACACCCGGTGCACAATCATGTGGTTAGTTTAAATCAGCCGTACCGGCGAACTCGTTCGACGAGAAAAATTCGTCGCTCATGAGTGGACAGGGTTGTACCGCTAGGTTGGCCAGTACAAAATCTATACAGTTTTCAAATTTTTTATCTAGAGGGCTATGAAATGAGTGAAAATGAGCGTCGCGGCGAACGTTCCC
The DNA here is from genome assembly GCF_943734685.1 of Anopheles coluzzii. NCBI lineage: Eukaryota > Metazoa > Arthropoda > Insecta > Diptera > Culicidae > Anopheles > Anopheles coluzzii. Next base: position 12,145,624 of record NC_064669.1, read on the forward strand.
AGGACCGAACGAGTTCGCCGGTACGGCTGAATCTTGTTAGTTTAAAAAAAGAAAAGCAAATAGATAAAACAGACAGTTTTTGGCATACTAAAATGACTTATTTGTGAACATTTTGAGTAGATCGTGTAACACCCGCTGTAATTTTCCGTATTTTCATTACTAATTTGTATCAATGAAATGTATTTTCTTTCCTGCAATGTTTGCTATGTGTTAAAAGTATGTTTTCGATATATTACAACAAAAAAATTTTCCAACTCGATTACAGTAGGTGACCGCTAATTGGATGTGTGGATGTGGAGTGCTTTTTAACTGGAGGATCGCTAACTGGAATGATTCTCAGTTGAAGCACACTTAAACGTCAAAACATGAAACATCTAGAATCTCATGAAGAGAAACGTGTCGCAAATGTGCAATTTTCACACAAATTTTGGGTCTTTTGCCTACGTTTGCTATGAATTTATGCCATCACACGAATTACTATACTTTATATCAATATAAATGAAAAAACAAACGTTTGGTATTTTTATTCCAGTCAACGCCAATCAAAACAATCAATCCGTAGAAACGTCACTCCAGTCAGCGAACGTTGTTCGTTAACTGGGGCTGGTTTACCTCTCAGTTAGCGCTCATCTACTGTATCTTATTTCGCATTTCTTTTGGTGAATAGTCTAGCATAAATAAAAAAAAATCCAACACAGTGAACCCCCTCATAACCAGAGTTTAATCCGTTCCAGGGACTCACTCGTTGTACGAAAAACACTTGTTTTGGTAAACACATTATTCAGCACAAGTAAAGGCCGCTTTACAGTCGAAATGAACGTGAAATCGCCCGGTGAAACGTTGACAATTTATTTTTTACATTAAAATCTGGCGAATCCAGCCGCTCTGTCGGCGAGAAATTATTAAAGCTTAAATCAAAACAAACAATAGAGGAATTCAAACAAGACCCGTTCTGACCATATCGCCCATGCGTAGGACTTTGTAAGATCATTTCCATATAATTAATGTTTTAATTATTCATTTTTTAATGATATAAATGAGATAAATAATATTAAATTACTATTTTAGCACAGGTTTAAATGAATAATATGTTAAATATTAATATAAAATTTTATTTTAACATATATTTAAATCTTATTACTCAGTTTATAATGAATTGCTTAGAAATAATTTTAAAAAGCTTTCGTTGAACCATATGGCTTTTAGCCGTTGCTCAATGTTTACCGATCTTGATATTGATTTCACATCAGCATCGAAAAACGTACCCAGGAACACAAATGATATTGCTCGTTATTGGAGTTTTTACTCAAGAGGTATACAGTAGGTGACCGCTAACTGAGAGGTAAACAAGCTCCAGTTAACGAACAATGTTCGCTAACTGGAGTGACGTTTCTATGGATTGATTGTTTTGATTGGCGTTGACTGGAATAAACATACCAAACTTTTTTTTCATTTATGTTGATATAAAGTATAGTAATTCGTGTAATAACATAAATTAATAGCAAACGTAGGCAAGAGACCCTAAATTTGTTTGAAAAATGCACATTTGCGACAAATTTCTCTTCATGAGATTCCGGATGTTTCACGTTTTGACGTTTAAGTGTTCGTTAACTGAGAATCACTCCAGTTAGCGAACCTCCAGTTAAAAAGCACTCCAGTTAAAACACATCCAGTTAGCGGTCACCTACTGTATTTTGATTTGCTCGTTGTGTGAAAAATTCGTTACACGGGGGGTACTCGTAATGAGCGGTTCCACTGTATATTGAAGTAATGTGCTTGATAGGTGTAACACAGGTTATGTTCACACTTAGAACTAGAAAAAAATCATAATCGGTAAGGTAAATCCACAATTAACGCAAAAAAAGGAAGTACTATTTTTATTTCATGCAGTGTATTTCCGAATGCACGGCACGAACTGCTTCCATGATTAAATCTTTAATTTGTGTCATTGTGTAATTTCGGAGATCGGAAAATTAAGTACTTGCAACATACCCAATGACAGATTAAAATGTAAACAACAACGCGCACGAATCATCAAAATCGTGCTTATACTTTCTTTGTGCACCCGTTAAGATCAACTAGCTTATTGATTTATTCTTTTCCCCCCCTCTCCACCAGACGAACAAGCTAGGCGCGACAATATGCATGGGTTTGAAAATTCGATGTCCGGACTGATGTCCTCGGGACTTCTGCCTAGCAGCTCGGCCCCGGTAAACATTCCAGGCTCATCCATGGGCAATTCAATTTCCGGTAAGGCATCTATTGCAGCCGCTTTTTTTGTTTGTTTTTGAAGCATGAGCATACCTTTGCATTCTGTCGCTCCCTGTCTAGGCATTCTGCAAGGTACATCCGCACCGGTGAACATTCCTGGCAGCTCTCTTGGCCACAACTTTAGCCCCTCGTCCCACTCGAACCTGTTCGGCCTGCACGACCCGTTCGGCACGCATCACATAGGGAGCGGTTCGGCACCGAAGCTTAGCAACAACTCGTACGGCCACAACCATACCGACAACTTTTTCTTCCATTCGAACAACATCATCTCGCCCGTGCTGGGCGACGGTCTGTCCGCTAGCCCCGAAATTAGGTAAAAGTTGCATGGGGAGACCAGACAACCGGCTGGCATTCACCTTTTTTCTAATCCACCGCGTTCGGCTCTTATCGTTTCCGCAGAAGAATGTCGGACCTGAATCCGCTCAGTAGTGAGATAAGTAGTAACACAACGAATTTGCTGTTCGGCGACGGTCAGCACCATCAGGGTGGTCCGCAAGCACAAACTCCTTCGCAGCAGCAGCAGCAGCAGCAGCACCATTTACATCATCAGTCACAGCAGTCACAGCAAACTCCTTCGCAGCAACAACAGCAACAGGCTCAGCAAGTCCCCCAGCAGCAGCAGCAGCAGCAGCAAGCGATCAACTGGGAAGAGCGCGTCCTACAGGCGACAACTGCCTGCGAAGCATGGAAAGCACAAATGGAGGAAAGCAACCGAAAGGTATGTTCTGCCGCTGCTGTAATTGGCCTCCCAAAACTGCCAAGATATGTGCAACCAGTGCTGCAAAATGTCACTGTCAATGTCATAAAAAAAATCTGATTGAAATTAAATCCATGTCAGCGTCACGTACTCAATTGTGATAATCAATGGTGATACTCAAACCCATTGGTGTGACCAATGCATGATCCGTGACATTTTTGCGACCAACGCTTGGTCAGTCACTATGTCATGATTTTTTTTACTGTGATCAATTCTGCAAAATGTCACATAGTCATGACAAATTCCAGCTGAAACAAAATCATGTCAGCGTCACGAGCTTTACTGCGATGATCAGAGGTCAGGCTCAAACAGTTGTTGCGACCATCACATGCTTGGTGGCATTTTGTGCATCAAACTCAAAGCAGACAGAGCGAGAAAGAATGGCCTTTTAGTTGGCGTGTGCTTCCAAGTATATTCCAAGAATGTCGTGATTATCACCGACTGAAAATGTCGTGACCAAGTGAGTGACCAAAAGTTGGGTGCTAAACAAAATGTCACCATGCATGTGATTGGTCGCCCAACTGTTTGAATCTCACCCCTGATCATCTCAGTGGTGTACGTGATCTGATTTGAGCTTCGTTTCAATCATGAGTGTTGGTGACTGAAACAGTGGCATTTGGAAGCACTGTTCACAGCCTGAAAAAATCATGATAATGCTTGCGCCGGCATTAAGCTCCGCTTGTCAGCTAGAGTATCGCGTTGGATACAAGCATTCACATGTCGTGTTCGGCATGTCATGACGCACTTTTATTGAGTATCAGCAATGAGCAACAAGCTACCACGGATATGTTCCTTGTTTTCGTTGGTGAATATCTCGTGAGGCTCATGACATTTAGCAGCACTGTTTATGTAACCCTTTTTCATTCGCCCCCCCCCCCCCCCCTCTGCCCTCTTTTTTCAGACGGCCATTGCCGAACAGCAACGCGATGAAGCGCTGTCGCACGTGAAGGCGCTCACCGAAAAGCTGGAGCAGATGAAGATGTCCGGCAACAACGGTTGCCCGCCGAACTATCGTCCGTGCGATTTGCGCGGCATGCCGCTGGCCAAATTGAAAAGCATACAGGTAGCAATCGCAGTCAGTGGCAATGCTGCGGAGCAGGCCGTCCTGCTGTACCACTTTCTGCACTAACACACCGGTTCTTTTTGCTTCTTCTTTTTTCGCATCTTTGCAGGCGAAACTGCGCGAAGAGATCGAGGAGGTGGAAATAGTATTATACCAAGAGACGGCCAACAAATGCATGAAGTGCGAGGAGAAAAATCGCTCGGTTACGCTCGTGCCGTGCAATCACTACGTCGTCTGTGATACGTGCGCAACGACCCAGCGCGAGTGTCCTTACTGTCAGACGCCCGTCACACCGAAGGCGTAATCGGGGCAATGCGGGAACACCCGCCCGGGGTCCGGCAGGGCTTGCTTTTTGCTACCCGCGCATGTATTTTGCAATGCAGTGAGAATTGGGCGAGGGTGGAGAAAACAAAGCAGCAAAAAAAAAGAAACTAGTAGTAGTTGAGGCGAAGTGTGGGTACACTATCTATTATTAGGCGCGCATTTTGATTTTACCCTGTATTTGGGCATATGTTTTTAAATTAAGTTAACGACAGTCTTTCATTATTGTACAGTGCATGTAACATTATTTGTGTTATTTGTGTTTATTTATATAAGCCACTGGGCTCACATCGACAATTACAATCGTGCTAGCGATTTTTATTTTTACGCACCTTCTCTATCTCTTTGCGCTTGTAAGCAAACTAAAGTCAGCCAACAACATGCCCGTGTACCGGGGTAATAATGATTACGTTTAATAATACAGAAAATGCCCCAAATTGCGATGAACCCCTTACAGGGTTTTCCAGGGATCTCATAGTTGTGGGACACTTCCTTGATTCTTTCTTATGGGAAATGAAATTCATTTGTTGATAATTGGACTCTATGGCACAGGCTCCATGGAAATTCCCATTACATTAAGAGTCAAATTCCCATTGCATTAAGTTCATTTCACGTAAGAAAGAGTCAATAAAGTGTTCCACGGCTATTAGAACTCCTGGAACACCCTGTATCCTAGACGCCAATGCCACACAGTTCAGCATGGGTGTGAGATACTTACATTCTTATTTTGACACGTAAAACCAACCTGCTGGCCGAACTAAAAACAGAGTACACCGATGAGAATGATCATAGCATAATGTATGGCAAAATTCGATATTGATGATATATGACGTAGATGTTTTAAAAACAAAATATTCCAGTATAATACTTTAAGGGTTCAAACGTAGAATATATACATACACACAAACACACATATATATATATACATTATGTATTTAACTAAGCATTATGAAACGAAGCATGGCGAAGATAAGGAAAGAAAGCATTATTAGGAGCAGATGAGCAAATGGAAGAGGTTAAAGAAAAATAGGAAGGAGAGGAAGAAACGGATAAAGAAAAATCTCAAAAAATAATTTGGAAGATAGGCGAGGGAGAGAGCACCAAGAAAAAAAGGGTAAGAGGAATAGCGAGCGAAGGGAAAAACAGGAGAGCAAGAGAGAGAGAGAGAGATATACAGATAGAGTATAAAGTGAAGGCGGCAAGGAAAGGGAATACAAATAATTTTGTTTTCGTTTTCAGTAAGTGTTTTCTAAATGTTTTCGATTTAACATGACCATGTCGGTGTACAGTTAGCGGAAGCATATAAAATTCACTGCATAGAGCATAACAAACAAAAACAAAAACAAATCAGGAATTCATAAACGGCAGACGCGCGGTGGTAGTAGATAGCTAGCACAGCAGCGTATCGTTTGTGGGGTGGGAGGCACGTTGTTAAATCGATAATTGAATGCTTGTTTAGCTTATTAATCACGTTAGCGATAACTTGCTCGAATATTGAATCAAGCAGAATTGGAGCGACAAGGAGGACAAGAATAGTGGGGGTGGGCGGAGAGGGGATGGGCATTTATTAAATTAGTGTGACGGAATCATTCACGCAATGCAGGTAGAGCAAACTAGTTGCCGAGCAGGGACAAGAGTGCAAATAGATGAGCGATAATCTCTATGGGACAGCTGGGGGCCCATTTTTAGGCAATGGTTTTAGGTTTTAAAAATTTAGTTTGCAATTACCGTTTTTATTTTTTTAGTAATTTAATCTTCGACGAGCAACGCTTCGGCGGCCGACTTTCTTTTTTGTGTAGCATGATTCGCCAGGCAGCCATCCAAATATTACGTGATTCGTAATTCACAATTCCAAAGACAGCGTGTTTACCATTTGAACTAGGCATGTGTAAAATGAACGAGAATCGCACCGTTCGAACAGTTCGGTAAAGTGCACGAACGAACGAGGTTTCTTAACAAAAAGAACGACCAGGACTTTTGGAAGAAACTGACTACACCGAACGCGTTCGAACTAGTGTTCGATCTGTGTTCTGTTGGTGTATAAATCGTACCTACACAACTGAATTCATCGAACGCGTTCGAACTGGCTCATTTGTGTTTGATCTGTGTTCTGTTGGTATGGAAATTATACCTATACAATTCAATAGATCGAGCCCGTTCAAACGGATTAGTCATTGTTCGCGAATGAACTGAACTGAATTGATTGCGCTCATCATGTTGATCCATATTTAAATAATTTTGTTTTTTAGAATCCTTGAGTGTGTATAAGGCATGGGGTACAATATATGCAGGAGACATTTTTGCTCGTATTAGTTTTTTACATGCTAGTTTTTGGTCGGTTTTGCGATGGATTGTGTTGACCAGACAGCCGAGTGTTTAATGTTTTTAAATTATTGGTTTCAACCGCAGAATGAGTAGTTCTTTGGCTACAGTATGCGTCTATGGTGGGTAAATGAAAAAGATAACGAGCGTTCTTTGTGAATAAAAACCTCATGAAACAAAGAACGAAAGAATCGTCGTTCGCGTTCGGTTCTTTTTGGTGAGCGAACTAGTTCGTTCGAGTTCGGTGAAAAGAATCGTTTTGCCCATGCCTAATTTGAACCATCCAGATGCGGCCTGTGGAGTGGTTCGGTGGCTGGTCAAGTAACAGGGCAAGTAGTCAGAATCCTCATCTATTTGCACTCGTGTGTGCTCGAAGAAAAACGAAACAAAACAAAAAAAAAGCAACAACAAAGGTTTATCATTGGATATAATAGATATTATCTCTTAATAGGTGTATATTGTTTCCGAATTGGATGCACGTGAGCAGTTAGAAGAAACAAAAAAAAAACATTCATCCCCCCCCCGTCATTCCGTCACCCTACAGCAACATTGCGGATAAATAAGGAGTATAAAAAATTAAAATATGTAGCAATTTCGAGGCGGGCATGTGTTAGATATTTATATGATTACGCGACGATGTACAATCAAATGAATAATCCTTAATTTATGATAGCGCAGCACAGGTATATAAAAGGGTGTAGCAACTTTCCAATGATGTAGACCGATAACGAATGCGAGAAAGAGGGAATCTTTAGTTCATATGATATACCGGGAGGGAAGCCGTTCGCATTTAAGGAAGAATGGCAATCGCGTATTACAATTATAATTTTTACAATTATTTAAATTCTACGGCATATATCGATCGATATTAGCGCTTTTTCGACTCGTTTCTTTTTTCATCTCATCCAACGTCACGTACTTGTCAGGTAACAACAGTATATGTATTATTGAATAGGGCAAAATGTGTATGTGTGTGTGTGTTTTTTTTTAAATATTCACAGAAAGTGAACATAGCCTAGACATCGCTCCTGCAGTGCGTGTGGGTGTGTGAAATTGAACAATAGACACAAAACAAACAAAAAAAAACGGGAGAAAATGAGCAGGAAACATGATCTCTTTTTCTGGTAGTAGGAGCGCAGCATTTTTTTTTACAGCAACAAAACGTGTCAATTCGGATCTCAATCGGCTTGTTTTGCAAACATCACAATTTTGTTTTACCTGTGTAATGCTTTATGTAACTACGTGTAACGGGCAGGTCCGATGCGATGGTGTGCGTGTGTAAGCTAGACACTGGAAAGCAATATATTTACGTGCGTTGTGAAATTATATACCCGCAGCTTGCTTTACGATCTTTTCTGACTGGTGGATTCTGTTGTGCGCGCACCCACCCAGAGCAGAGAAGCAGCGTAGCGTTTCCTACTGTATCCTACTGGAATGTAGCGTTTCCTACTTGCTTTTTGTTTCGGGCGGTCGCATTGTTCCATTGTTGCGTTCCGGTGGCGCAGAGCAGTTCGTAATCAATTCACCTCACTTTCCACACTGTACAAAGCATTGTGCAAAACAAAAAAGGATTGGAGGATATACAAATATAGTTTTTTTTTGTTAGAAATATTCGCTCAGCACACGCGCGGGTACATCGTTCCTGCGTAACGTTTAATGGCAAGTGCTACAGTGTGGCGGTGCAACGCAATGGCCACGGAAAGGTCGCTATGGGCAAGCAAAATCACACAGCTCATATAACTTAATATTTACTATTATTACTAGTTTACCAATTACACTTTAATATTATTCATACTATATTTCTTAATTTTTGTATGCAAGCGGCAGTGTAGGGCAGACATGGTGTAAAAATGATGATGCTGGTGATAATGTTGATGACATAGCTCCATAACGTCCCAGAGATACATTTAAATTCAGATAAACATACACATAGAGCACCTCAGCGCAGCGCCTAACGACGCTTACCACCAAGACGTTACACCTTTTTCCTTCCCGAGCAGTAAGACATACGCGCCAAAAGTGGATAATATGTTGGGAAACAAACGATATAGTTATCAATAGCAGTAGTCCATACAACTTCATATCTGCTCTTCTTTTCCCGTAAATAGTTTCGTACAAAAATAATGCAGCAAAGGTTTTTTTTTATATATATTTTTTAAATTTTCTCGCCTCATCTTGAAATATGCAAATCAAACCTGCTTCATGTTTTGCGATTCAGCATTAGAATTAAAAAAAAAAAAAAACAAATCGTGTTATTCGTGTGTGCGATAAGAAACACGATGCAGAATCTGATACTGAAGGAAAAGCACACACCCAGACACGGAAGACCGCGAATGGATAACAAGAAACCAACAGGAACGAATGCAACTAAAATTAATAAAAAAAACTATATACCACCACTCAAACTAAACAGCAGAAATGCATTCTGATTTACTCATAGGAGCATACGGAATGTTACAAAAAAAGACGTATATTTTCGATACAGACTTTTTACCGAGCAAAACTTTACCTAACCTATCAATATATGAGAGCAGCAAGCAGGGAGGGAACGACGGAGAATCGAAGAAGAGGGCAGGGTAGGGCAGATAGAGCGCCAGTAGCAAACCGAGAGCGAATGATACTACACAACAACAAAAAAAAAAAAAAAAAACAAAAACAAAATAGTTTTTTACTATATGCAGAAACAAATGCTGAGCGCGCAAACCACAGGTACATTAACGGACAGCAAGCTGTTTTTCAGCCGATTCCAACACAGTTTCGGATGTTGAAAAAAAAAAGAAAACAGTATTTTTGGCACAAAACAAATACAGTATCCAAAATGACATTTTCTTTACGCATCACGTAGCTCACAATAGCATCCCACAACGAAACAAACAAAAAAACACAAAAGAAAGCATCAGGTATAAAGGGAAATTGTTCCGTGAATTAAATGAATAATTTATTTCAACATTCGTTTTGTTTGTTTTTATTTTTAGTTTTGTAAGTGGTTCATGTTTTCTATCTTTGGTTCGCTCGCTAGTTTCGTTTTCGTTCTTCCTATCACCAGACATATTTTAAATTTTAATTTTTCTCTTTATGTTTTATTTCAGTTTCTGTTGTTTGGTTTGGTTGCGCATGCGGTTCAGTTTCATTTTCATTGTGGATAATCGTATGCTCCGGATATGGTGGCACAGCTTCTAACCTAAACACACAGGCTTAACGCTAGCTAGGCCCAAAAAGGCATCTTGCCCTGCGTGACAAGAAAAGGAAACCCCACTACCCTACATACCAATCAAGCGCCCCTTTTATGCGGTCGGCATCAGAAACGGCTAAACACAGGCATCTTGCCCTGTGAGCGCAGAAAACGAATCAATTTAATGCCTCGGAAAAGGTGTAGCGAATTAGAAAAGATTAAAGTCTGGATGAGCGGTCAGGCGGCAAAACTAAGCAGATCCCGTGTAGATAAAAAAACACCAGTGTAGCGTGTAGCGTGGTGTATCCTTCGTCTTCTCCACATCCCAATCTCTTCCCGTTCATCCTACGCGTTCAGTGCTGACTGTGCGCGTTTCCTGAATCATACAAAGAACAAAAACAAAAAAACCCACCGTTTGTGACAGCTTACAACCGAGAGCAAAAGACAGCAGAAATTGAGCGTGTGTGTGTGTGTGTGCAGCAAGCAAAAACGTTTAGGATGAAGTACGAAACTTGAAGCATTAACAGGAACAAACAAATTAGGTATTTATCCAATGTCGAGCAATGTGTGCATCCCCTCCCTCTGGGGGAGACGAATAGTTTGGAACGGTTTTTTCCCCTAATCTGCCTAGACACCCGGTTTCGGCCACCGATGAAGCGGGGACTAACTTTTCACCTCTTGCCGGGTTAGGGAGTTTAGGAGTTTACTTTTCCCGTTGCCTGCTGTGTAGAGTTTAAACCAAAACGATGCGTCTAGTGAGCGTGGTGGTGTGCCTGTAGACATAAGCAATGCAACCAACGGCAGACAAAGACAAAGACGACGGATGCTTCTTTCACAATTTTTGTGGGTTTCGGTTTGGTTCGTCTCGGAATTGCTAATAGGAAGGTGGAGGAAAACATGCTTAATTAAAAAAAGGGGCAAAAATTAAACTAACTTAAATCTAACGTTACGTTTCTGAGCTGTAGTTGAGTTTGAACCGCACCAAAAAGGCCAAAAAGCAAGAAATCTTTGATAATGTACCCGCGAAGTCCCAAGTTTAAATTGTGTCGTTTTATGTCGAAACCTGCCGAGAGAGAGAGAGAGTGTGTGTGTGCGTGTGTAAACTTTGCCACACGTTGTGGTCAATTATTGCTGAAGACAAATGACAAAAAAAAAAAAAATAGAAACGCACATCTTTTACTCAGTTTATGACATTAAAACGTGAAAACTTTCACCAACCAATACCAAAATAATTGTTATCCCGATAAGAAGAAGAAGAAAAAAACGGCAACTACGGGAAAGTAATCAACAGAAAGCTACCGTTAATCAAAGGTTAGCAACGTGACTGACTCTCGTGTTTCCACCTTCACTCCCACACACACCTCCCGGACCTTACCTTTGTACTGTGACGTTAGCAGCAAGCAGATTGATCTCTACAGTTCATAACTGGGGCGTATAATTACATCTAGCTTTACTTATACTACTAACACTGATGATTTATGCAAACGTTCATATATTTGTATTAAAAGTAAAAGATAAAAAAAGAACTAAGATAAAAAGGTAAAAAGAAATATATGAAAAAAAGATACTACTCTAAAAACACTCACAACGCCATCTGGTGTGTTGGTGGTTGTCTGCAACCTTTTAGTGGTATTAATAAATTAAAATTAACATACCAAAATGGGGTAAAACGAAAAGCGAAATAAAAAAAAAACACAAACAAATATAACTATAAAATACTAGTTATGAGCAAACCAAAAACAAGAAATTCATGCAATACAAAATACAAAAAAAAAAAAAAGATAGGAGAACAAATTCTGAGTGATCAGCGTATTATTTATATCAGTATGGCGCTAATAGATCAGTTGCTATATACATATTATACAAATAAAAGCTAGTGCAAGCAAATTATAACAAATCAGCGGGTTACACTAGACGAAAACATTGATCTGTGTGCGTGTGCGTCTGTTCTTTTTATTGTTGCATTAGCCTTCGGATGATCGGTAGCAAAGGCGGTACACAGTGACTAAGACAGAAGCATAACAAATGCATAGCCAGAGCCAGGTTTAACATTCACTTACCACATTTAGTGCACATCCGGTACGTTACAGTAGTGGCGAACGACAGTAGTTCAGCATGTTATAGATGGTGTTAGTAAGCATTTACCACGAACGGATATCACCTGGCGTGTTTTGGTAGTAGCGAGAAGTGTAGACAGTTCCAGTACACAGTTTAATCTCGGTTTTGAAAAATTGGATACCTCCCATTTGCTACTGCTCATGCTCTTTCTTTCTGTGTTGCTTTACACAACAAACTTGTGACAACAAACAAACAAAACTAAACTAAAAGAAAAGCTATAGAGAAAAAAATGAAGAAGTAAAAAAAAATAATCACACAGAAAGAAGAGGAAAAATATATTCTTAGAGAGAGAGAGAGAGATAGAGAGAGAGAGAGAGAGAGAGAGTGAGAGACAGAGAGAGATAGAGAGATAGAGAGAGAGAGAGAGAGAGAGAGAGAGAGAGAGAGAGAGAGAAAATACAAACAAATTTATGTAAATCCAACTAACGACAGACTGTGGGAGTTATAAGCATACTGATACACACATGAGATACAAACCCAACTAGAATATGAAATTATATGATTGAGCATTGAATCTATTATATTATGCTAAAGTCGGCGGGAGAGGGAGGAGAGAAAATGGAAGGTGAAAGTTAATTTAAACGGAGGGACAGTTAAGAAAGAAAAAAAAAACAAAGAGAAACGGAGAAGACAAAACAAACAATCAACAAAAATGAATGCAAAACAAAGAAAACTATTACTATTCTTATATATTAGCAGCAGCCATTCTATTTATTAACTGTGCAACACGACAAAAAAGAAAAGAAAATGATATTGAAAGTGCAACGAGTATGAATCTAATGTGCGGGTGTGTGTGTGTATATGCCACAGTGGAATGTGTAGATTTGCCTAAAACATAAGTAGGAAAACAAAAAAGCAGCAACAACAAAATAACTAAAGACGATGAAGAAGAAGAATAAAAAGAAAAAGAAGAATAATAAGAATAAGGAGAAGAATAAAAAGAAAAAGAATAAGGAGAAGAAGAAGAAGAAGACAATGAAGCAGAAGAAGGAGAAGAAGAAGAAGAAGAAGAAGAAGAAGAAGAAGAAGAAGAAGAAGAAGAAGAAGAAGAAGAAGCAGAAGAAGAAGAAGAAGAAGGAGAAGAAGGAGAAGAAGAAGAAGAAGAAGAAGAAGAAGAAGAAGAAGAAGAATAAGAAGAAGAAGAAGAAGAAGAAGAAGAAGAAGAAGAAGAAGAAGAAGAAGAAGAAGAAGAAGAGGGAAATAAAAGAGTCAAGTGGTAGGAAAAAGAAACAATCCAGAATGACAACACATTTAGCGCTAGCAGTGATTTATGAACGTTTAAATGAATCCAATGAACACAGAAGCGATGAAAGGTGCATAAAGAAAGAGAGAGAGAGAGAAAGAGAAAAAGAAAGAAATAAAGAGATATATTATATATATATATAAAGAGATATATGAATTACAGAACACAAACAAACAAAGATATTTAAGACAAATAAAAGATATATTATATAGCTTTCAAATTTGGATGTATACGAAATACATCTGCAATAATAAAATTGAACAAAAAAAACAAGCGCTATTCTATATTGTTCGGGTGAACAGCCAGCATCATTCTGTCTCTGTCAATTAAATGCTTCCGTTTGCGTTCTACCTTTGCGGGAGCAGTGATTCGCACTGCTAGTAATTTTTATTTTGCCTTTTCAAAACACGTTCCTTGCTTTAGTTTAAGGTATTTTTAATTATAGTGATTAGAATGCGCTAGGATGCAAACTGTTTCAAAGGTTGATTTTTTTTTGGTAATTATTCTATATTTTTATCTAAACCGTACCGACGGCTGTAGTCGCTGGGAAGGCTCAAAGCGTAAAGATGCAATTTGGTTTCTTCATTACTATCAACCCTCACCGAAATCGAGACGGAATTAACTCGCAGTATAATAGTACAGACAAACGGTTTACAGAGCTCCTATATGATTACGTTGAGCTTGGCGTATTTTAACGTAACAAACACCCCGACGTAATTAGCATAATGGCCCCATCTCCAGGTATCAAGCAGGTATCCCTCACAACTATGCAATAGATATGAAACCAATCTAATAATGATAATATATGCCGGCAGGGGTAAACGGGGGTTGAGGGTTGAGGGTGGGCGGGAGTTAATGAAAATGTAAGAAAAAGATGAGTACAGTGCTTGCACTGTTTCGGAACCCATCACATCACAACACAAATGGGAAATGTTAACAGCGAACGGCTAAGCAGCGCGGTACAGCGGGCAAACAGAACAAACACAAATAATTAAATAATATTTTATGTAGATATTGTAACAAATTCAAAACCAGTAGCAGGAGAACAATTTAATGCAAAACTATTTAAAAAAAAGGAAAACAAAACAAAGAAAAAACGAAAGCGATCGAGACGGTTGCACGGTGGTGTGGAAAACGATGACACAAGAGTGAGAAGCGCAAGAATGGTACAACAGTTGTGTGAATTTATTTCGCCTTCTATTATGGAACTAATTTTGTCTTCTAGAATGTTTCCATTTTTCTTCTGGATTAACAAAAAAGGAGAAAAAAATATCCTACCACTGCAGATATCAGAATGAAATTTTCCGATTCACACAGATGCGCTCTGTTACCCGCGCACACAATTGTTTTTGCAGCGTTTTCAACAATAGGGGTGCCCTAGAGCAGCGGACAGCGAGCAAACGCTAAGTGAACGGTTGCAGGCATAGATAGGAAGAAATTTGGTTGAACAGAATTACCATCTGCGAATGAATTCATTTATAAAGATGCAAACGGTCACACAAAACGAGCCAGACAAATATTTGTTTATTGAAGTGTAATATTACATTACAAAGAAACACACACACACACACACACACACACACACACACACACACACACACATATAAAAGAAGAAAAAAACATAACAAATAAAACACATTTTTACCCATTTCTGTACATAACCATTTCAAACTACAGAGATAATAATGGAATAAAAGAAAGAAACAAAGAAAGATGAAAACTCTAACTAATGCAGGCCAATACTTCCTAGGAGTGAATGAAAGATGGACTTATATTTAAAGCAGCTAACAACAATTTTGCAAACGATAGGGGAGGATTTTCCTGCTCTTTGAAAAATCAAACAGTCAAATAGTTTAAAAAAAGCGCACAGAAAACTGAAACATACAAATTCTACTTATTTACTACACACAATCACACAACAACATAAAACATACGGAAATGTCGGATACTGATAGTAGGGTTACACCACTGAGCCAAGTGAGTTAATTGAGGCGAAGTTAAGAAATGCGAGGATTGATAAGATACAACTACAACAAGAACAAAAGAAGAAGAAGAAAAAAAACAAAACTTATCCATCAGCAACAATTCTGCAAACCCAAACATATTACAAACCTGCGCACCTTGAAAGCAGATGGTGTGTGTGCGTGCGTGCGTGCTTGCAAAAAAACCGTGACGGATTAAGCTAGCGAGGGTGATAATACTATAATACTGTAGAATAAAACAAAACCGGAATTAAACAAACAGGTTATTCACTTGAGTAATGTGGTCGTGTCGTGTTTGTCTATTTTTGTTTGTTTGTTATTGTGGGCTTTTTCTTTACTGATGAGAATTTCATTACGAACCTACTTCAAGTTCAAGTGTACACTCGTGTTTTCCCTCTCCTCATAGTATAGTGAAAGCTTCGAAACGTGATTTGTAACAACTGAAGATCGTGGTACAGTTGAAACACGTATTCGCCTTCTGCTCCAAGTGTTATGCCGAACCTAAACATAAACATTTCCCCAAGTGACATTTTCGAGCATGAAAATCGGGACTGTTGAACTATTTTGCATAAAATGAAACCTTAAACCACCCTCAAACTGCCCACTCTGACAGGTTTCGCCTATCCCAGCAATCGAGCTCGCTGCGCTCCCCTGCGCCTCATGCCGAACTGACGATCGCTTTCGAACACCTTCTTGGTGGGGCATGAGTCCGGCATCCTCATAACATGCCCCAGTCATCGTGCCAGTCTTCGCTACCGTCAGGATGCTCGGTGCGCCGTACAGCTCAGCAAATTTGTGGTTCATCCTTCTACTCCAAACTCCATACTCGAACACCTTGCCAAAGATGGTGCGGAGGATGCGTCGTACAATGCGTCGTCTCCGGATTTCGCTGCTGATGTCGTTGTCAGAAACTACGACCGCCCTAAGATAGCAAAACACCTTTACTACCTCGAGATTGTCGTCGTCAACTGATGCATTGCTTCTCAGTTGGTCTGAATCTCCGGCAAGCAGGTCCTTCGTCTTTGTCGCATTGATTCTCGCTCCAATTCGTGCTGCTTCCCGTGTAGAGTCAGGTGTACGCCTCACACACCTTCGCTGTTGGCCTGGGGTAGATGTCAATGTCATCGGCGAAGCTAAGAAAATGGAGAGATCGGATCGTGCCACAGATGTCGTTGTCTAGCCCCACGCTTCAAATGACACCTTCCCGGGCAATGTTGGAGACCAGACAGGAGAGTCCGTCACCAGTGTCTCAGACCCCTGAGAGATTCGAATGATTCCGACATCAAGTTCGGCACTCTCACCTTGCTCTGCACCCCGTTCATGGAGGCCTCTAACAGCCGTATCAACTTCCCAGGGAAGTTCCTGGATGATGTTTCATAGCTCACCCCGGTCTATGGTGTCGTAGGCCAACTTGAAGTTGACGAACAGACGGTGCGTAAGAATCTCGGCACTTCTGGAGCATCTAACGAAGAGTAAAAAATAGGTCGGTAGTGTATTTGCCTCCAACAAACCCAGCTAGGCACCTGCCGACAAAATTTGTAGCAAGTGGTGCAAATCTGCAGAACAAAATCTCGAAAATTCGAGCATTCCAGCCTGTCGCCCTTTTTATAGACTGAGTGAATGACTCCTCCGGTAGTTCCTCCTGCTGCCAGATTCGCACGATCAGCTGATGCATTTCGACGGTAACCCTCTCCGGCCCTATGATGAAAAGCTCGGCCGCCAGACCATGAGAGCCAGCAGATTTATTGCTCTTACAGGGTTTACCTAGCCAATCCGGCATCGTCAAAGCGTTATCGGTCGCCGTAAATGCCTTTTCGGGCGACGTAAACCCTCAATTGGGCACTGTCATTTCTATTCGGGCCTTGTGAAGTATGAATCGGGCAAAGTACAGAATGAATTGGGCCTACTTTATATTTTGTTGCTTTGTAGCTGTAAAACAATACTTTTTTGCGAGTAGTTTAACTGATATGTAAGAAAATTCACTATTTTTAAGTTTAATTAAATAAAAAATTATTCAAATTCCTTTTTTAAAATTTTTAATACAAACACGTAAAATGCAAATAATTTTAAATATAATATGTTTAGTGATTTAATTAGGTAAACATTTTAAAATAATACATACTAAGTTAAACAACATGCAAAATACATATTTTTAAACAACTTGATGGATCAAACACACCGGAGCGACCGATTGGACACCTTCAAAAGTAGGACGCTTTCATTCTGTACTTTGCCCGATTCATACTTCACAAGGCTCGAATAGAAATGACAGTGCCCAATTGAGGGTTTACGTCGCCCGAAAAAGTATTTACGGCGACCGATAACGTTTTGACGAAGCCCGATTGGCTAGGTAAACCCTGTAAGTTGCTTCATGCCGCTGGCAATCTCATCCAAAGATGGCGGGGGTTTCTCGTTGTCTGCATCATTGCAGTCGCGGGCGTTAGTGCTGTGCTGCAGCTGTAGTTGTTGCCTTGTTCTGCCACTTGCGCTAGCCTTTTCTGCCTCAGGCGTCCTTCGAAATAGCACTTCCACTTTGTACTACACGCAATTATTTATCGATAGAAGACCCAATTCCAATTTACGTACTATAGAAATCTAGAGCCGGTTTCGTAGTACAGTCGTCAACTCGTACGACTTAACAGCATGCCCGTCATGGGTTCAATCCCCAAATAGACCGCGCCGCCATACGTAGGACTGAATATCCTGCTATGGGGGGGAATCAATAAGTCACTGAAAGCCTAAGCCCACAAGTGGATACAGGCAGGCCTTGACCGACATCGGTTGTTGAGCCAAAGAAGAAGAAGAAGAAGAAGAAATCTTAACGCTTTAAACACGATTAATCACACACAAATCCACAACTTCAGGCGTTTCGAACACCAGTCAATGTCTTATGATGATTATGAAGAATTGTGTGTCTATGATTATGAAGAAATTAAAGCAAACTTAAGTTTGTTTTCATGAACATACAACTCCACACTAATTTTAGTAATCTGTACGACAATAGTTAAACGTCTAATCAGGAAAAAGATTTATTTTTAAATATCCCGTTGAAGTAGGTTCAAAGAACCTACAAGGTTCGTTACGAGCCTTTTGTAACAGTTAATCATCTCGTTTGCTCCTTACGCATTGTACCCGGATGCTAACGACCTACGGGAACGGCAGCAGTCTGGAAGCACTGATCGAACGATGTCCACTGGCCCGTGGACTGGCAGGTGATGTCGATACTGCTCTGCCGGCAGCGAACCTTCAGCGAGTCACCGTACAGGAACGAGCTGCCCGCCAGTATGTAGGCCATCGGCAGATTCTTCGGTCGTCCACAGGAGATGCCTGCAAGAGAAAGAGGAGAAAGACGAGCGAGAAATCCCTCGCAAGCGTTATGAAAGGCCCGATCTCTTGTCCCTCCTGCTATCAGATAAAATAAAAAAAACCTACGTGTACAGCGCGCCACCATCGGGGTCCAGCGGCCGTTCGGCAGACACTTGACGATCGGATGGCCCTTGATCGTGTAGCCCGGCTCGCACCGATACTCGATCTCGTCGTCCACGTAGTACTGCTTGTCCCGCGAGCCGGGCGCAATCAGCATGTTAGCCCGGGTCGGTGGATGCTCGCATACGGCACCCTCGCAGAAGCCTTCCACCATGGTCCAGCGCCCGTCCGCACCGCACACGGTCACGGCCGAGCCGCGCATGCTAAAGCCCGCATCGCAACCGAACTGGATGCGATCGCCCGGATCGGCCAGCTGGCCGCTCGATAGCAGCTGCTCGAGGCGCCACTCGCCGGCAGGACGGTGCAGGGTGGCCAGCGCAACCATCGCCACGTGGCTGTCGATCGGCGGGCTGGGCAGATGGCTCAGCGGGCATCGCTTCGGCGGAGCGGCAGTTGTTGTCGTCGTCGTCGTGGTCGTGGAGGTACTCCCCGGTACCCTATCCGCCAGCTCGATAATCTTTTTCAGTGCGGCCGATTCGCGCGCGCTCCGCTCCTCCAGCAGCCGCTGGTACTGCGGATACACGGCATGGGCCACGTTCTTGAGCAGATGCTTGATCTTGGTGTTGGTGTTCTCCTCCTGCCCGATGTCCACCACCAGCTCGTCGTCGTAGTTGAGCTCCCGGTCCATCAGGATCACGTCGATAAACTGGCAGATCACGAACCGGTACGCGTTCTCGATGTGGCTCGGGTAGCGCATCTCCGGTGCGATCGGGTCCACCGAGCCGTACAGTATGAAGTGCAGCAGGTTTTGCGGTACCACCCGGTTGAGGTTCGGCTTGACCGTGCGCATCAGAAAGCCGAGCAGCCGGACGTCGATGTTGGTGAGGCGAGGCGCATCGCGCTGCAGCGAGAACCCGCTCAAATCCGTCCAGTTGTTGCCGGCGATCGTGCCGGTTGCGGAGTAGCAGAACAGCGAGAGCCCCCGGCCCGGTACGGCCGGTGGCGTACAGCCATGGAACAGGTAGTCGCGCAGCTGCTTCCAGAACTGCACATCCGGTCGACGGTTGACGCGTATGATGAGGGCCGATTGGGTATCCCGGCTCGGTTCCGGCGTGGTCGTGGGAGGAATCGGCACACACTCGGGCAGCGGTAGATCCCACTGGCCGCTCTCGAGGCAGGTGAGCAGATTGTCCTCGGTTAGGGCGTACTCAGGCAGGCAGCGTACTTCCGCCAGCACGCCCACATCGTAGCTGTCCAGGTGCTGCTGAATGACGCCCCGTTCGGTTGCGTAGATGACAGGTGCGCGGCCATCGTGCGCTTCCAGCACCAGCGGCGGACATTTGACGATGCTTATGCAGTCGGGCGGCGGCCCAGACCAGGTACCGCGGGCAGTGCAATGCAGAAGCTCCGCGCCGGCAATGAGGAATCCATCGTCGCAGCTAAACCGAGCCTCGCCTCCGAAGCTGGTCTTCGTTAGTAGGACCTGACCGTTCAATGGAGCACCGATGGTACCGCAGCGTGTTACTGCGAGTGGATGATAATTCCCGTGTTAGAGTGACAACAATCTAGTTCCGGTTCCGATGGTTTTCTGGAATCTATTCTGATTCTGGAACTGATGCTGGAACCTAATCTGGAATAAACTCTGAAATCGTTTCCGGAGCCGATTTTGGCTCCTGGAACTGTTTCCAGGACCGATAGAACCAAATCTGGGATTGATTCAGGAACCAATTTTAGGATCGATCCAGGAACCGTTCCTGGAATCGATTCTGAAACCATTTCTGGAAAGGATTTTTGAATTGATTCTGAAATCGAGTTTGTAGCCGATTCTGGAACATTTTCGAGAATCGATTCTTGAACAGTTTCTGGAAACGATTTTGGAATAGGTTCTGCAATCGATTCTGAAATCAATGTTGGAACCATTTCTAGAATCGATTCGGGCATCGATTCTGTGTCAGAATAGATTTTGGAACCGATTCTAATTATTGGAATCGATTCTGGAATACATTCTGGATCCGATTTTGAAATAAATTCTGTAAATCAATTTTGCAACCATTTCTGAAATCGGTTCTAGAATAGATTCTGGAATAGATTCTGGAAGAGAATAGATTTTGGAATGTATTCTAGAAGCGATTACCGAACCGTTTCTGGAATCGATTGTGGAATTAATTCTGGTATCCACTCCGACTCAGGAATAGATACTGGAACCAATTGTAAACTGGTTCTGGATCGAACCGATTTGGGAAGCGATTCTGTAGCCGCTGTATTCTGAATCGATTCTGAAATCTTGAAATACTCGAAAAATTCAGATTCAAACATGGAAAACATATCCGGGACCGTTGCCGGAGCCGACTCTAATTCCGAAAACTGATTCCAGACCTACTCTCTAGAATTCCAGCAAACCAAGGAGATAGCCGGTATCTATTTCCCATGAAAAGTTCATTTCCCCCGTCACAAAAAACGCTCTATTCCCACCATTGCCACGTCATACTTACGCTTGCAGAACTGTACGCCCGCAGTCCACTGGGACGTGCGCAGACACTCCGAAAACGATGGTCCGATCAGCTCGTAGCCTTCGTCACACTGGAACACAGCTCTCGTACCGTCGTACCGTACTGACCCATTCGGTAGCGAATGATTCCGCGGACAGTCGCGACAAAAGCTCGACGGTACGATGCGCACCAGTCCGACAGTCTGCAGTCGTAGATCTATCCATCGCACCAGATCCCCGCTGTACGGTGCGCAGGTACGGTAGAGATGACGGACCTCCTCCAGCTCAAGCTCACGCTTCCACAGGTCTACGTACGCCATGCGACCTCGGTACGATTCCGTCTCGCTGAATCCGCCGCCAAGTACATCCTGTTCCTGGCCAAACACGTACAAACCGCCCGACTGTATCGGTGCACCTTCGCTTAGACGCGACCCGTATGCACTCCGTTCCCCGTCGACGTACAGCGCGTACCGTCCACCTGCACTTGTCCAGCTGACGCATACAAAGTGCCATTCGCCGTCGTTCAACGAGATGTTCGTGACGACGTGGGCACCGTTTACGTACAGTACCAGCCCGCTGTAGTCGGTAAGTGTGAACGCATTGTCAACGGTGGCCGTTGCATACGACAGCAGTGTGCCGTAGTTGAAGTCATCGTCCGTCCGGTACCAGCCGCACATGCTGATCGCCCGCAGATCCGTCGCATCGCTGCTGTCTGCTGCCAGCTTGACGTACGCCTGCACCCCGGTACGAGGAAACTCCAGCTCGAAGGCGGCCGACAGTAGCAGCTCACATCTGCTACCATGATACTCCGGCGGGCAGTGACATCGTACCTTACGGTAGCTTTCGTCATCATAATCTTCGGCCGTACTAGCTCCGAGGACTCGCAGTTTGGCCGGTTCACAGGTCGCCCCGTTCCGGCAGTACCTGGACGTTTCACACGGATTGTCCAGTTCGGCACAGCTGGTACCCCTCAATCCGACTGGACAGACACACCGGTACGAGTACGCCAGCGAGCCTGAGTTGGATGGCAGCTGCTGTGTCTGCAGAGCCACCGTGAACCTATCGTTCCCAGCGGCCGTATCGTTCGCTCCGTTCAGACACATTGAGCCCGCCGGGCAGGGCAGATAGTCGCACGGTTCCAGATGGCACCGACGTCCGGTTTTACCGCTCGGGCAGGCACAACTATAGCCCTCGTCGACGTTAACGCACATACCCTCGAACTCGCACGGATTGGGCGTACAGAAGTCTTTGCGCCACTCGCACCGCTCCCCGTCGTAGCCCAACGGGCACTCGCAGAATGGACGACCGTCTACCTCCACGCAGCTGCCACCGTTCTTGCAATGGTCCGACCGGCACGGATCCACGTAAAACTCACACAGTGGACCGCCAGTATAAGGCGGTTGACAGTGGCAGACAAACCCGGCACTACCGTTGCTCACGCACCGTCCCCCATTGTAGCAGGGTGCCGAGCCGCACGGATTTAGCGCAATCTCGCAGTGTTCCCCAACATAGTTCTCGTCACAGACGCACTGATAGCCGAGCAGTGAGCTAGGGTCGACCACACACCGACCACCAACTCCGCACACGTTACCGACCGTACTGTTGCACAGCTGGCCGCCGATCGGGAAGCAGTCGGCGGCTGACTTCGATCCACGAGGCGAACTGTGGTTGGATGGGCACGCTAGACACTGGGCCCGGTTGTACTGCTCCTGGTACTGTCCCGGCTCACACAGGCGACAGAACGGCATCAGCGTCTTATGGTACTTCACCGCACCGTTGACGTTTCCACCATTGGGTTTTGTTTTCTTCAACAGCTTCAACCTTGCCACCGTCCCCGGCGGACACTGGGGTTTACATTCGTGGGCGTGTTTGGCATTGAGTTTGCGCGTGGAATGATGCTCCGGGCATGGCTGGCAGCTGGTCTGGCCCGTTTGATCGTTGTACGACCCAATCGGGCAGCTCAGGCAGCTGTTGGTGGTGTAGTTGTGGTACGTACCCCGGGGGCAGTGCACTGAAAGAAAACCGTTGGGGTGTAGATTATCGCGCGTGCTAAGGAGTAGCAGGCACCACTTACCACAAACCAATTTCTTTGAAATGCTCCCGTTCGCGCAGCGTATCTTCTCGTCCAGCTTCAGGACGCTTAGGTCCAAATTCAGAGCACCAAGCCGACGGCGCAGCTTTTTCTTTCCATTGATCTTCTCGAGCTCCTCTTTTATACGCTGTTTGGATGTGGGATAAGCAGAAGATGCTGCTGTAACAACTATAGTAAACAGGTTCCTATTCCTTTCTATGGCTGAGATGGATCCAGTTACATTATTTTGAACCAGAATTATAGTGGGAGGACTTTAAGGATATTGGGAAATTGGGAGCAATGGTAGGGCCGGAATAGACCAAGATCATTTTGGCATTAGTTCCAGCACTGGTTTGAGTTTGGAGCCAGTTAACAGTCGATTGTGGGTTCTGTGCGAATTCCAGGATCAGTACTTGGACGGGTATTCTTTTGGGCTCAGTTTCAGGGCCTGTATCAGTACGGAGTTAATTCCAATTTGGAAATGGGTTCAGCAGTACTAATAATATTAGTATGGTTTCGAGATCAATCCGCGAAACTATTAACGGTAGAACATAATGTCCAAAAGCGGCATGGATACATCAGTTAATGGTTATTTCAAAGACTTGACATTAGTTCCTAGACCTAGAATGGGTTTGGGAGTCGTTTATTTTGTTGTACTCCTCGGAGTTACAAATCCTTTGCTATTGTTTGGTTTGTAAAATGAAATCAAGCTCTATCCATGCTGCTAATCAAATTTTGTTTTCATCACCTAAGACCTATGAAACCTTTCAGATGTAGTCTAGGTAGGTGGCATGCCTAGAGCGTTCTCATTATTGAACAACTCCATCCAAATGTAGGTCTCGTCCACATTGATAGAGAGGACCTGGCTGACAGACCTGTAAGTAAACTTACCTTTATATTTTCCGACTGCTTGCCATCGGGACGCCACAGCCCAAGTTCCTGGGAGACGCGCTTGTACACGAATATCTTAACCATTGCCCGATCGTTCGCCCGGCCCGGATCGGGCGTAGTAGACGGCTGCGCATTAACGCTACGCTTTACGATACTGTACCGTACCGCAGTGTCCTCCGCGGTGTCCGCACCCCCGTTGCCGGTAGGACAGGCCGGCAGGGTCGTCATCAGCGTACAGTCCGCCTGGTCGCCGCACATCTCCTGTCGCAGCCCATCGCTGAACGCTTCCGACACTTCGTTGATGGCATCCGTATCGTTGCAGAGTCCGGGATCCATCTCGTCGTCCAGCCGGATGGTGATGATCTTCTCCACCCCGGACGAACCGATCACCTTGCTGCATTCCGGCACTTCCAGCTGCTCGCCCCACGTTGGGTTGGCCCGATCGCACACCAGCCGGATGGTTTCCTCCGGCTGCAGGCTAAACATGTAATCCTCCTTGCAGCCGATCTCGCACCAAGCGTGGGACGCGTTGTACGCACAGATCGAGTAGCCGTTCCGCGGCTCCGGTATGTGATCGCAGGTGTACTGCTTCACCTCGACCCTCAGCACACACTCGGCTTCGTTGCCGGAGGCGTCCACTGCCAGATACCGTACGGCGTGGCGCCCTGCCGGCAGATAGCCGAAGGTTACGTTCTGCGTGACGGTAACGTTACGCCCGGAATTGTCGTACACCAGCGGTTCCTCCCAGCGGACGAACGTTTCCTGCCGGTTGGCACTGTCACTTACGTAGTGTACCGGGCCATCCAGGCACTGCTCGAAGACGGGCGGCGTTAGATCGATCACTGTGACGGTGAAGCTACAGCGGGCCTTATTCTTGAACGCATCCATCGCGATGTAGCTAAACTCGTGATCGCCAAGGGCGAGCCGAATTCCGTCCTCCTTAATGCCCGGCTTCGACCAGTACGTAAAGTTGTCGCCACTGTTGTCGAACACGTACGGTTGCTGGAGCCGGCGGACCAGCGCGTGCGGGAAGTCGTCGTCCATCAGCACGGTGTAGTTGCCCGGACACTCGATGTACGGTGGGGCGATATCGATGCAGCGGGGCGTTTTCAGCTTGCTCCACGTGCCGGTCCGTTTGCCGCCACACTGCTTGGTCGAGGGACCGCCCTTCATCTCGAAGCCAAAGTCGCATATCAGCGTGCAGTTGGTACCGAAGGCCGACTTGGACTCGGCACAGTCCGTCGGATCGTACGTGGCGAATGCGACCTTGGGCAGCGCTGGGCATAGGATCTCTTGGAGGAAGTAAAGAGGAAGTAAAGAATATGAACGTTAACGTTAACAGCGGCTGCGTGAGCAATCAGTGTTTTAGAGTTAGCTTCTTACGCTTGCAGGTTGTCTGTAACCCGTCCCACTTGGACAAGGGCAGACAGTTTCGGTTGTGTGAACCCTTCAGATAGAATCCAGGACCGCACGTAAACGAGCACTCGGTATCGATGGGCATCGCTTCGGTGAACCGTTCCGCCGACATGCTGTAGTTCTGCAGAAACGACTTGTTTCGGGGCGTGTAGTCATACAGAAGGTCGAGATCCGGATTGCTGCATACGGCCATACCGTAGTACGGAATGTTTAGCGGTGGACACTTCTTCACTGGTGTAGACGAATTCCGGAGCAGCGTTGGAGCATTCAATGTAGCCGATAAGTAGGGATTTTAATTAGTAGCCAATTCTTGCGATTATACCATAATGCAGCAGATCTACACTTACTCGTACACTTTGCTTCCGTGCCGGACCATTCGCCATTTTCCTGACACAGACGAATGCTGCTCCCCGTCAGCTCATACCCCGGCCGGCAACGCGTACCGCAAGCCGCATTCAGCACCTGACTGCACGGCTTCGGCTCCATCACGAAGTATCCGTTCTCAGGAGCCTGCAGCTCCGGACAGGTGATGGCAACGCAGCGGCCATCCTCGTTTTCCTGGTAGCCGCGAGGACACACGCACTCCTTTTCGGAGGTCGCACCGAGCGTCAGTGTGATGTGGCGTGCGTGCGGACACGACTCACAGGTACCACCGGCCGTCCAGTAGGTCCCATTCGGGCAGGGATGACAGTCTCCGCGCAGTCCCGACCCGGTAAAGCCCGGCCGGCAGATGCAACGGTAATGGCCGGAGGTGGTGAGGCAACTACAGACAGCGTGTGCATCACAGCAGCCGGCCACCAACTCCGAACCGTGCTCTCTTACCTTCCCTCTGTCACACAACCGATCGCAGAGCGACCCGTTAGCCAACGGCACGGAGGGACCATGGCGGTAGTCGAGATGGAGCGCTTGCCGGACCAGCGACTCGAACTGCTCGAAGCTGCCGAGCAGATAGCGATGCTCGACGGACGTGGCAATGCTGGTCAACTCCTCCTCGTTACCGCTCTCGATGCCGATCGAGAAGATCTGCACTCCGTTCTGTTTCAGCCGCTCTGCGATCGGTATCGGGCTCTGGCCGTTCGAGTACCCGTCCGTAATGAGAAATATGATTCGCTCCGGGTAGCTGTCCCGGGCGAAGATCTCTTCCGCTTCCCACAGCGCACCGTAGGTGTAGGTGCCACCCCCACTGTACTCGATGCCCGGCAGCTGATAGTTGAGCAGCAGGCATTTATCGTTCCCGGGCAGTGGCTGCGATATGTGATCGACGTGACGGATTACCTTTTTGCGCGAGCTGAACGTGACCAGCGCCACGCGCGTACGGTTCACGCTCACGTCGAAGCCGGCGAGCAGCTTCTTCACGAACCGGAGCTCGCTGTGGAAGTTGGCCCGGCCGACGCTCGAGCTGGCATCGATCAGAAACACGATGTCGAGCCGATCGTTGCTCCGCTTCAGCCGGCCAATGTTAGCCTGAAAGCGAGCGTTCGCCTGCTCCAGTCGTCGGTCGGGGGAAGTAGTTGTTGACGGCGTTTGATCGAGGTCCTCCGTTACTGTGCCGGACTGTTGATCGTTGTTTTCTGCGGTTGAGCCAGCCTGTTCGAGATCCGGATACTCTTGCTCAGGTAACTGCCACGTGGTGGAATCTTCCTCGCCAGAGCTGAGTGAATCCTCCGTAAACGAATTCGCGCTTTCGGATGTTTCCTGTCCCCCGGCAGCAAACACTATTACCAATATCACAAGCGGTAACACTACACACCGATGTATCGCTAACGACTCCATCATCTTAAGCACTACAGGTTCACATTACAGGTACTGGGAGGTGCTGGAAGGGCACAACAACACGTCCACGCGTTGGTGTTTCTGAATTGGCTTTGAAGTAGTGCCTTACTTCCTGCCTTCTAATCACCCACGCTCTAGTTTGTGAGCATTTTTTTTAGCATGCGCTTCCGAAAGGGGTTCTAAATACACATCTGCGACTGCTTGCTTATCACCCGTTCCAGTGGTCCATACCAGCGTTGCGTCTGCGGGTCAGACATTCCGATTCGATGAGTGTAGCGCACTCACAAAAAAGCAGACGATCATCAACAGCGTTTCGCCTGCTGCAAGTTGGTCTGGTGAAATCGTGTAACTTGTTGGTTTTTTTTTATATACTTATAGCATCAGAATATCAGAATTATTTGTCTTGTGTCATTTTTCACTCGCATTAATTACATATAATTTATTCACAATGACGTACTGTTTTTTAAATCAATTTTAGTTCCGTTGGATCAAAATGAAAAAGTGGAGCTGGTTTCGGGTGATTAGAGTTCCGGAGAGTAGGTTCAATCAGATCTATCGGAACCGTCCGGAGCCGTCGGAATCGCAAGGATAAATATTTGATGTATATTCCCGTGTTTTAATTCCCATGTGCACGCATCTTTGGCGCAACTGGTCACTGCAAGAACATTATTTTATAGAGTTATGTTTTTCATTGCTCCGATTTTCTTTAAAAAATCAATTCTTCCGCAGACCATCGTCTGTTTTACTAGTGATCCAAGGGCCACAGGTTGGAGACTACTGTATTAGATAAATCTATGTAATTGTTCGATGTAGCACATGGTATTATTGCAAGATGTTATTGTAGTAATCGATCCGTATACATAATATGAATTATCTATAATTAAACTGACAGTTTTCACAGTTGTGGATATGCCTGGCGATTACATTTCTCTGGAGTCGGAACCGGAGTCATCATGGTCAGATTCTTACTAGTGATGGGTAAATTAAACAAAAATCCCGAATCGCTTCCGAATAGCTCCGCCAAAATCGCAAGCGGTTCCGGTAGGTAGGTGCAACATTCTAAACTCGTAACCGTCCGGAGCCGTTCGGAGCCGCGCGGAGCCGCCGGTAGTCGGTAGCCGAAGCCGGTCGGAGCTGTCAGCTGCCGTCCGGAGCCGTTGTAGCCGACCGGAACCCGTGTAACAGGAAGTACTCTGAAGTGCTTCAAATCGCCGGGATAAGCGATACAATCTAATAATAAAAAATAGAGTTGATGAATTAAAGAAATGTCTTCTTCATTTACTGCACCGAAGACGTTTTAACAATCTTCTTCTTCTTCTTCTTTGGCTCAACAACCGTTGTTGGTCCAGGTCTACCTGTATCACTTGTGAGCTTGGCTTCCAGTGACTTATTGATTTCCCTCCATATAAGGAAAGTCAGTCGTACGTATGGCGGCACGGTCCATTCGGGGCTTGAACCCATGACGGGCATGTTGTCAAGTCGTTCGAGTTGACGACTGTACCACGAGACCGGCTTTTTAGCAACACTTTTGTAAAAAAAGTACTTCGGTTTCATACTTTTTCTTAAGACATTGGGACGCTTTTAAATTTAATTTGTAAAAATATGCACTCACTCTTTGTTTACACTGTTTTATTTGATAAGCATATAAAAAGCATAATAAGGCGTTTCCAGTAGACTGATGACCCCAGGGGATGTAGACCGTACGTTTTGGGCGTAGAACACTGTGTTCGAGGAATGTGCCAAAGATTCAGTATTGCATCCGATGGATTCAGGTATCAGAATCCAAAATCAGAATCTACGCCAACAAATAATCAGAATCTACGTAGGCGTGACGTGCAGATAGGTGAACGCACTTTTGAAGTCGTCCCACAATTCACCTATCTGGGATCAAAGGTCAGCAACGACAATAGCATGGAAGCTGAGTTGGGCGCAAGGATGCTGGCTGCCAACCGGTCATTCTACAGCCTGAAATAGCAGTTCACCTCAAAGAACCTGTCGCGACGGACGAAGCTGGGACTATATAGTACATATATAGTACCAGTACTCACATATGCCTCTGAGACATGGACACTGTCCAAATCTGACGAAACCCTCTTAGCCGCGTTCGAGAGGAAGATGCGCAGAAGGATACTTGGCCCCGTATGTGTGGAAGGACAATGGAGGAGCCGCTATAATGACGAGCTATACGAGATGTACGGCGACCTCACTGTCGTGCAGCGTATAAAGCTCGCCAGGCTCCGGTGGGCTGGCCATGTTATACGCATGGAAACGGACGACCCAGCCCGTAAAGTCTTTTTAGGCCGTCCACGGCCGCGGTTTTGGACACTCCTGAGGCAGGCCAAGACCGCAAAGCGGTTGTAGCGCCGGATAAGTAAGTAAGTAAGGATTCAGGTATCATCAACGTTTTCAAGCATCATTTATTTATTTATTTATTTATTTATTTATTTGCCAACATATGTGTCTTGCAATCTTGAGGCTGTGACAAATTAAGTACTTAAAACCTATCCTACACCTAAATCCTAAATTATTCCCCTAAAATCTCCCTTGATCCAGTGTTGCCGAAATTGAAGATACATAAATTTTTTTCTTTAAATGCGTTCGTCGTTAAATTAAAATCAAAGTGATGGGACCATGTATTGAATTGCCTTGTCATAGCTAGTAATGGCTCATTGTATCCATATAAGGTACACCTGTTCTCGCCGACAAGTAAGTTACGAGAGCGAAGAGGTCTCGATGGCGCGTAGATATTGATCTTCTCTAGTAAATAAGGGACGTCTAAATTCGTTTTTTAATATATTGGCTACAAATACACATTGGTTAACCTTAAAACGGTGTTCGAGCTTCTGTAGGCCAAGCAGAAGGCAACGCGAGCGATAATTTGGCATGGTTGCAAATCCTCTGAGTTGGTCGCATTTTAAACCAAGCCTTGTAAACTTCCGTTGTATTCCCTCTATTCTGTTAATCATCGTAGTGCAATTCGGGATCCAAAGAATTGAGCAATACTCCACGCACGAGCGCACAAGACCAGTAAACAACGACTTAAGACATAAGACATCATTACATTCACGGAATTTTCAAAAGATAAAACCTAGCATCTTGTAAATCTTGTTAACAGTGTTGTCAATATGTAAACGGAAATTTAAACTAGAGTCTAGTATTTTAACAGCTAGATCACAAACTTCCTGGCGACGATCTAATACACTGCATAACAACGAATATTTATACTAGATCGTTTTTTTAATCTATGAAACGTAATAATGAAACATTTATCAAGGGCTAACTATAGATCATTTTTGACACCAAGTACCAAACCCATTTATAATATTTTGAAGGATGATGCAATCGTTAGGACTCTTAACCGGTAAAAAAAGTTTGACGTCGTCAAAATACATTAAAACAGTATCAGGCGGCACACAATACATTAAATCATTAATAAATATAATAAATAGAGGTGGTCC
Organism: Anopheles coluzzii; assembly: GCF_943734685.1. NCBI lineage: Eukaryota > Metazoa > Arthropoda > Insecta > Diptera > Culicidae > Anopheles > Anopheles coluzzii. The sequence continues at coordinate 12,176,396 of NC_064669.1, forward strand.
TAAATTACTGCCTTGTGGGACACCGGACGAGCTAATAAATTCTGCAGAATTAGTGTTCTTGATTTTGACTTGACAAACGCCTATTTTCGAGATACGAACTTATCCATGATACTTATCCATGCCGTAGTCGTGGTTAAGAATGTTTAAGAAAGATTCGGGAAGGTGTCCCATGGTCTTAAGATAAAGTGTGAACCCCTCTATTGTTGAAAATAAAAACTATTCAGTAAAGTAAATGTCATATTTTGATTCATCAACTCCGAATTCCTTAATAGACTGTATCGTTTATACAGGCGATTTTAGGTGGTTCGGAATTCTTCCAACTGTTACAACGGCTCCGGTCGGCTCCAACGATTCCGGTCGGTTACGGCTGACAGCTCCGCTTCTGATCCGTTGGTGCGATTCCGATAACCCATCACTAATTCGTATTGGAACAGTGGGTGCGTTCTAGCGTACCCATCTCTAGTTCCGATTCGTAATGCTCGATCTTGCAGTTTGTTATAGGAAGCCAAATTGTGAATGAGAATGTTTGTATGCGTGAAGCCCGCAGCAGCAGCTTGCTGCACAACACACACACACACACACATGCAAAGCAAACGATTTGACAGGTGTGCGGGGTGCCACTTGACGCGCGGCTTCCCGATAGCTGACCTTGCAAGGCAAAGCGTCACCATGGTGATGGTTGTTATGCCCGAAACGTAAACAAAATTTGCTTTTTGCGCTGTGAAAACCCACACACCGACAGGCGCGCGCCGAAAAAAAAAAACAAAAGAGGTGGCTTGCGGGCGGCACTGCTTCACGGGAAGGCGTAACTAAAAAGGGCTGTGCACAGTTCCGGGCGTGAATGAACGTGGTTCGGCGAGCATGACGCTTTACTTCGACACCAAGGTACAGTTTCTGGACAGTGAGGCGATCAGTACGGTCAGCTCATGGCACCCGGTGGAACCGATCTTTGCCGTCGCCTCGTACAGCAACGAGCGGGGCGGCTCGGTCACGATCTTCGACGACACGGTAGGTGGAACGGGTTGTGACCGCGACACGACACGCCCGCACTAACATCATCCTTGCTTCCTTGCAGGGCATACCGCTGCGCGACGTATCGTTCCCGGTGCATCCGACGTCGCAGGCGACCGTGCTGACGTGGCACCCGGAGCGCAAGATACTGCTGACCGGGTGGGAGAACGGCGAGATCCACGCCTGGTTCGAGGGCAAGCGGGACTTTGCCAGCGTGAACGGGCCGCACAAGTCGCCGATCATGCTGCTCGAGTTCAGCGAGAAGGGCGGCCGGGTGATCACGGCGGACGCGATGGGCGTGCTGACCGGCTGGCGGTTCGACGGGCAGGCCCAGTTTCTGACGATGTTTAACCACGATCTGCGCGACCCGCTGCTGCACATCACGTTTCGCCGATCGATCCAGAGCGCCAGCAGCAAGGAGCTGACCAACCTGGCGCGGTAAGTGCTTGGGGCGTAAAGAGGCCGGCGAACCGTGTACTGATTGCGTGCTTGCTTTGTAGGGCGGCGGTGGCCGGCGATGAGGCGGCCCTGGATCAGCTGACCAGCTGGCGGCCCCGGACGGCGGTACGCAATCTGGCGCACGCGAGCGTCCACGACAACTACTGCTTTTACGCGTGCACCCAGGCCGGCATACTGTACTACATCAACCAGACCGGCACGTGCACGGAGATAGTGCGCGGCGACACCATCCCGATCATGCAGATACTGTGGCACCCGAAACAGTAAGCCTTGGCGAGCGCTGTGCCTCGTCTGCGAGCCCGTTTAACTCGTTTGCTCTACCCCCATTTTCTGTTGCTCCGACAGGGACTCGATCGTGATACTGATGGAGGACATTACGATCGGGCACTACGAGGTCGACACGAACGGGCAGATTGCCGAGCTGGACCGGGTGAAGCTGTCCGGCAAGGTGTCCGGCTCGAAGAGCGCCATCACGTGGGTGGCCGGCTGCGCACTGGCGATCCTGACCGGCGACCTGTCCGTCCGCATCTGGGACATCGAGACGAACGACAACTACGTGCTGTCGATGGAGCTGACCGCGACCGGTGCCGATCGGCCCCCGGTGAACGGGGCAGCCGGTGCCGCCGCCGCCCAGGAAGTGTTCACCTGCGTCGCGTACTGTGCCGACACGCAAACGCTCAGTGCCGGCACGAGCCAGGGCAACCTGTACACGTGGTGCCGGGCGGCCGGTTCGTACGGCCGGTCGTACGCCGGCACCGAGAACCAGTGGCAGCTCACGAACGTGACGCCGGTGCGGGGCACCATCAAGAGCCTGGTCTGGGGCACGACCGAGGCGAACCGGGCCTGCATGATGGTCAACTGCCTGTCGAGCGTGTTCATACTGAAGGAGCAGTCGCTGCTGTCCGCCCACGCCCGCCAGCTGTGGGCCACGCAGAAGAAGTCGAACGAGCTGCTGATCCGGCACGCGAACGGGCGCGAGGCGCTGCTCCACACCGACATCTCCATCATCCATCTCGCGCTGAACGAGCTGCACCTGGTCGTGACGAACGGGCGCACGGTGGCGGTGTATCGGATCGATCCGGCCGGTACGATGCGCGGTACGCGGGCGGGCTCCGACGCTGGCGCGGAACCGGACGCGCTGGCCGTGTCGCACGTGGACAGCTTCGCGGTGGAATGCGGTGCGGTGTACCTGTACGAGCAGAGCATCGTCGCGCTCGGCACGGAGCAGGTCAAGATTTACTCGCTGAGCGGCATCATACTGCAGGAGCTGGTGTTCAACGCGAACGAAGGTGAGTGCATTAACAGCTCATTTGATTGTAACTTCTCCAGCGGTCTGCGTGTACGAGTGAGTGTCGTAGTGAGATGAACTACAGTGGGACCCCTCATAAAGAGTACCTCTTCATAACGAGTTTTTCGCATAATGAGCAAATATAACTCTCTCTCTCTCTCCCTTTACCACCTCGAGACTGTCGCCGTCAACTAATACACTGCTTCCCAGATGGTCTGAGTCTCCGGCAAGCAGGTACTTCGTCTTCGTCGCATTGATTCTCAATCCAATTCTTGCTGCTTCGCGTTTGAGTGGGGTGAACCTTCGCTGTTGGCCTGTCGATGATGTCGATGTCATCCGCGAAGCCTAGACATTGGAGAGATCGGTAGAGGATCGTGCCACGGATGTCGTTGTCTAGCCCCGCGCCTCGAATGACAGCTTCCAGAGTGATGTTAAAGAGCAGACAAGAGAGTCCGTCACCTTGCCTCAGACCCCTGTGAGATTCGAACGATTCCGACTTCAAGTTCAATACTCTCACCTTGCACTGCACCCCGTTCATGGTGGCCTCTAACAGCCTCTAACAGCCACTTCCCAGGGAAGTGGTACCGTTGCATGATACTCCATAGCTCCTTCCGGTCTACGGTGTCGTAGGCCGCCTTAAAGTCGATGAACAGGTGGTGCGTTGGGATCTGGCGCTCTCGGCACTTCTGGAGGATCTGCCGTAGAGTGAAAATTAGGTCGGTAGTGGATTTGCCTCCAACAAACCCAGCTTGATAGCTGCCGACAAAATTCGAAGCAAGGGGTGCAAGCCTGTAGAACAGGATCTGGGACAGGATCTTGTAGACGGCATTGAGGACTGTGAAGGCTCGAAAATTCGAGCAATCCAGCCTATCGCCCTTTTTTGTAAACTGGGGAATGGCACCCAGCTTTCACTCCTCCGGTAGTTCCTCCTGCTCCCAGACATTCACGATCAGCTGATGCATTTCGACGCAAATCTAAATGCTCTACAAATACCCCTCTTAATGAGTAAAATCTCACATAACGAGCAATTTCATGTTTGTTCCCGGTAAGAATTCGGGATCATTTCGAGAGTTTCAACACTAAGAATCGTTAAATATCAAGCTATTTCCATGAGGGGCAATGTATAAGTGTGGATGAAAAGTGTAAAGGAGGTGACACATTAACGCCCACTGTCAGTCCAAAACTCACGAAGTTTTACAACAATCGGAAACATCCGGAGCTGACCGTGGGTTCGTCCACTCTATGTCCAGAAAACTCTTTTCAGATCAGATAATGGAGCGGAGAGTTTTTCTGTGCTTATCGACAGGTAGAGTAAATGAGGTAGTTTCTTCAGTTTAATTGTTCCATTTCCTTCCTTCTCATTTGACAATATTGGAGGCTCTCTTTGGCTTAGGCCGTGAAAGTGGGCAGGACGTGTATTTTTAGTGTGTAGTCTACCTGTCTCAGAAGCGTGTGTTGCACAATTGTGAGGTGTATTGATGAGTGTGTTCTTGCATGCATTCTTGATCTACTTGCTCGTGAAGGCGAGAATTTTGTTACTAGAAATTGATCAATGCACTATTGTTGCCATTTGGAAGTGTTCCGTATGGTTGTGATGCATATAAACCTTATATACCTGCACTTTTCTTGACCTGGATCCAATTATTTTACTTTTCATACAAATTGTATGAAAAAGAGCCTCTCGCATAACGAGTGAGTCATAGGGACGGATTGAATCCTTTATGAGGGGTTTAACTGTACAGTTAGCCCCCAAGATACACGGTACCTCTTATAGGCGGATTCGGAGATATGCGGTCTTCTAAATTTGACAGTTCTTTGAGAAAATTATACTGATTTGACACATAAATTGTAAAATGTCAAATAAGTTACCCTTTGAACGAATGTTGAAAACCATTTCAAAATTGGAAATCAATTAGTTGCTCGTTGACGCAGTTAGTTTGAATGAGTTTTATGTTTTAAATTTGATTTCATGTTTTAAATTTGATCATCATTAGTAAAAAAGAGCTGAGCCATTCAGACTTTATTCCTTTTGAAAGATGTCTCGATGTCGAGTAATGAAAAAAACAGGATTTCTTTGCATCTAAACTTTGTTTCGAATAGGAATCCTTAGAAATGGTTCAAGTAATAGTGATTTATGCAAAAAATCACGTCTTCTGTCGATTTCAGAATCGATTCAAACCACTCGATCTCAACCTTAAACCCCTTAGCGAGAAATGGATTACCATTAAATTGGAGTTGGTTCACAATAGATTACTATAAATTATTTTTCTAAATTAACTACGTGGACATTTCTTATCGGTTGGCTTTCGCCTTTCAATTTTGTGAGCGTATTTTTAAGTCATTGCCGAGAGTTGGGCGGGTGATTTGACGCCTGCTGCGTTGTTGACTGTCTGTCACGATTGGTTTTCTTTCCGGTTCAAAAACAACAACGAAACAACTCGTTAGCTAGTAAAAGTATAAAATTAAAATGATTGTTAAGAATTATTGTAACAGACTCTTATTTTTGCCACTTACTGCTTACGTAAGTTTGTTGTTGTTGTGTTATTTTTTAGGAGGCTGTTTAGCATTTACAAAATTGTTTGACAGAATAAGGTCCAAATGCTCCTTAAGTTTGAGTTTTTTTTTCTTTCATCCAAAACAATCTATTGGGATGTACCCTTCCGTCGTCTCACATCCACAAAACGGAGAGATTAAAGGCGATTCTTATTTTGATCTTTATCAGCGATGTTAAACTCATCTGACTCTGCGGGCCAAAATGCTTCTAAAAATAGTGCTACGGGCAGTCTAGTTTTTATATGATATTATATGATACAATCAGATCGTTAGCAGTTCTTTTTATTTCGGCCACCAGATTGATAACTCTGATCTATATACAGTGAAATCTCTCTAAGGTGAATCTTCAAGGGACCGTCAGCTCTGAGAGATATTTATGTAAAGAATCGAAAAGAACGCTTGACACAGACACTTGTTACTCTTGCAGCCAAAAAAAACTCCCCTTTTATTCCAAATCTATCTCCTTTTATACACATTTTGTTGGTCGCGTTCTTGTAACTGTCTCACTCTTGTTTCCCTCGGTTTCTTTCTACTTTGCCTGTGGTACATTTTACTACGGTACGTTTGTACTGCGGCACGTCCTAGCAAAAATTAAACCTAACATTTATGTTGAGGAAAACTGATGAAGGTGTTGCTATGAAGTATCTTATAAACTGCGGGAAAAACATGGCCTCCTTTGACCAATATTTTCATGAACAGTCATCCTAAAATTCATCCAAGAGGATTTCGGCTGCCAAATCGCATATGCTGCTTGAAGGATATTCGCCTTAGGGAGTTATTCATCTTGAAGAGACATAAAATGTATGTCATATCAAAATGTTCATCTTGACTACATCTTAGACAGATTTCACTGTACATTGTTTTCCGACTCAGTTTTCAATGTGAACAGCATTATTCAAATCTTTCAAGAAGTTGTTCAACAGCTATCATTATTTGTGACAGCAGGGCTGTCGAAAAACTTCACGCGATTGTTGCATAATGCCGTTCACATTAGAAACTGACCCGGAAAAAAGTGTATATATGCGTAAGCCGGGTGTGTCCAATTCTCAGACGTTATAACCGTGTGATGTTATATCACAGCGAGCAGATCTATTATGTACCGAACCATCTGAATATTTTTTTATAGAAAATATGATACTTGTTGTTCGTTCGGAGTCGTCGGAGTCGTTCGGGGTTATCCCGAATCAGTTGGAGTCGAAGTCGTCCGTAGTCGTCCGTAGTCGTTCACAGTCAGTCAGAGACGGCCGGAGTCGTTGGGAGCCGGATTCATCCGGACTCGTCCGAAGTCGTCGGAGTCGTTGCGAGTCGGAGTCATCCGGAGTCGTCCGGAGTCGTTAACAGTCTTTTGGAGTCGTTCGGAGTCATCAGTTGGAATCGAAGTCGTCTAGAGTCGGCCGGAGTCCTCTTACGAAACAAAAACCTGCATACGAAGTGCTCGTGCAAAGCAAAAGACAAACAAAAAACACAATGAAATGAAATACCTGAAATACCACATGGCGAACTCCGGCGGAAACTGACCCCAAAAGACTCAGATCGACGCTGGATGACTCCGAACCACTCCGACTCCGGGTGGAACAGGTATATCCGATTTTGCCGGAGTTGGAATTGGACTAACAACAGCCGGAGTCGGATCGGAGACGTGAGTGCGCTCCAAAAAGCACATCACTACTGCGGACTGCGGACTCCTGGAGCCAATCTTACAGCCAATGTTGCAATTGCCCATTGCAATGAATTGCCCCTACTTATACACTCATCGTAATGTGACTCTCGAATGAGTTGTTAAAGCCACGACTAATTTAGATCGCAGTCAGTTGCAAGTCATTACGAGACCGCGTTGTAGTCGAGACTCTTCGTTAATTCTCGCTAATCACGCAATAAAATCGTTCTACCATAAGTGAATCTTCTTCTTTTATTGCAGGCAAACCGATCGGCGTGGATTTGGTCGGCCCGTATCTAACCGTGTTCACCCTTCACGGCTACATCCGCTTGTACGATGTGTCGCGGCACGACATCCGCCTGCTGCAGCCGCCCAAAAGTGCGTACGATCTGTTTGAGAAGTTTGGCGAAATCATTATGGCGCGCACGAACGCGAACGGGACGTACGTGGCGATCACCATCGCGAACGAGCAGCTGCTGCCCGACGGCAAGCTGTACCTGTGGAACCTGGAGAGCAACGTGCTAACGGCGCGCGAATTCCACACCCCCGAACCGAGCGGCCGGACCCGTTGGCTCAAGGACGGCCAAGGGGAGGGAGCGTCTAGTAGCGCCCCGAATGGCCATCACTGTCTGCCGGTGGCATTTTTCTGGGACGCGGAAGACGCCCGACTGCTCGCGTGCGAAACGAAGCCCCTGCCGAGACAGCAGCAGCAGCAACAGCAGTCTCGCACGCTCCAGCCAGAGTCCCAGATACACGTGCTGTTTGTCGACGCGCCAAAGTCGGAACTGGCCGAGCTGGAGCTGCTAGACCCGAACGGTGCGCCGGGTGAGCAGCTCGAGCTGATCGGGCTGTGCGTGCCGCACCTGATCGTGCTGCGGCGCAACGAGATCGCGCGTCTGTCGCTGCGCGACTTCAAGGGGCTCGACACGTGCGATCTGGCCACGCGCGAAATGGTGCTCAACTTCAGCCTGAACGTGGCGCAGGAAAACATGGACCAGGCGTTCAGCTGCATCCGGTCGCTGCGTTCGGACACGGTATGGGCGAATCTGGCCCGGCTCTGCGTGCAGACGGGCCGGCTGGATGTGGCGAAGGTGTGCCTGGGGCATTTGCGGCGTGCCCGGTCGGTGCGGGCGCTGCGCCGTGCGACCGAGGACGCCACGCTCGAGCAGGAGGCCCGCGTTGCGGTGCTGGCGATCGAGCTCGGCATGATGGAGGAGGCGGAAGCGCTGTACAAGCGGTGCGGCCGGTACGATCTGCTCAACAAGCTGTACCAGGCGTCCGGGCGGTTCGAGGAGGCGCTCGAGGTGGCGGAACACTTCGACCGGGTGCACCTGCGCAACACGTACCACCGGTACGCGGAGTGGCTGAAGGAGTGCGGCAAGACGCAGAAAGCGATCCAGTACTACGAGCGCACCACCAGCCTGATGCACAACATCAGCCAGCTGCTGATGGACGATCCGGGCGCGCTGAAGCAGTACATGCAGGCGACGACCGACCCGGAGCTGCTGCGCTGGTGGGCCCAGTACGTCGAGAGCAGCGGCGACATGGAGGGCGCGTTCAAGATCTACCAGCGGTCGGGCGACTGGTTCTCGCAGGTGCGCATCCTCTGCTTCATCGGGCAGGTCGCCCGGGCGGACGAGATAGCGCGGGCGAGCGGGGACCGGGCCGCCTGCTACCATCTCGGGCGGTACTACGAGAACAGCGGCAAGCTGCAGGAGGCGATCCAGTTCTACACGCGCGCGCAAACGTACGGCAACGCGGTGCGCATCTGCAAGGAGCACGAGCTGCCGGACGACCTGTGGACGGTCGCGTGCACGGCCCGGGCCCGGGACAAAGCGTCCGCCGCCGCCTACTACGAGGAGTCGGGCGACTATCGGCGGGCGGTCGAGCTGTACCACCGGGCCGGCATGCTGCACAAGGCGGTCGAGATGGCGTTCCGGTCGCAGCAGCCCGAGTCGCTGCAGGTGATCGCGTCCGAGCTGGACGCGTCGTCCGACCCGGACCTGGTCGGCCGGTGTGCGGACTTCTTCGTCGGCATCGAGCAACCGTACAAGGCGGTGCAGCTGCTCGCGAACGCCCGCCAGCTGGCCCGTGCGCTGGCCGTCTGTGCCGAGCACCGGGTGCCGGTGACGGAAACGCTTGCCGAGCTGCTCACCCCCGGCAAGGACGACCTGGCGGAGGGAGAGCGCACAGCGCTGCTGCTGCGCCTCGGCGACATACTGCAGGAGCAGGGCGACTACCACGCGGCGACGAAGAAGTTTACGCAGGCGGGCGACCGGGTGCGCGCGATGAAGAGTCTGCTCAAGTCGGGCGACACGGACAAGATCATCTTCTTTGCCGGCATGTCGCGCCAGAAGGACGTGTACGTGATGGCGGCCAACTACCTGCAGGCCCTCAACTGGCAGAGCGATGCGAAGATACTGAAGAACATCGTCACGTTCTACACGAAGGGGCAGGCGTACAGCCAGCTCGCCAACTTTTACGCCAACTGTGCGCAGGCGGAGATTGACGAGTTCCGGGACTACGACAAGGCGCTGAATGCGCTGCAGGAGGCGGTAAAGAGCTTGTCGCGTGCTGCGCCTGGGGCGGCCGGTGGATCGCAGCCGGCCGCCCTCGATGCGCTGCAGCTGGCGATGGCCGAGGTGAGGCGCGTGATCGAGCTGCAGGACGCAACGGAGCGGCAGGAGTATAGCAACGTGATCAAGCTGATCAAGGTGCGGCTGGAGGAGCGGCAGGAACCGGCGCCGCCCGTGCGCGTCTGGGATCTGCTGGCCCTGCTGGTGGAGTGTCTGGTCGCGACCGGTCAGCACTCCGAGGCGCTGTACTACGTGCGCGAGCTGGCCCAGCGCAAGCCGGACTGGTACCATCAGGAGCTGCTCGACAAGGCCGTGCTCGATCGGCTGGTCGCGGAGACGGGCGTCAATCTGGAGCCGTACGTGAACGTGACGAAGGTGAAGCGTCCGACGACGGCCACGATATCCACGATGAGCGATGACGAAGAAATTCAGGAGGTGTTTGAGTAGAAAGTGACTTAAGGTATTAACGACCCTAGGGCGGAACCTAGCTAAGCGACAACTATTGGAACACATTACACGCCGTCCGTTAAGATACTAAGACATCTGGAAGAGTGTTGGGAATTCTTCAACAATTTAATTCATTTTCAGAATAGACTAGTATAATACTGCTACAATGTTCCGTGTGTGCAGACTTACTGAGTGTTGCAGAAAGGGAACAGTGGAGATTCTTGTAAAGAAATTCAGGAGGTGTTTGGGTAGGAGATTCTTGTAAAGAAATTCAGGAGGTGTTTGGGTAGGAAGAGCGCGGGAATTGAGTAGAGGTTTTCACGACCCTCGGGCGGAACCTAGCAAGCGATAACTATCGGGACATCTCACGCCGTCCGTTAAGATACTAAGACATCGTAAAGAGTGTTGGGAACTGTTCAACAATTTAATTTATTTTCAGAATAGACTAGTATAATACTGCTATAATGTTATGTGTGTGTAAACTGATATTAGTGACTGTTGAAGAAAGGGAACTTGTAAAGAAATTCAGGACGTGTTTGAATAGAAAGAGCGCGGGAAGTGTGGCTAGGGGTTTTAACTAGTGATGTGCTGTTTGGAGCGCATCCACAACTCCGACCCGACTCCGGGAATTGGTCGTCCGATTTCGACTCCGGCAAAATCCGAACCACTAGTTCCGTTCGGAGTCAGAATCGTCTGGGTGGTCCGAAGTCGTTCGGAGTCGTCCGGAGTCGTTCAGAGTCTGAAGTCGTTCGGAGTCGTCCGTAGTCACCCGAAGTTGTTCGGAGTCGTTCGGAGTCTGAGTCGTCCGGAGTTGGCCGGAGTCGACCGGAGTTGGAGTCATTCAGAGTCATCCAGAGTTCGGAGTCGTCCAGAGTCGTCGAGAGTTCGGAGTCGTCCGTAGTCGTTCAGAGTCTGAAGTCGTCCAGAGTCGTCCTGTAGCATATCTGCTAAACAGAACTTATTATAATACACACTATCAGCTATAGACACATCGTAACACACTTCGGAAAGCCAAATCACACCATTGCAACACATTCAATATAACACATCAGCAAATCAATCCACACCATAGCAATACACCCAGACCATACCGTTCATAGAAAAAACAATTGAGACACATTTATCGAAAACAACCGAAACGCGCAACATAAGTAATTCAAGCGTTACTGCAGCAAAGTGGACAAACAGAGAACGCATAGCAACTTAACGCTAAAAGCGCTGAGTAGGCAAAGATCGACCAACGCACCCGTTCCTTGGCTAGAACAGTTGAAACTTTCCAGGACCTTTGTAAAAACACTAAAAGCGCAACATAGACACAAATTGATAGACACCTCACTCCAATACAATGTATGAATTGCACCTCATATCAATAACCTTTAATTAGGACAAAAACACATTCCAAAACCAAAATGTATGAAACCCATTGAGTATAAATAAAACCAATTCCGACCGTGGCAAGTCAGATTCGTTCAGACTGTCAGGATAGGACTATGCCCATCCAACATCTATCGACTTCTCATTTAAAGAGTTTAGTTATGTCCCCCTACCCAAGGTAAGGCCTCTAAACTCCAACGTTTCCAGTAAGGGAAACCTCCTAAAGATTTCTATGATCGCCTGGACGATCAAGTGTCGAAAAGTCCGCTTCGAACAAAGTGTTATTCAACCTCGATACTTGTCAGCGAAACACTGACCTACCGCGATGGTACGCGTTGATCAGTTGTACCGTTGTACGCTCATCAGATTACATGGCGACCGTATCAAAAACCGAACATACTATATGGCGACCATAGCTATCTCCAAACCTACTACAGTGCGGATTCACCCGAAGTTGTCCAGAGTCGTTCGGAGTCTGAGTCGTCCGGAGTTGGAGTCATTCAGAGTTCGGAATCGTCCGGAGTCGTCGAGAGTTTGGAGTCGCCCGGAGTCGGAGTTGAAGTCATTCGGAGTCGTCCACAGTTGATGGGGGTCGACTGGTATCAGAATCGGTCAGAGTCAACAGGAGCCGTCCCGTGCAATGTGCTTGTGATCAGACATTTCATTTCGTTGTGTGTTTTTGGCTTTCACTTTGCGCGTGCACTTCGTATACAGGCCTTTGTTTCGAGAGGCCACTCCGGCCGTTTCCGGACGACTCCGACTCCAACCGATACCGGACGATTCCAGACGACTCCAGACGACTCTGAACGACTCCGAACGACGCCAGATAATGCTGGGCGGACCTACCTTCCGGAGTCGGTTCCTATATTATCGGATTTTTGCCAACTGTACTCATCACTAGTTTTAACGACCCTCGGGCGGAACCTAGCTAGCAATAACTATCGATACACATCACACGCCGTCCGCAAAGATACTAAGACATCATGAAAAGTGTTGGGAACTCTTCAACATTTTTATTTATTATCAGAATAGAATAGTATAATTCTGCTACAATGTTCTATGTGTGTAGACTTACTGAGTGTTGAAAGGAATAGTGGAGATTCGTGTAACTAACAACAAACAATGAAAATCAATATTGAACTTATTTGGTAGAAGTTCTTAACGCAATATCAAACACTCCAACCATCCAGCAGACTTGCTGGAGTTGTTCAAGAATACCTAATAAATTCGATATTTTAATTAAAGTTTCAAGCTTCAACCCGAGTCGGTTTCGTTTAGCTTCAATCCTTTGTCCAGCGTCCAGTAGGGCCAATGCCAATGCCAATGCACCAACTTCAATTCACCCCTACCTGCTAAGCCTACAAGGCATCAGATCACTGCTGCCACCGTACCGGTATCGCATTCCTAGTTTGTACTTTCTTTCCCAGTTCAAACAGCTCGAACCGGTGACGTGTTTGGAATGTGCAAAACCTGTTGAGTGTCAAAGTGTCCCGTGTCGTAACGGAGGATAACACTGCGGTGGGCGGAGAGTGTATGCTAAAGACAGTGGGAAATTACCAACCATTTCTTGAGCTGGCAACCAACAAAACCGGCAATGGAGGTATCCGATGCAGGCAAGACGATTGAATCCGTCAACCTGCGTGCGTTGCTGCTCGTTGGGGAGTTCGTCCCGGGAGGAAGGGAGCGTAGAGCAAACCATCACAAACACCGGCACGAACACGTACCGGCGTTTCGTTTGATGTGTGATAATTAAATTTAAACAGTTGTTACTTGTCGAGAATTAACATTCGAGTGGGTGTGGGAGTGCCGGTGTGTCGGAACCGTACCGCCACAACGACAGATGCCCGTGCCCGTGTTACCGTGAACGTCTTTGCCGGCAGAGGGGTAACGAAACTTTGGGTACGAGAATTTGGATTTGAGAGTTTCTGAGAACCTTGCGGTGTGTAGCACGAGACATTACGCCCAGGGGCCGAAAGCTGTCCGTTGACTAGTCCACGGCCCTGGTACGGACTTGTTAAAATAAGCTACTAACCTTGTTTGGTGCGTTCGCAAAGCTACGCTGCGTTGCGGTGTGTCAAAACAGCAGTTTCAATAACGAAAGGTTCCTAACAAAATTACCCTTTTAATGATCTGATTAACAGCTTGTTAGCTTGCTTTAGCAAGCCTGAGTACCTGAAGCAGGGAGTAGGGGAGGTGAGGGTGTGCTGTTGAAACGGAAACAGCAAGATGCTGCACAAGGGTGGCGATGTTTTTTGGAGACCGGGCTGGTAAAGGATGTACACCCTTCACTTGCAGCCGGTCGCTTTTCGGGGTTATGATGTGTGTTTGTTTAATCTTTTGCACGAGGCCCGATTTATCGGCCCACAGGAACGGGATGCGTGTGTCTTAGGCATACCCGGGCCAGCCTTCGGGGCGTAGAGGTTTTGCGGGAGTCCCCGAAAATCCCGTCCAAAGAATCTGCCCTACAGGTTTGGTTACGACCTAATCCGACCATACGTGACCGGTTCGTTCCTGCAGCCGGCATGGCCGAGAGGAGTTTGGGTGGAAACTGGGCGAGAACTCAACAACCGCACCTGTCTGTGGTTGGCACACACACACACAGGATTCCCGTTTTGTCCTTTGTTGTGGGATGCAAACCTCCCAAACTCCCAATGTCCAATGACAAGCAGCTTTGGGGGAGCAACAGCAGGCACACAAACAAAAAGGTGACATGTAGTAAACTGCTTTTTGATGGAGTAGTACTGCTAGGGGTACGGGGTGGATGACACGACCCGAAGGTGACCGGAGTGTCCCAGAACAGGACAGCTTTCGGATGGTGGGGCCTCGGCCGTAAGACGCTCTTACGGGACCGGCCGAGCGAAAGCGGAAAATCTGTTTTTATTTGACTAACAGCTTGAAGTTTGCTGTGGGTGTTTGTGTGCGCCCATGTGTGGGTGTTGTGTTTTTTCCCTCGCTCTCTCCATTGCTTCTGGTGTGAGCTTCACTAAACATTAGCACACCGTCCCAGGGAAAACTATCGTTCGCGCGGGGTGTTGCCCCAGCTCCGTGCGAAGGGGAATTGTTAAGCGGTGGAGTTGCGTCAGTTGCTGACGTTCCCAGCATATCTTTGGGTTAGGGCCTGATGAGCTGTGTACGCTCGGGACAGTGGTTGTGTGGCTACGGAAGGTGGGATTGCTGTATCTTGAGCTGCGGAAAAGAAGCTGGCCGGTAGGTGATGAAGGGAGTCGACCGGTGCTGTGGTTGTTGTAGGCAACTTTTTAAGCACATCCAGGAGAGCAGCAAACCGTGTGTGGGCTGCCATTATTTGCGTGTGTTTAGTCAACCTTTCCTTGGGTTGTGGCGGTGGATGTTTTGTTTTACACCTTACACCGGATGCATCTCCCCAGGAGTGGAGTTAACGCGTTCCTCAAGCAAACAAAGGGCCACTGCCAACACGGAGACGCTCGCCCAGAGGCGAAGAACTTTTACCAGGCACTAAGGCCGTCCAAGATTGGCAGATTCGTATCAGAAGGCCCACTGGACTCTAATTTACATCGAGCAGAAATTAACCATCCAGCCATCCCATACCTTCGACTTGACTGCCCACTATCGATTACCGGCAAATGGAGAGAGTGCAGGAAGGCCCAATCCCAGTCGAACCAACACTCATAATCGTCGGCTATTCTGGCCAGGGAAATAATTCTGCCTGTAGCCGTGACGATCATTCAGTGCTCTTCTTGCCGATGGAAAGATGGAAACACACAAGAAATTGAAGTGCAATGAACTACGTCCGGGCACTACAGATGTAGATAAAGTGTGATGTTGAAGCACAGTGTGTACAGTTCCGGACTACCGTACGGACATAATTTTATTAAATTCGGACGTTTTGAAAGATTTCAAAGGAAGGGATTTTCCTTACTAGTTAGGGAGAAAACCCCATGTTTGGGAAAGATATGAGAAAGTTCAGAAAAACTTTTATGGGCCAGAATGAAAAACATTGGGTGGCATATTAAACCAAGCTAAAGCACAAGAAGTATGAAGAATCGCAGCTACAAGCGCTAACAGCCAATGGGAAATGGAAAGTACCTGCTAGATAGTCGTAAAAGCAATTGGTGTGAAGTTGAACTTCTAAGAGCTCATCATATAAACTAGATATTATGGGTTTCATAAATGTTTTTGTGTGTACGATGTTGTTTTTGTTTCAAGACAACATTTGACAAAGGAAATGTTAGTAATTTCAGTTTTGTTGTCTACGCTACAATATCGTTGTACATAGATAGTTTTTGCCTAGGTGAGGCTTACAATGCCCTCTTGAACTCATAATTTTCTATATGGATTCCTACGCTTTTTCTTCTTCTTCTATTTGGCGTAAACGTCCTACGCGGACTAATATCAGTATTATTTTTGAGTACTAGTTAAGTTGGCCCAGTTGCAGGGTTATGTAAGATAATTTCCAGCGTAATTAACTACTCTGGGATGCAAGCAATGGATTATTTTAAAAGATAACGATAACCATGTGATTATTACCTCAAAACATTAAGAGAAACTGAATCAGAACCCATACCGATACTGGGACTGAATCCGAACCCATGTCGATTCTGGAATTTTACAGATTTCATTGTGGTGGTGGAACTGATTCAATTCCCAGAAAGGAGTTTGAATTAGTCATGAACCTACTTTGGCCCAGGAATTGATCATGGTGTCAGTCGAATTGATGTCGAATTGATCCCAATCCCATACCGGGGCCTAGAATTGATCTTGACCCTATATCGGTTCACATAAACTGATTCCACTGATCTCAAAGCCGCACCGATCCGGGAACTGATCCCATTAAAATATTGTAACATATACCATCCTGGAACAGATCCTGACCCCATTCCGTGCCCTGATACGGTTGCTTTTTCAATTCGTCCCCAAAAATAGAACCAGAATCTGTCTCAGTCAAGGAACTATCCAGTCCAGTGGTTTACGTATTTGTTTTGTTTTTTCATCGGTGAGTCCTGCGGTAGTATCGTCAACTCAGACGACTTAATAACATGTCCTTTGTGGATCTGCATGGATCGTCGTTCTCAGCAAGGATTTATTATCTGACTGCATGGTACTTAGTACTAGGTACTTTTTTACAGAAATGTTGGAGTGACATTTTTATATATCCTAGAGGGCCTAGAGTAGTGGCTACCTAAAGTAGGACACATATCTTCTGATTTTGATGCATCCTGGATACTGATTCCTTGGACCATTTATTGGAAAACTTCGCTTCAACGCCGTAGATGCAATTCTTCAGCCAAAACAATTGGCCTTTACATGGAAGAAGCTCTAAAAACCACGCAAAGGCGTTTATTTATTGAGTTTTGATGCTCCTTTCTTCTCTCGGATGTCCTACCATTGCACCACTGTGTGACGTAGCTGCCTTCAGCAGTCGAGAGAGCGTCTTCCCAGTATAGCAGACGCAAATGGTGGCTTAGCAGCATCTCGCTGTCGTGCGTACGGACAGCGACCATCAAGGGTGGTAGGCAAAGGGAGGATGACGGCAATAGGCATTGTACAGCTTCTGCCAGCTAGCCGTAATACCCTCTACGCCAACAGACACACACACACACACATACGGTAGCTACAGACCAGTACATGGTTGTTTTATATTTTCCCGGAAAAAGTAATTTCTAATACTACTTAATGAACACTAGCGCATCGGTCCTGCCGCTCACTGCCGGCGGCCTGCCGGCGTCTAGCGTGTGGAGGAAAGGTTTTTTTTTAATTTAATCTGCCTTTTCCCTTCCTGCCGTGTGGGACAGGCATTTTTTTGCTTTGTACAGCCGCACATGTTTGCTTCAAGTCACATAGGTCCAGGGAAGTTTGAGATTTTGAGGTTTTACCCCTCCCGCAATTGCTGGCCGATTTCGAAGATTCGTTTTAAGCGGCTTATCGAGCCGATTGGAGAGGGTCTTCAGGGGTGACCCGGGACAGCAGAATCGAGTCGGTGCATTGTTCGACCGCTCGAGCCGTTGCATTCGTTTGCAGCAAGTCTTTGCAGCACAAACCAAACAAAAAAAGTAAGGTTAATTGGCAGTATTAGTGCGGCTGGTATAATTGGGGCTCTGCCCACTGTCTGTCAACAGAACAAGTGGGGGTGGAGTTTTGGAATGTTTGCGATGCCCACCGAGAGGCTCAAATTCTGGTGAGCGAACCGCCAAAACCACTGCTGCAAAGGGAAAAACTTGCGTCCCAGCTACCACCGGCATTAGCACGCTGAGCGATTCCCAAATCCTGGCATTCGGCTGACTTTTGGGGGCAAATCCAGCACTAGCACTGACCCTAGCAGCAGAAGCAGCATTAGGAGGGGAGGGGGGGGGGGGGTACCGAAAAAGAAGGATAAAGTTGAAGCAAATAAGCATTGCACAGCGCAAAACTTGTTTTTTTCCCGAAACCCAACAACCCTCGACAAAACTCGGAAACGCAATTCGATACCGAAGCATCCTTGAGAGTGCACCCGTTCGCATCAATAGTCAATCGAGTGGGAACTCCACCCCCCCCCCCCCTCCCCACAACTCATCAGCCCACTGAATGGTGCTCTCGTCCGAGAAAAGTTCTGGGTGGACGGTGGATGGGCTTTGGCCGAACTGGCAGAAAGATTGGGCTCATTCAAATTTGGCTGTGATTGGTTTCGGGGCGACGGGTTTCAGCGGCAGAAAAAGCACTGAGTGAGAGAGAGAGAGAGTGCGGCCAAATGCAGCTGCCTGGAATTGGAACAGGGAATTGGAGATAGGGAAAACTTTTTCCTTACCCTTACGGTCTTTCACTCTACCCGTGCCGCGATCGATCAGGCCCGATGGCTTTGGTAATCAAATAGGGCTGAAACTATTTGTAAGGGCCGGCAAGAAGGGTGCGTGCGGGCAACACGCGGCCGCACAAATTAGAGGGAAAAAGTAACCCATAAACTATTGCGAGGAGGGAAGCGACGGTGGGGATTTGTTGTTTTACCAAATCCGAATAGAATTAAGCGCCATGGAGAAAGCGCCAACTTATGGTTTTTTTTTCTCTTTCTTCTACCAATCGCCCACCGCAGCTAACCCTCTCAGACCCTTGTGCAGCTGTTTGAGCTATTGTACGGGAACGCAATGCCAATAATGGCCGCACAATGCTAGCAAAGGGGTGGTTTTGCGAAAATTTTGCGGAAAACTTTCTCTCCCGACAGAAGCACTGAAAACGTTCGGCGTTCAGCACCGAGGCACTGCAAACGCATCGAGCAACGCTTTTTCTGCCTTTGCGTACGACCGAGTGGGAGTAGCGGTTGGCGGTATTTATGCCCGCTTAAAGATGCAGAAAGTCAGCACCAATACGGCTGACGGTTCGATCCGCCACAGGGCGATTGGGCACGATTTGCTCCGGCGTATGATAATTTCCAAAACCCGCACACAAGGTACACAGCGCTTTGCGTGTAAAGGATAGGGCGGGCCTCCGGACAGGGAAGGCAATCGTGTAGGATACGTTGAAGCAGATGCTTCTCACAGTGTGTGTTAGTTTGGTATGGCGCACCTTGTTTCTGCCCTCTTGGTTGCTTAGACCGCTCGACAGAACCACAAAAGCGAATGGCATTTGGTTGTTTTCTTTTTAGCCACCAGCATAGCATTGATTCTGTGTTTCTCAACCACAGCTAGCCGTACGGATGAATTGCTCGAACAGTTTCTAAAAGCGTCTGAAAGAATTCAGCATGAATTGGTATCGTTTGTTGCTGAAAAGAATGTTATTGATCTCAACAAATAAAATAACATCTAAGTTTGTTTTCCAGTATTTAGAATGAATATACTAAAAGAGGTGCAATTTGTAGAGGTGAAGGTATGCATTGATGATTTTAAAGCGTCAACAATTGGAACAGGTTTTGTTTTTTACCATACACAACCATTTATACCATTGAAAACATTGATGGTACGTTTTCCATAGTTCTCGTATTATGTCTCCAATCCTGGTGGTAGAATTCTTAAAACTGTATTTAATTGGAATGGAACTAAGTTTTGAGGTTTGTTTGATATGACGAGTGAGCGTTACTGGCTTACATTGTAGTAGTATTGCAGAATGGAATTTCATGAATTAGTATTGCCTAAAATGCGTTGGATATTTTTTTAGTTGCACTCGAAGATATAAGAAGAGGTCAAATATTCAGTTTTTTCGGTTTATAATTTTGGATCGAGTAGGATCAGTAGATACGGCAAAGCATATGCCACTCGGACCTGTGGGTGTAACGAGTTTAATAGGTTGGTACGAGTTCAGTAGGTCTAGTAGATTCGATATATGCACCAGTATATAGCAGTAGCATATAAAAAAAATCATTTTTTTAATATTCACAATCGTCGTCTGTCAAACAACCCATATATAGATTGCGAACACCCCAGTTTGCAGGAAATCGTACTAGGGAGTTCATACTGTATTGCTACTGAACTCGTGGATACCCATCAAACCTTTCAAACCCACTGAAGTCGTTTGAATTCATCAAACCTACTAAACTTACTGAACTTGTATGCACCTATTGAGCCTGCATAAACCTATTGAACTCGTATAAACCTATTGAGCTCGTATGAACCTGTTGAACTCATGTGAATCAATTACACCCACGAGTCTGAATCGATTTCGTGTAGCCGCACCCAATTCCGGATCGATTCGTTAGTGGAGTCGTATGACTCATCACTAATCTGTAATCTGTAAAAAATAAATAGAAAATACCACTTAAGTAGTTTCAGAAGAACTCGATTTCGTCTTTAAATGTTTTGGACAAAACTAGTAAATTTGGCCAGGCTACAGGGCTGCGCAATGAAACTACAAAGATCTCCATTATTCTGAACTGTACACCGAAATTATTGACCTCGAATCCCACATACTCCTATATCAGTCCTTGAAGTAATACTGAATCGCTACCAATCCAGAAGTTGATACTCCGGGTTGAGTTCATACCGGTCATGAACCCATACCGGCTCTAGAACCAACCATGAACCCATACCGGTCCTGTATTAGATCATAAATCCATTCTGGTCCTGAAACCGAGCATGAATCTATGCTCGAACCGATTTCATTCATTTCCTGGAACTGTATCTGATTTTGTTATAATTAAAATTCCATGAACTAGCAGACAAAATTTGACTCCTCTAAAAGGCTAACTCCTAGCGTGATGGCCAAAAAAGCGTGAAGCAACGTCGTGCAGGAGCGTGCGCGATCAAAGTAACGTATAAAACGGACACCGTGCGACAGTTTGTGGACGTCGTATAAGCCTGTTTTGGCGTCTACAGCATCTTGGCACTATTAGACAACAATCGGAGTATCGAAATAAAGTCTGGTTCTGACTGCCCGACGATCCTGAGTGACAAGAAGCTGCCCAATGAGGCTGAAAATGAAGATCGAGGGAAATGGCGCTACTTCGCTGCGTTCGCTTGGCCGGGAGGTCGATGAAAACAGTGAAATAGTACCTCTGAGACATGAACAAACATATCAGCAAGCAGAAATCGTCTCCACTGCCTCCGCAGCGGAAAGTAAGGAGGACGAAACTCAATTGGATCGTTTCAAGCGAATTTCGGTAGAATTTCGATATGCCACTCAAGTCCGCGTTCCCCCAGCTACGTTCCATCGAAATTTTTTGGACCAAAACGATGCAAAAGCTCTACGCCAACAATTTTGTCGCAAAAACTGAGGAGAAATTGATACAAATCATAGGTAGATCTTAAAACCATCCCTGCACGCGTATCTGCGGGTAAGTCCCGAAAATTGAGGAAGCTTTCTATGTTTGCAAGTAAACTCCTTTCAAAGGATGTTCATTGAAATCAATTATCTCTTTTTGTTTTTTTTCTACAACCAGCCGAAAAAAGTCAAATTTTTAAATGCAAACAATATTGCGGCAGGATTTGTGTACTGGCAACACTTTCGGATTTTACGAATTATTTAAAACAAAACTGTGCTTGTATTGGCAAATAAAACTATTCTTAAAAAAAAGTAGGGATTATTTTGTATCCGGTTTGGTATGCAAATGTGTTCGAAAAATTTCCAGAAACGAATACATGTGAACCAAATTTGTTGCTTTTGCAACACAAATGTTACAGCACAATAAGGTTGGGCAATTCTTCCATCCGATCCGGCAACAAATCTTCCCGCAACACTTCCATAGACCGCCATCCTATAAGTACATTGAACGTACTACCAATTCTGAGCAGTTTAGTGCCACTGACTTGACTTGATCGTACTCGTACCCTCAGTACCAAAAGGGAAAGAAAATGGCCCTGGTAGTTAGCGTTAAAAGAAACACTGGCAAACTAACAAACAAGATATTCCGCCGTAGAGCCATCTGCGCTTTCTTCAATCCCACTAAGGCGCGGCTTTCCCTGTAGTTGGATCCTGTTCGCTGTCGCTCGTTCGCTCTCTTCCGCTCTCTATCCATGTGGTTTCATGTGGCAAAAGTGACTCCTTTCACATTGCATCCTGGCCTCCCCGTGCTTCCCACAGCCTAATTCCCTGGAAGCTAAGGCTAAGTGAATTGAGATGTGTCATCAAAATGGGCGGGAAGAACACACACACACGCACACACCATCGCCATGTTCGTACGTGTGTATGTGGGTTGGCGAAGGCACAGGACAATGATCGGTAAAAAGCCCCTCCTCCCCCTCCCCCCCCCCACCCTCCGAGGATGTGAATGTGTTAGCGCACCGCAAGAAGCGTACAAATGGGACTAATGTTTCCACTTTACCGAGTTGTTTTTTTGTTCTGCCGAAATCTAAACAAAAGATATTTTAAGTCCATTATGTAAATTACGCTTTTCACGCTTGCAGCAGTATCGGGCGTACCCGTTGGATCCGCTACCGGTGGCCGTTCCATGCCATTAAGCGCTCGGAGCGGAGCTTAAGTGGACGTAAAGGTGTAGTTGCTCCGGTGGACGTACCAGCACCGACAACCAGCACGTGAGCATGTGGAGCTGGCGATGGGCATGTAATTGAATGGTTTTTGGCGTGATCTTGTCGCCAGCAGCAAAAAAAAAAGACAGGAAGCAACGGCGTCGTTTGACCTCATGCTTGTGACTAAACCATGTGGGCACAGCCAATGGACATTCTTTCCCGTCGAGATGAGGTTAGGTGTGTGTGTACCACTTGGGAGGGAGCTGGGAAAAGGGACATGTTTGGGGCCTGATTGAATTCTGGCTTGTGGTTAGAACAGATGAAAGAAATGCGGTCAAGCAAACGACGAACCCATGAGCATAACCTACGGATAATCCTTTTCTTTTGCAACCGTTTTCGATTGCGACGCTCAGGTTCCAGCGACTTGTCGAGCATTTCTGGTGACGCCACGGTATCTCTTCCCACTGTACACCGAGCGCTGTGGCTCCCAGCTACGCTTCGACGTCCCAGATAGATAATTGAGTTAAGTCAAATCTATTTGCCATGTTTTACTCCGTCCACCCGGGAGGAGGTGATTCCGAGCAAAGGATACCACAAGCTGGTAGGACGCGTGTCACCGCCAGCCAATATAACCCGCGGCAACTTAAACACGATGTATTGTTAGTAAATTGCTCTACCGAGTGTCTTTTCGTTTGTGTCTTCTTCAACGTTCGTTTGGAACGTTCACGAAGGGCGCAATGCCGAATGTCACCGGTACGGAGATGCATGTTTGCCTTGTTCGTCTTCGCGTTTTTTGTCTTCTCGCATCAGCGAATGGACCAACTGGGTGCGCAGGTTAACAGGAAAAAAGGGCAATGTATTATTTTCAATTATTGCCGAACATTGTATCGGAGAAAACATTCGATCATTGTTAGCGACTGGCGGCCAGCACGTGGCTACTAGCCGAGATCAGCTGTGGGTGGCCGTATACCAAGAAACATTTCCTAAACCTTACACACTTTACTATGTCTAAAGAATGCTTTATTGTTAGTAGTGATGGGAAAAATGAAGTTTTTTTTCGGAATCGGAAGTTTTCTGGAATCAATTCCGCAAAGTAGGTCCGGAATTCGGAAAGATTTCGGCATCGGTTCCGAAAGCGGCTCGGGAATCGGATTCGGCTACGGAATTGCTTCCGGAATCGGAATCGGTTCCAGAATCGAAATTGGCTCCGAAATTGGTTCCGAAATCAGAATCGGCCTCGAAACGGAGTCGGTTTCGGCATCTCGATAAGAATAGGCGTTTTGGGTTCAATGATGCTACGAAAGATTATTGATAGCCGCAAATAAGCAAAATTTACTTGTAAGCGATCCATTTTCATGGAGATTTCCGTACTGATTTCGCTTCTGAAACTTCTTATTTCAATGCAAGAACTGATTCTCATTCCGGAGGTAATTCCAATTCTGGAGTTAATTCGGATTCCGTTTCCGGAGCAAATTGCGATTCCCAGGTCAATTCCGATTCTGGAACCGAATCTGATTCCGGAACCCATACCGGAATTGCTTTCAGCATCGGAATCGGGCCCGGAATTAATTCCGCATATGGAATCGGAATCGGGCAGGTCCGATTCCGATCTCCCACCACTAATTGTGAGTGTACCAAGCCACATAGTTTTAACATGTCATTTGAAGATGCTTACCAGTCTTTAAAGTTGTTAAATCTCTAAAACGTTCCAAAGACGGTTACAAGACTATATGTCAAAACTAAAATTGGGGTTTTGGTGGCTGACTTTAATCAACCCGTAACCGTGTTTTTGCAAGGTTTTCCAAGTCAGTTTTCAATGTAAACATTATTATTCGCCGCATGCAAAATGTTATTTCACACCGATCTGACATTTCAATTCCATCATTCTAATTTGAATTTCTTCAGCATGATTTTCAACACTTCAATGGTAGTAGCATCGTTTTTTTCCCGCTGGTTATCGTTTGAAGCCGGATCTCATCACCCGATGGCAGCATCCGTATGAAAAAGAAAGACTTAATGAAGTAGGCATAACAACATCGTTCAAATTATGATAAGATTCAAAATGTAAAAAGTACAGTTTAGTTCGTAAAAAAAAACAAACAGGTTAATTATTTTGTTAATTCTGTTAATTCCGTAACAATGTTTACTCGCTCCATCAAAACGCGCCAATTACATTATTAGCCCTGAAGCAGCTACTTAAAAGGTGCAATTCCCTATGCGAGTTGCATACTTTAAGGCGTTCTGTGTGCATTTTCAAGCACACGTTACCAATTGCCCTTAGTGGGCTAAGCAATTAAAGCGCAATTCCCGGCAGGTAAGAAACACACGGCAGCCAGGATAGGTTCTCCTGTTTTAAATAAAAGCCTTCCCGTCTCCCCCTTCCCCGCCTACTTTACACCGCGGCAAGCTCGGGTTGTGGCCTAAACCCCGGAGTGCACTGGGTTGCGCGGGAGTAAAAATATTTAATTCCTGTGTTCCCTTCTACCGCGCGGCTCCAGCGCGATGGCTTTCGCATCAATCGTACCGCGTGCAACGGCAAACCGTTTAATAATAAAACCTCACCCCGCGTTAGCACTTGAAACTATACCGTTGGCGGGTCGCCCGCAAAACGCCCAAATGTATGCAAACGGTTCCATCGCCTCACGGCCACCGCGCCACGATTGCTGTGCGACGGCGAATAATGCTAATGACTTGCCGACTTGGCCCGCTTGGTGCACGAATGCACCCGCCTACCCCCAGTGCGGGAGTGGTCGTGAGAGGGTAGGGAAAGGGAGGGGGGGGGGGAGAGGTTTAAACGCATCAGCACAGCAAGCATCCCGTTTTGCGCCCGCTTTCATCTTCCGTGAAATGTATCTTATTTAGAGTGTCCGAAAAATTTCCTTTCGGAAATGATTTGACACACACATATACACACACACATACACCCACAGACACACACACACACACTTGCACGGTGCTAACCTAGGCGTTTGGAAGAGGGGAAGGGAGGTAGTGTGCTTTTCCCATCTTGCCAGCTTCTTCTCGGCCTCAGCCAGCATGATTGCTTTCATCTTGCCTTGGCCGGAGCCACGTGATCGTTTTGTGACGCGCTAATCTTACGGCCAAAAAGCGAGCAATTAGCTAATTACTCAACCGTATGCAGCTCTCCCGGGTTTGGCGTTTGGCCGTTTGCACTGCTGACGATAATTTCCTCCCCCCCCTCCCCCACCGAGCAGCGGTGTGGCAGTGGCAGCACCGCAGGCAGAAGGCAGTTGATGAAAACGGAAAATGGAAAAGTGGATGGGTGGGGAGGGGGGGGGGGCAGTGGTCGGATAGGAAGGGGAAGAGAGGGGTGGTTCTCCTCCCACGATGTCGCTTGCAAGCCAGCAGTGCTGGTGGTGGTACTGGTGACCCCGTCACTCGTGACTGTGTTTATGTGTACCGAAACTCAACTTCGGGCGTTATAAAAGGAGCGAACGAAAGAGATAGAGAGGAAAGAGTGTGCGAGAAGGAGCGAAAGCGAAAGAGAAAAGCAAAGAGAGATGAGAGAAAGTGAAAGAGCATGAACATAAGGAAAGAAGAAAAAAAAAAACACAACCATTTAGTAGTTTTACTAAAATAAGCGAAGGTTGCAGAATCGCCTTCGACTAACTTTGATCATCCCGTGCGGCTCCCGGAAGCAGCCGGGTACGTTCGTCCCACAACCCGACGTTCCCTCCCATCACCACCCTCCCAATCCGACCCGCTGACAATCCGCTTTCCAAAACGACGTCGCGCTGTTTAAGGATTTTCATTTCTATAAATAAAACTTTTTAGAAGCGAGCGACAAAAAAGTAAACCCTACACAACGGCTCCCGTCGCCGCTTCAGTGTTCGCCCTTGAGCCTGGTACGCGCTCGCAGTTTGCTCCGGTGTTCTGGGGCCATTTTCTTTTTTTTTTTGGTTGCTGTTGCAGAAATGTTTTGGTCCCGGATGCTTGAGCATTGAGCGGGCTTCTTTCCGGTCTTGCTGGTGTTTTGGGTGTAACATTTCGGCTCTCGTAAAGTTGTCGCCTTACCACGCCTAGCCGGGACGCCCTTTCAGCAGCACGCCGAGACGAGTTCCTGTTCCGCGAGCTGGATGGGAGGTCAGTGGTGCGCGGCAGGCGCGATAGTAGCGCTGGCATATTTGCCACCCGACTCGGTGACTCGATTTCGGTTTGCTCTGGTTCGCTTTAAATGTGAAAACTCATTTCCTTGCCACGGACTGCACGGGGTGTGGGGTGGGTGGTTTCTTCGAGGGAAAACTAGGCACTACATATTAATCTCATTTCGCTCGCACTGGAAGGCTTGCACAGTGGGCGGCGGCTGTCAATTGGCTGAGATTATGTAAACTTTCTTCTAAATTATTTCAAAATGTAATTTAATGCTACGGAGCTATTTCCCTTGGAGCTTAGCAGCAATGGTTGGATGGCTCAGCCACATTTGCAACGACGCTTGCAGCCTTCAGCACAAAACAAAGATTAGAGCTAATGAGAACGCTGTTGTGGTTAGACAGGGGAATTTAAATAAATAAAAAAATAACATCAGATAACTAGTTGCTTTTTGATTACTAGCAGTTTAAAGATACCAGGTACTATTAACTATTTTTGGGGTGTATGGTGGGACTCATCATCTTCATCAATTAGTAACTGATAGTGAAATTGTAATAAAGTCAATGATTGAAAGTAGCATGGAAAATAATTAGTTACCTGTACCTGATAAGAGTAGCTAGTAAGAGTAACTGTTACTGACTGGTCGCCAGACTGCACCGTGGACAGTATCAAACAAATGTCGGGATCAAATTATGTTTGTATGAAATTGGGGCCCTTTCCGTTTTAAGTTCGTAGGCTGAAATTTCAGCCTGTCAGCTGTTTGCATTGTGTACCAGTTTTTGAGCAGCTATCTAAGTGGGTATAATATACAGGTGGGCTTATCCCAAGGTGTATGAATTTAGAAGGCGGATTTTTATCGCTGCTGTTTCTGAATTAAGTTTTTTAGAGTATTTTGTGTATTCGTCAAGCCTCCAGAAAGCTTGTTCGAACGCACATGAATTGCTAGAGTTAAGAAATGGAAATTGTGCGCTAGGCTTCTTCTATCTCCTACATTTGTCTATCTCCTTTATACGATATATTTTGTCTGAAGATAACATGTAATAAATAAAAATAGTCTTCATAGTAGGAAGAGCGGCCGTATTTAAAGTGTTTAATTTTCAATATTAAAGTTTTTCAAGCTATATGGTCTAAAATTTGCACAGGGCTCAACAAATTTTGTGATACAATTATCATACCTCATGATCTCTGTAAGATATTTTGTATTTATATATTTATGTCTGAAATATACAATAATGTCGAATAGTGGTGGGAGCTCGGAATCGGACCTACCCGATTCCGATTCCGTGTTCGGAATCAATTCCAGAGCCGATTCCGATGCTGGAATCGATTCCGATTCCGGAGTCGATTCCGGAGTCGATTCCGGACCCGATTCCGGAGCCGATTCCGGAGTTGAATCCGGAGCCAATTCCGGAGCCGATACCTGAATCGATTCCGGAGTTGACTGCCGAATCGATTCCAGGATCGGAATCGGCTCCGGAATCAGAACTTGACTCCAGAAATGGAATGGTTTGAATTGAAATAAGAAGTGTGGGAAGCGAAATAAGTCCTCGAATCTCCATGTGAATAGATCATTTACAAGTAAATTTTGATTCTTTGTGGCTATCAACACATAGCATTATTGGACCCAAACACCTATTCCTATCAAGATGCCGAAACCGACTCCGTTTCGAAGCCAATTCTGATTTCGGAGTCAATTCCGATTCCGGAGCCGATTACGAAACCAATTCCGGATCCAATTCCAATTCCGGAGCCGATTTCGGAACCAATTTCGGAGCCGATTCCGGAACCGATTCCGGAGTTGGTTCCGGAGCCGATTTCGAAATTGGTTCCGGAATCGAATCCAGAAAATTTCTGAGATTGCCGGAATCCATTCCGACGAAATCTTCATTTTCCCCATCACTAATGTCGATATTAAAAAGATAAAAGTACCTCGTTAGAAATAACAAGAAGCTGGCCATATGAATGAAGAGCTATTAGTTGAAGAGAATAATTAGAGCAACTAGTTGCTATGATTTTATGCTACGAGGTATTTATTTATAACAGAGTAACAGGTTATTTACACGAGTGATTGCCAAAAACTCTCATCTCAAGTTAGAAACTCTTATTAACCATATGTTGTTGATCTC
Source organism: Anopheles coluzzii (assembly GCF_943734685.1). Classification (NCBI taxonomy): domain Eukaryota; kingdom Metazoa; phylum Arthropoda; class Insecta; order Diptera; family Culicidae; genus Anopheles; species Anopheles coluzzii. The sequence continues at coordinate 12,204,841 of NC_064669.1, forward strand.
TTTAGGCGCTTTGTAATTTTATTATTCTATTCTCAACTCAACATTTGGTCGTCATAATTAAGTGAACCTAGTTAGAATGGAAGTCAAGAGTAACTAATTATCTTTTTTTTGTAACAAGGCACTAATTCTTAACTAAGCATCTGGCCATTTGACCAGTTACAACAAAACATTCCCATTTCTTGTTGGAAACAATCGTTAGGCTTCAATAGTAATGCGTATTGCATTCTTATAGGCGCTTTGCTGCGTAATTTTTGTTTTTGAATCACGTTTTGCGAGTTTTGTTTGCTTTATACGATTGCAGTGTGCCGCGAGGGTACAAATATAAGAGATTATTTATACGTCGACAGTTTCTCTGTACGTTTCCGATCGTTATGGTTGAATCTTAAATCGAACAGAACACGTTGCCAATATTGGCGTTCTGTTCGATATCAGATAATAAACCAAAGCCCATTATGAGCTGTAAGTTGTTGGAATGCTGATCCCAAAACAAGATATTTGGTGAGGCTCGCAAAATAATGCAAAACAGGAATAACTCAGCCGGAAGTGCAAACTTTAATAATCGACTACGAACGCAAAGGAAGACAAAAACAACAGAATTAAGACCTATTCAAGAAACTTGTAAAATCTATTTCTCGGGAAAATAAAAACTAAAGAGGAGTGTTAGCAATGCAAAACAAAAAAAAAACAACATTCCAAATTTCAATCGCTCCAACCCTGCCGGCAGAATAATTCAGCGGGTAGTTTGTTGCAGTTTTTACACACCCGCTTCCGCTTGATTTCCCTCCCTTATCCGTGCGCCTGCGGCAAGTGTATTTGGTACGGGAGAGCTGGAGCATAATTTTCCTAATGAGGCTTTGGTTGCAGTTTTTTTTTTAACTGCTGGCCTGGACTACTGGCTACCGTTGGACCTGACGTTTCGCGAGACGCTAGTTGGATTCAGCGGAGGACAAACGTGGTAGGTTGACTGCGCTGCGCGATCAACAGAAACTTATCGAGTGAAAAAGCCTCCAGACTTGGTGCAGCATCTTGGCGTGAGCATCCAGTGTTGGAAGGGGGTTTTATTTCGCCACTTTCTTGTTCATTCGCTGCCCGAATCGCCACCCGACTTGAATTTTTGTTGTTGTTGTTGTAGGCGAATAACATCAAGCGAATACAAAGAGCCCGAGGAGCGTATGCGAGTGGTTTTAAAATAAAAGTTTGCAGTGAACTTCTCCTTTCCGTCCGCAAGACGGAGTGGCAAATTCGAAATGGAGACTGTGTGTGTGTGTGTGTGTGTTTGTTTCCCTCCCTCGAGCTTCTTTTGCGTGAAATTATGTTGTGTCGTTGCGCGTTCGCTTTTTTTTTATTCCAATGTCACAGCTCGTTTCCATTCTCAAATCCTCCCCTCCACAGCCCCGGAGGAACGCTTAAACAAATTAGTTTAAGACATTGCTGGTGGCAGTAAAGGTTGCCGCTTGGGATGACGTCATATTCGTGTAGTAACGCGTAGGCTGCCGATCAGCAGACAGCGTGTGCGCGGTTTAGCCTACCTTTCCGGCGCTCGTGGCAGTGCGTGGTTTGGTCGGGCACAATATTGGCGAAAGGTCGTTTTCTGTACTATTAATTAATTTATGATTTGTAGTATCTTTGCTTTAGCTCGAGCAGCTCCTCCATGGCAATCAATAGGACGGTCATTGCAAATCAAGAGAGCGCTAGATGCTGTAAAGCTCATGCAAAGGAGTAAGGAAAAGTGCATCCGAAAGAAACATCAACGGCACACACACACAAACACACACACACACACGCGAAAAAGGGATGGTAAAAAATTAACTTTTATAGAGTTTGTGCAAGTTGCGGGCAAACTTTGGCCTGTCTTTCTCTTGTTCGATGAACTATAAATGGTAATACACATACAAACACACATACACACGTAGAGTGGAGCTTGAAGTTCGAACTCACACCATGCCAGCAAGCGCAGAGTGCAGCAGCCAAGTCTGGTGAGTAATTTAGGATTGCGACATTACAGTTTGGTCGTACTAAGAGGAAGTGGAGCTAGAGGGGACGGGAGTGTCCTTTACAGGGAGAGACAAACAGAGAAGGAGAGGGGAGTAAATGTTTCATACTAGTACACACAAACACAAACTTGTAGTACACCTTTTTTGCCATTTAAGTTTAAACTCCGAATGCATGGGTAGAACGCTTTTTTTTCCTCATGCCACTTTTCTTAGGAAAATAGGGGCGAATTTTTCCGAAAAGAAAACTAACCAACACACACACACACTTGCCACGATACACAGTGAGATAGCACGATAAGATAGATAGCGATAGAAAACGATACAGAGAGCGAGAGAGAGAGAGAGAGAGAGAGAGAGAGAGAGAGAGAGAGAGAGAGAGAAAGAGAGAGAGAGAGAAAGAGAGAATGTTTCGGTGGCACTTCTGTTCCATGGCCTGAACACTTCTATTTTTCCATTAGAAGCTTGCCAGCACGAGCTACATGGTACGGTAGCCCCTTGCCCTTAGGTTCTAGCGAGCGTTTTTGCCTACCTTCAGGCGCTTCATTACTAATTGTTGCAGTTGGCAGCCGGGCGGACCGGGAAGGGGGACGGGCGAAGGAAACAAAATAAACAAAGCAAAAAACGAGGAAGGAAAAAAAAGAAGGAAGGCAGGCAAGTCAACGACTGCCAGGAAAGGAGTTTCTGTTCGAATGTGTTCCTATTCGTTTTAATTAAATGCATTTGACGCACTCTCGTCGTGTGCGCCCGCACCTCGCACCACCACCATCACCGTGGGTGGTTGGGTGGTGGCATTTTAAAGCGAACGCCCGTCCGGGACGCCATCCTTGGCCCGGTACCGCATCTCGACAAAGCAATAAATTCAAGAGGGTTCGATTTATCTACGGCGACTTATTGCTGCTGCAAACTGCAAACGGAGTCGTCCTGCTCGCTCTGTAGGGGTTGGTTTTTTCTTCTTCTTCTTCTTCCATACTAGTCTGGGCTCTTGCCTGCCTGTATTCCCACCATGGTTGCAGTGCCCCTTCTGCTTGGAACGGTAAATATTGGCGTGCTCTTTTGAAGTCGATTTCTACTGAAGTCATCCATCCAGTAACTGGGGTGGTGAGGGCATCTAAGGATGAAGGGGGGATTTTTCTTGCAAGATTTTCTCGAGCACAGTTTTGCTAGTTTTGCGGCCGCCTCTCTATCGACTTTGGAAAGCAGAGCGGAGCTGGGGGCTGTGCTGTGCGAACGGTGTAATATATTTTTAAGAGTTGCGTCTATACTTTACCTCACTCCGGCTGAGCAGCGACGGGGCATCTGCTCGGTATAATTGTCGATATCGATACCCTGCGCCCTGCCAGCCCCCCCCGCCTCCCCTGTCTTGTGCGGTAATCGATACGGAATGCGTTCCGATGTGCCACACACTCTTCAAGCTGCGGTGAGGTAGTGTGGCAGTTTGTGAAACGGTGCACCGGTGGACACGTTGGCAGGGATCGAAAGATCAAACATCGAGTATTGCTTCGGGTGTGATAGTTCGGGTAATAGTTTTGGCAAAGGGAAAGTAAGCTTTTCAGAGCACCGAGTCTGTGCAGGTGCGACCGACGATGTGGTACCGGTCTGGAGTCTGTATGTTTAAACTAATAATTATATTTTTGGTAAAGAACTTTTCAGGGATTTCTTAACCTAAATTGAATTGTTAAATATTGTATGATGGTAAACTTATTTTTACAGCATTTTTCTATTTTTTACTTTCGGCGGGTTGAAACATTGGTAAGGATTGCTTATACTTTTACTTAAATATCAGTTGATATACATATTGCATACATTTAGGCGTTAAGCAAAACTGGTGAGTCACGTTTATTTTTAGCAAACATGTGATCTTTTCAAATAATACTGCTGTTGCCGCTAAATTTTGGCTCTAGCTCGCCTGTTTTTATCTTTAAGGCATCGCTTTTTAACAATGCGCTTCAATTTTTCAAATGTAAGTAGATTGTTTGTTTTTTTTTTACAAAATTTAACCAAATATCATTAATTGTCTGTTCCAAAAAAAATCAATTTATGTTCAGTAGTTGATAATTAAGTTCATAGAATTTGAAATATAACCATTTTTATGACAATTTTAGAAGTTTTAATGGTAAAAATTGATGCCGAAGAGCTAAGAAATGATTCACACTGTTAAAAATAGATGCTTTAGTGCCAACATTTGGAGACAACGACTGTACATACTTTCAGGCGTTTTGCAACGACGACGGAAGTTAAGCTTTAGGAAACGTGGGGCGAAATGGTCACCTGCATTATTGGATAATTAACACGTTTATGATTGAGAAACATCAAAAACAATATTTCATGTTCACTTTAAACCTTTTATATTTTGAGATTCATAAATTAATTAATAAATTAGTAAACACAATTATTGCTTAAAACCATGTTATTTCGACCGTCTTGAAAATAAGCTTTCATAAGAATTTATGGGCGATCCCATTGTACACTCGTCAACTTGAACGACGCAATAACATGCCCGTCATGGGTTCAAGTCTAGAATGGACCGTCCCCCCGTAGCAAGGATTGACTATCCGCCAAGTTTGTAAAATGTGTATGTATACTCTATAAAAAATGAAATATTACTGATAACACGTGAATTATTAAAAAAAAAACATAAATTTACTGAGTTATTTAACAAAACTCTGTTATACAAAACTTTAATAATCTCCCTTACAATTCTACCTAGATGCAAGAGCTTAAACCAAAACCTAAAGTTCAATGTTGTATTCCATTATGCCCCTTTGTTTTGAATTGTTTTGACATTTGATTTATGACCATTTTGACCCATTGCGCGACCATTTTATCCCGCACAATACATTTTGACGACATTAGATGTTGCATTTTAAATATAATTATCTACATTTAAATTTGTTGTAAATACGTCTACTTCTGATTGTTTTTCATGCATAAGATGTTAAAGCATCGATCGCGGTTAAAACATCAGTGTAAAGTGTTTTACCCAATAGAATACAGAGCAAAATCTTTAACAAGTCCCATTTTGCCCTGCCTTCCACTACTTCTATCCTCTTACGAATCTATAGCAATGTCCCGAAGCAATTTCTGGAACCTTTCCATGTCATGTAATAATTACTCGATGTGGAATTAAGTTTTTATGGGTTTGAACGGAGGGGTTAGGCTTTGCTCAATCACTGAGAGTTTATAGTTAAAGTTAATCAGTTTTATAGTTTCGAAGACTTTTTCGTCAGACTACCTCGATAGCGGATCAGACGTACAGATAATTTAGCAACCTTGACGTTTGACCTTTCTTTGAATGTATCTACGCACGATGCTTTTATTATAGTTTCCTTTTTTAACCTTCTGCAAGTGTCTATGGGGATGCTAGTTACCGGCGTTTCGATCTGATTTTTACTCATGTTTTTTTACAGCTGCTGGTTTTTTTTTCAGGAGGAAGGGCTTGTTTTTTTTCTAACAGATGAATGTTTTAATTTATTCGTTTATATTATACAGCGCCTGCCACAACTATATGTATAGTCTTTTTTCGCGATTTGCGGAAAATCTGTCAAAGATAGATAAAAACAGTGAATGTATGAGTTGTATAGAATACTATTTCACATCTTTGTATATTTTTTCAATTTTTTTAACACACTTCTACACGGCTTATTACGAAAAATAAATTTGAATAAAAATCGTTCAAAAATATAAATGACATATTCTAGAAAGGTTTTACAGAAATATAAGTTTTAACGATTTTTAAAAAGAGTTTTAAGTTTTAAGAGTTTTATAAGAATAATTATCTTTTTTTTACCTACCAAAAGTTGGTAAACAGTACTTATAACCCAGAATGCAGGGAAGTCTTAAATTTGCAGGCAAAATGACTGAAAATATCGTCAGCGTTGGACCACGGAATCACTTTTTTGAACGATTTTAAATGCGTTAGTTGACACACAATACAACCTGTTTTTCGAAGTGTCTTTATAGTTATGTTACGACCATAATTTTTTTCTTTAAATAAGTCGTGTAAAATTATTTTAACATTTTTGAAAAAAAAATATGTGAAATATAAGTGAAATAGTATTTTGCACAACTGATAAATTCACTGTTTTTATCTAGCTCTCACGGATTTTCCGTAAACCGCGGAAAACCACTGTCCACGTATATATGGCAGGCGGTGTATTGAACTTAATAATTGGCGTCCTACTAATCCTGGCGTTCTTGTTGAACCCCATGTTACGAGGTTTGCTCATACGTATTGCGCATAATTTAAGAGAAAGCTCACAAGAGTACTCGCAGCATCAACTATTCAAACGAGAATCAACCTTGGCCATTTCTTCTGGCTTTAATCAGGCAACAAAAGTCAGGTGACTTGAAAAAGATAAAACAACGTACGAGCTTCAAACCAACAGACACTTCACTTTGGGCCAGGGAAGGGATGATGATACATGCGTCAAGCCTCGTCTCTGTGCAATCACCTGCCGCACGCAATCTGCAAATCTCGATGCTCAACCTGCTAGTTAGCTCGCCTAACCAGTCGGCGTGGAAATCTGAGCGTAATTTGTCATCAAATATATCCAATTTGTTATCGAGGTGAGAAGGCGCCGACAGCCGCCTCGGTGATGGTGTCATCCTTTCCCCCCCCCCCGCTTTCTGCACGCGTGAAGATGTAACACTTGCGTATGTGTGTGGGTGTACGTTTTCTTTTTTTGTTTTTCTTATTCGTCCGCGTCCGTTTCGGTGCTGAAAAGTCCACACAGCACACATGCCATCTTTTATTCATCATAAGCTCAATTGTCACCGAGGGAAGGCTTCCGAAGACGAATGACAAAGTGAGACCAAAGGAGGTGGGGTGGGGGGGGGGGGTCGAGGGAGCTCGTCTAAATTTTGCACCAGCCGTCGGAGTGTGTATTTGTTTGGCGTCATTTTTTTTTTCTCTGGCCTGCTTCAAAACAAGCGAAACAGCATCCATCGGCATGGGGAATCCGCCTCGCTTGCTGCAATCCGCACAGCATACTGTCTAGCAAGACGTTTCGGAAGAGATTTGAGGGCAGAGCGAGGGATCACAACGCCAAGCGGGGGTGATTTTGTGATGCAATGACGTTTCCTTCGCCCACCTCCCCGATAGTAATGCGATTGCCCGTATTTGTACGATTCCTTCCGGGGCTGTGCGTGACAATACCGCTCCGCTTTCCGCTACAGCTGACTTCACACATCGTTCGCCGTGCGTGGCGCGCGCGCCTAAAAGCAGGCAACCGGAAGCCCATCGGATGCCCGTTACGCATGTTTGGCAGTCTATTTATCATACACCTCATTGGGAAGATTACACAAACAGCATTACAACGCCGGAAACCACTTAACGGTCGGGCGTACCGGGGTGGAGTGTTGTTTTTTTTCTCTCTCTCCTGTGTGTATGCACACGAGCGTGTGTGTGTGTGTGTCATCTTTTGGCACGCGTCGAGGTGTGGAAAGATGGAAATATCATCATGAATAAAATATTACCTTGCCCTGAGTTGAGGCAACTTGACATGATTGATACATCGCCGCTGGTGAAGGCTGCTACCGTGGGACGCCACGAATTACCCCAATATGCATTGTCTTACATGGGAGTGTGTGTGTGTGTGTCTTACGGGTAGAAGGAGTAAGGTTAAGAGCTGCAAATGGCTATCGTAAAACGATTTTCATCGCAACTCGGACTCGGTTTTACTTCGACACGTTCCATTCACCCCTAAAACAACAGAGGAAATCATAAAAAAACGACCACGACGGCGTCACACAAGCATCGGATAAAACTAATGCCCCGAAAAAGAAAAAAAAGAAAAACCCCGGGAGAAGAAGGCTAGAGTAGTTCTTTTACGGTCGAGCAAGAGCATCACCGCTGATCCATAAAATACCTTTTTTCTCCCACCTGCACGCCAGCACTAACCACCGTCTCCCGTGAAGCATGCGCCCCCCTCCCCCTTTTTTTTACGAGCCCTACGGCACACGGCTTACCGGTGTCGTGTCGCTGCTATGCCCGGATGATTTTGGTCGCCCAGGAAGCCGGAAAACCCCAATTTGATTTTCGTCAACGTCGAATAAAGTCATCAAAGATCATGTCACGGTGCCGCGACGATGAGCTGCACTGTGTGTGTGTGTGTGTGTGTGCGCGGCTTGTCCTTTCTTGCCCGCGAAGCACGGAAAACCCCTACGCGGGCCAAATGATTTGGTTCGATTGTACCGTGTGTAGCAAAGTGTGTGTGTGTGTGTAGTGATGTGTTTTTATGTCACTTTCGCTGAGCCCAGAATATCTCCGCGAACACGGCTGGAAAGAGAAGGAGGGAAAAGGGCAGGCAGTGGGTTGACGAAGGGAAACACGCCCCTTTCCTGCGCTTCATCTGGCGCTTTTCCGCCGGTGCTTCGACGCGCTCTAACACGCTGCTTTCCCCCGCTGCATTTCACCGCGCGTTAGTACTTGTCCCGCTTGCTGGAAGGGACAATTTTACCGCCCTCTCTCCCCCCCCCCTCATCCATTAGGTTCCTTTACCGGGGGGCAAAACCGACGCCGGTGTAATCAAATTAAGAAGATTAAAGGAATTGATAAGGATATGGAGGGAAAAGTGTTTTTCCACCGGTTCCCACCTGCCCTGTGCCTGCGATTGTGATCGCTGAGGAAGGAAAAGAAAAACGCCTCCGCCCCTAGCCCGGCCCTTGGATGGAAAGGAAGCAGGAAAATGGGTTCAGGTAGAGAAAGGGAGTGGGAGTGCGAGAGGGGTTAAACGGGATAATGGAGAAAAAAAGGTGTTTCTTTTTGTGTGAATGTGAACGGAGGCTAAAAATGGTGGGAAAAATTAAAAAAAAATAGAGGAAGTCACACCATGGAAATCTTTCCATCGTTCTCGGCAGCAAAGGAAAAGGAAAGAAAAAAACACCCCACAATATATATACAGACAAACAAACGAACATGTGTTGTTGTATTGTTGGCGTTTTTTCTTCTTCTTTTTTTGGCTTTTGACGCTGCAGAGGATGACAAGCATCTTCATCTAGCCTAACTGGCCTTCCTGTCTAGTCGTTTTGCGACGCACGGCTCGATCCCCAATGGAATTTTGTTTTTTTTTTCCTGACATTTCATTCCACCTCAGCTACTTTTCATTTCCATTGGCGTGCCCCAATCAGGGGAGCCGATAAATTATTTGCCAAACCGAGAGCAATGAGCAGGCAGGTGGGACGGCAAGTGCACCTCACGTAATACGCACGGCCAGGGCGGCACAGGGGGTGGGGGAAAATGGTTCGCGCTGCCGAAGGAACCTCGCGCCGCGCACGGTATGGGCGGCGAGGAACAGAAAGTTTCACGGTAGCTGTAGGAAAAAAAAATTAGCCCACCGCGTGTCGGGATGCAGTACAGCTGTGTGATTTAGTAATTAATACAGCTTATGTTTGTGTTCGCGTCAGCGGGTATTGCGTACATTTAGGCGCGTTCCGAGCGATGGGTGTGAATGGTTATTTTGAATGGTTTGAATAGTCGTTTCTTTAAGAGTATTGGTCAAAGTACGACAACTAGTGGTCAAATAGTAAATAAACAGCTATATTAGTTAAACTGGCTCAAGCTACAAAGAATTGGGATTTGTTTAGTTTGTGGTTTTGTCTGGGGTGATGACGTCATTTTAGCCAACAAACGTCAAACATCATACAAAAAAAAACTAGCAACAGTCGTAATGCTAGAATTTCACACCGTTTCTCACCGGTCACAGCTTTTTGCAGCAATTCGAAAATATTTCCATCTGCTGTATTTTCTACACCAAATTGACAGTTGTATTTTATCAAAATGGTGTACAAGCAATGGGTCGTTAATAAGCTGAATTGTTCCACCAGTCAGTGGGCTTCATCATCCGGGTTGTATCCATTTGACAGTTACTGTCCGCCATATTGAATTCCACCATTTGTGTTGCATTTAAACTTTTTTCGGTTTGAAAAAGGTTTTTAGTTGTGGCTTTGTATGGCATGTTGACATAATTTCATCCGCCAAGTGTCAAACTCGATAGAAAACAACTGGCTAGTATAGTAATAGCCCCCAATAGTGCACCGGAACATCTTTTTTCATGTTTAGAAAATAGCTTAAATATTGCTATTACCTTGGTAAACAAGTGTGAACTAGTTTTGCTTTAAAATAAGCAGTCAATGAACCCATTCGAGTAGTTTTGACCCATCATGTTGCTCACTTTTTTCCCAATTTTTTTTCCAAAATATAAAGGAAATAAAACGGAATGTATTTTATAATTAATAAATTTTTTTATTTTATCATTTACATTATTAACAGGGGTTTTCACTTGATTTCGCAATCGTAGTTGCAACGTTGCACGCAACTGCAGCATTTGACAGCACAATCGCGTCAGTTGTTTTTAGAACGTCATCACGCTTGAAACAATCTTCGCATTTGAGATCGCAAGCACGGTCCCAGACGGTCCCCGAGATAAACGGTTAATGGGGACGGAAAATGGCTGCAAAATACCGCGTGTCTCGAATTTCCGCATAAGCCGAATCGCGTGATTTTCAACCAAAATATCACTTATTTTTGTAAAAATTTGTAAGAAGAGGGTGATTTTAGTCACTTATTTAATTATTTGATTCGATTTTAACTGAATATAACAGTTTTAAACCTTTTGCAACTATTTTTAACATTCGATTAAAAGGGAAATTACAGTGTAGCGCTGTTTATCCGGGTACCTTTTATCCGGCTATCCGTTTATTCGTTCTGTTGAGAAATGACAGTTCAATACAAAGGTGACATTGCTTTCTGAGGAGGATATTTGAAAAAAAAAAAAAAATAGTTATCCAAGCACATCGTCATAACAAAACACACTATAATTCATGGCAAATTTCAAATAATCTCATTGGAAAAACATAAAGTTAATAAAAACTGTCTGATTCGTCTCAAAACATAAGATACATTTCAAACAAAAATCAAGAATTTGTGATTAAATATATTCTTTGACTCATTATCGGTGTTGTTCGCATATCCGGGCGAGGTCAAGTCCCGATGAACCCGGATAAACGGCGCTCCACTATTATTTGGCATTTCACAATTGATTTGTCATATCAGTACAATTTGCTCTTTGAATTGTCAAATTTAGAAAAACCGCGTATCTCCGAATCCTCGGGGTGTATCTCGGGGACCGCATTTAACCTAGAAACGTTTTCAAAGTAATGCACACACCCGAGAAATTGAGAGTACAGAATTAGGTAAAGGGTTCGTCCCTAATAATTGTGAATTTTCAAAACAAAGTATTTTTAAATCTTCATCTAAAGTTTCTAAACATCCTATTTTTCAAACTGTCAATTGACTTTATTCCACATGCACATGCATGTGTTTAACCATGCAGTTGAATACTTGATTGAATCTGCAACATTGGAATTGTGATATTGTGTACCGCACTTGTTTATATCAAGTGTGAAGCATGATGACGTTCGGAAAACAACTGACGCGCTTGTCCTGTCAAATGCTGCTGTTGCGATCAACGTTGCTACTGTTGCGAATTCAAGTAAAAACCCCTGTACGTCATTTTTTTGTTTTGCTTTTTCCGAAAACAAGTCTGTAACCTTCGCTCAATCCGATGCATTACAACTGACAATGTGTTTAACAATTATTTGTGTGTGTTTGTTGTTGTCAATCACTCAATTATTTGCCAATTATTGTCAACTATAGAAGCAACAAAAAAGGACGCCACCTCGTTATGCTAAATGTGAAATGCATACTGTCTGGCTGGGGAATCTAGACTGAACACCTGAGGTTTGTGCGCTTGGTTTTGTATGGAGCGGTGACGTCATTGCAATCGGCTACTGTCAAACGTTCATAGAAAGAGAAATTGCCTGAAAGCCCCCGCCTCTCCCAATTTGATCGATAAGTAGATTCCTTTGCGGACGCATTTCACAGCCGGCAAGCGTTTCACGCTACACGTCCACCGCACTTCCCATAGTGCAGCGCGCGCTTGCCGCCTCGTTTTTTGTGCCTCCTGCTTGCCGAAGCGAGTGTTGAACCGGAATATTGCTATCAGGTGGAAATGGCATTGAATGGTGTGGAGAACCTTCGTCGCTTTTACCCCCCCCCCCCCCCACACACACACACACAAGCAGCCTTAAAGGACATAATAAAATGAATCCAAATTCCAAAAGCCGAGACCGGGAGGCCGGAGAGCCCACCACGTTGCTGCCTCGCCCCGGCAAACACTCACAGTTAAAGCCGTACCGTTTGACGTCTTGTCTTTTTTTCTTTTCTTTCCTTTTTTTTTGCTGTTTGGTTTGAACTGTGCGTTGTCTCGCCCTCTTCCCCGTTCCCGTTTCTGATATTGATTGATAAAAATCGCACGGGAAAACCACCCTTAAGCCGCACCAGATTGAGCAGCACTGATCTTTCCGGTCGGGCGGGAAAAGGGTAGGATGGGTAGGATTGGGAGAAGAGCGGGAGTCCTTCTCCCCCTGTCACCTTTCCACCGAAAGGCGTTCACTTTCAACCTAGATTCGATTTGCTTCGTTTAGTTTCGGCTACGTGGGTGTGGGCGTGTGTATGTGTGTGTGTGTGAGCGAGAGAGGGAAAGAGAGACAGAGAAAAAGAGTGTGTAAGTGTGCTGTTTTACCTTATTTCCTTCTTTTTTCTCTCATTTTTTTTCTGCTCGGTTTGGTTGTGCCCACTTTGGCACGATGATACCGAAGTGAATTAGGTTGATTGAGTCAAGGAATGTTGTTTTCCTTTGGTTTATGTTTTATTCTATCTACCTCGGCCTTCCACCCCCCCGCCCCCTCCCGGCCACCTGTCGCCTTTCCGCTTTTTGGCTTTTCCCTCGCACTGTTTGGGGAGGAAGATGCCATGAAGGGCCATCATCGTCCTTACCGTTTGATAGGTAGTTTCATGTCTCCCTTTTTGCCGGTTTTATATTTTCTTTTCCTTTCCTATACACTTCGTTATCATTCTAAATATACACATCTCGTTCGCTCCTATCTCTTCCTGCTTATCTGATGTCCTGTGTGTGTGTGTGTGTGAGTGTGTATGTGGCTAAAACCGTTGTTCAGCAGGAGTAGCGTAAAATTGGACAAAACCTTACGCTTTTTTTCTGTTACCGCCCTTCAACCCTACTGTGGGTATTTTGGCGTGTGCTTTTTTCCCCCTCTCTTTGTTCATTTTCAGACAAGCTACCATCCTATCTTCTTGCCATCTTGCCAGGAACGACATTATCGTATTGTGTGTGTGTGTGCTTGATAGTAGGCAGCACACATTCTCGTTTCGGGGTTAACGCCAAGCTCTTAGTCGGATTGCTGGTTGACTCTTCAATTTTCTTCGCCCACTGGCAAGATCGTTGAAACTGCCACCGACCCTGCCTTGTTGGCCTTTGACCCTTCACTCGTTTTCCCTCCCCTTTTTACCCCCACCCTACTGCACACACACACAGACACAAAATTGGGCTCGTTGTGGCCCCGGTCCCGCGGTAATGGCCGGTTGGCACGCGGACGACGTTCGACAGGGTGTTGAATAAAGCTTGTTACACCCTGTGAAGGTCACACGCGCGCGGGGGCTGTCCCCCGCTTTAAAGTTGCAGCGTTCGTGTGTGTGTGTGTGTGTGGGTTGGCTCTTTTGGAACGCATTCGGTAGCAAGGAAAATGGTGAACGCCGCGTGCCCGTAAATGTTCGTGGGGAACGTGCCGCACGTTCCGGCGCGGGATCCGAAAACAATTGCGAAACGTTGCGTTGGGTTACGGAGCGATCGGAGGAGGGTCGGTACGGGGATTATTTACTACCGTCCCGTATGCAAGGTAATTCGAGTGGAAAGTTTACCTTTTACACTCCACCACCACTCCAGGTGCATGTTGGGTGTGCTGCAAGCGTCGCAATTGCAGCTGGGCCGACGTGCAGCAACGACGTGGATTAAAGAATGTATCCCCATGGGAAAGGGTGGTGGTGGTGGTGGTGGTGGGTTAGGGGAAAAAATCTTGAACCTTGCCACTGGTTGCTGGGCGAGTGTACAGCAATTGGATCCGGGGATCTCAAGCTCGACCGTCCGGCCACAAACCTTAGGACAGACCTCTTGGGAAGGAAGCGAGAGAGAGAGAGAGAAAGAGAGACGGAGAGAGAAAGAGAGAAAAATAGGGGTCCGCTTTTCATCCGACTAGTGATGTGCTCTTTGGAGCGTACCCACGACCAGTGCTGCAAAATGTCGATGTCATAAAAAAATCTGACTGAAAAAAAAAATCCATGTCAGCGTCCCGTACTCAATTGTGATAATCAGACGTGATACTCAAAACAATTGATATGATCAATACATGGTTCGTGTCATTTTTGCGACCATCATCACTATATTATGACTTTTTTTTTTACTGTGATCAGTTCTGCAAAATATCACTGACATTTTTCTTCTTCTATTTGGCGCAACGTCCTACGCGGACATGCCGGCCTATACAGGTTTTCGAGACTCAATGTTATTGCATGACGGGCATGTTATTGAGTCGTACGAGTTGACGACTGTACCACGGGACCGCTCCTCCCACGTACCACGGGACTGACATAATCATGACAAATTCCGGCTAAAACAAAACTATGTCAGCGTCACAAGCTCTTCTATGATGATCACACGTGAGACTCAAACTGGTGGTGCGACCATCACATGCTTGGTGACATTTTGTGTCAAACAACTCTAGGTCAGTCACTTGGTCGCGACATTTTCTGTCAGTGATCATCATGATAGTCATGGGAGATATGCGGTACTTGCGAGTGGTTCCAAAGAACAAAATGAGCATTAATTCTCGCTCTGTTTGATCCAACAGACGATTAAAGTAGACAGAGCGAGTTCCATTCTGTTTCTTGGGACCACACGTCAAGTATATCCCAAGAATGCCGAACACTGGTCAGAGTATTGGGTTTGACTTTAGCATTCGCACGTCGAGTTCGGCATGTCATGACGCACTTTGATTGAGTATCAGCAAACAATAGCAAGCTACCACGGATATTTCGTTTTGATATCGTTGGGGAACATCACGTGATGCTCATGACATTTTGCAGCACTGCCCACGACTCCGATCCGACACCGGCTATTGTTAGTCCGAATTCATTCGGTCATTCGGAGTCGTGTAGAGTCGAACGGAGTCGATCGGAGGTCGTAGTTGTTCGCAGTCAATAGGAGCCGTCCGGTGCGGTGTGTTTGTTACCAGGCATTTCATTTCGTTGTGTTTTTTTCCTTTCTTTCACGTTGCACGTGCACTTCGTATACAGGTCTTTGTGTCAAAGGACGACTCCGGCGGACTCCGTTTGACTCCGAACGACTCCGTATAACTCCGAAGTTATCGGAGTCGGATAGGAGTCGATTCCGGATTTTGACGAACTTTACCCATCACTACACCAGCCATTTTCTCAGTGACCGAGGCCATGCACTTGCATCGGGCGGCTTACGGGGCAACGGGGACGGCGCAAGGGCCCCCCAGCGAAGGGGCACCACTGGGAGCCAATAAAACGGGTAAGCCAGGGCACAAACTTACCTTGTGCACATGTGGCGGACTGGGGAGATAAATTTGCATCGTGAACGGTACACATTTTAACCCTAAAACATTAATTAACGCGTTGCTGCCGTGGGAGGTTTGTGGCCGTGGTTTTTGGGGGGGGGGGGGCGAAATGTACGAATTTTGACCCTACCAACCGAAACCCGGGTCGGCATTTCCCACCTGTAAGCAAAGCCGAGCGAGAGAGAGAAAGAGAGAGAGCCGGAGAAAGAGAGAATGGGCGGAGAAGGTTAACGGAAGGAAGCAACTCTGACATTCAACTCCGATTGCGAGTGCGATTGCGAACGAGCCTTCCCCATTAGGTCGGTGCCAGCGAGCCTCTGTGCACGAGCACGAGGGATGCAGCCGAGTACGACGATGGCCCGCGCTGGCATGCACAAAAACCACGTAATGTCTAATGTTTTGCTAGATGATGTACGCTCACCTCACCCGAAACCAATGCCTGTGGCCCCGTGTGGGTGTGCGTGGGCCACACAAACTTTCAAGCGCTTGGGGTTTGCAGAACAGTTTGGTGGACGTGGAAAATTATGGCAAAGTGATATTCGAAGGAACAGTGCGGCTCGGCAACGTGGTTGGGTGGGGGTACAATGGGAGGGGGAGGTGTTACTGCACGATGTAAATGCCAGGAACGTGCCCAAAACTATCGATACACTTGCTGCCTGCTGCGGGCACTAGAGTGGGAAAACGGGCGCTGTACCGTAGCGCGTACAGCGCATTGCATACATTCGGGCGTTTAACGGCCTGATGCAAAGCAGCGCACGATGTTCGTGCACTTTGCTGTAAATGGGATGATGATGATGATGATGCTACCTCCAAATCCCGCTTACACATCTCTACGTACATCAACGCCACCCTCTCCCACCCCCTCCCCGGTGATGATGAGTCATACAGGGTTTGTCACGATTTATTGGTCGGTTTCCATAATATTTAGTGCTCGTCTCATGATTTTATTCATCGTATCCCTTCGATTTTTGGTTCGTTCCCATCATTTATTGGTATCGTCGGATTGGATATCAATACAATTGAGCCAAAAAACAAATTGAGAAACGCCCAAAAAAATAAAATATATGATGCAACCACAAACATGCGGGAACCAACCAATAAATCGTGGGCAACCCTGCAATGTCTACCAAGGTCGGCGCGTACGCGGGCATGTAAAACGCGGGACAAGCAAGGCTAATTGCTGAGATCCTGAGATCGAAACAGTGATGATTAATCGATCCCGATTACCGATCGTTGGACCGAATTAAGCGCCCTCGCTATACGCTACCATCCGGCAAATCGTGCTGGCATCAGCATATCGTAGCAGCTTGGAATGTATGGGACCAAAGGACCTACGGAGAAAGGGATGGAAACCGGGGGCATCTTAAGATAAAGAGCGCACTGATGTAAAGTGTTCCCCTTGAGTTCAGACGGCGCGGGGAAGTTTTTTTCTTACAAAGCAAAAAAAGCAGCAAAAAAAAAACAAAAAACGGGAAACAAAAAGGAATAAATATCGGTTCACTGTGAGTGCATTAACACAATCGGTGCCTGCGTAGGCGCGAGGGCACACTTTTATCTACGATGAACCATCGAGACCTCATTTCCGGGTGCTTAATCACGATCATAAACGTGGTTTATCGACGGAAACGATTTGTCTCTTTGCCGCTTATCGGTCGCTCGGTGCTGTGTAAGCATCGGGCGCAGGCAGGATGAAGCTGTTACGGATCTCTTTGCGGTTGACAATTGGGCTAAACTGGGCTAAAGGAGAGAGAGAGAGAGTGAGAGAGTCGGTAAATGCGGACGGAGGGATTGAAACAGAAAGACTACTAAAACGGGTAAAGGAATGCTTTTTCGAAGGCGAACTACTGACAGCACGATACGCATTTAGAAGATATTTGATATTGATGGTATAAGTGCATCTGGTTAATGTTTAGTAGCAATGAACATGTTGAAGTAATGAACGCATTGTGTTAATATACGCAAAATAATTTTAAAGCGCCTTTCAGTATGCAATAGATTTCACAAAAAGAGCATTTTAAATTGAAGTGGTGCATTAAAAAAATAAATGCTGTCCATTGGATAGGATCAGTACAGTATCTAATGTATCGTTAAAAACCGTCGTTCAAATGGAGTATTAAGATGGTTGTACACTAAACAGGCAAAGTGCTAATAAAGCTAGTATGGTTAGTTTCGAACGAAAACCCCCAATGTAAAATAACTATAAAATCTAGTGAAGCGCACATCTACCAGCAGCATTTACTCTAAAAGCACCATCACACCATGAAGCAGCGAGGGAATGACAAGACTAAAACTAAAAAATTGGCGCTATTTTTAGTTCCATAAAAGCTAAACTCAACCATGAGAGCGATAGTAGCGGTAATAGAAACAAAAAAAAAAACGATACCCTCTCCTTGAAACCAAACATCCAGAGCTTGGCTACCAAAAATTAGTTTCGTTTAGCCCAACCGTCGGCGGGAACCCCTTAGAACCATGGCCGACAATTGCGGCACGCTGAACTTGTGACCGGTGCAAGCCGAAAATTCATCAACTGCTGCTGCTGCTCCTACAACTTGCAGGCCATCCGTGTCCGTCATGAAGTGATGGTGAAAATCAAAACTAATCCTTTCGCTGTGGATGGACTTGCCCCACGATTGTCGCGGGCTTATAAATCAGTGTGTGTGTGTGTGTGTGTGTGTGTGTGTGTGTGATTTATTTTTATTATTTTGCCACTGTGAATGCTGGAGTCTTTCGTCAGATCTCCGGCGTCAGCGCACCGAATGAGCATCTTTCCTGCAGCAGAAGGATTTGCGCGCTACCAGCCTGGACCGCGGCAGGTTTTCGGGTTGAGGACCGGGTCGAGCGCAATATGCAATTGAAATATTCAAATCAGCACGGCAAAATTGGCACCCCGGCTGCATCTGCTGCGGTTGCTGGTTTCGGTTGGTTTTAAATCCCGAAATTGGATGAACGTGACGCAGAATGGGAGGGAAAGAGGGCATGAAGCAGCGCCGGGTGGCTTTAAAAATTTGTTTTAAAATATTGTTTGTTCTGGCTGCAATCAGGAAGGTGACCAGCTAATTGTTTTGCAGTCGGTGTAACTTGATTGGTCTGAGAAATGGATAAATTGGCCCAAAAAATTTAATTTATTATACGAATTGTCATATTTGACTCAATTTGCCTACTTTCAGGCGCATTAGGGTTTTGCAAATAAACGCCATGCAGTATGCAATTTCCAGTACATCGACAGGCTGATTCCACCTTTGAGCTGTTACTTTGCGGTTATGCTAATCAGGACAATAAAATTAGCTTTTGCTCTATATCGACATGTCCCCGCTGTACGAGCAAAGTCGCCACCGAGCGAAAGCTTAAATGCAGAACCAACAACACCAAAAGAAGAGAGAACCAGAAAAAAAAGCAAATCCTCTACTTGACCACTAGCGCCGGAGTTATAGCTGAAGGTTGTTTTTTTTTGCTTTTCCGTTTTCATCGTTTCCTTCATTCGCCCGGCCCCGGTTCAATTTCCCGTACATTTCCGGCAGCCAAACCGCAGACCCGCCCCCGGGGACGGAAGCATAAAACTTTATGAAGATTACATGGTAACAAGTGTACCTTGTCCAGTGCACCGCAGGATCTCTTTTCCCCGCCAGACCAGGCCGGGTTCGTCCTTTTTTTATCTTTCTCTCTCCCTCTATCTCTTTCCGCTAACGTCGATGTCCGTTCGGGCGGGTGGTGATAGTTTGAGATTCGTTTACGTTTTTTTTCCACGAGTTTGGTCCAGTTTCCCGGGGAGAAAATTTTGTCACGGATACCGTTGTACGGTCGAACGACGGTAGATGGTACCGTAGGGGATGTCAAATCTTTGCTGTGATTATGCATCTCTTCTGACAGCTTCTGGTTAGCCAGTCACTTTTCATAATTACTCGATCGTGCACGGGAGCGACTTTACCGGTGCTGTTGGCAGTGCTCGGTTTGATATGGAAAACTTTGTTTTCGGTCCGAATGAACTATCCGCGTTTTTCGTTATTATAAATAATACAGTAAGAACTATGTGACCCCTGAATCTATGCAATTTGCCACACAAAGTACGCTTAACGGTGGCTAGTTACAGCGATAATGTGCTACAATGGATGGGATTGGTTCGACTACCAGCACCACACGCGAAACAAGATACACTAAATTCAATAAAATGCAACCGGTAACATGAGCGATCAAACGTAACCGGGCAACAGGCCCGCAAAATTAGATTCCCGGAATTGTCTTCAGCCAAAATTCTACGCTCGGCGCGCTTGCATCCATCAAATGTGTGGAGAAAAAAAAAACAAACAAACAAACAAACAAGAATGTACTCAATGTTTCGGGTGCAGCAATTAGTAATGTGCGAAAAATAGATATAAATTGCTGTTTCAGGTTCAGAAAGTGTGACTGTAATTAATTAATTCTCACCAAGCCACCAACCATTCCTGCCGCACGCTCGTGCCATTAGTTTCCCGTGGCAAACAGAAGCAACGCAGAAAAAAGCGCACAAAAAACATGCCCACGCACGGTGGACAAGGTATGAACAAATAATTTATTTCATTTCGACAAATAAATTTTGATCAATTTGTGCGTCGGTTTTGGGTTGGTTGTAGTGGGGAGTTTTTTTTTTTACGGTGGTCCAGTTGTGCGCAAATTTCGAAAAAGAGAGACAGGGTGAAATGATTGGGCACTGGTGCGGTACAAAAACATGGCACGGGACGGAGTGGTGCTCAAGGGAGGTTTATGTTGTCACTACACTTTCGGTACGGGTGCACTCCCCGGACGCCAGTTACTCAGATGAATAGAGTGTGTATGTGTGTGTGTGTGTGTGCGTGTGCGGGGCGAAAGGAATCGGTTCGGAAATGTATTTCTGATGTTTATTCGATATCGGTGACCGGTTGTCGTGGCCGATGAGTCCGCTGGGCTGTAGGGATGATTAATTTCTCGGTCATAATTTTGCACAGCCACATGCGAAGAGATGCCATCTGTTCGGCAGGGGAGAGATTGTTTCGCTTGTTTTCGCCCTGGTGTGCTGGTACGGCCAGTTCGGGGTGCTTGCCTACCTCCTCTGTTCAGTAGCCTGGGGCGCGGGCGACTGTGAACGAACGAATGTTTTGCTTACATTCTGCGTGTTTATTTACATTTGTATGTTTGTGATGCAATGGTTGTACATCAGTGGATTGCTTTGGGTGGCTGAAGCTAAATGCTGCGAATGAAGTTTGACAGCGCGTTTTTTTATGTCTAAAGTTGGTAGAAATACTTACATAAACAAATTTTTTAGGTTTTTTTGCATCCATAAAACGTAACATTTTAAAGCAAAAAACATCCTGGTATCACCTTGAGGATAAAGCTAGTGATTGTTTCTCATAATGTTACGTAAGTAATAGATATAGAGATGGATTATAGTAAATGGCCATGAGAGAGGGCTCATATTTGCATATTATCCAAACTGCTCAGTTATCGCACCCAGGGATGTACCAAATCGGGTATTCTCAAATAAACAATGTTAAGCTGCTTTACTTATAGTTGAACAATGCTCAATAGCAGCTTAACATTGTTTATTTGGGCTCGAATACGGTGTATAATGATAGTGAATATTGGATGTAATTGGTATCTATGACCTGGCCACGATGGATTGGAATCCAAAGGAAATTTGAAGTGAGAGTGGACATATTGACAAGCATGGACGCACGAAATTTAAATGATACCAGTAGAACGTATCTTAAATGCACAACATAGAAAACATCAGTGCCACAGCTTCTACCAGTCGGAGTCGGAATCGCTTATGCTTTCTTGCGCCTACTGATGAACTTCGGGTCCTGAAATGAATCGTATAACCCATCACGAACTTGTGGGACCATTCGTGGATAGCGTCAACATATATGTATAAATAATGTTGAATGTTGAAAGTTCATTATTACATCGTGACGAGAATTATTTTCATGTGACCTGTCAAGACGATCGGTCTCAACCAGCTTTGGAATTTGCAGTAGCTGCGCAAATTTCATTATATTCAGTGTCCGCGGTGACAAATTTACATCCCAAGGAAAGATTTAAGCAATTAATGCATTCAATTGTAAGGTCAAATCGTATTTTTTATGTGAAGTTTACGTTACCAATCATACATGTTTGATTATTTGACCAAATTTCCCGAACAACCCTTCACAATCTTCTTCTTTTTGGGCGTAACGAGCTACGTGGTCATTCAGTCCTGATCAGGCCTTCGAATATTTAGCCGGGTATTTCTTCTAGGCTCTGGAGTAACGGTATGGTTGGGAATCTATTCCAATATTAGAAATTATCCGTGGCTTAAAACATCCATTAAATGTTATTCATTGTTTAAAAATGGGCTTTCAACACAAGTTCTAAATATGGTTCAAACATAGAACAATATAAATTTGTTGCTTTTCAAATCGTTCAAAACGATTCAGACGTAGTTGATTGCATTCTCTTGGATTGCGATCCATAACAACCGGTTAAAGATTCAAAGGAAAGTGAGAACAGGTGTAATATTACGTATATGAGCTTTTATTTAGCGACGGTGTCGTGGTACAGTCGTCAACTCGTACGACTTAACAACATGCCCGACATGGGTTCAATCCCCAAATAGACCGCGCCGCCATACGTAGGACTTACTATCCTGCTATGGTGTCCAATCCATAAGTTACTGAAAGCCAACCCCACAGTAGTACAGACAGCCCTTGACCGACAGCGGTTGTTGAGCCAATGAAGATGAAGAAGAAGAAGATATGAATTCAAATTAGAAAACACACATGAATTGGAGGGAAAAAAAACTACAGTATATAGTTTGAACTACTTGAGTAATTTCGCACTGCACGAAATGAACTGCTTGAACTACACGAATGAGCTTTGTAACGAATTATGTGATGAACTGGAACAAATGAATACACAGTTGCAAACAGACCGGTGATTAAGGTGCACGCTTCTCTTATCACAGTTATGCTCAGTTAATATAACTTGGTCATTGTAAATGAAACCAGTGTAAACGTATCTTTAGTATGCATTTATTATTTATTTTCAGAATTTTTGTTGATTTTATTGAATCATCATCTATACAAACCATGCTATTAGAAGTAATTTGTAGGATGCCAAACGTACTTTGATAAATCGCGTTTCAGCTTATTGGTAAGACATTTTTCCTTAGAATTCATAAAAATCTCAGAGTTTTCAATGTAAGGAAAAAAATTTTGCTCTTGACGATTTAAGATGTTGAAAACTTTGTAAATAATCAGTTTGTCCTATTGAAAACATTGAACAAATCGTTTACAAACCAAAATCTGTGCAATCAGAATGAAAATGAATCAATGAAAAAAGGTGTTCATCATAGTATCCTTAGAAATAGAACACAATGTATGAAATATTCTGGTAAATAGACCATGTATTTGCCTAAACTGCGTATAAGAATATCGAAAAGTTAGTTTAAAGGTTAAAGAAATATTTTTAATATTTAAAAATTAAAATTCCATCTCATTCTATTCATTGGAAAAAAACCTCCCTCCCCCCCTAAAAAACGGAAAAGGTAAAAACCCCGATAGAGTAAATACCGGGTAGGAAGGTATTTACCCCACGGTACTACACTGATCGCACCCATAAATATAATAATTAAGTTTTATTGCAATTATCACCGACCGTTTGTTTGATTGATATTGTTTCGACCTTACCATGAGCTGTCTCAGTCACGGAACGTGACGCTTTTTAAGCTCAACAAAAAAAAAAACCTTAACTTTTACACTCACATTCACTCACAGATCAGCTGCTGTCTAAATCCTGCTTAAACTTAATTAAATTGTTTCCAACTTTTCCTCGGGCCTGCTATCGAAAACGTCACGCGCCTTTCAGCCCGAATCCGTAGCGCTGGGAATGTATGGTCGAGTTGTATGTATGAGAGTGTGTGTGTGTATGTGTGTGTGTGTGTGTGTGTGTGGGTATGTTCCGTTTCCGCTACTCGGCAGTGTTGTGCAGTCGGAAAGATTTAATTAAAAATGGTTCACACACTATATCGTGCCGTCGCCGGGAATCCGGTACAGTGTGACAGTGTTGTTTCTTGCGCGAACGGAACGGCAAAAGCGGCGTAACGAGGGGCGTAAAAAAGGACCACGCGTGTGTATGTGTGTGCGTATGTGTCCCCGTTTGGGGGCTTCCTTGGTCGAGATTATCGTAGATCACATGAAAATGAGCTGGCAATGACGACCGCACCGTTGGGGGGAAACGTGGAAACAATGCAAAGGGATAAAGCGATTCTGCTCATTTCAGCATCCTTATTTCCCTTTTTATTTCGGCACGGGGCGGGTTGGGATGACGTTGACGTGGGGAGTGTGGCCGGAGAAAAAATGCACTTTTATTGTATGCGTGGGTGGTACTGGCGGATGGTTACAGCCGTTAGCGCCTCGCATACGCGATACATTCACCCGTGAACATAGTTGTAGCCCTACAGCCGAATGGGTGGTTTTCACGTGCAGAAGCATCTTTTAGCGCGAAACCTTGTAAGATGCTTCATGCGCAAGGCAAGACAGTGTGCCAGCAGCAGCAGCAGCAGCAGCTGCAAACACAAAAAAAGTCTATTTTGCCTGCAACCAAACGGTGTACAGAAAAAGACGCTTTGCCAGGCATGGCGAGTGAAGCGTGGCTAGAGCGGACTGCGAAAGGAATTGTTAGATGTTGGTGAAACAGAAGTTTTGTTGAAAGGAGCTATTACGTGATGAAATTGTGGTACAATGTCTTTCCAATGCTTTCTGCACACAATTTCACATCGCTAACTACTTCTGTGTATGGCTGCTAGCTAATAATTGTATAAGTATTCCGATGCTAGCCGTTCTTTTAGTAAATATGATTTAAACGCCTACATGTATGCAATTTGTTTTACATAATCTTGAATTGATACATCATACGATAGTTTGCATACTTTTAGGCACTTTCGGGCCACGATTATGGCATCGTACAGCAAAAAAAAAAACCACCACAAGCGCAGCAAACAGAAGCGACATTAAGTGAAAACACTGGCTCCGCACCAATCATTAATTCTTTCTTTCTGGTAAGAAAAACCTTTCCACCGAACAAAACAGCCCCATAAAGCGGAGGACAACGCATTACGGTTTACGCTTCCGCTCTAAGCAAGCGCCGGCGTTTCCATGCGGTGGGAGCGGTGAGTGGTTGATGATTTTATTTTCCTTCCAATTTGCCACTTATCCATTTTACTTTGGGCGGTGGACGGCCGTCCCGTTCCGGCCGGCCTTTGGTCGGCTTTCTGTCTGCTGTGTTGTCTCGCTTATCCCCCCCCCCCCCTTCCCCAGCTACTGCGCTTCCACTTTTCGTGATACCAATTTTCCTTTAATGGACAAACACACAAGTTGTGTGGGCTTTTTTTTCGGTTGTTACGCGTGTGTGTGTATGTGAATACGTATGTGTGTTTTGCTAAAAGAATGATTTCCACATTCCCGCCAAAGGCCCGGCGCTGAAAGCCCTTTCGCAAGTGGAATGATTGGGGGAAGGGGAGAGGTAGGGAGATGTTTTAGAAGGGGGAGGGGAGGGGGAGGGATGGGGTGAAAGGTTAGCACAAACTTCTCATTTCGGGATACCGTACGGTGCCGTTCCGAGTCGAAGCAAACGGGAGGGCCATCCCTTTTTCCACTTGTTCTTTGGGAAATCCTTCGCCGTCCCTTTGTGGGCAGCAGGGAAGAAGAATTCGTTACGCTTTCCAGCCTGTATAACCACTTCGCAAGGGATGTGTGTATGTGTGTGTGTGTGTGTGTGTGTGTGTGTTAACGTGAATATATTATCATTAGTATTCTTCTCGCAATGGTCTTCCCTCTACAGCGCTCTTTGTGGGAACTACTTGTGGGAAAGTGGGGGGATATCACACATAATCACACACACACACACACACACACACACACACACAAGGTCATGCGTTGTTGGGCAGTTGGAAATTGTTATTCTAGCACATCCACATTCGCCAAACGGTCAACTTCATCTGGCGTTCCCATCCTTCCCATCCTTCTGCACGCATACCCAACCAGCTGCTCGAAGTTGGCCAGCATAGTTTCGCCAGCATTCGAATTCAGCATCAAGAATTATGAGCTGGTGGTTTTCCTCCCTGTAGCAAAGCGTTAGAGTTGGAGTTCCCATTCCCACCCTGCTACGGCCTGGGTTTAGTTGGATTCTTCTTGGCTCACTCTGCACTTCACCCTAAACTTCTTATTGGAAGTTTAGCTTCTAACCCTCCATAGCGAACCCCTAATGTCGTCCAATTGGTTTGAAGAATTTTTCCACCACACACACACACACATTCTCTCTCTATCTCTCTCTCTATCTCTCCCTCTCTCTCTCTCTCTCTCTCTCTCTCTCTCTCTCTCTCTCTCTCTTTACCTGCTCTCCTACCTGGTCGCACCAGGCTGCAGACACACAAGGCCACTGATTGACTGTCCCGGTTACCCCGGTCGGAACTCACTTCACAAACCGGTGCAGATGTTAGAGTCATTCACTCGCCATCAATTCCACCGAAAACGAAAAGAGTTCCGTATGATATAAAGTTTGCTGTGTTTCCCTACACGGTTGGTGCTTTGCGCCTTGCAAGAAAGAAAGCATCTCGAAACAAATGAGGCAAGCACCAGGGGTTTGGGGTATTGTTTTGTTCTGGCTCAACTACCGCCCGGCGCTGCAGCATCCCGCAACTAATGAGAACGGGCGGCCCTCGGCTAGGCCCCCACTGCACAGTGGAAGCAGCCCATGCAAACACCGGAATAAAAATATGCTGTTAGTAGATCTGAATATTTTCTACTGAAGGAGGATGATATTTTGTATTTTGCCTTGAGAATTATTAAAATTTCACCTAATTAGCTACATTTCGATAGTTTGCGCGATGCCAGCTATTATAAGAGAGTCAATTTATAATGTTGTTTACATGCTGTAAGACCTTGCAAATACTAGCTGGTATCGCGAAAGAATTGGTTTAAAATTAACAGTCGATAAAAATTAACCAGAGTCGTTAAAAATTGCTAGAATTTGGCATCGCGAACGAATTGAGTTCATTTGTTAATTTTAACGACTGGCCCTATGCCGCCGTTAAACAAACGGTTGTCAAGATCGTATGCTATACAAATTAACAGTCGTTTTATTATACTGCTCGATTTTTTCCCCCGTGTTTGCCTATATGCGATATCGAGCAGTCGTTTACTGTTTTGACGGTCGTTTATTTTAACAGGAATGAACAACAAATGAACTCGGTTAAACCAAAATGATGTTTAAACGACTGTTAGCAAGAGTTCATTTATTCGCGATGCCGGCTACTAACATGTCTTAAAAATAAGTTGCAAAAAAAAAATCATCATAAAAATCAAATCAAACCACAAGAAAACAAACTCGAATAAATGTAAAAACGAACGAAGTTAATAAAGTTAAAGCAGTAACACTAGTATTTCACGGTTTATGACAGATCGTGCTTTACTTTCGTTCATACCTAATCTTAAATATTACCTACGATTTTATTTTTTTTAATATTTACATCTATGAAAAAGCTACAAAATAATTTTTACATCCGAGCTATGATTTATTCATAGTCATTAGCTTATTCTTGAAAATTTGCTCAAATGCATTTTCACCGTCCTAGAAATATGATTGCAGTTGTTAAAACTCGTAGTTCAATTGCCTGCTGTTTAAATTAACTTTGTTCTTTATAATCCCAAATAAAATAATACTATTATAGAAGTAATACGATTTTTACTTCTTAAACACTGATAATGGGGCCCTCTCCGTTTTAAATTCGTAGGCTGAATTTTCAGCCTGTCAGCTGTTTGCATTGTATAGCAGTTTTCGAACAGCTATCTATATCGGTATAATATACAGGAGGGCTTATCCCAAGGTATACACCGAATACAGGTCGAATTTAGAAGACTGATTTTTATCGCTTCTGTTCCTGAATGAAGATTTTTAGAGTGTTTCGTGTATTCGTCAAGCCTCCAGAAAGCACGTTTTAGGAAAAGTTTTCACCCGTTCTGTCAAAAAGTGATGTTCAAATTTGGTTATAAAAAACATGCTATGAGACCTGGACTACATACATTTTGATTATATATTCCATCACCTGATCTCTTCAATGCACATTGGTATAAATGTAAACATCACCTTCCAATTGACATTTTCAAGCACGAATAATCAGGAATTCCCTTAAACTGGAGCCTTAAACTTCCCTTAAACTGCAACAGTTTAAGGGAATTCAGAAAAAGTCCTTTAAAATTAACTGTGATACAGCTTTTTCGTTACTTTCTTATACATTCGCTCGGAAATGATTTTTCCTATCGTTTTAGTTGGCCATGTTCCAATTTTATACCTAAAAAATATCCATTTTTCATAAAATAACGTCACACAAAATAAGCTTTTGTTTTTCATCAAAAAACCATAGCTTTGAATGAAAAATGACCTCGCAGGCATTGTCCATCGATAGAGGAACGTTTAATTTACGAACACACCAAATCTTAGCGCTTTCAACACACTTGATCACACACAAATCCACAATTTCAGGAGTATCGAGTACTAATCGAGCAGATTTTGGAAAACAATTTCGAGCAAATGTCACTTGGGCTTGTTTTGTCATTTTTTCGAGCACACACTTTCGGTATTCGAATCTAATTCATGCTTTGAGGCTAGAATAAAAGCATCTTTTTCAGGGTATCAAATAACCTTTCTAAAACACTTTTGACTTTCAAAATCAAAGCAGTACTTTTTGAAATATTGTAGATGAAAGACGATTCTCTCATTTGCCTTAATATGACCGGTTTGAAACATTTTTCAAGTTTGACATTTTTTTCTTAGCAATCCACAGGGTTTAGAAGCCATTTTTTGCATTTCTTAATGTTATAGTATCTATTGTAAAGTAAAAATACTACCGGCATTGAAATATAAAAATAAGAGCATGATTTTCATCCCGGTCTGCTTCCACTGTGCACTGGCAGCCGTGTGGGTCAATTTATCATTTCGATTGCCCTGCTCTGCGGAATGCGGTTGGTGGCGGTTGGTTGCGGCGTGCATGCTCTTGCCGCAGCAAGAGGGAAGATGTTGAAAGCCCGGACGCAGTCGGGCAGGATGTGATTAGAGCAGGCAAATTTGGTGTCGTGCCTATCTTTAGGAGGAGCCCGGTTAAAGCAGTAGCGGAAGAAATTAGTGCTGCAAGCATTAGTAGGGGCAATTAATGCTCCAAAATGGACAGTGGGTGTTTGCCTTTTTGCGTTATATATTGTAATATGAACGGGTGTGTGTGTGTGTCTGGGTTTGCTAATGTTCCGAAACGTCAGTGTGTTGCCGGTGAGCGCAGGAGGCAAAATAAAACAGTCTTCGATTATCTATTCTCCGCACTTGACATTTTATTTCCGGGCTACTGTTTGCTTCCCTGTCTGTCCTGCTTTCCGTCAGTTGTACCAACAACATCGTGTGTAGATCACCATGGACCAGTAGCAGAGGAAGAAGCAGCAGAAGCAGCAGAGGGGTGAAAAACCCCCCAACCCAGCCAAGTAGACGGTTTGACTTTTCAATTTATTGTCCCGAGCGCAGCGCAGCAAACCACTGAAACCGACCGGCGGTTGTACAACAAAATCGAACGACACACTCGAACGCGTACTTACGGGTGAGGCGGCGGAATAATAGATGCTTCGCTCCCGCCCGTTCGCTTCCCGCTTGGACGCGTGCGTTTTTGCGCGCCGTCTATGCTCCCCGGGATCGGGATGTCCCCAGGTCCTTCACCTGTCTCTGCTCATCTCCCTGCACTGTCCTGCGCGGGGGTCGTGCCAAACATCCGGGACTCGTGAGCAGTCGAGAATGAAATCAATCCGTTTTGCCGGGGCGGCGGCAGGCATCAGCAACAAAAAAAGGAACGACTAAAATGACTATTATTTTATTTCCATTGAGAAAACACTCGTTCTGTTAGATTTTTTCGTTGTTGTTTGCATTCTGTTCAGAATGTTTGAACGTTCCATCCTTTGCGATGTTTCCCTTTCCCTCCTTCCTTTCCTATCTCTCCCTCTTTTTATCTCGTACTCTGGGTGATCTAGCGAATGGTGAAGATAGCGAAGGAGGAACGCAAAAATGCACGGAAGTCATTGAGATGCTCATGACCGGCGAAGCATAATGGTACCGGGAGATCGCCCGGTAGATGGAAATGCGCATCGGTGTATTTTAATCAAGCTGTGCAGCTGGATGGTTGCATCGGCTAACTAGCAAACCATTCTGCCGGACCGTTTCGTTGTTTGGCTCGATTGTTTCGATCTTTAAAGAGCGAATATTGATGACCGCACCTTTACGAACAATCGTTCTCTACTGCACCAGAGTGGGTACATTTAGGCGCTGTAGTGAACAGATTTCATAACGAAACTTTAAAATAAATGTTCTCTTACATTTTGCGCTGGACTTGGCGCGTTACATTGTCCATTTCATTACTCAACTTACTCTTTCAGGCATTTACAACATGGACTTTTCATTGAAACGCGAGCAGACATACTCAAACGCCCGACTGCATACCTTTGGGCGTTTTCCAGCAGGATTAATACAGGGTTAGCCTAGCCAATCCGGCGCCGTAAAAGCGTTATTGGTCGCCTTAATTTTTTTTTTTAAATTTTTGGCTTAATCCGTTTAAATTAAACTTAAACCTAATTAAATTAAGTTAAAATAATTTAATTAAGTTAAATTTCATAAAGTCGTTCTGCGACATATGACAAAGTAACGAAGTAACCCAAGTGACATTTGCTCGAAATTGTGTTTCCATATATGCTCGATTAGTACTAGATACACCTGAAATTATTGATTTGTGTGTGATGAAGTGTGTTGAAAGCGCTAAGATTTCGTGTGTTCGTAAACTAGACTTTCTTCTATCGATGCCGTTTTTCCATTTAAAGCTATGGTTTTTTTTAATGAAAAACAGAAGATAATTTTGTGTGACGTTATTCTATTTAAGTATAAAATGGGTATATGACCAACTATAATGATAGAAAACATCATTTCCGAGCAAATCAAGAAGAAAGCAACGAAAAAGCCGCATCGCTGTTGATTTTAAAGGACTTTTCTAAATTCCCCTAAACTGGTGCAGTTGAAGGGAAGTTTAAGGCTCCAGTTAAAGGGAATTTGCTCGAATTACGGATTATTCATGCTCGACTTCCTGGTAAAGCTCATTGAATGTGCGTAACAAAGTCGTCATCGGTTCATTTGCTCTGTATTACGTGTGTCTAAACTGTGGAGTGAAAAACACGTCTGTGTCGTGTTGCCGGTCTCGGAATACTGACTGAAAACTGCTTTTTTGCGTGTACTTTTACTGATCTGTAAGAAGATTTAATATTTTTAAGTTTGATTACATCTAGAAATGAGCCTATTTAGCAAGCATGATTTTACAACCAAAAATTTTGGGAACAAGAATTGTGCGACCAAGATTTTTGCAACCAAGATTATTGAGAGCAAGAATTTGGCGACCAAGGATTTAGCGACCAAACATATTGCAACCAAGAATTTTGGAACCATTTTTGCAATCAAGCATTTTGTGACCAAAATTTAGCGACCTACCATTTTACGACCAAGAATTTTGTGAACAAGAATTTTGCCTACAAGAACTGTGCGACCAAAAATTCTTTTA
This sequence comes from Anopheles coluzzii, assembly GCF_943734685.1. Lineage (NCBI taxonomy): Eukaryota > Metazoa > Arthropoda > Insecta > Diptera > Culicidae > Anopheles > Anopheles coluzzii. The sequence continues at coordinate 12,235,948 of NC_064669.1, forward strand.
GGCGACTATAATCCTTTACTATGTCCGATTCACAAGCCTCGAATTGAAATGACAGTGCCAAATTGAGGGTTTCCGTTGCCTGAATGAGTATTTACGGCGACCGATAACGCTGTTACGATGCCGGTTTGGCTAGGTAAACCCTGTAATGCACCTGAGAACTGTTTTTTTTGTTAGGATTTTTACACCCCAGTTAACTTTCCCGGTGCACCGTATCAGGTCATCCCTTCTTAATTCGAAAAGACATTCAGCTTGTTCTACGCGATTTTATTCGGCAAAGCTGTTTAAAAGGCAGAACACACTGCCGCACCGGTGTCGGGATCTGTGTGTACAGTATGCGACAAGCGTTTCCGACTGTTATGGGCAAAGTTTTTCTATTTCATGGCCCTTCTCCTGGCCGCTGGTAATGGTTGACTGCAGCTCGCAGTTGTAACCGATCAAACTGCAACACCGCTGGTACGCTGGACACTTGGAAACCAGAGGTGAGGAAAGTTTGGAAACCACCGACCTTGGCCAATTGTGCAGACTGGAGCGGGGAAAGCATGCTCAGCAAGCAAGTCATCCGTACAGCAGTGCCCAAACTCTTACATCAAATTAGGATCGGTTCGTGTTTTCGCTCGGTTTGAGGCGATGGTGAGGTAAACCCGAATACCAGGCAGGAACCAGCAGGAAAGAAGGCCAAGACTTTCTCATCCAGATTGTTTCTGCTCTTCCCGGTCTCTTTGATTTACACAATACAACTTAGCTGTGTGTGTGTGTGTGAGAGAGAGAGAGTGTGTGCTCAAAGCGTGATAATGGGAGGCGAGGGAAATTAACCGATTCTAGTTCCGTGGTTGAAGTTTTCGCCCGTTAGTAAACAGCGTCTTATCCTATGCCCTCAAAAAAAAAAAGAATGGAGGACTACGAAGGGATTTTACGGATGGCTCGTTCCTGCTTCATCCCAAACCCATCCCGTTGTCGGACGAAAGTTTGGGACAGAATTCAATATTTGTTTTGGGGCGAGGACCCGTACAGTACGAGGACTCATCGGGACCGATCGATTGGTTTTTGGGTCGATGTGAAGAGCATATTCGCACTGCAATGGAAAAGAATGACCGCCGAAATGTTTGCACCATACCGGCTGCATGTGTGTGTGAGTATGTGTTTAGTTTTGCGAAAGTTTCGACCCTTTGCAAAGTCCCACTGCTGCCCTGTAATGTTTGAGCGCTCGTTGCTGACCAGAACGCTGGGGCTAATGGAAACCGAAACCAATAACAGTTGATGAGTTAGAAATGTTTGGGGTGTCCTGTGGGTCGCCTTCTGTGGTGGGGTTATGGGAGCATCTACTCGGCCGAGAAAGGCAGGCAGCAATTCCATTGGTGAAGTTTAGAAGACCAAAATGCTAAAGTATCATGAATTGTTTAAGTAACATACGGTTGGGTTTGCGGCACCCGAGATTGCTCGAGCGAACGCAAAGATAAATAGTAAATCGCCAATAGGCCGAAGCTGCGACTTGATCATGTTTTACGGCGCGGGTGTCAGCATACGATTTTATGTTGCGTGAGGTTTGATCATTTATTGAGTTCAGCTGTTTTTTTATCAGAATTTCATATAGATCACATAAATTTACTAACAATAGTGTAAACAAATGTTTCAAATTATGAGAAGGAATGGGCTAGATCAGTGATGTCCAATTCGTTTTGGGTCACGGGCCCAGACCCAGGAGCAAAGCGTAGGTCCAAATAGTTGCAGATAGAATATCCGTCAATACTTCTTGTAAAACCGATGTTGAAGAATTGTAGACTTTAATATAGTAAGTTCCAATGAATTTATTTCTAGAAAATGTGTTATATTTATTGCATCAGCTGTTAAGACAATACATACATTCTAGCTCCGGTTGCTATACAATTTTCTCTAGAGAAACGGATAAAAACGTTCCTGAGAAATTCGATTCTTCTACACAAACACAATAATGGTACATAACATTCATTTCGTTCATAACACTTTTCATTCACTGCTTACAAAGAAATTTTCGTAAAAATGATAGAAACTTAACAAGTCAAACTAAATTTAGTTGTAGAGATTCTTATTTTTTTAGCACAATGACCAACGCAGTCTTGCGGGCCTACCACTCAACCTTGCTACTCCGCCCTTGCTACGGGGGGACGCTCCATACGAGATTGGAACCGTAGGTTTAAAAACCTTAAACCTTGAAAGTCATGCAGATTGTTGAGTCCGTCGATTTGACGACTGTGCCACGAGATCGTCCTCAAAATAGCAGAGCTAGATATTGTGAATACGTTAGTTTTGCTATACGCACTGCATCCCTTCAGGCGAAAGTTGCTGTAAGAATCAAAACGTGCGTCCCAAAGAAAAATATGTGCCTGTAAATAAGCGGTTTTGAAGATTCAAAGCTGATGTTAGCCTTTGAAGATAATTTGTTTCAATTACAGCAACACATCATACTCTTTCAAAAAAAAGCGATAGCAATTGAGAAACGGGCAAAGTTGTGAACTTCAAACAAATACTCAACTCTATAAAGCATCTTTTAATGACGTATCACAACTAGAGCACACCTTCTTCTCCCTCAAATCAACCAGCGACTGCTTGCCCAGTTCACAAGGACCTACAAAGGTTTGATCTCTTGCAATCTTCTAACGGAATGACTGAATGCCAATGGTAAATATTGATGCATTTGCTCGCTGTTACACTTAGTTGAGTTGATTATTTGCTCAAGTTGCTGGTTGACGGACTGAGGTACGCTACGGTCGTTTCGCTTTCCCGACGGGTGCTGAGCGATCGATCCGACGACTGGTGAGAACAGCATAAGGGAAGAAGCTTTCCGAAATGCGTTAGACGAGAGAGAAAAAGAGATAAGGGAAATTTTAGTGTGGTTGTGTGTCTATAAGAACGATGTAGATAGCGAGAGAGAGGGAATAAAGTAACAATTTTTTAACTGTGAACGGTTATAGCGCTTTTTACGGATTACTGTGAATGCTGTTGTGACGGTGGAAAGAAGTATGAGAATGGGGGGTGGGGGGTGAGGATAAAAAATAGATAAAACGATGAGCGTAGACTTCACTGTCTGTTAAGATTCTTTCCGGGTGCTTGGCGCTTGGAACTTCGTACCGAAAGCCACTGATTTGTGTTGACACGACATCATGATTATCAAACATAATTTCAAAAATACACATTTACTTTTGCTTTCGCGTTCCGGTACGCGGCTCTCCAACGGCTGTGGTATGAAGGAATTATGCGCAATGGGTAGCGGCGGTTGTCGGTCCCAACGGCTCGCCGATCCTTGCAGAAGGTGTGTTTTATGTTTTGCTCACAGCACGGATTTGTGCTGCTCTTATACTCCAAAACTGGTGATATTCAATTTCTTTTCAGCATAAACGTATACTGGGCGCGCTGCGACTACACTCTTCGACAACTTTACCTCCAACTTTATCGCAATTGCCTACAAAAAAAAAGGAAACATAAAACTAATCTGCATTTGCGACCGCCGTGTGTGGTGGTGGATGTATCGATCCGGTGCCAAGATGTTGTCATTTTGCAATCACTGCATAACGGGGACATTATCTGCACCGGGGTTGTTGTCCAAGCCCGAGCCTGTCCGGGGAGAAAACGCGCACCGACCACGGCGAAGAAAGTGTTCGCCATCACCAGATCCATATCCGTGCTCGGGCTAGATGCGGCAGGTGTGAATGTAACATTATGCGGCAGCTAAAAACTACATATTCACCGGTACTCCCACACAAATCTTCACACGTCCTGCACATCCTCCGTAAGCCCTCCTACCCTCACGGAAAACCGGTGGACGACGAGTGTTTGTGAAAACTCGCCTCGCGCACCAGATGGTTTGTGACGGAGTTTTTGGGGGAGGCGAGCTTTTTGCAACTTGTTTTTCAGTTCGATCCGTTCGAAATATGTCCCACCGTGACAACTGCGGCACTGTGACATGTGTTTGTGTTGGCGTGTGTCCCAAACTTCCTAACAAGTACCGAGCTCCGGGATAAAGCCCTGGGAGCAAGTTGGAGCAAGTACAAAAAAGCAACACGCATGTAGGGAAAGGTTCTCTAAAGTTTGGACCGAAGAGACAAATTTTAGCAGCAGCAAAACCAACTTGTTAGACATTAACATGATTACTTCCGGCTGGAGAGCTTGTTCTGTCAGGTCCTACAAATGTCGGGAAATGCGGGGGGGGGGGGGGGGGGCGGTGCGTAGGGGATGGAGCGACGGGGGCTGAGGTTGAACCAAAAACCACAATGCTCGATTTACTGACCGTCAGATGCAGAATGCAGAGCGCGTCCAGCCGTGCCGAGCGGGTTGTCTGACACATGCGGCGTAATAATAACCCGAAAACCCGTCCGGCTGCTACATCTTCACAATCGAACCGGATAGGCAAACACCGACCGCAAGTCACTAGTTTTGCGGTTAACCGTGGATGAATAAATTGAAATATCTTCCTCTCCTGTCCCTACGCACGCTCTCTCTCTCTCTCTTCCGTACGGGTCGTTACGAATCAATCGTCCGCTTCATTGGCGGTGAATGCGACCCAGGTGAAGCCTTTGGTGATTAGAACTATCCGACTCGGTGTGATTCGCCCGATTCCGATCCGAACAACCAAATCTTGTTCTGCGAGCCTGTGGTAGAGTAACAGAGAGAGAGAGAGAGATAGAGTAGCGTGTATGGCGTATAAAAAACACAAGCGAAACACATAATAGATTTTTGCGGTTACAACTGATACCTGGACGAGCAGTGTGGTGAAGCCACTATGTGTTGCTCGCTCTCTGTATCAAAATGTGTGTGTCTGTGTTGCTTCGTGTGTCGCCCGTTACCAGTGGTGACCAACTCATCTGCGGCTAGCCTGGAATGATCTATTCGAACCGTTTGCAAAAAGAACTGCCTCACCAACCGTAGGACATCATCTTCTGTAGGTATTTGTGTATGTATGTTTGTGTGTGTGTGTGTGTGTGTGTGTGTGTGTGTGTGTGTGTGTGTGATTGTACTTTTCCTTTCCCTATCAGTCCGAACAGTAGTGCTCAAATAGGAGCGAAAAAAGTAGTCATTAGTGGCGAAGGGCAATTAATCAACACAAACTCCGTTTTCCGCCTGTCGAACAATGGGGGCATGGGGTGTGACCGGGAGCAACAGACACATAAAGAAGAGCGCAAAAAAAAAGAAAACCAAAAGACCCCGCCATTCTGAAAAGGTGAGCTCAGGGAGTCCTTTAATCCGAATGGTTTTTCTTTTAACCCCACTAAAACATCGCCGTTGAAAGAGGAACATGCAGAAAAGTGTGCAAGAGCTGAGGGGGCGAGAGTGAGAGATAGTGTGTTGGTAATTTTCGTTTGCTTTACCTAACCCAACCCGGCCGACGGAATGTTTTGTGTGGAGAAAATCAACTGCGCAAGAAAGCGTGCAGGCAAGAAAACCAAAAAGAATACTGGCAGCACCCCCGGACCGATCCTGCACGACGGGAGTGTGAAGGTGTGCGCACGGTTTAATGGAGTGTTCGGCAGCTTTACCACTCCGAGCCTTTTCACGACCATGAGCTGCTGCAGAAAGCAGTGGAAGCACAAAAACAAAAATCCCCCCAAGAACAAAAAAATAATAACACCAATACAGCATTCCAGGGTGTTGGCAGTGACCAGCAAACGGTCAATGGTGAAGAAAATAATATGACAAAAAAAAAAAAAAAAAACATTAAGTCCAACACGTAACCGACCAGTTCGGCAACTCGGAACGAAACGAAAGCAACTGAATAGAACACCTCACCCGCGGCGGCAGCCGGATTTCCGTCCCAGTGCCGTGTGCAATGGGAAGTGGGCACGAGAGGGCACGTAGCTCGGGCAGTGGGGCAGAAGCGGAAAAGCGATCATTAATTTGCAGCTTCCGGTTCCCAGTGGCGAGCTCTGCTCGGTGCGCGGGCATGACGGAGCAGGAACTCGGTACTTTCCTCGGTACCCGAAGCTTTCCCTGTGGGGACAACTTACCCCGTGACCGAGAGGTACGGCGCGGAGTACGCGAGGGTTATGGATTTTGTGTAAACGTCACCACACGATAACCCACGGTCGATACGCGCAAAAGGGACCGCTCATCTAGGGACCGCTCGTGGGACATGGCTGGCAGATAAATCTTGCCAGCCTGTGTACGCCCGGTTTTTCGGGCAAAGTTGTCTCATTCGCGTTGGGAGCACTCACACTTGCTTTTCCGGGGACTTTGGGGAGCAGCGAACGTCATCCCGCAAACCGTGGTGGGCGAGATGAACGGCCCAGAACGCTAGCTGATCGTCGCCAGGATCGTGTCGTTTACCAAAAAAAAAAAGCACCTCCAAAACGGTACCTCCATCAGGCAGACAACTCACACAACTGCAACGGCAACGGCTTAACTGCCAGGTGCCAAGAGTTCATCCTCAGGGGTTGCCGCCAAACTGCCAAGACGCAAAAGAAAACGTCCCAACTAAATGAACGTAACCGAACCGACTTGATTAACGGCAAACCGTTCTCTTTGCTTCTCCTCTCCGTGCATCCTCCGTACATCCTCCGCCAGTTTTTGGGAGAAACTATTCCAAGAACCATGTTTTTGACGCTGTACGCATATTTATACGCTTATTGAGTGAACTTTGTGTCCCGACCCATAGCAATGGGATGTTGATGCTGCTGCTGTTGCTGGAAACTATAAATTTTAATATCTCGTTAGTGCGCACAGCTCCGGTAAGCGTGGGGAAACAGGCCCAGCACGAAATTTATGCCTCCGGCGAGACGCTTCCCGAGGGCATCTTTCACCCTGGGAAATTGGGGGATGGCAAAGGGATTGGGTTGAAGCGGCACTTCAACGACCACTTCTCGGAAGAATTTGGGTTTATGTTTACAAAAATTTGCCACCGGGTTGAAGGATGATATTTGAAGGATCTACGGAGAGCATCTTGGCGCTTGGTCTTTGGGCCTTCGTCTTGGGTAGCGTGGAAAAGAACTCAGAGCGCCACTGTTGGCACTGGGCAGATATCAAAACCACCCGAACGCTCCAGAAATGTGACCACAATATCTTGGTACCACTTCACCACCCAGCATTAGTGGATGGAGCGTACCGGGGGCGCGCATTCATCGCCATAGTTTCTCGCACCACCGACGGGTTGCGCTGGGTAACATCCCAGCTCGATTATCGTTCACCGAGCATTTACGCTCAAACTCTTTGATGATGAGTCCATCCAGCAACAAACTAGTGACTGACGCTGAGAGGATGGATGGATGGGTGAACGGGATGCTACCTTGGCAACGCTACGAATGTCTTCCCCGTCCCCGTCTGCCTGGTGTTGGGACGAAGGAAAGACGCGCTTGGCGCAGTTAATTCGAGCTGTCGAGGTCATTGCTTCGATGATTACGTAAAACCTCCCACCACCAAGCTGCCACCATCTTTAGCTTCCTATTAAGATCTTTCCAAAGAAACCAGGAGGAACTAAAAGCTAGGTAGAACAAAAACAAAAACAAAACAGCAGTCCAAAAATGTACACCTCCGTAAAAGTCACGCCAAAACATTTGGCGTGATTTTAAACGTGCTTACCCTTAACGCACCACCGTTTGCAAGTCAATAAGGGGAAATTATTTCCTCTCGCTTTGCCCCGCTTCAAGGCTCTCCTACTCGCTGCAAAAGATAATCCCCATGGGCGGGAGGGGCCCGGTTTTCGGCTTGCGTTTTTACGCTAAATAATGGAAAATCCGGTAGCAAACAGGCTGGAAAATCAGCGCTGCCGCACTTGGCCGCTTTTCATTCCCGGGGTGGAGCAGGCACGGCGAGCAAGGTAATAAAATTGTCTGTATGCAAATTTCGATTAATAAACTCCACGTTAAACGGGCACATATACATACACACATACACACGCACACCGAGCCCATCGCTTCGATATGCTCCAGCGAGGATGAGATTGGGTACCATCGCTTGCCGAGGGGGGGGAGAAAATAGTGGAGCCGTACCCGGCAGCGGTACCGTGTCGTTGCGCGTGGAATTCTAATAGGGCCACCGATTTGGCTTCGCCTGCACGCTGGGGCGGTTTGTGCTTTCGGTTTTTGCAAGCGGCTAAGGTGAAGCGTCAATCCATTATTATTACTGCGAATGAATAGCAGGCTGTACGCAAATGGCGTCTTCCGTTGCTAAAGCAGTGTGTAGAGGTAGCGTGAATGTTTAGTATTTTAGGTTAAATTTATCGGAAATAAGAACTGTTAAGCTGATTTCATGCTTCAATGATTTGCATGGTAATGAAGAATTTTCAATACAAAACACTTCATGCAATTTTTGTGAAATTGATGCCTAATAAGTTGCATTATTTCTTCACCTGGCCAATCTGGCTTGGCTGCAGTTCAACAGTTCTGTTTTGGTGGAGTCTGTATCTAGATGTGACAAATAATTTTTCAAGGAATCATTTTTCCTTGAAAAATGTCTTTGTATTGTCTAATGTTCAAATTTTGGTTATCAAGTTTGTTGGATTTGTTTGTGAAATAAATTATAATAGGGAACACAGTTCAAACTTCCCAAATTTACTTTGGGCAGCCTCTCAACTCATATGAATGTTCGACCCATCGAAAATATTTTGCAGTTGCTTAGTTAAATGCCATTATCGCTTCAAAAGTACCTCTTTTATAAATGATGTATATTTAGCATAAATAACTATAAATAGCTATCCTGCAGATTTATGAATTGCTTAAAATCTATTACTTAATATGTTTGCCCTGGATCCCTGGATCAGCACACAAAACATTTGCATTGTGCTGCTAGCGCTATGTGCACCTTAAGGACGCTCCGTTAGCTGCACGTGCCAAAGGCGCTGTGTACGGCCTGTTTCCAACACTACTTTGCAGCAGAGTGTGACAGTGTTCCCGTATGCGTGTGCTTTTATTTTTCAATCCTGTGTGTTCTGTGCGCTCCAATACAGGCTGATCCATGATCATCTGCTATACCGTGTGCGGTACGATCGAGAGGAAAGAAAGCATGAGCGAAACAAAATCGCTTTTTTATTTGCTTGGTTGAAACTCCACCATGCCAGCTCACCGTACTTCGGGGCTGTAATTGTGTCACATATATATTTACATAATCAGATTGTATTATACACTAATTTTAATGTAGTTTACTTACCCATTCCGTTTTGTTTTTTCCTCATGTTGTTTTTTTTCTCTTCTTGGTTTGCCTTTCAACCGGTCTTGCTGTCATCGTGTATTGGACGGAATGGCGAAGACCGAGTGCATTTTTATCACCCTTGCGGCTACCGGTGGAAAGTTTACGAGTGTCCTGTGGCTTTGAAAGTGAAGCTGCAGTGCAAAAAACACCAGTTCGTAATCTCTGTAGGTAGTTTCGAGCTGGTCTTTTGCACTGGGAATGATGGAAGTTGGTTAGTTCGCGTTTTTTTTTGTTTAAAGATTATAATTAAAACCCCTTTAATTTGTATCTTATTATACGGATGAGTTTACCTATAGTGATACTTTTCCTAGGATAAGTATGCAGCAGAAATCAGTTCATTAGCAAAATCAGGGTAGAGAGGTAATTATTGTATGCATAATATTGAGTACCTTATAAATATGTTATTTTCTTTTTAGCCAAGGAAATTGACGTTAATCTACGGTTCAAAATATCACGATTCCTGTCAGCAATTGTAAGTGAATCTTTGTTAAGTGAAATAATTAGCCGCTTGGAGCCTGGAAGCTGGCATTATCTTGAGATCATAGTTTTGAAACGAAATAACACGTTTCATAAATTGTACTTAACTATTTTTTTTAGACATGTTTGACCTATTCTAGTTTTTTGTGATTAGACTCTGTGAGAATTCATGCATCCTTTATGGTCCTTTCAATTATGACATGTAATTTTACGAACAATATTTTCGTTCAACCATATTGGCTTTGAAAAACATGGAGAAATGAAGACTGATTTTAATAACTTTTGACTTGCACTGTAATGATTTGCTATTTCATTCCTTTCGGATCAACTGATATAATATGTCTGAAATGTCACTATAAACTTTGCTACTTAATATTTTTGGAAATTCTTTGAACCTTTACGACCACTTAAAGTCGAATACCTCATCTTCATCTACCTTCTGAATCTTTGGATGCTGTACGGATTTTTGTAATAGTTTCATTAGTTGACTTTGTCTTCACACAACTATTAGGATATTTTATAGCTATATTCCTGGAAAAAATCAGGCCATTCCAAAATGTCAAAATGGCATAAATCATACAAACTCCTAAACAGTTACACAGCCCCTGTTCTTTGGCATAAGGCTACACAGAATGCTAATATTGGCCAACATGGTGCTCAAATTTAGTCTGGTGTAACTGTTGAATTTAAAAAATGAACTTTTTTCGGTTGGATTGTAGGAAACATTGTTTTCACATGAAGATCCTTTAAAACGTAAATTTATAGTTTTTCCTTCAAAAATAAATCTACGACCTTGTGAGCTGCCTTTCGTCAGTTATTCAAAATTTTCGCCAAGAAGGCATGTTCTAAGGCCTTCGATTTTTATCAATTCCTCCTAAGTTTTTGCAGCACAATTGTTAGAGCTTTTGCATCATTTTGACCCAGAAAATTTCGATGGGCCGCAGCTAGGGGATGTTGAACCAGTTCGCGGACCATACATGGTGTCATATCAAATTTTCTCCGAAATGCACCTAAAATGGTCACATTGAATTTTGGCATCATTGTTTGCCGCTGCGAAACCAGTGGACGTGATTTCTGCTTCCTGATATGTTTGTTCATGTTTCCCAGGTACTATTTAAGTATTTGTTCCTCACGGCCAAGCGGACGCATCGATGTAACGATGTTAAGTGTAGCAGTCTTGATTATTAGCATTATTTGGAGCTTCTTGCCGCTCAGGTTCGTCGCCCATTCGGAACTGTGTTGTCTTTGGGACTGGAATGCACTGATTGTTGTCTCACAGTTTCAAGATGTTGTAAATGCCGAAACAGGCTTATACGACATCCACAAACTGAAGCACGGAGTCCGTTTAGGACGCTACGGGGAGTCGTTGTTTGATCGCGTACGCTTCTGAATGATGTTGCTTCATTTTTTTACCATCAATGAAGTGGAATTAAAGTCGTCCCGAAAAAACAATCATCAATATTCAAGATGTTGAAGGATGATCCGTTACTTCAAAGAGAACCTCAGTGACTCAAGACTCGTTTCATCATGTATACTAGTAATATCTCGAACATTCCATAGCATAGAAAATCACCTTATTTTTATGGCACTTATTAATTAGATAAAACACAAGTGTAAAATGTTAATGCATGCTTATCCAGCTATTATTCGCTAGGTTTTAACGAGATCACACTAAACGGTTTAAGTAAGACTACACGAAACTAGATCGAATCGCTTAAGTTAAAATCGCTTTCATGCCCAAAATTACCTAATGAATGATGGTTAGCTCGTGAAATGTGGTATGTTAATATGTTTTGTTTCATGTACTTTAACGTATTTATAACGTGCATTTATAACATGTTTTAGATGAAGGTGTTTGTCATTTAGATTTAGATTTTAGTCGTTTAGATGAAAGTGTGTGTACAAGTATGTCATTTGTAAATTTCTTGTTTCGTAGGATATAGGACAAAACAACAAATGTCCATCAATTTGAAGGGGTTTCAAAACCCTTCCTGTCATTATGCATACGCCGTTGTTTGAATAAGTTTGGTGCGGGAAAGGATAAGCATGGCCCGTCCGCAAGTTCCAAAAAAGCAATCCAATAAGTCAGTTGGTTGACCACCACCGCCCCCCAACTCTTGCATCGCCCTTAAAAAGGACCCGCAATAAAGATCGATTAATGATCTCAGCAGTTTGACTCGGCGGTAAAGTGGTGTTCCACTGGTTAGCAGGTCCGTGACTGGAAGGACAGGATAACACACACACACACACACACATACACAAACACGCGCGTCCGGCAAGCAAATTCGTCAACGAGAACGAAACGAACCCCCTTCCCTCCTATTCCCTGGGTTGCTCTGGAGTTTGAGGGCGATATACATATTCTCCGTCACGTCATCAGGAGCTACATGGAAATGTTCATCGCTCAGCTTCTTGTCACATCCCTTACGGCTCCGGTGACATGTTTCACTCCTGCCCTCCTCTTTCCTCCTCCTCTTATTCACTCACTCAACTCTCCCCCTCCAGTGTTGCGCCATCTAGCGTGAGTGGTTGTGTCTGTGGGGCCATTTTCAAGAAAGAAGCTGCCACCATCTTGCACCAGGAAATGAAAGCTGATTCATCTTCCACCCGTTTCGCCCGCTGTAACGTTTTATATGTGTATGGATGTGTGTGTGTGTGTGTCATCCGATTTTTTGGGCTTTGCTTCAAATTAAAGCAGGAGAAAAAAAACGAAGGGGAGCAAAGCGAGAGGGTTGCCGAAATGTGTCGACAAGTTGTAAAATGGACAAGTTTTCTTGGTTGATTTTTCCTGCTACTATCATTTTTCACCACATCCGATGTGTCGGTGCCGCTAGGCAGATGGCTTTTACAGCACAAAGAGGAGAGAGAGAGAGAGAGAGGGAGAGGGAGAGAACTTTTGAAGCAGCAGGCGGATGGATGATGAAAGCGGCCGGAGATGCGGGCTAGTAGTCAATCTCTCAATTCAGGTTCGCCCGGGAAAAGGGCCTTGGGCAGCAGCTGACATCCGTCCGTGGTGCCGGAGATAGTTCGTTTATTTTACTTATATATTTTTTTAAGGTGCCAAACTGAAACTGCTCTTCATTTCCTCGGCTTGCACTGGGCGAAGCGTTTCGTGCACTGGGTTTGTATGCATAAACACTGCCGAATCTTTTGCCACGTTCGCTCCGTTCGCTGCACCATGGGCAGAAGTTGCCTGAATCGAAAGCATGCAAAGCTAACGTTATTCGATTTTCAGCATTTTCTCACTTCCGCTTTCGTGGGTACTTTTTGAAAATGTGTTTTTTTTTTTGCTTCACTCTCTTTTACGTATTTATATCCGTCGGTTTTTCCCCCCGTGTTTATCTCGTGCTTTTAAATGGTGGTTTATATTTCATCCTGGAGCCCGATTCCGCACAGCGGTACGGCGCTGATCCTTGGTAACTCAATTTGTAGGTAGTTAAACTATCCCTGCGCTATAATGACATTAGTTGCCGGTAACCACGTGTCGGCAGAGTCTATGTGTGCAGTGCAGTAGAAATATTATTTAAAAGAGATGTCGTTTTTTTTTTAAATAAAATAAAAAATATCATTTTCAGATTTATACTATTAGCACTGATACATCGCACCAGGCGTTCACAATTTTCACCTACAACGAGCGCAGAATGCAGCGAAGAAACCCCGTTGCATCCATCCGCTCGCCCGCAAACTAATTAAAGGAAGTAATGGAAGCTGATTGGAACACAAAAACAAACTGTTCGTTACCTTCATTACCTATCGGCTATTTATTTATCCCGGATAGTTTATCCGCTTCACGGGCTCACCGTGGCGGCGAGGAACGGGACGCCCACCGCCCAGAGGTGCACCAGTGAACCCTGGGCCCATGAATAACACATTAATGAGCAAAACACTAAAAGGTTCACACAATTTTTAATTAGATAATTATAAGATTCAATTCGCAGCGCGATCCATTGCCGGAGCGGTTCACCCGACGCAGAGCAGTATAATGTGCTTGAACAAAGAGAAAGCAAGAGAGAGAGAGAGAGAGAGAGGGGGAGGGATAAAGAGTGAGCGAAAGTAGTAGAGGTAAAACTTGCTAAAAAACTTAACCCATCACAACGCTATCAGTGTAGATGGAAAGAGTTTTCCAGCCGTAGGAAAATTGTTCCATCCGTTGGATTTGCCCTGCCCTGTTGTCTACGCTTTTTTTCTCTCTCCATCCCGTGTATGAGTTGCAGATTTTGCTTGTTTTGCCTTTTTTGTTGCTGTTCTTGCAGAGTGTACCTGTAAGATCTGGTGAACTGCAATGGGCAAAAGGAAAGAGCGATTGTGCAAGGCAAGTGGCCGCGAGAGTGTGTAAGTGCCTGTTGCTGGCAGGCTGGGGAGGTAAATGTTTTTTTTTCCTCCTGCTTGCGCGTGCCGGATGGTGCAAAATTTATCTCATCATTCAAACTTTTGATTAGCTTGCTTACCAATGCGCAATCGGCAGTGCTGCTCGTGGGGCGAGCCGAGGGGGTGGGGCAGGATTTAAAGAGAGTTGGTGTAACTGTATGTTTTTACAATTGCCCCAGCCCCCACCCTGCCAGGGGAGTTCATTATAGTTAATTATTGCTGCATAAAATTGTGATAATATTGCTGGAATTGCTGAGAATGCATTACAATCTTTTACAAAGAATTGACTTTCCGTGGAGCAAATAGTGTTTTTTCTAAATTTTTTTTTACCAATTGCTTCTCTACAGTAGTTTGTAACAAAAAAAAAAGAACCTGCATCGAAATACATTGTATGTTAGCGGCGCAAAGCCTGTTCTGTTCTTGCTTGCCGTTCCTGTTTTTGTGCAGCACAATTTCCAAACACACAATCCAAAACACATGCACACCATTCAACCGCAGCATGGAAAGCCCTTAATTATCTAATACCTCTTCGTGAGCGGGTCCCCCGAGGTCGGGACTGCCGGCACACAGCGCCCGGAATCCCGCCACAAACGTCGACGAACGTCGCTCTAGCTCTAGCCGTCGCTCCGGCCCCGGGAGTTAATGTGATATATTGATTTTAATTAAAATTGACACATCTGTGAGTTTGACGAGTCGAGCGCGGCTGGCAACGGCTTTGCTAATGCACCTTCCCAATCATCTCCACACGCATGATACACCTCGAGCCGGACAAGGGCAAGCGTTCGGAAAAAGCGCCCCCTGGACACGGTACACGGTTTTATGGCCCATCATTTCCATTAGTCCCGAGCAAGCTTATTTGAACGGAGAAGTGGTGGGAACGGAGCAGGGGAGTGAAGAGGTGCTGGGGTTTCCTTTTTCTTTTGGGCGGCTCGTTTGGTGGGAAATTTAAAATGACAGTTCGGCTCCGCCATGTCAGCTTCCTTCACGCCGTGCCGAGGGCGAGCACTCGGGAGGATTTCGTCTCCAAGTGCCGGTGACGATGAAGTCAATAAATTTATCGATTTATGAGCCTGACGCGCAGGCATTAATTATGCAGCCCCAGCCCGGCCGTGTACGAGACACGGCATGACATTTATTCGCATCCCGCTGCACTCTAGCCAGCGGCAGGCAGCTGCACCGACTCGCGAGGCATGCGAGACACAGTGTGCCATTTTCTGCACACACGACCGTAAACCGCCCGCTAATGGACCGATGATTGACAGATGGGAGGGTGTTTTTTTTGCTTCTTTCGAGGAAGCAGAACGGGGTGCACTTGGAGGGTTGCGGGTTTGCCGCCAGTTGGTTATTAACCTTCGCCATCGATTCGGAAACGATTTAGATGATCAGCCGTTAGCTTCGAACAGTGGGGCAGGTTGGGATGGTGTGAAGTGTTAATGGCTGGCTTATATGTTTTTTTCTTATTATTTATATTTCTATCGTGTTTTACCTCAGCATTACTTGGGTGTAAATAGTACGCATTGGATCACTGGAAAAAGCATGCACTGCACATTTTAGTTCACTGCAATGAAATGATATTCACGTTATCCTTGGAATCTTTGTGATTACTTTGGATAAGGCAGGGCTCGCCAACGTCCACTTGAAGTTCATCCGACTCGCGACAACATTTCGAAGTTTCTGTTTGAATGAATTAACAATAGTAGGAGTAGAACCTCGATACATTTCCGATCTAAAATCTGATCACAGCAGGTGGCACATTGATAAGACATGCATGTAACCGAGTATTAAATGGTGTAGGTAGTTTACTTTAGATCCAGTTTACTTTAGATTTTTCTGTGAAGACTTTTATTTACTTACTTACTTATCCGGCGCTACAACTGCTTTGCGGGTTTAGTCTGTGTTATCCCGGATTTAATAGCAGACGCCGTCACGCCATCTTGCCACCTCTATTTGGACCTACTACGCCTCCTCTGTCCTTGTGGACGGCCTTAAAAGCCTTTACGTGCGGGGTCGTCCGTTTCCATGCGTACAACATGGCCAGCCCACCGGAGCCTGGGAAGCTTTATACGCTGCACGACAGTGAGGTCACCGTACATCTCGTATAGCTCGTCGCTATAACGGCTCCTCTTTTATCCTTCCTCACATACGGGGCCAAGGATCCTTCTGAGTATAATCCTCTCGAACGGGGCCAAGAGGAATTCGTCAGATTTGAACAGTGTCCATGCCTCAGAGGCGTATGTGAGTACCGGTACTATATGAGTGCTATACAGCCCCAGCACTCTACTTTCTCACACAGGTGAACTACTTTCTCAATTTAATCTTTGCCTCATTTATCTGCAATTTGTGGTTCTCTGCCAGGGATCTGCACGATTCCTTGGTAGGCTTCTGCTAAATAGGAGAGCCGCAGACTAGTGATGTCTATATCATCAGCGTCTGCCAGGATCTGGGTTGACTTATAGAAAATGATTCCCGTAGTCTCCACCCTCGAGTCACGGATGGCTCTCTCTAGCGTCAAGTTCAATAGAAGATAGACAAGCCCGTCCCGCTGGCGCAGACCTTTGGTGGTAGCAAAAGGCCCTGAGAGATTTCCATCCATGTTTACCTCGCAAGTGACGTTGGTCATAGTCATTCTAACTAGCCTAACCAGTTTGGTTGGGATTCCAAAAGAGCTCATAGCGTCGTATAGTTTTACCCTGGCTATGCTGTAATATGCGGCTTTGAAGTCAATGAAGAGATGGTATGTGTTGTGTCTGTATTCAGCCATCTTTAACAAGATCTGCCGCAAGGTGACGATCGGCTTAGTAAATAGACTGATTGACAAAACATCATTTTCACGATTTATTAGACCTAGAAGATTCGACATTCTATTATAGTTTGATTTTATATTTTAACACATGACTCTCCAGCTATTTCGTATTGGACGACTAACAGGTCTATCATATTGCGTTCAACATTCGAGAAAATTGACTAGAACGTTCATTTTGTTCATTTTGCTATCATCGGACAAGGTGCTTTCCCGACAGCAGATTCGAGTCATATATCGCGAACGAGTAGGTACATTCGAGTGATTTTCTGCCGGCAGTTCAAGCCGTCGGGAACGCGAAAATTACACCATAAAATGAATAGAGATAGCTTTATGCATTAGTAATTATACCCAACAAAAGTCTGATAATACTTTCATCACTCACATTTAACCCATTTGTAACCAAAATGTGGAAAATTATTGATTTAAAAGTAGTTCTGACTCAGTTTGTTTACAGTTCCGCCTTGCAGTTACTTCGATAAAATATTTGGAAAAGCATTTTTATAGCATTGTTTAAACATCGAGCCTGCAGCCTTCTTAATTTCTTCAATCTGACTCCTTGGTAAAAAAAAAGTTTGACGATCCCTGGTTGAAGGTCACATTTATTCAGTGCACCATACCTACGCGCCTGAATATCACATCTGCGCTGATGTTTGCTCATAAAAATACAATGCAACAACATTTGAAAGATATAGCGGCACAGATAAGGCAGCGCCTCGGTCGGCACTTGTTTTTGCGTATTTAGAGTTTCAAATGTCCTATCAAACAATCACCGCCAAGCTTTGGCCCGTCGGCATCGAGGCGAAGCCTACTGACAGGTTAAATGATGGACATCGCACTAAATCACTGGACTGCGCTGCAAAGCGCACTGGAGATCAACTGCTGTCGCATCCAACCCGTCCAGCCGACCGACGTGCGCACGTTGAATCGGGGTGCTATGTGTTAGGCACCTGGATGGACAGCGCTTGGATCGCCCGGCGCAATATTAAAAACCTGGCACACTGTAAAAATGACTGTCTCATCCCCGGAGGCAGAAACGGCTCGAAAAGAACAATGGGCTGGTCGGATGACGCTTCCGTGCCCGTGCATAGGGCTCGGTTTGAGTGTGTGTGTACAGACTGTTTGTCTGAGAGTATGCATGGTGGGATGTACAACTGTTTTATCCCCGAGCTTGTCACGAGCAGCGCACTTCATTTATCAACCGATTCTTTCGGCTAGTGTTGTAAACACAGGCCACGGTCGTACGATTCGTCCGGCACGTGGGCAGAAGAACATCAACAACAAAAAAACCCTCTGTAAAACAATACAAAGCGCTAAGAACAGGGAAAGCCAAATGTAAAGCCCCTAGAGGGTGGGAAATGCCGGGTCCTTGACGCTGCAACTCCAACCAAAACGTTGTGACAAGTGCTGATGCTGGTAATCTTTGTCGCTCTTTTATTTTCGCTATTGCAGTCGTTTGTTTTGCCCCGGCGCCAGCGTACCGTGCAAAATGTTTTGTAGCGCTCGACTGTGCGCCCTTAGAAATCAGCGACCCCATTCAGTACCCGTTGGCCGGTGTCGGGGCGTCGGCACTTAGGGTGATCTTAATCCTTCATCAACCCGGCACCCAGTGGCAGTGCTGGAGTAGGGGGGGCTAGACTAGTGCGGAAGCTGTCGAAACGGGGAGCGGAGTTTCATTCAGCACGGCTAATCGTATTGATGGTGCGAGCTCTGGAGCACTCTCAGCTGCCCCAAGTGACGATTCACCGCCCTCTGTAGGGATGGTTTTGATTCGCGAACCGATTTTGTTACCAAACGGCAAGATATGTCAACCCAACTGCATACATTTAGGCGATGTATAGCGCTGGCCGTACCGTGCGCGCCTGAAGTTATGCAACATATACTGCACAGCTTTTCTGTTTATTATCACGAGTTTAAAGTGAAAGCAATCAAACGAAGAATACCAGTAAATGGTATTTGTCTAGCACTAACGATTTACGTTCATGGTGTTTGCGGTTTGCATACGTCTTTTTTTTAAAGAAAAAAGCCACCGCTGCATCGTACTTGCGAAACCGGATCGACTTGACTTCTATCGTTGATTTTACCCGCCTTGAAACACTCTTCAATCCAATTCGGTCAGCGACGAAAGATTGGAAGGAACGAATGCCAAGCCGTCCCTTTCCGATGGGAAACGAGCTGATTGACGCTAGTCGATTGGAAAGCGCTCACTCCATGGCCGTATCGTCCCATTGCATCTTGGTCGCTACAAATCTCATCAACGAGCCACTTCTCACTGACGACTGATGATTTCACACGAGAATAGAAACGGGTGGGCAGCAACAAAAAAAAAAAGCGCAGACAACACTTAGAGCGGAGGCCATGGCGCAGAAGACAAAATCCGATGATGGCGTGGTCGGTAAGAGATTGTCACAATATTGCTGGAATTTATTGCCCCAAAATGAAAACATCATGTAAACGGACCGATGTCGACGTGACCCCGCCAAGTAAAAAGGATTGCACAAAACACCATCAACAAATCGGATCTCGAGAGCCAATCTCACAGACACAAACACAGAGAGGGGGAAAAGCCCGAACCGAAGTTTAGAGATGCGAAGGAAGGGAGCGAATCGGTTGGGCGGGTGTGGATATGGTTCGAATGGAATTTGGAGTGGTAAGACACGAGCGATAGAGCGATCGAAAAGAACAGGATGGTGGAACAAAACAAAAAGTCACACCAGGAGACAAACAGAATCACAATCAGATGCTCCACTACCTCGACAGCACGAATGATCGAGCAGGGTAGGGAAGGCAAGGTGTGATTTTCGGTTCCGAGAATGGGTTTCGGATCCTGTCAAATGATAATGATGTCGAGTGGTTGGCACTATATCTCTGCCCGTGCCCTTCCTTCGCTCGTTTCGTCTGTTGTTTTCTTTTCTCCCCAGCTCTTGCTTTTGTGTTAGAGTTTCTTTTCCCAAGGAACTCCTCCTCCCCATGTTCGTTCCCTCGGTGCTGTTGTTGTCTGCAGCGCGGTCCTTGGGGTGACTTTTTGACATGGCTGTGGACAGCGAGTCCCACTTTTTCCCACATTTTACCCCATAGTCCTTGGAGGTTTTTTTTTTCTTCTACCGGGAAGGCATAGGGGAAGGAGCCTTCACCTCAATGGTTGTTTTATTCCCTCTTTCCTCCTCCCGAAACGTGCACCATCCACGATACTGACAGATGAAAGGATTGAGATGAAAAAACAATTCTGCGGCAAAACGCGGGCGCTGGACGAGCGGTTTACTTTGTTTGTGAAGCCAAAACCAATAAACATCTATTTTCCCTTTTTCCGATTGATATGGTTGGGGAAGGTGTTTTGTTTTTCTTTTCTGTTTTGGTTTGGTTTTGTCACAACGGGTTTTGATTTGCTCTAAAGCCGGGTAACCAGTGCATTGTGGGTTGCGGAGATGAGGAGCTGTTTTCAAAGATTCTAATATTTGTTTTCCCGAGTGCCCTTGAATCATGTGACTGTTTCTTTTCCGATGCACAAGTGTTTGCTTAGCGTGGCAGGTGATAAATGGAGAAACAGGTTGGAACTTCTCGCACAGAGAACAGAGCAGATGTTACTAAAGAGAAATTTATTCCTGGTTGGAAAATAAATTAAAGAACGAGCAAGATTACTTTATGTTCTTATTAAGCATAATAGTTGTAAGATATGAGCTTACCTCATCTATTGGAAACAGTTTTTTTAAGGCACCAAGAAATGTCCCTCAAATTCAACCTCGTTAAACCTTGTTAAAAAAATGTTGCTTATTGACACTTTTTAACACCTCTGTAGCATAATTGTACAACAACTTTCGACTTTTCGATGCTTGATTACAGTGATTCTCACGGTTTTGTTTTGTTGTTTCACGAGGATTTTTCAATGCTTCCCAAAATGTTTGCAGTCGTCTCACGGATTATACAGCAAAAATAATTCGAATTCCCAAAGATTAATTTTATTTAGCAGAACAAAAATTTAATCACCCCGTTAGCCCGTGATTGCTGAAACTTCTTCTTCTTCTAATTGTCGTAACGTCCTACGCGGACATGCTGGCGTATACAGCTTTTGAGACTTAATTCATTACCACGCAGCTGGATAGTCAATCCTTGTTACGGGGAGACAGTCCATTCTGGGCTTGAACCCATGACGGGCATGTTATTGAGTCGGTCGAGTTGACAACTGTACCACGGGACCGCCCATGCTGAAACAATACCAATAAATCGTTAGAACGATTGAAAAATATGTCAGAGGCTAGCAACAAATCGTGGATTCAATTAATTTCGGGAGGTAAGAAATCAAACAGCATGAGAAGCACCGTATTAACACAATCGTTAGAAGTGGTAGGTAAAACAAAAGAGTTGTCTTAGTAATCTGAGGAATTTATTGTACTGAGTGAGTGAGTCAAATCTTCATGTTTCCTAGTTCAGGTCATTCGAAGAGAGCACTTCAGCTTCTTCTTCTTCTTTAGCCCAACAACTGTTGTTGGTCAAGACCTGCCTGTACACTAGTGATGTGCTGTATGGAGCGCACCCACGGCTCCGATCCGACTCCGACTATTGTTAGTTCGGTTCCGACTCTGGCAAAATGGAACCACTAGATCCACCCGGAGTCGGAGTCATTCGGAGTCGTCCGGAGTTGACCGGAGTCGTCCGGAGTCGACGACTCCGAACTACTCCGAACGACTCCGAACGACTCCGACTCCGAACGACTCCGGACGACTCCGGACGACTCCGAACGACTCCGAACGATTCCGAACGACTCCGAACGACTCCGAACGACTCCGACTCCGGGCGACTCCGGGCGACTCCGGACGACTCCGAACGACTCCGGACGACTCCGAACGACTCCGACGACTCCGTACGACTCCGAACTACTCCGGACGACTCCGACTCCGGGCGACTCCGGACGACTCCGGACGACTCCGAACGACTCCGAACGACTCCGGATATTGGAGCGCGGACCTACCTTCCGGAGTCGATTCCGAATTTATCGGAGTCGGATCGGAGTCGACTCCGGATTTTTGCCAACTTTTCCCATCACTACTGTACACCTAGCGGGTGACTTGTAAGAGAGAGCGCATAAAATGTTCGCTTCGTATCTCGTAATATTCAGAAAAAAATATAGTTTATAGCGCACTCTATCTCTCTATATCTCTCTATCTCTCATTATCGCTATCTCTCTTTCTCTCTCTCTACTTCTCTCTTTCTCTCTCTCTATCTCTCTCTCCCTCCCTCTAGAGCTCGGTTGAATACGTCGTCGTGACATGACCCGGTCAACAGTCATTCTTCAGGATCCTTGGTCTTTGGCTGCAGTATCCCACCCATGAAGACACCCAATCTCCGACTGGTCTCGCTTCACCTGATCCAACCATCGAGCTCGCTGTACTCACCTGTGCCTCGTACTGAACTGATCGCTGTCGAACACCTTCTTGGTGGTGCATGAAATCCTCATAACAGCTCAGCAAGCTCGTGGTATATCCTTTTCCTCCACGCTCAATGATCGAACACACCGCCAAAGATGGTCCGGAGGATGCGTCGCTCGAACACGCCCAGAGCGTTGGCATTCTCCGCTCGGATGGTCCAGGACTCGTGTACGTAGAGGACCACCGGGCGAATCAATGTGCGATATATGTCATTTCGTGCGGGCTCGAAGTCTACTGGATCTCAGCAGTCGCTGAAGCCCATAGTAAGTACGATTTCCCTGTACAATGCGTTTCCGGGTTTCACCGGTGATGTTGTAGTCCGAAGTAACGACCGACCCAAGATAGCGGAACTCCTTTACCACCTCGAGATTGTCGCACAGCTTCCCAGATGATCTGAGCCTCCAGCAAGCAGGTACTTCGTTTTCGTCACATTTATCCTTAATTCAATTCTTGCTGCTTCGCTTTTGAGTCGGGTGTACGCCTCACACATTCGCTCTTGTCCTGTTGATGATGTCAATGCCATAAATTCGAGGGATTGGTAGAGGATCGTGCCACGGATGTTGTTGTCTAGCCCCGCGCTTCAAATGCCACCTTCCAGGGAGAGTCCGTCACCTTGCCTTATTCGAGGGAAGTGGTACCGCTGCATGATGTTCCATAGCTCATTCCGGTGTATACTGTCGTAGACCGCCTTGAAGTTGATGAACAGGTGGTGTAAAGGAATCTGGTGCTCTCGGCACTTCTGGAGGATCTGACGAAGAGTAAAACTGTCAAATTCAGATAAACGCTTGTATCCGAATCCGCGAATAAGAAGTACCAATAAGCTCGGGACTACCTGTATTACAATCTGCCAAAAGGACAGAGAGAATCACTTATTTCATTGTGGAACAATTGACGTGAGAGTCTGGGGAGAATGGTCTCGCTAGATATTGTCATATTATCGAAACATACAATTCCGCAAAGAACAGTAGATGAGGACTCAATTTCGGAAAAGAGTCAATTATGATCGATATAAAAAAAACGAGTCACAGAGAGGCGAGAATCGTAAAAGAACTAACTGTATGAACACTCATAGAGCGTTGCCAAAAAATGAGGTGGTTTTACTCCGAAATATTTGTTTTTGCTTATTTTGAGTTGTTTTATTTTTGTTTGTTCTGTCCTTCACTGTAGGAACAACGGTTTCCCAAATAGAACACTCACATGTCGTTTTATTGTTGAATCTTTTATCGAACTTTTTTTTTACATGGGTGAACAGTCACTCTTTAAAATGTGTCACAAACCACACCACTAGTCATTAGTACTGTCAGCTGTCATAATAATCACTTCCGATTAGTGTTGTCTTGCGGTTGGAGACGCTACACAACCTGCCACTGTGAGCCGCAACCACACTTTCCCTGCTCGGTCGATTCCAGCAAGCCGAAAAACCACTTGTGGGAGATACATACAGATAATAGACGGTTGGATTTTTTGCATGTTGCTACCAACACCAAAGAACGCAAAACATATGTACCAAAGTACAAGTGTCGGGTTTGGCACGGGGCAAGGATTTGCTTGGCGTAGCGTAACGGAGTGAACCTTTCACCATTCTTGTCCACTGCAAACCCTTTCCATCTCCTCTCTCCTCTCTGTGACGTCGTTTCTGCCCCCGGAACTGCCCAGGAACGGCACGGTGAGGTAGCTGACCGACTGGGCTCTGCCCTCCCCACTTCTCACAAGAGGTGAAATGTCCCTCCGGAGCGGAGAAGAGCGATCGCAAACCCGTAACCAGATCGTGCCCATCTCATCCGTTTTTCCTGCCCTTCAAATCCACCCCTTCCTTCTGTTACCAAATTTTATTCCACCCTCCCCAAAAAACGGAGAAAATCGCAAGCCGGAATAAGTGACGACAAGGGATTTCGTGTAAAATGCTACCTTTTGAATCCGAACAAAACTGAAATTGGAATATTTGCATACTTTTATTTACTTTAGAATTGTTTTCCCCGAAAGCCTTCTGCTGCCGCCCTGCCCTGCCGCTGCCCTGCTGCAGCAACGCGTCCCTTTTGTGTCCGTACTTGGGTGAGTATTTTGTATTTGTATGTGTTTTGTGGGTGCCGCAGCGTGCGTGAGAGCGAGCAAGCAAAGGCAAAGAGGCTGCTCGTGGGCAGGTTTGGGCAAAGTTTTGCCCTTTTCGATTGGATTTGTGTGTACACATGTGGATTGGAAAGTTGGGCCGAAGACGGAGGGATCCGTTTCCGCCAGCGCCAAACCTCTGGCACCTTCGCACCAAGGGGCCTATTCGAGTGGATATTAATTTCCACTGAGTGCCGAGTGCACTCCGGCACTCCCGGGTGAACGTTCATCATCGTCATGCCCATTGCCACGGCATTCTCTTCCCACCAGATCTAATTCTAAGGGGTTCTGAGTATTCCCGAACTTGCTGTAAATATGGGCCAATTCTCCGGTGGGAGCATCAATATGGTACTGCCGGTATGCGGGGGTTGAAACACTGCCGAAAGGTTAATAAAAAGGCACAAAGGCGCACAAAGAGAAAGAGAGAGAAAGAGAGAGAGAGAGAGAGAGAGAGAGAGAAAGAGAGGGGGACGTTTGGGAATCAATTTCAGGTCGGGTCGGCATCCTGCTACCACGGGGGTTCGGTTAAGTTATGTTTGCGTGGACTACTCCACTTAGCGCAAAGTTTGCGGAGTTTTAAACTTTTCCGCTTTACGCTCGTTGGCAGATATTGCACTAATAGGTTATCTAACGGGCATTCGGACAATTGGCAGCACACCGGTGGAGGTGGTGTGGGTGTGGTTCGCTTTGCGTTACCTGCCAAGACACGATTGCCAAGCAGTACTTGACCTGGCTTTGGTCGATTCTCGTTTTGCAAGGATCAAACAATCCTTCCCCTTGTGAAGATAAGCGTCCGGTTTGGGCGTCTCCTTCCCCGTGCAGGAGGGTGCTATTATTTGCCCACATCGTTATGTTGATTGCATGAAGGTAATTGTGTTAACGATGCTAACTAAGTGCGTAATTGAGAGCACACCCTTTCAGCAGCAATGCAAATCGTTTGGCGAAAGTAGCTTTTTAGGAATAGTTGATGAGGAGTGGAGCATTGAAAAAAACTGAAAAAATCTAATTGGCCAAGGGCTGGATAGGGATTGCACATAAATTAGTTGAGCGTATCTAAACATACAGGTATGTAATTTGTCTCATTACTTTTGTAAAACATATTAACTATCTGATCAAACAACATTGAGCTCAATATAACACTATTGCTGGAAAAGAACTAGGAACCTACTGCAGAATCTTGCATGTTCTGTTTTTTTAGATGCGTTGGCGTTGTCGAATTATTTTTATACTGTTTCCGAGCTCAATTTAACAATGTTAAGGTGCTTTTGAGCATTGTTCTACTTTAAGTGAAAAATTGACGTCCCACCGAAATTTGGATGCCTTTCTGAACATTGTTCAATCGCAACTTAACATTTGATTTCCCTAATATAACCGTACCTTTATATTACCTGGGTTCGTTTCTTCTCTGTTCATTTTGTTGAAATTAAATTGCTTGGGACTTCAAATTTATTTTATTTTGTAAAAAATTAACAGTCAATTCTTATTTTTGAAGATATTGGGAAAAAATTGGGACTCCATGAAGTCAATGGATCAATTTAGGGGCTTCACTTGTTAAGTTACGATTGAACGAAGTTCAGATAGGCATCAGTATTTCAGTTGAACGTCAAATGTTTACTTGCAGTAGAACAATGTTCAAACATTGTTTTTGTTTTTGGGCTCGAAATCGGTGTAACTTTTAAACCCAAATCGATTCTTTTTAATCCCATCAACGTGTTGCATACTTTCTGGCACCTAGCAAAAATCCATTGCACATTTGCCAACCGTTCGGCAAAGGTCCATTAAAACTTGAACCGGTTTTAATCGCAGCACCAAATCGACAAATGTCTCCAAATTACTTTAGCCTGCGCCCAAGCAAACAGAACCAATCAGGCAGAAAGAATGCCATCGCTATGTCTGCCAAATGTCTGGGCCAAAGTTTGCGGGCAAAAAATCGAAATCACCCCGATGATCCGCTATCCTGCTATTCGCTTTTACCGTATTATATTTTTTTTTCTCTTGTTTTGTGTGTGTGTGCAAAGAATTTTCGGAAATATACCATTTTCTTTTAGCAATCAGCGCTCATCTGGGGCTATCATTAAAAAGTCATTAAAATTTTATTTCATCCAATTATCCGCTCTGCGCCGGGCACAAACGATTGCACTTTGCACCGGGTACAGGATGGGGGGGGGATTTTCTTGCAACCCGATTGATTCATGCGCTCCCCGTGTGGTTCTGGCCGGTCGCAGTCGTTTGGCAGTGACAATTGCGCACTCCGCTCCCCATGGTTACACGTTGACATCAAGTGGAGTGGAGCGGACAGAAGAGTGAGAGTGATGGAAAGGGAGTGCTTAAAGGGTCCCGAGCCAATGTGCCAAATTTCCATCTCCGGCGCTGATGCGCTGATTTGTCCGTTAAAGTGATGTCCGTTGCGATTGCCGGTGTGACACTGGCGAGAAGTCACATTGCCTCCAGAAGCAAAATCTAATTTGTGGTCCTCCGGAACCCATTACCGAAATGGCAGGAACGGCGTGGATGCAGCTGGGTAGCTCCATTAAGCCGTCGGAACGCCAAAGTCACACACACACACACACACACACACAAGACAAAAGGGGATAAAACAGTCACCTACAAACACACCCACATACTCACTGACACGTAGACATATGGGAACGAACTGAAACGACATCGAAATGAGAATGGAGTCCAAACACTTTGTAGTTCGTACGGCGGCTGCTGCTGCTGCTGCTGCTGCTGGAGGTTCCACCGCTCTGAAAGGATGCCGGAAGATGCCTTGAGTGCGGGGCTGGTAAACAGAACGTGAAAGCAATAGCGCACCGGCACTGAAGAAGCTACAATAATCCAGGTCGTGCTAAATCGAGTTTTATCCCGGAGGGTGGCGTGGGGCAGGATACGTCCCGGGCACTACGTGTCAGCTGGCCAGCTGGTTCGCTGTGCTTCCTGAACGGTGGGCTTACCAGCCGGCTGTGCACGCGGCAAGGCAAGCGCTCGCAAGTTTCGCCCGAGACGTTGAGCAGCACCTTGAGCAAACACACCGGGCCAGCAGACAGGGGACAAACCTCCTCTCTGGGCGCTTCCGGATGCGGGGGGGGGGGGGGGGGGTTTATGGCATCGAACCGTCCGGCGAGGGCGAACAGGGCGAACCAACCAAGGGAAGGTGAAAGCCATCAAAAGAAATGAAATTAAATTGCACATATGGATTCGACATTAAAACTTGTCTATCGCTGCTGGAGCTGAAGAAGCTGGCAGAATGACCTTTTCTTCGCGTTAGAGAGACAGAGAGAGATAGCGAGAGAGAGCTAGAGAGAGAGAGAGAGAGAGAGAGAGAGCTAGAGAGAGAGAGAGGGCAAGAAAAAGAAACGAGAAGTAGTATCACGAAACCGCCTTTGGGTTGTTGCAGCGTGTCCGTTGGCGGTATAGCCCGTTCCTTCCAGGATGAGCTGTGAGATGGAAACCCATGACGCACGGTAGCAAAACAGCAACAAAAAAGACATCCCAACGACTCTACACGTAATAATAAAGCATTCATGTAATGCGAACAGCATACAGAAAAGCATTTTTAGCATAGATTAAATTATTCGCTGAATCAAAAGACACCTAAAGGTATGCAAGCGTCGTAGAAAGGATGGTTGATGGCTTGAGAATTGCAGAAGAAAAAAGAAACGGTGCCATCGGTAGAGAACTAAATGCACAGCCCTGCTGTCGATCACTGCGATAACGTTTAGCTTTGCTAAAGCACATGCGGCACTTGGGGGGAAGTGGCCCTGCTGCGTATTCGATAGCACCAACGGCTGTGTGTCAAGTCGTTGCAATGCAGGCTGGCATACGTTCTAGCTGATCCAATTCGTTGCGATCAGTTTTGCCCGCCACCGGCTCTGCTTCAGCCACGCTCATCCTCCGCAGATCGAGCGTTGCAGTGGCGTTTCGAAAGGAGGGGGAGGGAATAAAAGGATGAGCACATTCAACGACGAACGGGATTGGAAATGTCAGCTGAGTATGATATTTATTTCCGATTCATAATTCATGCGCCATCGGGTTGGCGAGAGGCAACCAGGCTGAAATTGAGCGCCGAGGTGGACAGTAAAGAATGAGGTTTGTAGCAAAGTCGTTACGGTCTCCTCAGTTGGCAGCGAAGGTGAAGCATGTGCACGCAAGACCCGAGTGACGGAAGGATGACGGCAGGATATGATCGAAACTAAAACAAAAAACGTACATATATATCAAATGAAGAAGAGTAATGTGTAACCGCGGGTTACCGAGATCTGAGCAAAAGTCATTACATGTCGCTCGCGTACGGTCATCAATTGGTATGGATGGAAGTATGATTACTGTTTGCGCTGACGTGCCATTCTCGGTGAAGCTGTCAATCAACCGTGCGCTTGTCTCCCGGTCGCGTTGAGACGGCATCGATTGTGCTGGTGGAAAGTGTTTTGTTGCCCGGAAAAAAGGGTAGGACGCGAATGGCGGAGGCATGGCTCAGTGATGTATTATCATGTCATGTCAGTTTTATTCGCTTTTTCACTGCCGGGTTGAAGGTGGGGATTTTGCAAGATGTAAAGCGCGTTGAATACGATAAAGAAGCTAATGGGCAGTGACAGTTTATTTGGTGACGAAGAGAAACAATTCAAATAATTGTAATGCGCAGCTCGGAATATGACAATTCAGTTGCATGGAGCAGTTACATGATTGAACAGTTTTGGAAAAATATATCGTGGGGCATCGCATAATGGATTTCAAATTTACAGGAACGTAGCAGATTCCTTTTCACTGCGCTGCTTTACGTTCTTCTGGAATAGTGCATCCTACTTACAACTTTACAGGCTACTTTATTTTTTATTTCCTTCCTACCCATATACGAGAAGGAAAACAGAAGGAATTGCAACAAATACAGGGGTATGACGATGTTGTATACCGCCTTTCCAATATTCTTCCTGATCCTTCATGATCAACTTCCCTCTCATGTCAAAAAGTGAGTCGGAAGCTCTCAAAGAGAAATCTGAACATCGGATGAGCTTGTCTGTCTACTATTCAACTTGGAGATAGCGAGGGTTATCCAAGAAACAAAGATAGAGATTTCAATCTTTTCATTTCTACTTAATTCAATTTAGGTCCTGGCATCCGCTGATGATATAGATGTTATAGATATCATTGGCCTGAGGCTCCCCTAAGTAGCTGATGATAAATTCAACGTGCTGATTTGAATCCATCGTTTCGCTTATAGGATTTATCTTAATCAATAACTTTGATTAGTTTATTTACCTATTAAAATCATCGGATTTGCGATCTACATGAATACTTAGTTAATTCTGAAAAACTTACAGTCTATGACTTTCTCTGAATACTGTGACAAGTTAAGGTCGAATTGAGCATTCATCGAATGCGCGGCACATAGATGTCAAAGGCTCGGTTTCGCCAAAACGGGTTCTATAGTGGTTCTATACGGTAACGAATTTATGTGTTCGTAAGTGTCTATAAGGCGCGTTAAAATATATCAACGATTGTAATATGGTAGCATCTATATGGTTATTTATTAGCCAGAGCAATATACATATATTTCACTATATCACGATGTTTTCAAAGAGGTTGAAGTCCCAAGAAAAGACATCGTGATTTGTACGATGGCAGCACTTCACTTTGACTATAATCTCACGCCAAACCTAGTAACATTCCATATAATTGTTTGAATACGATTACTCCATTAATCATTAGAGAGATAACTAATAATACTCGCATATTCAAGAACAGAATGTACATATACACAATAGAGTATTTTGATCGTAATTGGATCACGAAATCTTCTCCCTAAAATAAATAAAATTCAATTTCGTAGTTAATGTCTTCTAGCAACAATGTTTTCGCGGAGTTTTCGCAAGTCAAGCAAAATGCCAAGATCGCAAAACTTATCAGTGCACTGAATTTCTATTATGTTTATCTGATAATAGAAGCTGATGCGGGAGCGAGTTCTTTAGAAATACATAACACGACATTTAACTATACGGAGCAGCATTTCATTATCGCTGAATCATTACGTAAAGAAATGCAGTACATGTTTGAGATGTTTACAGTCATCAACTGACTTAATCACTGCAAAGAGGTTGGAGTCGTCGGCCAAGCAATAGGCCAAGGTCATTTATGGAAAGACCGGATAAAAGAGGGCCCAATTTGCTGTCTTGAGAAACTCCCAAGGTGGCTTGAACGTCCCCGAGATATGATCCTTAACCATGGTTAGGCAATAACGGGTAGTAATGTAGGGGTATAGACTGACCACTAATGAGTTGCAAATCTAAGTTTGTGCAATTTGACGATCAAAATATCGAGTGAAATAGCATCAAACAATACTTTCAGGTTTGTATTTATGGCATCAATTTGTACTCCTGCGTCAATGTTCCGTAAGCAAAAGCTGGCGAATACGGGAAGGTTTGTAGCCGAGGAACGTTTGGGTATGAACCCATGTTGAGTATCGATGATGTAGTTGCTGCCGAAAACATAGGGCAACAAACCAAAAGTTCAAAAGCTTTTCAGAAAGCGCCGAGCAATGTGACTCCTCTATAGTTGCAAGTGCATGATCTATCTATCTCTATTTTGTTTTAATTCGGTATAAGGTAATAAGATTTTTCCTAGAGGTTTATATTTGAGATGGTAGGGAAGCCAGGGGACTACTGCATCGTTTTGCTATAAAACCAGGAATATCATCTGGTCCAGAAACCATTAAGGCTTTGCCACTGTTAATATGTCCATAACAGGCAACAAACAGTCAATTCTGTTAAAGGGGGGGGGGGGGGGGGGAGGGGGGTATGTGGTATAAGGCGCATATAAGGATGATCAGAAAACCGTAGGGCATAAATATCACAGATGTCTTCAAGGGACGAGCCAGCAAAGTTTTGATCTCGTATAATACGCGTAGGTACGCTCAAGTGACGTTTTTTGTTAATTTTTAAGAGACTTTGAGCAGAATGGCGCCTCTTTAGACGCTCGAGTGACGTTTATTGTTGACAAAACGCCAGTAATTTCGGGAGCAATTTCTACTCAGGGCGCACTTCTGTATTTGCGACGGTTGAAGATGGGGCCATATAGCACCTTTACAGTACCAGTACTCACGTACACCGTTGAGATTGCCATCGATGCTGTTCAAATCTGACGAAAACCTTTTAGTCGCGAGCAGGAGAAAGAAGTACAGAATTATAGGTTTAATGGCCTAGATTGAGGGTGGAAATACAAAAGAGGAGCCACTACAACGATCATAGAAACGCTAGACGCTAGACTGCGAGAAGCGTCGCGAACTAGTCTGACACTGTCAGCGTGTCATGATTAAGGAGCATGGAGCCGAAGGACCCGGCCCGTAAAATCCTTTTAGGCAATTCGCAATGGCAG
The DNA here is from genome assembly GCF_943734685.1 of Anopheles coluzzii. Lineage (NCBI taxonomy): Eukaryota > Metazoa > Arthropoda > Insecta > Diptera > Culicidae > Anopheles > Anopheles coluzzii. The sequence continues at coordinate 12,267,640 of NC_064669.1, forward strand.
TTGGGGCGTGGTAGCCCAAGCTAAGGTGGTAAAATGGCGTGGAGGAGTTCATCTATAAGGTCTTGATAATGTATCGCCAGATGAAGGCGCCAGACCGTAAACAGTTTACGGTCACTCCTGCAGCGGTTGTAGTGCCGCATAAGTAAACAAGTCAGTATTAAGTTGTACTAAGATTTGCGAGGTACGTGAGTAAGAGTGTTTCCACACATGAACAGGATGAGTAGTTGGTGTAGAAGATAAGTGTATTAACATTCATATCACACCGAAAACGAAGTATGTTTTGGAAGCTAATTTTACATACGATAATTCTGAGATGGAGAAAAATCATCCACAAAATCGATTCACAGGTGGTAGCGCGTACCGCATTAACACTCCATTTTTAAAACCCTCCTTCCAGCCTGTAATGCTCGCAGCTCAACACAATCATTCATACCTTAGCACAACAATCTTCGTACGCGCGTATGAGAAATTATAAACCACCAACGGTAGGCAGATGGTTTCTTTGTTCTTGGCACGCGTACGGTAGGGTGGCGCGCGGCGGTACCTTACAGGTTGTGTGTATAAACTTTTAACTCAAGCAAAGCGATCTGATGAGCGGTTGCGGTACATGTGTGCGTCACTTTTTCCGTTTTTTCCTGTTCATTATCGTTCCTTGCCTCTCTCACGCCTTCCCCTTTTGGCTAAACACGACGATTGATGAGACACATCCACTCGTTTGGAAAGTCAACCGGCACGAATCGCTTAGAACGTTTCGGTAGGCCCTGCAGTGCTTGTGCAAGACAAACTGTGGGAGACAGCGGCAGGTTGGGTAGGGGAAACTCCCCGCGCAATGAAACACCCGCTTGTCCGCCTTCGGTGTGCGAGTGTTTTGTTCGACAAACAGATTACAAGCAGTTTCGAAAGTGCACATCGTTGGCCGCTCCTTTCCAAATACGGCCGCTAGATAGTGCCGGATGGCGGCGACACACCCATGCCACGGCGCATTATCCACCGGGTGCCGGCGCCATCGTCGTCGTCAGGCTAAACCGTCTTATCTTCCTTTGCCGTTTTTTTTTTGTTGTTGTTGTGTGTTGGGAAGGGCGAATCCTTTAGCGCTTTCGCAGGACGTGCAGCGCGCAATGCCTCGCCACGTCGCCCCGGCACAGCGCGAACCCGAAGAAAGTGAGCTCCACCCTGCTCGGTCGGGGATGATACCGTACCGTCTTGCTACCGCGTACGCCCGTTGCTGTTATTGATATTAATTAGCATTTATTACTGTTTGCATAATAATTTCTAATTAAAAATCGTACACAACTTTGCCGCTGCGCCGACGGTGGAAAGTCTCGCGGCTCTTGTGGAGGGGGGGGGGGTTTCTTAATAAACCTTCTGCTTCACATGTGTTGGGTTGGGGTTGAGTGTGTGTGTGTGTGTGTGTGTAGATGTATGTTTGATTAGGTGTGTATCCTCGCACCGCTGTCGACAGAAGAATGGTTGGGGGCACGGTAGCGTTAAATATGGAGGGACTTGAGGCCCGGCCGAACCGACCCTGCTCATGTGGAAAAGTCTGCAAAGCAGCAAAGGAAAAGCGTCAGCTGAAACAGATAGGCCATGGGCGGCGGGCGAAAGAAAAATATTCACACACGTACCCAAACACATAGACACACACATGAACAAAAATACATAAGTACTAAGATCACCGGTTATTCGGCGTGTTTATTTCGCCTTCTTCTTTTTGCGTTACGTCGGTTTATTTTCCTTGTTTTGGATCGCTAAAAGTAATAAAAATGTGTTTTTTCAACCAATTCTTAAGCGTTTATATTTTTAAATTGATTGCATTTGCATACATTTGTATTAGGTTAGTTTATCTTAAATGTTATACAATAATCATTACAGAAATGCTGTATTTATTTATCAACAAAAGTGTTTTAAAATTGTAATTTATTTAATAAATTTTTACTGTGTGTAATTGTTCAACCCAATATGCGCCTAAAGTTATGTACTACGCACAGCAAAAATGGCTTCAACCGGCTGAATAGCGAGCGAGCATTCATGTCATGCAAGGTTCCTTTACCTTCCGCAGGAACAGCAAGTAAAACAGAAAGTTTCCTTTTCCCGTGGTGGGGCAAGGAACAGGTAGGGTGAATGTGTGGGTGGGGAACATTTTCAAGAAAAGGTCACACGTTTGACTTAAACTTTTGGAAACCGTTTTTCCTATAATGCGCGGCTCAAACGCATACCCATCCGTTATTTATTTACCTTGCTCGGAAGCGCGTGTGTAAGCGTTTGTTTTTATTTGCATTGCGGGCGCAGGAACTGGGAGGATGAAACAAAAAGCCCAAAAATGCCCAGAAGTAAATGAAAACAAACGGATGAGAAGCGGATCTTGGCAAAACAGTTTTGCAACAAAACCCAAACACAAGGGGTGGAGAATCACATTAACATTATGCTGTCGAGCTGCTATAAATATGTTTGAATTTTGCCTTTTCTTATCTTGTTCGAGCCCGAAACATACTCGCAACCGAATCAAGACCCAAGTTGTTGACATATCTCGCTACTCGTAGTTATCATGTGTGTGTGTGTGCGAGAGAGGGTTCTGCGTCTGCCGTTATCGAGGGATCCATGCTATCTTCGGACACGTTTCGGCTTTTGTGCAGCATCTTTGGTGTTTTTGCTGGCGGGGATTTTCGGGCGTTTCGGGATAACGGCTTGTGACGTGTTTGATCGTCAAAGTTGTGCGTCTTATATCATGCATTTGTTTACATCAAATTTAATGACCGGGTTTGCTGATTTCGGTGTGCCGTACCGCCTGCCCTGCCTTCAGCAGTTCCACAAACGCTCCAATGTTTGCATCTAGATGTGTAGAAGTGCAAGAAGCTGCAGAAGCTCCTGCCGAAGTGTCTAGTTCAACGTGAAGACGTGTTTGGCGGTGCGGGGAAAGAAGAAAGTCCGGTAGAGTTTCCAGAACCTACCAGACCCATTACCAAACCGAACTGACCGTACCGCCCGGTTATGGTGGCAAACCTTTATTGCCCAGCAGCGAATAATCATTGGTTTTTAAGGCTTTAAAATCTCCAGAATGCTGACGACGGCTAGGGACGCGGAAGCAGGGATAGCAAATGGGAGGAAACGAGCCACGACAATGGAAACTTTGTCGTACCGCACCGCGTTGAGAAACTGCTGACGAGCGATTCGGGGCTCCAGGCACAGCACTGCCGTTGCTGCCGCCCAGAACATGTGCTGGACTCCAGCTGGACCGAGCCAAAAGTTCTCGTCCGCCCGCTCGGAGTAATGTTTTGGTGCAAAAGTTGTGCGTTTCGATGTTTGGCTTTTTCTTAAGTGGGTATGTGTGTGTGTGTGTGTGTGTGTGTGGCTTGACCGTATTGTAAAACCGTATGTATCGATTACCGTTGCGGGGTGTTGGCAAGCGCGGGAAAGTGTTGGCGAGTGTGCGGCAACAAGTTCCGACTTTAAAGAGGATTATTTATTTGGGGCCTGGCGAAAAACCGAAGCATGGAACATTAGGAAGCCGCACGCTGCACAGTCCGCCCTTATGTCTGGGCGGTGCATATGTGTGATTATAAAATATTCATACGAATGTTGGCATGCAGTTGGTGATTCACCTGTATGTGTGTGTCTGTTTTTTTTTTGCTATTCTTTGCAGAAGATGAAGATTGAGCTACTCGAAAAACATATCGCTGGCGGGGCGAATAATTACCGTCCCGATACATCCTCCGCCGTTTGATGTGGTGGGTTTGTTTGGGAGTGAATTTGAAAATTTTGAATGTATCAAAAGGAGAACACTGTGTCCCTACTGAATAAAAAAAAAAAAAGGAGAACACTGGAGCTTGCTTCAGTGCGATTATGTTGAGGCTTTATAAACTGAATTGCAGGGTTTGTTATTGCATTTTGGGTAGAAAAGGGTATGCTTGACATAAATACTTCAAATAAGTAGTACAAATTAACATTACTCATATTGCACACATTCAATTCATACGCATTGGTAACCAAAACTCGCGACAATCGAATCATTTGCGTTATTGGAAAAGGTAATTCCATAAGGACATCAATGTAATTCCATAAGGACACACCACTGCAGAAGAGAACTCTAATATATTACGAACGTGACTGACAAATATCATTTTAATACACATAGGATCATTAAATTCACTCATCATTTTACGTACCAATCCAAAACTCTTATTGGATCTTCTTATTATATCATCGTAGTGACCACGGATTGATAATTTGTCGACAAGTAGTACACCAAGATCACAGATCTTATTGACGCGTTGTATTGGAAGCCCGTTTATTTATCGATTATTGCTAATAGTATATCTATCGACACATTATCGATGGCTGCCTTGAGATCAGTGTAGATAAAATCAACTTGTTTCCCTTTGTCAATGCTGTTCAGACACTCCGAAACAATCTCAACTAAATTTTTAGAGATCGAACGTAGAGACATGAACCCATCTAGAGCATCACAAATATAGTTGATCACAAATTTTTACTGGACCTATCATAGCATTCTGTACTACGAGCTCTAACAGTTTTGCACAAGGAGAAAGCGAAGAAACACTTCTATAATTAACGACCTCAAATTTATCACCATTCTTATCTATACGGATAAGTGCTGATGTTTTCCTGAAATTAGGAACGCATTGATGCCCTAGTGACAAACGACAAAGATGGACAAGATGCGGTGCCAGGCTGTCACTGCAGCGCTTTAAGACAACTTAAGGAATGCCGTCCTGGACCTGGGCAGTAGGCCAGTTTAAGCTTTTTGGCAAAACAGTCGCATGACATGTTTTTTGTTTTACGTTTTAAGCTTCTAAGAGCACAGTGCGGGTTTTCAACGAAATGATTTCCGGACGTCTGAGCGTCTTTTGATTGGATTCTCTTCATCATAGACGTTTAACGTCTCATCATAGACGAGTGATTTCGTTGAAGCCCCGTTTATTGTAGAATACATAAATCTTAAACCACACAGTAGAATGTTAAACCCACATTATGTTTTGGGCAGTGAATTAACATCTACAGATTTTGGAACAAGTATTCTAAACTGCTTTGATCATAAAGTTCTATTCAAAATATCGTTGAAGCGCTAATGTTAATATCTTAGGACAATAGTATGTCGTACATACTGACCAGAAATTTTATGTGAATTGTTGATGTGTGCCAATTTATTGATCTAATAGTTAGAATTTTTCTCATTCTGGAGGGAAACTGAAAGTTTTTTCTGGTTCTTCAAAATGAATTATGTGGACTGCAACGACTCGATAGGATTACTAATAACTATTATCAATCGAAAATAATAGTGTAAGTTCCAGAATATGAAGATTATGCCCGTGAAATGAATGAGTCGTTGTTCGAGATAAAAAAAGCAGATGGAAATGATGATAAATCCGCAAAACCTTTTTGCGCCTATTAGAAGCATCACCTTCAGACAAACAAAAAACCCAAAAGTAATTTGCATCTAGTTGTTTTGCGTTCACATTCATTGCCCGATAACAGTCGAAGGTAACGCTTTTGGCGCGCACAAGGAAACGGCGAAATTTGCCACCGGCCGTGAACTCACTGTTTCTCCTCTCAGCTCCCATCTCAGCACAGCAGCTTGGCCCATTAAATAATACCAACGGCTTAGAAAAATTATGTGTTATAAATCTGTTTGTGCGTGTTCCGCGGGCCCCCAGCTGTCAGTATCTGGCCAGCTGGCTCACTGGGGAGGGTGGAGGGGGGGATAGAGGTGTGTTACTGGCCAGTGTTATATCGAAGCGTGCTAGTGGTGCTGGAGGCACGGTGGTGTTATCTTAGTGCTTGGTCATTTGAGTTCTGCTTCAGCACTTCTCGGAATTGGTACGCAAACTTTCGCCACGCGCTAAAGCAAACAGGCCTGGCGCGGTGCGACATTTGCAAGTGGCAGGCTGGTCAGAATTTCGGGCGCAAAGTTAAACAAACCTGACCCTGGAGCCTGCTAACCAGCTGAGACCAGTTACCGGAGCAAACGGGCTAAACAAATGGAAGCCTCGTACTTCTTCGTACTTCTTGATCGTACTTCCAATGCGTACCATGCTTGCTGTGATGTTTCAAATTAGCCATTGAATTGTTATTTTTTTCCTGCCTTTCTATACGGCTTCGGTGTAGTGCTGTTGGCCGGGAGTGCGCACTTTAAAGCACACAAAAGTGTGTAGCTCGTTGTTGAAGTTGCCAACAATTGCCACAATCCACTTCAGGGCGGCTTGTGGCCGTATGTGGCCGACTGGCTCCCAAATCACGTAAATGAACAAAACAAAAAAAGGTTTAAAAAGAAGCGGAAGTGCTGCTCGGGGACCTGTTCGTTCGCTCCAGTGCCGTAAAGTTTGGAACCGGTTTTGCGGGCTAATTGAATGGGATGCTGCAGCGTGCTTCCATCCCACGAAACCCGGCACGCACTTGCTGTACGTCATGAGTGCAGCAACAGCGAAAAGTGGTAGCTGGAACAAAAACAACAAATAAAAAAAATCAAGAAGAAGAGTGGACCACTCTTAAGCGTTCCTGCCCCACGCAGGGAGCCCCCATTTGCCGGCGCGTGTGCCCCCGACCGGCCCAATCGCCGGCAAATCGCGTGTCAAAAGGTTGAGCGCATTAATTGCAATCGTTGTATTGATGAGCTGTGTACACTTGTACAAACACGCGCGGCACACAGTGCCGATTGTTAATTAATTACCCGTACCACAGCTCGGGCCGTGGGTCAAAGTAAATGAAAAAAAAGCAAATAGTGGTTGGAATAAAAACGACAAAAGCCCTCAAACAGGCTGCAAATCGTGCAAACGATGCACCGTTGCCGCACTGTTCGGGCAACAATGTCCAATCCGGAAGAACAAAATAAAACAACGTGACTGCAGCACAAGCACAAATTGGTTCCGCCGTGTAAAACATGCATTCAATGCCATGGAAAATGGACACTCATTAAGACGCGCTAAATGATCCATTTGACAATTATGCAATTCAAAGCCGTTAGGCTACTTGTTCTCGGTGGCAAACATTCGGAGGTTACGTTGGGATGAAAATTCTCCAAGACGCCACAAAAAAAGGTGCGCTTCGTCCAGTCCCCTTTTTTTCTCTGCCCAAGAATATTTTACCCTTGTTCAGGTGTGGAAAGACAAAAAGACCTTGCGAAGGAGAGACGCAAAAAAAAAAAAAAACACACACACACAACATGACAACGAAATGGCCAAAACGACATCGCGTACATCAGCGTGATGGGCAATTTCAATAAACTCCCGGACACGTACCTTCGCGCGTAACTTGGGCCGTCCGGACTTCCTGGTACTCGTGGGTACAACTGGGAAGCGGCTGTCAGCACGCTTATTGCCACGATTTATCACGAAAAAATGGCGTGGACAGCCGGCCGGCCCAGGGCAGGCGACGTACCCGCCCCGATTATTATCGAACGTTCTAGAATCGATAATAAATGTATGCGCCAGTGTCCAGCCGGGATGGGGTTGAAAGGTAATTTAGAAAGAAAGACAACTCTCCCGGGGTCGGTGAAAAGTTCAATGTCAATGGAGCATCTTCCGGGCTAGGAACGCGGGTCGCTTCTGTCCCAAATAAGGCTGGTGGTGGTGCTGCTGCTGCTGTTGTTTTTATAAATTAGTGTTGGGATAAAATGAAGGTTTCGTCGGAATCGATTCCGGATTGTAAGTAAGAATCAGATTCGGAATCGGAGTCGGTTTCAGAGTGTCCAATGATGTTACGTTGATTCCCCAACGATTGATAGTCACAAAGATTCCGAATTTGCTTGTAAGGGAACAATTCTTATGGGGATGTCCAAATTGATTTCGCTTCTGAAACTGCTTATTTCAATTCAAGAACTGATTCTTATTTTGGAGTTAATTCCAAATCTGGAGCCAATTCTGATTCCGAAGCCGATTTTGATTACAGATCTGATTCCGATTCCGGAATCGATTGCGAATTCGGAGTCAACTCCGGAATCAACTTCGGAATCCACATCCGGATTGATTCCGGTTCTGAAACTTATTTCACTTCAGGAACTAATCCTTATTCCAGAGCTAATTCCAATTCTGGAGTCAATTTCGATTTCGAAGCCGATTCTGATTCCAGATCCGATTCCGATTCCGGAATCGATTGCGAATTCGGAGTCAACTCCGGAATCAACTTCGGAATCCACATCCGGATTGATTCCGGTTCTGAAACTTATTTCACTTCAGGAACTAATCCTTATTCCAGAGCTAATTCCAATTCTGGAGTCAATTCTGATGCCGTTTCCGGAGCAAACTGTAATTTCTAGGTCAATTTCGATTTCGGAGCAAATTTTGATTTCGGAGCAGTTATTGATTCTGGAGCCGATTCCGGAGCCGATTTCGGAATTGATTCCGGATTCGGAACTAACTCCGCAATCGCCTCCGGATTAAACTACGGAATCGGTTCCAGAATCAAGAACGAAATCGGCTCCGGAATCCGTAACGATTTCAGAAATCGGAATAGGCTCTGGAATAGATTTTGAACACGGAATTCCGATTCCGAGCTCCCACCACTAGCACAAGTAGCAACTCTTTTTTTTTGCGTACGAGCGTGCGCACACGTGCCCTGTCCCTGGAATGTCTAATCTGCGCTGTGAAACTGATCGCCTCGTAAGGGCGAATCGATGGGGCTACATTAAGTTGCCCATTTGCGCCGGTGGTCCAGAGACGGCGGTTTTAAGGCGAATCCCTTGTTTATGGAGCTGCCCGTGTCGTTGACCCGCTGAGTGGATGTGTGGATCTGGGATTCTGGTTTTGCTGGTGCGCGGGACTGTAGACACACTAGAGAGGGAGAGCGAGACAGCGAGCGAGCAGGAAAGTGTAGCAAGATAGAACTGGCCGGCGGCCGGGTAGCGACTAGATATATACTAGGTAGAAGTGCACAGATTATCAGGAGTTCAGAAAGCGCTCGCCGCTCTAGACGTGCAGATCACACATCCATCCCCAGGGGAAGTCTTCGAGAGTTCCTTGGACATTGGACAACCGCGCTGAACAAAGCACACCACGCACACAACAGGGTAAGTTGTTCGCACAGTCGGTACGGTTTAATGGCTGGTAGGATAGCAGGATAGAGGGAGAAACAAAACAAAAAAAAAAATAATGTCTACTAGAAACAGCGCACTACGCGCCGCGTGTAGATAAGCCGGTACGGTAAATGCGCGTGCGACCGGCACAAACTCCGAATGGCCGTGCCGGGCCGAAAGTAACCCCACCCGATTGGAAGAGAAATTACACGCCCATCCCCGGGGCCTGTGGACAATTTTACCTGTGCGTACGGAACCGATCGGAACCGTGATGGCGTGATGGTGGCGCGTGTGCGTCTCGAAAGTGGGTACGGGCGTTACGGTTTGCTTACTGTCACAACAAAAGAGGCACAGCGCGCACCATTCCGGCACCGGTTAAAGATCCGGTACACCGCCGTCTTGCGCCTTTGGCATCCCGGGAACAAATATGCGATGCAGCCGGAAAGGGGGGGGGGGGGGGGTGGGTTAAGCGAGACGGAGCGATGAAAACCTGTTGCAGGTGTTTTCGTTTTGGGCGCGACAGTTTTTCGGTGATGGGAAAGGCGAGGACGGGCGAATAATACATAGAAAGTGGGTAAAAAAAACAACAACAACACAAGACTGACTCCCGAAACCGATACCGAGCCCGCGGGAGTCTGTGCCGGACGTCCAGTTGAGTGTTGCGTGTCGCGCGTGGCGTAGTGGTGCGTTCTACAGCGCGCAAGCAAAACAAAGCAAAACAATAAAAGAGGTGCCGTTGTGTTAGTCGGGCCGGGCAGCACGTGCTGATTTGTCGGGCGAATTCACGTGGCCGTGTTCTTGCGCTTGGCGAAGCAAGCGTGCGCAACCAGGCAGGCCCGGACGCGGAGGAAGCTGCGCAGGAAGTGTTGAGGTGCGTTGTGAACACACACACACACACACGCATACGTTGGTTGGAATGCGCTTTTGATAAATATGTACACAACCGTCAGGTTGGTCGGGTGAACCTAGCCGCGCGAAGATCAAGTTCATGGGTGCGTCCCCCCTCCCCATCCCTCCCCACGACACTGACCGATCTTGCTGTGCAGGTGTTAATGCGATCGCAGATCGCAACGGGCGAGGGAGAGGGCGAAAAAAGTATGTCACTGATACGCTGTGTTTGTGTGTCTGTGCAGGTGTTAGTCGCAACAGAACAAACGAGAAGCGACAGAAGAAACTTCCAACAAAAAAAAAAAGGGAAGAAGCAACATTGAAAAACAAACTGCGTGGTTCCCGAAAAAAAAACAAACCACGCCACCGGTTTGGCCGGTATGTGTGTCAATTTAATGTCGCTCGGATGGCCCCGGACACGGGCAGGTGCCCTGTTGCGGGAGAAAGTGTCGAATCTGGGTGTTTCTTCGCCTCATCTCCAAAAGCGCTCAACGCCTCGCCAAGTCGTGCGCTGCCTGCTACAATCAAAACTCTGCGATTCGCAAACAGCTGTGTGTGTGTGTCGCGAATGAGGTTTTCGGGTCGGGCCCCAGAGATCTAGCCTTAGAAGAAATGGTCCCGGCCGACACCTCCAGTTGACACCTTTTCGGGCGCGATCGCGCACCGATGGACACTATGGAAATGAGTAGAAAGTTTGGCCCAAGAATCTGGCGGCGCCGGGCTCCAAATTCTCGAGCTCTTGTTGGATCGTTCGAGAAACTTTCGCGCGCAAATGTTATTTGAAGGTTATCGAGCCCGGGGGCCAAAGCTGCCCGCCCGGTGCACACTCCCGGGCGCGCTAAACAGTGCGGAGCCTTGTTCTAGATTCTGGATTAGGGTGGCTGTTGTTGTTCTGTTTTTGGCATGTTTTTGGGCCAGCGTCGCCGATGTGCTATTGATACAGGTTGTCTCGTGGGCTGTGTCTCAATCTCAATCGATACGATTCATTCACCGGGCAGCGGATCCGGTTGGAGTGCGCTGTACTGTGTGTGTTTGTGTATTTTTTTTATTTTCAATTTTTTTATTGGGAGCCAAACAACAATGCTGGCCACTTTACGCAAACCGATCAGCACGTGCCGAACTGTATCAACGAGGCTTCCCGCAGGGTGCCGTCCCCAGAAAAAGGGCTTCCTTAAAAGCGGCCAGCGAATCGCACAGAACGGACAGTTTCGAGGAAGGGCTTTGGGTGGTTACATAAAGACGAAGTTCGCTCGAAGTGGCTGTGCAGGTGAAATCATTTGTCCCACAAAACATCCCAAAACTAGCGTTCCTGTATAGTTGGCAGCTGGAGCTGGAGTTGGAGTGCCGTTCTGTGCGATGATTTGAAACCGTGTTGCTGAACCGTTTTATTAATTTGTGTCCCTCTTTCTTGCCCCTTCCCTTGCAGATACAAACTGATCGATTCGTTCAACCAAATGCCTGCATCGGGTTTGTCGGTGAGCTGAGAATTCACAAGTCAAACCTAGCCGGCGGAAGAGTGAGAGCGCAAACGGCAGCTAAAGTCCTGTGCCTGGTGGAAGAAGAAAACAAGTGATTACACAGAGAAAAGTATTTCCCCGCGGTGGAAATAAGTGTCGAAAGTGTTTGTGCAGGCGGCTTGTGTTGACGGTTCGAGGCAGGTGCAGCAGAAATCGTAGCTGCCATTGTAAAGCAACAAGCCAACAATCCACCAACAAAACTACACCCACAATCAAACCTCGAAACCACGCTACGCTATACATCTTGCAAGGATGAGGAAATCTTTCACGCGCTTGCGGTAAGTAGCGGGAGAAAACGTTAAAGCACCCACCTTTCCGCGGGCACCACGCGAAGCGAAGAAGGACATTGTCTCCTTTCTCACCGGACGCGTTTCCTTGCCCTTGGGGTCGTTGGTCCCCGGGGCGGTTGGCAGTGTGCACAAACACACAAACCAACGGTCGGAAAACACTTCCTTTTTGCACCAGCACACCGTGCACCGTGCTGTCCCACTGCCAACATTGGCGAGATTTGATTTGGCGCCGGTTTACAGCATTTTTGCATAAATCAACGAACGCTTACGGGGATTCTCTGCAACATCCCACCCGGCGATTTTCCACTAACATGCTTTCTCTGTGTTTTTGTTCTCCCATTTCCGCCCCCGGTCCGGTTCACGCCCGTCCCAACCCCAGCAGCAGGGAGGAATTTTGCCTTTTTCCCGTCACACATGTCGCCCGCTGGCTGGCGTACGGGTTGGCAGTGCTGCTGGTTGCCGCCGTTGCACCACTAGCAGCGCCCGTCAGTGCCGCACCGTTCGACTTTGGCATCAGCACGGTAAGTAAGAACGATCGCGGGAGTGGGCAGGAAGAAACAAAAAAAAAAAAAACCAACAAAAAAAAGGCACGAAAAAGCCCAGTTCCTCCAGTGACCAGCACAGTTTTGTTTGGCACCTGCCATTTTATTCTGCCTGACAACTGCACTGCTTTTATCGCGTTTGTGCCGAGGGTGATATTGGAGGTGCATTTCATCAATTTGACAGTTCACAACTGGACGCTGTCGGGTGTCAAATGATGGGGGATTTTCGGTGGACAACAGTCTTTTATGATGTGGCCAGTAAGCATTGATTTTAGCACCCACATTACCAAGGGGACGTTCGGCGGACCGATAACCGTTTGCTGCGAAAATGTCGATTGCAGAACTTTGGGCAATTTATCGAGCTTAGGCTATGGTCTACCCTTTGTGCACTATGTGTAGTTGCACAGCTAGTTGCCAATCAATTGGAAGGTTCTGCTAGCTGTACTCGAGCCTTCTATGACCAGGTGATTCTTTCTTATGAAATTCAACTGTGGGTAAAAGTGAAGAATGAATGTTTGTTATAATTTCGTTTATTCTGATTAACATTACGTCTTAAAGTATTACAGCTGTTGGCACCATATTTTGGACATAGCTCTTCTATGTTTGCCTTTAAGGCACCAATTGTTGACCGTGGATCACAATGTTTGCCTCTAAGACATACATTTTTTTCGTTTATTGTTTTATTTACAAAATTTAACGTTATGTCTGAAGCTGCGCGTTCCAAAACTATTGAGTTGAAGTGAAGTAGTTCATAATTTCATTGATATAATTTAAAACATAACCATTTTTCTGCAAATTTTGGAAGTTTTAATGACATGAGTTATCATCCGTATCCAAGTGTAAACAATGGCTTTGGTATTATTTTTTTATTTTTTTTTTAAACAAAAATCAATCAAATTACAAAGTTTTTGCAGTATTTTGGTTATGTCAAATAACATTTGTCATAAAACTGCTCAAATACATTATGACATAATTTCTACCACAGTCAGACATTGCTGCCTTAGAGCCAAAATTGGGTGGCAACGACTGTATTAGATTTCGCAAAACCGATGTACCGATATATTCCGCACAATCTTTTCTCCAGTAATATGCAATTTCTAAAGCAAATCTTGTTGAAATTTTGCCAAATCTTTTCATTTTGCCACAGGCCAAAATTCAGAAAAGTTCACAGGCTGTAAATACCTGTACCATTTTTACACTTTCCAACAGTAACTGAATTAAAACTCACAGCTGGTCAGATCTTTACTGAGCCATGGACCCTTGATAGCAGGAAAAATTAGCTTACTAAGGATTTTTTTTATTTAGTTACTAAACGATATGGCCCTATTAAACAGGCGCTGTTACAAATGATTGAGTTTATTGTTTGATTGGTTATGCAAGCCCGTGTTTTGTGCCTGTGCCTGCCAATGATTTGTCATTACTTCAATTTTCCGGCAAATTTCTCATTAAAATAGTATTTTTATTTGTTGAAGACATTGAATTATGCTTTAATAATATGATTTTTTTTACCAAGAGCTTCAATTTTAAAGAAGTTTCGATTTTTCCCTTTCCGGTCTATTGGCTGGACTTTGCGAGTGTTTGAGCAACTTTTTTTTTCAACATTGTAATTTTAACGTTAAAAACTATTGAACAAAAGCACGTTCATGTAGAAAATGTTGCTAAATTGAATAGCCTGCTCTAATAATCTCAAATAATCATGAAAAAGTTTCTCATGCTACCACTTGTCACCTTATTCAAAACTAAACTTCTTGTTTTTCTTTTTCTTTGGCTCAACGGTCGTTGCTAGACAAGGCCTGTCTGTACCCTTAGTGGACTTAGCTTTCAGCGACTTATTGATTATCATAGCAGGATAGTCAGTCCTACGTATAGGGGTACGGTCCATTCGGGGTTTGAACCAATAACGGGCATGTTTTAAGCTATACATCTTGTTGCCATAAATGTCACTGGAAAAATAAAACTTGGTGACCGAATTCTATCTGAACAGGTCCTTAGTCAGAAGGATATGTTGACAGATTCATTATGAATTGAACATAATGAATTATTTATTTACTTTTTTTCTCTTATTTTTTTTGTTATGCAGGGTTTCCCACGATATATTGGATAGTTTCCATCAATTTTTGGTTGGATCCCATTTTTTTTTGGGGCGTTCCTACGATGTTATGGCCGTTTTCTAGAAGTTTTTGGTCCGATTGGATTGATATCCAATCGGACGATACCAATAAATAATGGGAACGAACCAAAAATCTATGGGATACGATGAATAAATCGTGAGACGAGCCCAAACAATTATGGGAACTGTCCAATTAATCGTGGGAAACCCTGAATGTTGTTTTTTTTTGTGAACGTGTTTTTGCAATTATTTTTTCATTTGATTATCACTATAATTTTAAAAAGGTAATATGTTGCATACGTAAGCAATACGGCCGAAGTCATCCATCCTGAGTAAAAAACAATATTGCCTACCTTTAGGCGCTTTATAGCGCTGGCAGGGACTAATCTGTACTTTTACTCAATTAAAGATCTATGTGAAAACAATTGCACAGCTTAAGGCTTTGCTATACTTTACTAATTCTAAAGTAGTGATGGGAAAAATGAAGTTTTTGTCGAAATCGATTCTGGCTAGCTCCGAAGATTTCTGGAATCGATTCCAGATAGTAGATCCGGAATCAGTTTCCAGAATCGATTCCGAAATCGGCTCCGAACGTATTGATAGCCGCAAACAATCAAAGTTTACTTGTAAACGATCCATTGTCATGAAGAATCTCGGGCTGATTTTACTTCTGAAGCTTCTTATTTCAATTGAAAAACTGATTCTCATTCGGAAGCTAATTCCATTTCTGGAGTCAATTCTGATTGGAATTGGAATCGAGTGGGTCCGATTCCGAGCTCCCACCACTATTCTAAAGCACTCATTGCTTTAGAAATGATTTATAAATGAATGATTTACGGCTTAAATTCTAAACTTTCTTTAAACAATGTAACGTGTAAGGCAACATTGTAGCGACACTCTACTGAAGCTATGCATACCATTTGCAATAACGAAATAAAAACTGACCTTTTACACTGGTCGAGTAAAAACAAGGCTGCCATCGTTCACCGATGCGTCTTTACGTTGTTATTGCAAAGAATATATTAAATTCTTTTTCTCCAACGCTTCACAATCACACCACAAACGACTCCGGTGTGTTTGTGTGTTTGTGTGCAAAGTGGCCAACAAGCACCGCACCAATTTGGTCGGATGTCATCCGCCAATGCAGTGCGGGAGCAAGAACGAGTGAAGCAAACTTGGCAGCCAGCAGATCCAGAAACGTTACGTGCAGTGGTGTAGAGCACTTTTGAAGCATGTTTTGCGTAACGACTTCCTCGCCGATTCGGTTCCCCTCCCCCCCCCCTCCCACAGCGCTGCGCCGAAAAAGAAATGCTTCACTGTATTAAGAACTTGCGAGCGGGTGGTTTCTCCCACTCCGCTGTCTCTCCGTGTGTGCGGCACCCGCTTTGCCTTCGAATTGCTGGCGCTGCAAGCACTCGCAATGTACATCGCCGCTCTTCGGTCCGTGCGTTTGTCCGGGGCAAAACGATACTACACTGCATTCGTATTTCATTTTATGTGTTTCTTCTCCCCGGCTGGGGCTTCCCGGGCTAGTTTGAAGTCATCCCCCTCCGCCCCAATTCAGGACCGCGGCAAAAGCAGATCGTGTATGTGTGTGTTGTGGCTTTTTTTGTGGGAAGTTGCCCGAATCTTTCGGCATTTTGCATGCATTGCGGCACACACATACTCCTTCCGCTCCTACCCCTGCAACTACACCCGGTAGTGGTGGAGAGGAAGCGAGGAAGGGGTAGTATACAGGACGCGAACCAAAAAAAAAGCGAAAGAGCCACAGAAACAACTGCACACATCAAAAGCATTGCTCGGGATAAGGAAAAGCTTGCAGGAGCTTCCTTTGGTCGAGAGGAACAAAAAAAAAATCTAAATAGAAACAAAAAAGGCAAACGAAAAGAAAACAATATGAAATTTTCTTAAACAGGATTGCGCACGGACGCGCACAAGGAAGACAGATTGAATTGGTCCCCTCCACACCCGCCACAAACACATTCTACTTCCTTTACATCCTTCCGATTACGTGTGGGGCGAGCTGCTCGAGCACTGCACCTGCTGTCGTCCTGGCAGGAACGGCACGGTAACCGGGGTACCATCCGTACCCGGGCGTACCAGGTGGAATGTAATAAAGTTAGGTAACTTATTGAATATGTTTGCATGATTGATTCTCGAGTGGCTTTATTGGACAGGTTACTCGCTCGGCACTATGAAGTGTCTCAGCCGTGGACGGGACCGGTCGGATGAGGTTGGGCCAGAGGGGGGGGGGGGGGGTGGGGTGGGGGGGGGGGGATGATGAGCGATGAACGGATGAGCGGATGAGACGAGCAAACGATGAGACGAATGGCCAGCGATGGTTTGTGCTGGGATTAGCTGTAGAAGTGGATTGTGGCAAAACGGTAAGAATCTGCTGGCAGGGAAGGAAAGGTTGTGAGGTTGTTGTTTTTCCACATGCTCTCAACGTGGGAAAGGAATAGATTGTTGCAGCTTGCATGTGACCGTGGGTGGAGAGGGAGTTGCAAAAGAAATTTAACATCTAACACAGATCAGTATTGCATTTTTTCGTCGAATGATAAACTTGGATTGAAAAAGGGTTGCAAATTAAAAGGGGTCCTTTGGTTTGTTTAAAAGCGGCATTTTGCAGCATAAATCTAGGCGTAACGGTATGTTTGATTATTAGTCTGGTAGCATTACATACACCCAGGCGTTTTGGAATTTGTAATTGTTTATGTGGTAACAAAGCATACATCTAGGCTTTTTGATGTTTGTTACTGCCAGTGCTGCAAAATGTGTGCTGCAAATGAGTGCTTAGGTACAGCCCGATACTCTGACTGACAAGCATAATCATGTTTTTTTTCTGGCTGTGAGCAGTGCTGCCAAATGTCACTGTTTCAGCTACCAACACTCATGACTGAAACGAAGCTCAAAGCAGCTCACGTACACAACTGAGATGATCAGAGGTGAGACTCCAACAGTTAGTGGATCAATCACATGCTTCGATGACACTTTTGTTGGTACCAAACTCTCGGTCACTCAAATGGTCATGACATTTTCTGTCGACTTTCTTGGAATATACTTGGCCAGTGGAGCCAATCAACCAAAAAAGCATGCTTTCTCGCTCTGTCTGGTTTGATGGTCTGTCGGGTCAAATAAAGCGAGAAACCATGCTCATTTTGTTTCTTGGAACCACTCGCAAGCACCGCATGTCTCCCACGACTATCGTGATGATCACCGACTGAAAATATCGCGACCAAAAAAATGTCACCAAGCATGTGATGGTCGCAACAACTGTTTGAGCCTCACCTCTGATCATCACAGTAAAGCTCGTGATGCTGATATGATTTTGTTTCAGTGGGAATTTATTTTGACTGTGTCAGTGACATTTTGCAGATCTGATCACAACAACACATCGCAACAACAAAAGTCATGACAACATGACTGATCAAGTGTTAGTTGCTATAAAGTCACCAAGTATGTGTTGGTCACACCAACTGTTTGAGTATCACATCGGATTATGACAATTGAGTACGTGGCGCTGACATGGATTTTGTTTCAGTCAGATTTGTTCATGACATTGAAGGTGACAGCACTGGTTGCAAATGAAAAAGGTCCCCTAGATTTGATTAATAATAGGACTTTGCAGCATAAATATAGGCGTTATGGTAGTTCAAACTATTTATCTGGTAGCAATGCCTAAATCTAGGCGTATTGGATTTTTTGTTGTATTGCTTTGGATAGTTTTCATTGCTTATTTGTTAACAGAATGAAGAGTAATCTGCCTGTAATTGTGGCAAAAAGGTCTTATTTCTGATGTATTGTTGCATTTCACTAAAAGGAAGTATTTATTTGAATGAAAATTATAAACATGGTAAAAAAAGCATGCTCAAACTACTTTCAAACCTGCTTCTAAGCGTGAACCGATACAAGCTAGTACATGAGTTTTCGAAAACGGGTTCGTCCCGCTGTACCGTTGCAATGCGACCGTAGTCTCGGAAAAGGAAAAGAATCTTCCCTTTCTGCCAGCGTAATGTTTGACAGCGGAAAAGGAAAGCAACAAACGGAAATTGAACGATTTATGTGCTACGGTACATCCGTGCTGTACCCAGTAGCGCTTCGCGGCAGCGCTTGATTAGTGCCGCTCGACCTTTCCGCGACTGCGAGCACACCCAGCGGGAGGATGTGAAAAAAAATAAGACAAACGGAACAATGTTTCTTCCATTTTACAAACTATTGTAATGGAAGCCGTTCGCACCTGTTCCGGCTCGGACGGTAGCCAATCCATAATTTCGATAAAGCGCTGCCAGCCGACACTGTCCGACGCTTCGCAGCCGGGTGGGGGTTGGTTTTCATCCCCTCAGCCCGCTGCGATACTCAGCCAGCATCCAGCATTGCTCAACAGGTTTCCGAGATTGAATTCCACTCCACCACACCCCACCTGAACCAAACAGGGACAGTATAAAAATGTCGGCAACGGAGGAAGAAAAATAACAGGAAGCGTACCATGAGAAATGGCTTCGTGTCGAATCTTGAATCATTGCCATCTCTCATCATTTCCACGGGGCACTGGTGCAACCCCCGTCTCGGCACATTCGCATCGCATCACACGGGCAGAGGGCGTGGGAATTGTCGAGAACGAAAATGTCATTTCCTCAACCACTCACCGCAAAACCAGGGGAAAGCAGTGCGAGGGGAGGCCAATGAACGGTAAAGGACACATTCCCTTTTATTCTCGGACGTCAGCACAGCTGGGCGATTATTTTCTATTTCCTTCCCCCTTTTCGCCACCACGCCCGTTTCATCAGCCCTCTTCCTGCGGCCTTTTCCGTTGGCACGTAACGTGTACGGTTCGCTCACCAACACCCAACAGCCACTTGCTACGCCCGGTGAAGGTGGCGCTGAATTCCCGTGAAGATGTTCTTTCTATTAGCCGCCCGCAGCGGCAAACCCGAAACCGTTGCTCACACTTCATCTTGCCGCATTTTTCACTCCCGGGGGTGCCCGGGCGCCAGGAGATGAGCGGGTGCGCTCACCGCCCCAAGGTGCAGCAAGAATCTAAGATAATATTGTCCATTGTCATCCTAATATATCATTTAGCGTGAACGATGGCAGGGAGCCGGGCATTGCGAAGCAGCAGCAGCAGCAGCAAGACTGTGTGTGTGTGTGTGTGTGCAGTGAGAAGGGGAGAGAAAGTAAAGAATCCCAAATAGCATTGGAGCGTTACGTTTCGCGATTTTTGTATGGAGGCGTTACTGCTCGCTACCTGCTCATAACACTGCTCGATAGCAGTCCTTAGTGAGCAGGTAGCGTGTAACATTCTATGTAAGCTCAATGAAAGCTCAAAGCTCAAGCGTTACTTAGCGAGTGCACGAACCACAGTATAACGCTGTGGGTTCTGTATTCGGATGTAAACAAAAACACACACACTTTTTTAAAATTTCGATGCACATTGTCCAGTACAACGATAAAATGTATTTTATTTAAGTATTATTCAATACTTACATGCCCCAATATATGGTTTTACACGTTTATATACGATTTCAACCATCACTTTGGATGGTATCAACTGATGCCGACGGCGTTGTTGTCTCTGGGTCAAGCACATGTATTGTTGCCGCTTCTAATGCTCGGGTCGTTTTTTCGTTAGCAGTAGCACAACGATTAAACGCACTAATTGTACCACTTGCAAAGCAATACAAATAAAGTAAAACACATAATACACCGTACAACACACTTCTTAACAACACTTGCACATAAAAACCACTTGTCGATGCGGTGATCCAATGTCCTGTTTGCAGTGGAAAAATAACAATGAAAGATTAGAATGCTTTCAAATATGACATTATTTTATAATACTTTCCTTTCCATGCTATTTTGTGGTGTATGGCAACGTTGGTTTGCTTGAAGATACACAACGACCGGTGTGTTGGTCCAGTTGAGAATGTGCCGATCACGATCACAGCCGGCTTTAGTGATTGTTGTAGAAACTGTAACAATGATCAATATCATTAAATCTGCATTATTTTTACAATTCATTGTGATTTCATGAAAAAGTAAAGTGAAAAAGTAAAGTAAAAGTGAAAAAGTAAAACATTTCATCTTACCGGCGTCGTATTTCGTCGGCATACACACACACACACAGCTGCTCGATCATACTCGGACGAATGTTGCCAAATTTCGGGATGAAATGATGTTTTTCCTGTGGAATAATGTGTTCAAACATTAAAAGATAGTTTATTTACTGAAATATGCACAGAACACTTACCTTTTCCCGAGTTTTCACATAAAATTTTACGATTATTCTGCACACAATCTTTACGGGCGGTTGTCCGTGTTTGTTTACGTTTCTGACTTGACAGATATGCGCGCTGGCATGTGACGAAGTGAAATACATTCAAACCTCGCCAATTGCAAGTCTGCTTTTTCAATTGAATACAAAAAATCCGAGTTGTTCACATAAATATGAGAAATAGTCAGTTTATCCAGTTTGTATAAAATAATAAACATGACAAAATACGCAGACATTAGTCGTGTTACAAAATTTCTTTCTAATAAACAAAATCTATCTTTTTTTTTGTACACATATGATATAAATGCAATTAGCGAGTTCTAATTGTATCATATATACAGGCGGTCCCCGAGATACACGGTTAATGGGGACCGAAAACGGTCGCAAAATACCGCGTATCTCGAATTTCCGCGTAAGTCGAATCTCGTGATTTCCTTCTAAAATATAACAAATTTTCGTGTAATTTTGCAAGTAGGGGGCGGTTTTAGTCACTTTATGAATTATTTGATATGATTCTGACTGAATATAACTGTTTTAAACCTTTTGAAATAGTTTTTAACATTCGATCAAAACGGAAATTATTTGGCAATTTGCAATTGATGTGTCAAATCAGTACAATTTGCTCAAAGAATTGTCAAATTTAGAAAACCGCGTATCTCCGAATCCGCGTATAAGAGGTACCGTGTATCTCGGGGACCGCCTGTATTGCTATTTTCAAAGCGGTTTAAATTAAAACAAACATCCGTGTTTTTTTTAAATAATCAGAAAGATAATTATATACTTAATAATGATTAAAATGTACTTTATTACATTTATGTACAACGATAACCTAACTAGTAAGCATGTTCATGCACGTGTGTAATTATTTGATAATTTTTTTGTGATCCCTATATGAATGTTATTAAGTAAAACAGACAATTTACTCTGTTCCTTTTTCAATTCGTCAAGATAAGGTTTTTCTAATAAAAACATGTAAGTTTGTTTAAAAAAAACATACATAAATACATATATATAAACACACATACATATATAAATATAAATATAAATATACATATATATATATATATATATATATATATATATATATATATATATATATATATATATATATATATATATATATATATATATATATATATATATATATATATATATATATATATATATATATATATATATATATATATATATATATATATATATATATATATATATATATATATATATATATATATATATATATATATATATATATATATATAGATATATATATATATATATATATATATATATATATATATATATATATATATATATATGTATATGTATATATATATATATATATATATATATATATATATATATATATATATATATATATATATATATATATATATATATATATATATACTTATATATACATTTATTCATATAGTATATAATATTATAATATATATAATATACTATATATAAGTTGTTAATATTATTATTTTTATATCATTATACCAATGGCGGAAACCTTTAATTTTTTCATAAAATTTTAGTAAAAGTTTCTGTTAATTTTGTTTTAAAATATGTGATCTGAATCGTTATGAAATATCCATCACTCATCTTTTCCAAATTCAGTTAGACCATCTCGCTTTGATTTGAATTCTAAGTCAGAATGTATGGGGTGCGCGGTACGGGTAAGAAGAACATAAACGCATCACAACACCAAAGTCTGGGTGAGACGGTGATGGTGTGAAACGCTTCTTGCTTCAAGCTCTTGTGGTAACAGTGTTAAAAGCAACAACAACAACAGAGAATAACGCATCGCGTAGAAACAAACACACCGTTCGTGGGTATGTCAGGGGGGGAAACAACGGGAAAAGCTCAATTCTCTCTCAGCGATGCCGCTTGGGATAGCAAAAAAAAAGCTCATCGTTGGGCGGTGGGGTAAGCTCCGTACGTACCCGCCAAAGAAGGAAGGACTAAATCCTCCCGGCTGTACGCTGCCCGGGGTGCTCGCCCGCTCGGCTGTCTCATAAATTCGTGAAGTTTTCGCTCGGCAAATCCCTACGCCCGGCGACGCCACCGTTGCACACCGGAACGTGGAACCGGACTGGCAGGGACGTTTGGGATAATCTTTTTGCTTCCACCTCACCGCAGTCAGTTCGGCCCCGTCTCGTCCGCACGGTGACGGGCGCTTGTGTAAAGCGGTTCATAATATAATCCGTTTATTATTAAAAAGACGCCGGACAAAAGAGTTG
The DNA here is from genome assembly GCF_943734685.1 of Anopheles coluzzii. Taxonomy (NCBI): domain Eukaryota; kingdom Metazoa; phylum Arthropoda; class Insecta; order Diptera; family Culicidae; genus Anopheles; species Anopheles coluzzii. The sequence continues at coordinate 12,290,532 of NC_064669.1, forward strand.
CCACATCGCCCCTGTTTCGGTTACTACTGTTGCCCACGCGAAGCGATCGGGCAGTGGGTGGGGCGTGTCTGTCCCGATCGCTTGCTACTCTTTGCCGTTTCGCCGCAAGTTATTAGTGGCAGATAGAACGGCGCTAAAACGGCGCTCCGTGCGCAGTGCGTGCTGCCGTGCTTGCGATGTTTGTCTTAATATGGTAAGCAGGATTACTGCTGCGTGGATTTGCGAACACTTGTACGCTTAATTTGATGGTAAAACCAATCAACTGGGAAGTGGGATAAAGCATTCTAATGCGAGTAAAAATGATATACGCCTAAAGGTATGCAATGCTGCTCACAAAATGTTCTTATTTTACATTTCCTAAAGCTCAACGGGGCTGAAAGCCACACAGGAAAGGATAACATTGATTGCGTATCGCTCTTCAACTAGTATTCTCTTTCTTTCCCTCCACTTTCAGAACTTCTCCTCCTCGATGGCAGATTTCAGCGCGCGCCAGGATGACTTACTGCCGTTCCTTAGTAAGTAGCTCATGCCTCATCAAACGCATAATCAATATGAATTCGAGCCCCTGCGGAAGGGAAAAAGAATCCACCTTTACCCATCTTGAAATCGCCGCTCGTTACTGATGATTTGCTTGCATGCGAAGAAAACACATACGTCACCGCAAGCTAGGAGCACATTGCTCTCTCGCTTGCCCGAGCTTACATCAGCAGGGAACTGTTTTTATTTTATGTTTCTTATTATGCTTTCCCCTGCCACCCATCATCGGTGCCGGTGGGTGTAGAATGAACCTGCCGGGCCGCACCTTGAACCGGTTTCGCCAGGGGTCATGGTTGAAAAGCGTCAAATTCAGGATAACATCACATCCACCCGCCAGCCGTGAGAACGCCAGAACACGTTAACGCAGAGCCGAAAAGAGTGTCGTTTGATGGTCGCGTCGCGTCCAATCGCTCCAATGGCTGGGCGCGGTGGCCTGGGCGTGCTACCTACCACTCTGCCCGGGAAGCAGTTTTATTTAACCTCGTGTTGCATTAAGGATTAAACCGATCCGTTTTGGCCTGGGAAGCGATACGCGAACATTTACAGCAGGCGAGCAGCAGATTATGCTGCTACATTTTGGTTCGCTGGTTGGCGGCCCGCTCCGCTCTTCCGGATTCCGTGCATGTCTGTGGGTGTGTGTGTGTGTGGGTGGGAGCTTTCGCAGACCCCGGGAATGATTGCTTGTTAAATTCTTTCGCTTGACCGCATTGATCTGTACGACTCTGTTACCTTTTCGGTTCGCTCGTTAATTTGCGGACAGGCTAGGGCGAAAGGGCGAGGCAGCGAGAAGGGCGGTACGCGGAATGTTGGAAGCGTGAGCGGAGGACGGACACAATGTGCGCGAGATGTGTTGCCGTTTGTATTTAACGAAGCAGCAGCAGCAGCAGCAGCTTGGTGGCAGTGCATTCGCACACTTGCCAGCGGTTCATTATGGGCGAACAGTCGGTGGGACATTTTCAGCATAATTAAGTGCATAAAAGTATGCCCGAAATTTCACGTCTTGCACAGTGGCCAGCGGTAGTTAGGCTTGTTAGTTAGGGCCTATCGGAAGGGTCAGCCTAAAGCGCTCGTAAAGTTTTAACGAAGCAGAAGTAATGGGTGTGAGAATGAGGGCACAGAAAAAAGAAGATAAAACAGAATGTGAGAGAACATGAGAGAGAGAGAGACTGAGAGAGAGAGAGAGAGAGAGAGAGAGAGAGTGAAAGAGAGATTCTAAGAAAAAGAAAAAGCACTGTTGATGAACGTTTGCTGACATGCTGATGTCCTCGTATGATTAGGAGTGAAATGTTACACAAATTGCATACATTTCGGCGTTTGCTTTTGCTAAAACAGTGCCAGATGGTTCATTTTCAAAAAAAAAAAACGATATTAGTAGACACAAACACACTACGTAACCGTTGAAAAAAAATTACTCATCTGCGTATGTGTCAGTAGAATCTTTCCCGTCGACTTCGAGCGACTTCCAAGACTTCGCCCTCTGGTTAGCAGGAGATAAGCGGCGTGAGGCACGTGATTCACCTTTTTGCGTCGTTCCCGTTCGTAGCAGCTGGTTTTTTTTTGTTTGAGGGGTGGTTCACTTTTATTGCACCCTCTCATCGCTATTTCATATCGTGGCGCCCCTGGTCGTGAAGCACATGTAGCTGGGTACGTCGTCGCCGCTCCAGGGCCGCGCGAAATATTTAACAGACGAATTGGTGCTGGTGGTGGTAGTTTCTCTGCACACCTAACCCCATCATTCGAGACACACACACACACACACACGGGTCCGGGCGGTACCGGAAGATGCAAGTGAAAATTGCTTCAGCAGCGCGAGACCCGATGATGGACTGGCTGAGGGCGTCTTCCTTGGGCAGGCGGGCATCGGACCCAAAACCGACGGCTCGACGGGACCAAGGACCTGCCGACGTCGCTCGCAACGTACCATTAGGTTTGGGGCCTGCCTCACCATGTGTGTGCCGGTTCCCTTCCCTGGTGCTGACTATATTCCCGGGTAACGGGGTGGCGTGGCAGATTAATCATACCGCCGAGGGTAATATTTTTGATTTATTAAATTCAAATGAAGCCAGCCGTAAATTGTAGCGCAAACAAATAGATTACCGTGTTGTGCTGCCAGAGAGAGAGAGAGAGGAGGGGGGGGGGGGGGAAGAGAGAGAGGGCTTCTCAGGTCTGCAAAAGTGTAGCAATATGTGCATGTGTATCTGTGTAGGTTCCGATCGTAAAGCGAAAGAGCTGCTTGGTGCGCTGTCCCGCTTGCAAAACCGTTGCCACATTGCTATGCTCTTTTCTGCAGCACTCCACATCCCGAGACCCGAGGCTCTAACAGGGCAAAAGGGTGCAAATCTTCTGCCCAGAATGTTTGTGTGTGTGTGTGTGTGTGTGTGTGTGAGAGAGAGTTTTTGCTCTCTTTCTTTCCTCTGACGGCTGACGGTACGCAATTATGATGAGCTAACAATCACGCTGCAGGAAGCATCTATCAAAGCTAAGAAACGCTGCCGGAACGCACACCGGCAGGCGGCGAAGTGGAAAAATACATTCCACCGTGCGTAATGCTATTCATTATTGCCATTGACCCGTTGGCGGCCGGTTTCGGTTCGGTGCCTCCCACCTAGATGGCGCGGTTTGTAACGCTCCGACCGGAACGCGTGTTTGCAGCAATTCAGGCGCTTTTCTTTCTGCCCTTGCCATCAACGGCGTAAAGATGGTTAATCCGTTTCCCTCACACTCTTTTTCTCTCTCTCTCTCTCTCTCTCTCACACACACACACACACGTTTGTTTTGCGTGTTGCTTTGCTCACCGCCTCGGTTTGCCTGTTAGTTTTAATCTCTGCCTTATTATCACTTTTTGCCTACGCGCAAAAAAAAAACCCGTTAGCTACGAGACGACACTGCACTCTGCTTGAAGATTGTCATTTGCAAAAATGTACAGCATCTTGAGGCCTTTTTTTGTCATTCGCTTATTTTTGCGTTGGGACGGTGCAAACATTTTCTTACGTACAAGCTTACGGCCGGCTTGTTCGCAGGCAGTGAACGATTGTCGGATTGTAATCGGAAATGAGCCACCCAACACTTGCTGCAAATCGTTTCCGCTGCCACGGGCCAGCGGCCGGTGGCGGCGGATTCGCTTTTGTAATGCCAACCCGCCTATCAGTTCCCATGGCATGAGCGGGATCGGTCCCATTTGCAACGTAATATTTCATCAGTATCGTTCCACTGTTGTGTCCATTGTCCGTGTGCAAGCTGTACAATAGAGGAGAGAGAGAGAGAGAAAGAGAGAACAAGAATATACTGAAACAAAAGGAAAAAGAGCGCTTAAAAAATCGGGTGTAACGTGCCGTTAAATACATGCTGGCCAGCGCACTGTGCCAGCTCCAGAACGTCCCGGCCCTGCTGGCCACTTCAGTTCCATGCAACAACAAAAAAAAAACTGCAAAACAAAACAACAAATCAACAATTGCCGGCAGACAAAACAATCGAACAAAAACAAAAAAAAGAGTATCTTACATGCTGCACAAAAACACAGCTCGGCAAACAAATCTCACAGCCTAACGCTGCTTGGAAAATGTACTTGTTTTCCTTTTTCTTTTTTTTTGCTTGTATTTGAGCTGGTTTCTGTACGTTTGCACATGATTCCTGCGCGAGATGGCGGACCGGGGAGGGAAGTTTGATGACCGTGGGGAGCACAAACATATTTCCCACGATTGCAACTGGCATCCCCCTGTGGTGCTCGGGATCTGGTGGATATGCAAAAATTGGGAGCGAACAAAAAACAACAGCCACAACAACAACTCCAACACTGCCTAGTACATAGTTCAGCTTTTCGAGAAGCCCTGCCCTTTGCTGGTACATCGCGGGCGGTGAGAGCGGCAGAGTAAATGATGGGGCCCCGTTTGCAACGAAGCACCGGGTAGAAAGCCAAACTGGTCAAGCGGTATTGAACTGTCCATTGTAAAGCTGTTGGTTTCGCTCGACACTCGTCTTTGTTTTGGGCTGTTTTTTTTTCTGTTCGCGGAATTTTCTATCCTTCTACCTACGAACTGAGCAGGGAATACAGGGGCACATAAATTTCGGCTCCATTCCTATGCCACTCTTCCCTGCCAGGAGGCCAGAAGGCTGTGGGTGGGTCTTGCGCAGGGTAACATTTTGTCGAAGAGTAGTGAAGCGTTTTTCTTTCCTGTGCTGTGTTATTTCCCCCTGCTCCCCCCACCCCCCCCCCCCCCCCCCCCTCCCCTGTGTGTTCGTGTGATTGTTTATGCTAGTCAGTGCTTTTTGCTACCGATTATATTCCCTTCCCGCCGTTCCTGTTTGGTTGTTCTGCTACCCCCTTTTTGGGGGGGGGGGGGGGGGGGGTGGCAACGGGACAGTGTAGCTCTCATTACTCTCGCTGGGGACCGGCGCCCGGGCCCGGTACTCGGATGGCAGGTTACTTATTTTAAACGCGCCGGTACACGGTTTTTGTGGAGCTATTGCGTCCGCGTGATGGATTCGACAATTGAACGACCCCGAACCATGCCCACACCGGGCGGCTGCCCGGTTGACATGATAGTTCTGCGAAAGCAAGTCCTTTTTTATGTTTGTTTATTTCATATCAAAATACATCCTTCAAAATAAACATATACAGCATGTGAAGCTGTAAGTGTGACTAGTGTAACAGGTTCAACTGTATTGCAGAATCTACGTCATCCATCAGTGGCTATATAGTTCAAATTACCGGTAAAATTGTAAAATTGAACCCTCGCTGTTTTTTGTCTGCATTGGCTTAGCGACTTGTGAGCTATACATATTTATTTGTTGTGTTTTCTTTTTATTTTTGTGGGCGAATAGTTTTTTTTCCATTTATTATATTTTTTCCACAATTTTATAACTTTTTACATCCAAATCTGTCCTAAAACTGGTGTCAAATTACATATTGCATACTTTTAGGCGTTGTTGTACCTACATTTGCATAAAAATAGACAATTACAAGCACATTGCATACCTTCAGGCGTTTCGCAATAGATAATCTTCGCTTCAAACCTATGAGGCGTCATCCATCAATAACGTAACGCAAAAATTGCAAATTTTCGATCCCCTCCCCCGCTAGTGCAACAAACTGGAACGTTCGAAGAACCCTTCTGCTTTAGAAGTTTATCAACTAATGGCTTGTTAAATTGATTAAAATTAAAATTATTATAAATTTCTCTATGGCGTCACCCACCAATTACGTAACGCAAAAATTGCAAATTTTCGACTCCCCCTCCCCCTCACCTTGGTTTAACAAACTGTAACGTTGGAAGAAACCCTCCCACTCCCACCCCTAAATTACGTAGTAGATGGATCCCACCCCCTCCTACAAAAAATAGTTTATTGTATTAATCCTATGTTTGTTGTTGTGATTTTTTTCTTTTCTACGTTATTCTGGTATATTCACAATTTTTTAATTAACAAAAAAAAGTTACATTATATTTTATATTCAAAAAAGTTGTTCAATGTAGCAATCTTGCAATGTTCATGCATCGCCATCAACAGAAGCGTTTTTCATCCAGCCATCTTCTTGGTCCTTCATAAATATGTTCTTCTTTCAAAAAAAGGTTGTTTCGGTTTTAGCTTTTCCATCATCAGCATATTGATTATTCTATTTCACAGACCATGTGATGTTTTACATGTTACGCATGTATTACAAGTTACGAACAAAGTCGGTAATGTTTGCAAAAGTTTCGGCTGCATTTTCGATGTATTTATAAAATTACGTCCAAATAACGAACTTTTTAGCTGCCTAGTACATAAAAGGTAGAGATAGTGGGCGGCATAGCCGCGTAGGTTGTTAATTTACGAAGAAGAATCCTCGTTTATTACTTATTTGTTATTCTAAAAACAAAAACAAACATTTTATTTTGCGTTACGTCCCCCTCTTCTCCATGTAACAAATCGTAACGTTTGACGACACCCCCTCCCTATCAGCGTAATTACGTATTACGCAATTGATGGATGATGCCTTACTGTGTTGGGATCGGTGATGATAAACAAAATGTAACTGATCCGTCATTGTTTGTGTTTTTTCCCCTATTATGAAGAGTGTTCATTAAATACGGCTGAGGCGAAACATATCCATGCGCGCGATCCTAGTTGCACACCGTGTACCGATCAAGCCATCCACTCGACCAGGTGATTGCGAACCGAGCGCACAACAGTACATTTGCTTCCCATCGTCACTGTACTTTTGTGTCTGGCTGAGGGTTTTTTGTTTTTTTTTTGCTGGAGCTCTTTGCCATTGCTATTACACGGCATCGTCAGAGTATCCACTTTTTATCGTGAGTTTTGCATAGTGTCTACCCCTGCCCCCGGCTCCCCCATTCTGGCTGCCACTCGTAAGTTTAATTTGAAGCCTATTTCCATTTCCACGTACGGTTCTATCGTGTTCAGTTGCACTCGGAGCGCCGGTACGCTGCTACGCTGAGCATACTTTAAGGCGCATCCGTGTGCTCGCACCGGCTTTCAATAGTCGTGCGCGTATCGGGCGAGCGGTTTTTGCCCCTTTTGCCCCTTATCGGCAGCAATCTAATGACCACGGGCTGGACCGTGAGTGGCTATATCGTTTTCCCTCCGCAGCTGGTGAAGTGTGGCTTCGGTTTTGGATTTGAGTTTTATTTTTTTTGCAATTGTTGTTTTTTTTGTTGCTTCTGTGCGCTTTCAGCCGCTGACCAGGACGATCTGCTTGCCAATCGAGTCGGCACCGTCATTGGCGCGTTTGGCAATACGCTCTCCCAGCTGCTGTTCGGCACGAATGACGTCAGCACGGATGTAACGTTCTGGTGTGCAACGACGTAAGTATGCTGCTGCTGCTGCTGCTGCTGCTACTGGTTGGAGGTTTTGACGTTCTCGTTTTCGATGCCGTCCCACCAGCAACCAGCCCGAGTACGTCCAGGCGTACGTGGACGATCCGCGCATCACGCAGAAGCTCGACCCGTCCAAACCGATCGCCTTCCTCACGCACGGCTGGACCGACAACGTGAACCGCACCTGGGTGAAGCAAACCGTCGCCGACTACGTGCGGCTGATCGGTGGCAACATCTGTGCGGTCGACTGGAGCCCGCTGGCGCTGGTCGAGTACAATCTGGCCGCCCGCAACACGCCCAAGGTGGGCCGCTACCTCGGCAAGTTCGTGCAGTTTCTGCTGACGAAGGGCTTCAGCATCAACCAGGTGACGCTGGTCGGGCACAGCATGGGCGCGCACATCTCGGGCATTGCCGGCGCGTACCTGGGCGGCCAGGTGCCGAGCGTGATCGGGCTCGATCCGGCCGGTCCGGCCTTCACCAAGCCGATCCCGGTGTCGACCGACCGGCGGCTCGATCGCACGGACGGCCGGTTCGTGCAGGCGATCCACACGGACAAGAACATCATCGGCACGACGATGAACCTCGGCCACCAGGATTACTACGCGAACAGTGGCGCCAGCCCGCAGCCGGGCTGCGAGTTCCCGCTGGTGAACAACGACACGACCAAGGCGTACCGTAAGTAAACGGAGCAATGCAGGTTGAGCGAAATGGTCCTAAAAAAAAACCGGTGCTTCCCTTTCGCACCCTTGCAGTGCAATTTATTTGCAGCCACTTCAAGGCGGTCGAATACTTCCGCGCATCGCTCGATCGGCAGAACATATTCGAGGGTACGGCCTGCTCCTCCTACTACAGCTACAAGCGGAACGACTGTTCCGCCGGCACCAAAGATGACTTCGGTCTGTTCAATAAGTAAGTGAAGCCGTTTGCAAATCGTTCGCTTGTGCTCTGTGCTCAATTTCCGGTTGTTGTTTTTTTTTTTTTGGTTACAGCAAAACTGCGTCCGGTTCCTTATTTATTGCAATCGACAAAACTGTCTACCCGTACGCACGGACAGTAGCTAGGAGTGCAAGAAAATAAAGCATCTATTTGTTACCGAATACATGTGTTTGTGTGTGTGTGTTTTAATGCAATTTTTCGAAAATATCACCTTTTTCACTGTTGGACCTTAATTTGTCTACTGTGATAAATTGCAGCCCTAATGTATGCAATCCTCTATACATTACTATCTTATTCATGGCATACTTTCTGCTCGAACGACAATTCAGAGGAACCAAACAGTGGAATTGTTTTTTTTTTGCTCATACTTTGCCACGTAAACGCTGTTCTGAAGTTCTGAAGAACTAAGCGTAATTATTTTCCGCTCGATAAACTATCCTTCAAAATGCTTTAACGGGTTTGTTGAAAACATAAGCTTGCATTTTTTTTTCTCTCTCTTTCTCTCTTCTATCAACAGCACTGTTCGGCAGCCCCGCCATTAGATCAAAACTAACTTAGCACGTCATCGTGGGCTGCACCTTCGGCGTCTTAATCCGGCCCGCAAAGCGCCTGCTGCCGGCAGGTCGAATCTGGGTGGTAATTAATTCAATAATTAATTAGTCGTAAAATTAGTGGCCTGATCGTCTGTTGATTTGCGCCCCAACACTACAAGGCGAAGCGACAGTTTTGCTATGGAGTGTACCGGGGAGGGCCGTTACGGGCATGTTTTTGAATGCAGCGGGCACTTTCGGGAAGTTTGGCATCCGGATTGTTCCGGGCAAAGTCAAAGTTTCGTCGTCTGCTTGCTGATATAGGCAGCGGGAGGGAATGGCAGGCAAGGTGCGTCGAGCGATTGGAGCACGCGAATGAACCGGAAAATTTGACCATCGCAGGCACGGGAACGTTTGGCACGAGCGCGGCAACAGCGCGAGCCGGAAAAAGGGAACAGCACGAGCTCGGGTCGCTGCTTTGCGGTTTGCCAATGGTGTGGATGTTACTTCGGCCGTTTAAGGCCCGGGCAGGCTAATGGAAATGAAATGGAAACGATGGGCACGGCGGGGCGGTAAAGGCTGGCCTCCGCGTCCATAAATACTGAAACAGAAGCACTGCGCTGGAGCATCATCCCTCCCTGACTGGTTGGCTGGCGTCGAGGGGATTGGTGCGGCTGACTGTAATGTGCCTATCTTACCGCTTGCCGCGGATCGGATTTTGCCTACCACCAGCCACGTGCACAGCCACGGCGGCGGCAGGATGAAGATTCAATTAAAGGAATGATTAATAATTAGCAGCATCTAATAAGCCTGGGCCACATTCTCCAAGGCGCGCCCGCTAATGGATCGGACTTCGATCGATTCGAGCGTTTTGCACCGTCACCGGTGAGTTGCGGCAGGTAGTGCGGTGCTGCTGATGAGGTAGTAATGCGATTGGTAATTGGTTTCCAGCTGGATGGTGGCAGTGGGCGGCGGGACGGATGGTAAGAAAATGGTGGGGTTTTTTAGGTGTTTCCAATTATCTTTTCAAAACACAACATGTTACTGTTGGTTGGATTCAACAGAGATTTATTTTATTCCCAGAATGTTACATCGTTTTTGAGCTCAAATAAAATATTGTTAGAAACATTTAAACACTGTTTAATCACTAGCAAACGTTTAGTGTTCAACTGCACATTGTTAAACTGCAACTGATTGCTTCGAGTTCGATTTTTATTATGTTTTACTTAAATTCTAATGAAGTTATGTGCTATTGAATTTCTACACGCTTTTATTTCATGATTCAAATAAAATAGATAAATATTTAACAAATTGTTTAAACTATGGAGGGTTTAACGATTCTTGCCAGCTTTTTTGTATAGAAATTGACACTTGACGGCTGAAATCATGTAAACATTTCATTAAAAAAAAACATACCGCAATCACTGATACGTCGCCAGCTTGATAAGGTTAGCTCATAAATGTTTGAATTTGTCTTGCTGGATCATAAATATTTTGCGAAGAAATGTTAAACAATGTTCAAATCGATAATTTTAAATTTCAAAAATGTTCTACAAATTTCAAAAATATATGCACGAAAAGGGGCCGGTCGGTTTTTTTTAAATAAAAATATTTATTACGTGTGTTTAATTATTTAACATTATTTACAACAGACAACAGGATGATGTGGATGATATAGTTGAAAAATATGCGAAGTATTTCACTACAAGTTGCTGCACTTGAACCACTTAACTCAGGAACGTATAGATCTTCGTAGGATAGTTGTCTTATGGGACTGATATTGTTAAGTCGTCTTTGTAAAACTGTTAATGGTGGCCTACACGATTCTAGTAAGTTTTTTGTATGGAGTTTGACAGTTGGAGGCTGAAAACATGTAAACTCTGCATACAAAACCACACACAAAACTAGCCTACAATTTTCAGTCTAGATTATTCTAGCCTCAAAGCTAGAATTAGATTCGAATACCTGCTCGAAAAATGGCAAAACATGGGTGGTGTTTACATTTATCCCAAGTTATGCATCTTCTGCACCAAGAGATCTGGTGATGGAATCTAGAATCAAAGTGTATGTAGTCCAGGTGGTCTCATAGAATGTTTTTCAAATCAAATTTGAATATCACTTTTAGACAGGATGGGTGAAAACTTGTGTTCAAAAAAGCTTTTTGGAAGCTTGACGAATACACAAAACACTCCTCAAATCTTCATTCAGAAACAGACGCGATAAAAATCAGCCTTCGAAACTCATACACCTTGGGAGAAGCTCACCTGTATTATACTCACTTTGATAGCTGCTCAAAAACTGCTATACAATGCAAACAGCTGACAGGCTGAAATTTCAGCCTACGAACTTAAAACGGAAAGGGCCCCCATGCTGGTTTTGATCGGTGACACACCGCGAACTTATGTTTGAGTGTTTCATCCATTGGGCAGTGTGGGCATTTTGGTGATGTAATGCGGTGATGACGAAAAAGATCGGTACATTTTTTTTATTTTATTATTCACCAGCAGATATAGGTGTGATCTTTGTTCAGAATTTAGCTTTCGACTGCTTATGTTATGCCAGAACCCTGCGCCAATTTGTTGTTGGTGTCTCCAAACATACTTTGGGATTGTTTTCAACGATGTTTTCGCTTGTCCTTTCTTTTAAAATAATTCGAATAGCTCATGCAGTTTCGTAACCTTCGAGCCGATCAATGTCTACAACCTAGCCTCAGTGTGCTACTACATAGGTGACCCAAAATTTAATTAATGGGCCCCTTTTCCCTTTTTAGGATCGTAGGTTGAGATTTCAGCCTTTCAGCTGTTTGCATTGTATATCAGTTTTCGAGTAGCTATCAAAGAGAGTATACAGGGTTTCCCACGATTTATTGGTCAGTTCCCATGATTTTTTGGTGCGTTCCCACGATTTTTTGGTCGTATCCCATAGATTTTTGGTTCGTTCCCATAATTTATTGGTATTTACCGATTGGATATCAATACAATTGGACCAAAAAATTCTGGGAAACGACCAAAAAATCGTGGGAACGCACCAAAAAAATATGGGAACCCACCAAAAATTGATGGGAACCAACCAATAAATCGTGGGAAACCCTGTAATATACAGGTGGGCTTATCCCAAAGTGTGTGTATTTAGAAGGTTGGTTTTTATCGCTGCTGTTTCTGAATGAAGATTTAAAAAGTGTTTTGTGTATTCGTCAAGTTACCAGAAAGCCTTTTCACCCGTCCTGTTATAAAGTGACGATCAAATTGGGTTATAAAAAAAAACAGGCTATGAGACCACCTGGTCTAGTCACACTTAGAATTCAGATTACACCACCTGTTCTTTAATGCACATTGGGATAAATGTAAACACGACCTTGTTTTGACAATTTTTTCGAGCCGATACTCGGATCTAGTTCTAGCTTTGAGATTGAAAGAATCTAGGCTGATGGAGTGTTAACATGAGTTCAGCCGCCAACTGGCAAACTCTATAAAAGCTTAGCATCGTGAAAGGCCCCATTGATGTTCGAAAATAATGATCCCAATTGTCTTTGACTTCAAAATTGTCTTGAAATTGCACGCGTCCCAGGCAATCACTAACAGCCTTAATATTCGGCTACGTATCACTGAATAAATCTCGAAAGCCTGTATAGGTCAGCATATCCGTGTTAATTGTTACACCAAATAGAAGAATAAAAGGATATAGCAGAACTGTGCCATTCCCATAGTGTTTTCCTAAACCAAACGGTCCCCTTACGACACCTTTCAATGAGACGTTATTAATATGCATCTTTGTTTTTACACAAATAATGCAATCAAATATGGCGGACTGTAACTGTCAGACGGATACGATCCGGATGATGAATATTGTTCCAGTGCTGAATTGAAATTGTTTTTCTTTCTTGTATAAATTATAGAAGGCGCCTATTTTTTTCTTTTGAACTTTAAAAATCCTTCAAACAAACAAACCAGCTGCGAGGTGTCAATTGTTGAGTTTCATTTGAACAATTTTCAGACAGACATCAGCATTCCAGTTGAGTTGCGAATGGTTACTTACGGTTGAACAGTGTGAACATAATTCTAAAAATTGTTTATTAGCGCTCCAAAACGGTGTAAAACAATTCGAATGAATTGTTTATTATTGCTATAACTACCCCTCATGGCCTGTTCTCATGATAATGAGGTCGCTGTCACTGTAGCATTTTCCAACATTTTTAATACGAAGATGCTTTTCCTAGTATTCCGCGTTGGTCCCCTCAATACTTCCTTTCCCCACAGAACAATATCCCTTTTGGGCGGCTTTGCGTGACAGATGGGAAGAACCTTTACCGATGCGTGCAAGCAAGCGAAACCCACGTTATGCTAATGCGCAACAAAGATCATCCGCTTGCATACATTTAGGCGCACCGTACAGGTAGCCGCGTTGGAGTTGGTACAGCAGAGCAGAGGCAGCGGTAAAAAAGGAAAAAAAAACGCGTGTAGCCGACATGCAGCCTTAATCTGAACAGATGTTACGCTCTCTCTCTCTCTCTCCTTCGTTATCTCTTTTTCCCTTTTTCCCTTTGTAGAATTAAAAAAACTCTAATAAAAGTGGGTTAGAAAAAATAACATGCAAAATTCAGTGCAACCGGCACTCGTGAAAAAAACAACAACTTACTCACACACACACACACACACACACACACACACACACACACACACACGCGCGGTACATTTTATCCTTCCCTTGCCCACCCGCTCCAAACCCTAGCCGAGGCGTTGTGTATTATGTGAAGGGTCGTGGGAAAATTGCGCTACCGAGTACACTCCCACCAACTCCCCCTCCTCCCGTTACGCTCTAGCTGTGCTTTGCGGGATCACGCGGCTCTCTGCCCGTGTCTAGGCGCTTTCCACCAAAACAATACCCCCACCCGGCGGGAGCTTAGGCGGCGAAGGAAGCGGAGCAGATCAAAGTGAGGGAGTGAGCGCTTAGCAGCTGCGTTTTTCCCGCACAAACTTCCCTAACCATGTGGAGCACTGCTGGTGTGGTGGGCTGAGCAGGGGGCTGAGTAGGCGCACAGGGGGGTTTGCCCAAATTATCGTTGAGGGCATTCGACATCCCAATAAAATAATAATCCCTTATGTTTGGGGCGGCTGCGGTAGCTGGGGCAAAGGGCAGCAAACGAGTCGGGAAAGTCGCTCAAAGGTCCATCACGCAGCAGGCGTTGGGAGGTTGGGTTAAGCATGAAGACTGCTGCTCCGAACGATGGCATCAGCATCCCGGAGGGCGAAACTTCTTCTAGCTGCGACGACGGAAAGGGCTACGCGGTTCGGGTTGCGTGAACGATTATTAAAACATTCTTATTATGACAAAACAGCCGGAAGTTTTCCCGGGAAAGTCAGCATTTACGCTTGGCTTGGGAAGGGGCAAGAGGTGTCAATGCTTGTTGATGTTCGTGCGCACTCACACGCCGCACGCAAATGGCGGGTTATCGTTCGGCCTCTGTCGACAGCCTTGCGACGGTCACCAATCAGTGGCCATGTGGGAAAATACAACAGGCAGCGGTAATGGCGCTGAAGGTTCGTCCCGGACGGCTATCAAGTGGGCTATCAAAACAAAAACAAATTAAATAATTGAGTTCCGTAATGAACGATAACGAGCAGTTTTGTAATCGTGAGGAAAATAGATTTACTCCAGTACAGGTTTACTGGAAAAATTATACGAACATGACACGGGCGTTGGACGTAGGGCTGCGGCCGAAATGATGGCAGCACTCGGTACAAAATCACACGCCCAACTTTGCGTAAAGGAAATCTTAGTATCAGTTGAATTTCACGACGCGTAGTTGGAATCATTTATGGGATGTATTTGGGATGTATTACGTAAAACAGTGCTTTACCTAGTGAATTTTTCATACACTGCGCGAAATAAAAACAGCACCACTATGTATTTTCCCCAAAAAATTATGGATCTAACATGCAAGGAAAAGCGGAGCATAATGGGCACCTTCTATTTGGGCATTAATTCACTACACAGATACATTCCAATGCTAAAAATTTATTCATGGGAGTGTTCTATGAACACCATGTAAGTTGTATAACCCTTGAACCGTCTTGTGTACGACCAAAAAACTCTACGTATCCGTACAACCGCCTACCCGGGTAGGCCATACATTTTGTATAGAAGAATGATGTTTTTCGTGGTTAAAAGCGTACCCACGGCTCCGAAGCTGTCACCGCTCCAGCGGCTTCGAAACTGGCTCCGCACCAACGACTCCGCATCCACGGCTCCGAAGCCAATTTTAACAAATTCGCTCAAAAAAAGCCTTTTCAATAAAGTTTCAATCGGAAAGTTCCATAAATAGCTTCTTAAATAATGTTGTAAAGGAATTTACAAAAAAAAATCGATAATTTTTGAATATAGTTCAACAACCATACAACCACATCGGGTGTTAATTTCTACACGTGCGAGAAGATAGATTCGTTTTTTACGCTATCATACAATGCCGTCTCTATTGAAACGTTAGTCCAAAGTCGTTGGTTGAATCGTCGCCGGCTCCGGAGCTGTTAGTGCGGATCCGGCTCCGTTGCCGTGGGTGCGGAGCCGGCTTCGGAGCCATTGGTGCGCTCCGAAACGCCCACCACCATTCGGCAGTAGCACTATAACAAAAGATTAAATGTGTGTGTGCTAATTATCAGCCAGCAAATTCTATTTCGTTTGCTTGTAGCGGTTGGTATCATTCTAAATAGGATGATTTCAGTGTTATTTTCAATATATTGTTACCCAAATTCTTATTTTACTACGATATGTTATAAAACATTATTATGAACCTATAAGATAGTTTTCATTCAAATCTAACAAGTAATTCAAAAGATATACGATTTTAAAAAATATATCATATCAAGAAAAATATCATTCTTCCAAACGAAAGGTATGGCCTACCCAGGTAGGTGGTTGTACATGTGAAGGGTATATAAACTTTAACAATAAAAAAATATTAAACATTTTTGGTGTTTTTGAGTTTTTGCACATGATTAGTAAACATATTTTCTGAGGCATTTTAAAAATTTGATGTCAATACGACTTCCTAATCTAAAGTTATTTTGGATGCGAAGAAAGATGCGAAACCTACCCGGGTAAGCGGTCGACCACATGACGGTTAATAACAAATAACAAAGAAAAATGCGAAATAACATTTAGTACCATATTGATGTAATTTTTCCCACTTCGAAAATAAGCTACGTGGAAGTTGAACGTAGTATGTTTTTAAAGGTATCATATTTGTAGGTAATTTGTTCGAGGAAAGCAAGGCAATTGAATTAGTATTTTTAGTAATATAACAAAAAAATACTTTTGGTGAGGCTATGGTGTTGTATTTGTTCCCACAATAATGCTAACAGGCACAGCTTAAAAAGATTTGATTGCAGAAATGCTTAAAAACTAGTTTTGAATTTTGATAAGATAATTTTGAAAAAAAATTAAGGGCTTTCCTGATCAGCAAAACAAAAAAATGGGAGGATAATACATTTCACGAAACGTGCGCAAAAGCATAGATAAATTACCTAAGCGCCGTTGTTGTGGCCCATATTGCCCCATTGTTTTGACGTTTCCCGTGTTGTTTAGATATGCCAATTTTGCCCCAGGGCTATGCCCATTTTACACCGCGTGTCAAAATAGCTTCTCGTAAAACATCAACGTTTATTTTACACTTGTTTCATGTGTTTAAGTTATTTTCAGGCTATGTGGCAATTTTAAACCATAGATAAATGCTGGAGGAATAGTCAGTAAACTGCTTAACATGCCCATTTGGCCCTGCTTTCTCTTACCCAGAATACCGTGTTTGACACCTTTCAAGCACATTTATTTTATATATTGAAGGGATATTTCTCATTTTTATTGGAATATTACTAAAAAAACAGGTGCACAAAAAATAGAAGATGGACTTATCATACATTTGTGATTGTATCATTTGAAACGTATATTTTAAGTACATAATGAATATTTTATGATGGAATGTACAACTCACGGATACAAATTATATAAATGAATCGCTAATTTATCGACAAAAATATAAATTACAGCGAGTGATACTCGATTTGTTCTAAATGACGACAAATTAGGGGTTTTAGCATGCCTCAACTGCTTTTTTAATAATTTAACAAAAAAAAAAACTCATAAGAGTAACAGAACTATTTTTTTATCGGATGTTGGAGCTAGACAGCAGGGTGATTACTTGATCACTACAATAAGCTTATCAAAAATCCAGCGTTAAGTAATACAGTGCATGCTCGTAACGACATTTTTATACTATAAATCATTTTCCAGGTCTATGTGAGTGTCAAACTGTTTAAACTAGGTAATTTCATGTATTTTGGTTCATTTTCCGACAGCTTGTGCATTTATATCCACTCCAATACATTTTTGTATGATGACAACGTATTCCAAATATTGAATGCTTCGCCATGAACGCGATGTAAGAGCACTGGCTCAATAAAATATAATCGGCTGTTTTCATTTGTAGCAACAGTAGCGTATCACACATAGTATCCAACAACTTTGAGCTTTATTTCTCCCGAAAAAGAGAAAATTTTCACAATATTTCTTAAGGAAAAAAATACTTTTAGGAATATTAATACGATTTAGCACCCCATCATCAATCGTTTACTTTGGAATGAAAGCTGTTGTTTGTTTTGATTGGTTTCCGAATTCGATAAAAACACCATTTTCAACACCGAAAATGGTAATCATGCACGATTTCGATATACTTTTGTTCACTGGTATTTTTTTTCGTACACCATTTGCTGAGATCAGTACAGTAAGTATACCAGTAGGTAGTCTTATACAAAAAAATCAATTTTTGCTTCTTTAAACTCAAAAAGAACTTATATTCTGGTGATTACTAATCCAATCTGAACCAAAACTAAAGCAAAATATTCAAAAATAAAATAAAACTGTATAATTGAGAAATATCCCATCAATATATTAAATAAATTTGCCTGATTATTTTTTTAAATTCGGAAATCAAACATCCTAATCGGTATCCATAATTGCTGTAAAAAACATCGTGCTATTCTAATTTCGTGCAGTGTATAATAAATTGACATCAACAGAAAAATCAAGTAAGAAAATGCATTTGCTTCAACTTGTTTATTTATTTATTTATTTATTTATTTATTTATTTATTCATTCCAGTTGCTCTCCACAAGCGAATGAGGTATTTAATTTTTATTGTATTTATTAATTTGTTAGTGGAGAATCTGTTTTTTTTGTGAGCCGTGATTTGGTGCGTGTGTGTGTGATATTTTAACTACCAGCAAACGCTGCACACACCTGCACACAACCACACTGCACGCTCCACTAATTGATATAGATGCCGATATAATTATTGTAGAAAGTTTTTCACACAAAATTAATTCACGCAGCGGGCGTCCGGACTAGAGGGATTGAGGGTTGGCCCTTTTTCGGTACGGTTCGCGCAGCGCGGTACATTGTTATGACGCGCAGGCTCCAGCGCCAGCGGTAGGGTGGTAAGCGGATGGGGTGTCATTTGGGGGATAGCAAGGGAGGAGGGCGATTGGAAAATGAACAAATAAGTTAAACAGTCAACCGTGGCACTGCTATCACCGCAACCGCCACCACTACACAAGCAGCACGAGGCAGGGGAGGGTGGTGGGGGGGGGGGAGGGGGCGAAGGAGGGGGTGACACATACGACGGATAATTTATGATTGTTCCATAAATTGCAAATTAATCTTCTCGAACATCAATAAGCCGCGCTCGCACATCCGTATTTGCGTACGGCGACCGCTCTAAATGCGTACCACTCTGGGTGGGTTTGGGGGAGGGGAAGGGGGAGGGGGGGGGCGTTCCTTTTTTGTTTTTATTTTTGTTGTTCAATAGTTGTTCAATTCAACAGGATTTGAGGGGATATTGTGTGTTGCGGACAGTAGACGGGTTGCCGTAGCAATGGAACGTCCTTGCATTCCCGAGGTTCTCTTCTATGCCCCAAATACACACACACACACACACACTTCTCCCTTTAACCCTTTCCCGCAAGAGCTAGAGGGTTTTCGTATCATTTTTTTTTTTGAACGGTTGCTAATTCAACTGAACGTTGAATGATTTTCGGTCAATTGGAGGAACACGCGGCTAGGATGGGTTTGCTATTCATTGGGGTTTATTTTTTTCTGCTCATTTTGTTCTTCCCTCTTTCCCCTCGCCAGTAAGCGGCTTGGCAAAATGTTTGTGCGTGAATGGGTAGGCAATGGGTCAGTGTCACTAAGTGCCGATGATTTCCATGAACGATACAGATGTAGCTCAGAAGTGCGCTCATTGCTGGAAGGTTGACAATTATTAGCCAACGATGTGTTCTATTGGATAAATACTGAAAGCGTTATTTGGATTCTTTGAAGTGGCAAAACTAACCATTGGCAATGACATACATCTTCTCAAAGGTTTTGCTTCACTTTTTCGCTAGCAACTACACTGCGTGGAATAAAAATAGCACCATTGTGTGTGTGTTTTTTGTTAATAATATTGGAAACATATCATCATTTGAGATTTTTCACAAACCCAACATTTTTTGTAATGCTCTCAAGTTTAATTTATTTATGGGGAAATTTATGATTAAACTGCAAAAAAAAAAATAGCAGCTGTTGCAATTTTTGTACATATTTTTCTATTCAAAAGATCTGTCTTGCACAGTTATTATGTTGTATGAACATGAAATCAAAATTCATTCAAACAAAATACTTCAACGAATCGCTATTCCAAGCACACATTCTGGTCAATCCGATCCATGTTTGCGCAATAAATTCTAACAAGAATAACCAAAAGTTTGATTGGGTTTAGATGGCCAACATGCTAAATATGTGATGACTGCTGTATGTTTGTCACAAAAGCAGGCTTCAGTAAGCCAACTGATTCTCGCAAAAACAATTTTTGCAATATAATTTTTCTTCTTCTAGGCATATCGTTGTAACACCGTTGTGTTTGAGCTTAATATCTAAATTCAAGCACCCTCGTCAATTGCAGGTTTTATTTATGTTTGCAAAGGAGACATAGCTATCATATAGGATAGCCAGGGATTACTGAAAACATGATTGATAACCATATTATTCAAATGATTTTCTCAAATAATGTTTTTTTCTTTTTTATTAAATATTTTAATAATAAAAGAAATGTTCAAAAATCAAAACAACATATTGAATTAAAAAACAAATTTCCTCAGAAATATATTTTGCAGCCCCAAATATTACTTAAAATATCAACTAAACGTCGACCTACTTTATTTAAATGAATGGTATTTAGGATTCTTGTTATTCAAATAAGAACTGTTATATTTCGTATTTTTTATTAATAAATAACATAAAAGTGTTATATTTCCGATTTTCTGAAAGACAAAACATAAAACGAGGAAATAACAAGACACCAAGCAAAAGAGCATTAACGTTTATTATTTTCATCACTTAGTTTGTTTTTATTCAATGACACTTCCTCGGAGTCCATGGCTATCATATCATATATGATACCCATCAAACATATAAACAAAAAGGGCTTGGCACCTGGAAAACATAAACAAAAAAGGTCTGGCATTTAAAGGGTTAATGTTTAATGAAAGACTTATGAATTTAATACAGTAGAACGTTGATTGCCCGAGCAGATTGGTACGGAACGGTTGCCGGCTAATTGATTTCCGCGGATAATGGTGCAAGAAATGTCAAATTCATAGAAAAAATATAAAATGTACTGGTTTTGCTAACAATCTATCTACTAATCCAGGGGTCTTCAAACTACGGCCCGCGGGCCACATGCGGCCCTCAATAGCCTTTAATGCGGCCCGCGATGACTGGTTGAAGGTTAAATTAAGTAGCTTTCTTTTCTGACTGACCAATCAAAACGTTATTTTTTTAATTCTGGAAGACGAAAATCAAGATTCGATAAAAGAAAGCTCCAGAAAATTTATGTATTTTGCTAGTATTTTCTTATTAAAACAAGATTTGAACTTCCACCCATTCTAAAGGTAGCATCAAAATGGTCCTCAACAAAGTTGATTGTGAAGCAATGCGGCCCGCGAACTGAAAAGTTTGGAGTCCCCTGTACTAATCGATTAGTCGTTAAACATAATATTTCAATCAATAACTATAGGTTTAACAACTGTTTATAAACAAAAATTAAGTTGCGCTGCGATTTACTTATTACTGTTAGTGTATTTTTTTTCTACAAAACTCGAAGATAGATTCTCGACACTGAATGATAACCTAAAATAAAATAGCTTAAATTATTCAAAAAAAATTTGCGTGATTTTTTTCCCCATTTTGAGTTGAAAAATCCTTATCCAGTAAGATAATTCAATGCATTCCTACGAATAAAAGCTACACAGTGCTTCTGTTTTTATTTCGCCCAGTGTCTGCTTGCCAATTGTTTTCCTTTTGCTTCCCACGCCGGACAGTATGCAACCTGCATAACAAAATCATCCTGTTATCAACACCTCGTACAGGGTTGTACAACACCGTATGGGACCCTTGGGTGTTTTCGATCATATTTTACAAAAGGCAAAACAAATTATTTATTGCTCATTGTGTTGCTGTTTACTTCCCATTTAAAACCTGTAAAAAAAAATGTAAACCAGTTCCAGCGGACTTGTACATTTTTGTACTTTTCCGTTTTCTTCCAAAAATCATCAAAAACACAAATAAGCGCAAAAAGAATAATGCCGTAAACGGGTACCAAACTTGTTCCCTGTCCCGCAAAAGTGCAAATGATACCATCCCCTTAGCTGTCGTTGCAGCACCGAGCACGGTGCATCGGAGTGGGAGGGTGCAATTCGTTTTTCCACCATTTTTTTTTGCCACCCAGCATCCCGGCGCAGGGCAAAGAAATGGTCGCCCGGAGTGGTGTTGTGTATTATTTTAAACAAATTTGATACACATTATTGCACATCGCTCAACTTCGGAGCGATAAATTTGTTTTGCCAGCAAATATAAATACGAGCGCGCCCGGCTACCCACACACTGGGCCGCGAGGGTTTCGCTGCCAGCTGTCGAATGATGGCGTTTCGGGGTTTCCTGCTCCCCTCGACGGCCGCCGCCAGCTTCCGCTTCTTATCGTTCGCTCGTTTTGCGTGATGGTTTCGTGGCTTCGTTCGACTGTTGCTGCTGCTACTGCTGCCCGTCTGCGGCCCAGAACGACGGGAAAGTTATCGGGAGGATTTTGTGTGTGTGTGTGTGTTGCTGCTGCTAGTGCTACTCCTGCTCCAAACCTCTGACCCTAGCTGCGATGGCTGCGGGTCAATCCGGATGTCGATATCCGGATGTGACAAGCGAATAACGAGCGCCGGCGTAAAGATTGATAGCCTTTCCGCTCCCGCGGGAACGACAAACATTTGGGTCGGTTTGGGGAGCTGGGGTGGGGTTAAATTTGTACCGATAGTGTAGGCCGGCGAGCCAGGGCATGTGTGATGGCATTTTTTTGTATGTTGGTCCTTTTTGGGAATGTTGTAGCTGTTGTTGTAGTGGTTGTTGCTCGATGACTAGCTGTTCGATGTTTCGTGTGCAGCATGATGAAGTTCGGGAAATGTATTATAAAAAAGAAAAGAAAATGACGTCCCGTCCCTCTCCGAACGCTTTGGTTTGCATTTTTAGTTATTCTCTTGGCATAGCGCTGAGGTAGTGGTTGGAGGCTGATTTTATCGTGCTCATAGTGAGTTAAGCTATTGTCCGAAACATGTACATTGCCAAAGCGGATTACAATTTGAAACCTTAAATACATAGTTTGTTTACAATTAATACAGCTCTGTGTTTGTGCATAGTTTAACGTAATAGCACTGAGCTCATTTTTTCAAAAGCAAGCTTTTGAACGCACAATAAAAGTGTATGGAAATTACTCTATAATAATTTATTGCTCAGTTCTGTTTTCTGGCAAAGGACATTTGAGCGACACATCACATACCTTTAGGCGTTCATGCAACCATGTAGGCTACCTTCAGGCGCCGAAACATACCTTCAGGCGCTCATTAACGCCACTCAACGCTTATTTACACCGCGTGAGACACTAACGTGCAGAGTTAATTGAGGCATTGAAGTGGCCCACGAGCAGCCAATAAACATGCCGCAATAAAAATCGAGCAAATGTGGCAGATTGTGGTTGTGCTAGCCTAGCACAAACCGCAGCCACAATAAGCCAGCCCGACCTGTTCGATGCTATCTTTAAATACTGTATCTCTGTCTCCTTCCCTCCCAGCCTCCCGCTCATCTATTCAAGCTGGGCGTGTGTTGGCGGCTCCATCCTCCACCTCGCTAAAACTCCCACCATCAATCCACGGCACAGATTGATGGATGGATGACTAAATCTGTACAGTTTTAGCTATGCCGCGCTGCTGTCCGTCCATTCTGCCCATTCGTTCGCGCTCGCTTCCGCACCCCCAGTTCCTCCCGTTTCGATTGCAAACGATCCGTGGGGATAGTACGCAGCCCATCCAATGCCCCGGTAGAAACGCAGCATATTTTAAAAACAGGACTGTATAGTGACTCTTTTTATTTTGCTCTTCTGTGTTCTTGCCTTTTCCGGAAGCAAACCCAGAAGAGTGTACCAAAAAAAAAAAAAAAAAGAAGGAAGGAAAAACAAAACACACCGATTTATAACACAAACAAAAAGACGGCAAATCTACCCAATGAAAAGGAGCGTCTGGACCAAGGGGAGGTGAGGCGGGATGAAAACTACATGTTTATTGGATCACAACATCGTCCATCATGGTCAACATGGTAGAGGAGTTTGGTCCTTTTTTTTTTTAATCTTTATTTTTGGTTTTGTTTTGGGCTTCATTTCTACCCCTCACCCACACCACGCCGCAAACTCGAATCGATTGGGCGATACTCAATTTTCTGACTGATGGTTCACAGAACAGTATGTGTGTGTGTGTTTGAGTATGTTTTTTTGTTTTTCTTCTTGTTTGTGTCCCCGTTTCCTCCACTCAATGGGGTTCGTTTGGAGGTGGATCAGATAGAGCGATTTTTTTTAAAAATATTCTAGCCATTGGAACATTGGAACGGAAGAGACACGCGTGCTCCACGTGGATGACGTCTTTATTGAAATCCGACCGTTTCTGCACATATTTTTTTTTTTGTGGAGAGCCTTCCTGGTGTCTGATGCAATACTACTCCACTCATCGCAAAATGAATATTTCGCCCGCTTTGGCAGCGGCACTGCACACAGGGGTTCGTTTCGTATCCCGTTGGTGGGAAGACATTTTGACGCCGAGGTGAAGCGTTTTTTTTTTTTGTTGGACACCGTTGGAAGTAAACAGCAAACACCTTAACATGCACCAAATTGCAACCGACCGGTTTGCAAAACGACCCGGTGAACCCGGGGCTCATTTACAACGGTTCAAAAACCAATTGCACGTTGCACGTTGCAAAAACCAATTGGATGCGGAGTGCGACCCACATGGGAGCGCACCACTTTCGGGTCCGACCGGACCGGGCTTGGTGCGCACCTTCGGGCGCATGTAGTCCGGCTTAATGTACGCTCAGCTGAAGATGCGCATTCTCTTTGTACCGTGCGATGTCACACTGTCGTCAATCAAATGCTCACACACACACATACATACACGTAAACAGGCATCATAGCTCCAGGACGCCAGGACAGTTGCATTGCAATTGCAGAAACGGTAGCTCCCGGTAGGCCCGCATTCGAGTGGGCCCCCTCCCCTAGTCCCTGTGTGCTGCCCGAAAAATATGCACTACACACACACACACACAAACGCGACTGCATCAAACGCACCACCGGTGAACGGGCTGTCGTTAGGGGCTTTTATCATTTGCAGCCCGTCGAGGGGGTAGTGTAACTTCCGCCCCATTCCGGTGCGAGGGCACGAGATCTCGTAAAAACCCGGAGACCGGTCGCCCAGCAGAAAAGGGTGAACAGAAAAACACGGCCAGAGATGCGCGGAGGGGCGGTAGAAAAACACACTGTCCACAAGCAAGTGCCGCTCGGTAGCCGGCAGGGAGGTTTTTCTTTTTTTTTTTTTTGTTGGTGCGGTTTGCCTGAAATGGGGGACTAAATGGCGCAACATCATCGTAAATACAGCAGCGCGCGGGCCTGTGCAGCCGAGCGCACGGCGTCGCTTTCAGAGCGTTTTCGGCAGTTATCCGGCCGCCAGGACAGGCGGAAGGGGGGAGGGGGGGGGGGGAGGCCCATTCGGCCTCGGAAAATATCTTCATTTTCAAAGCGAACGCCTACCGGTGCTTAACGATGTGGGCTTCGCTGAGGGTATCCGCGCGCCACCACCGAGCGCTTCCCACCGAGAGGTGGGAAGATGAAAATAAAATTTTGCAGTAACGCACAACCACACGCATCGAAATGGATGCATGTCAAATTGGAGGGACTTGTGTATCGCTTCACGCAATACGGAAATTGCAATGATAAAGTCCTGAAGCTGACACTCTACAAAACGTAACAGTGCAAACCCAAGGTGCATTTTAAATCTTATCATAGTTTTAACGAGGTTGCTACGGTTATTTTATTAAGCCTTCTTTTTTCATTGAAAAGTCGTGTATGATCTAATAAGACTGAAATAAAACCCACTAAAAACTGATCTATAGAACTCTGATAAGACTAGTAGTTAAAACCATTTCTAGACCATTATGGCATGAGGCCCAAATAAACTATCAAAATTACAGCACATTGCTATTGGTATGTTCTTCAGACGGCAATGAAGCATTTAATATGAACTCATAATATTGGTTGAAAATTTTTAATGTTGTATTGATATTTTTTCTGAGGATTTCACACGCGTATGAGCAGAAATTCATGCCAAGACAATTTCACTGTTGAAAAAAATTCAAACCGCCTCAATAACATGCATCTTTTTAGCTTTAAAAATAAATCATTAAAAAAATACAGATTCGTTTTAAGCGCCCTCAATTCGCACCTAAAGCTGAGCCATAATGAGCATGAGGTGAAGGGCGTTTTGGAAATTGTTATTTTTCTATTTTTCATGTGAACTTTTATGTTTATCAAAATATCAACATGGCTGACACATATTGGACACACAAATGAACAAACATATAAGCAAAAATATAAAAAATAAAACACGTTTTTTAGGCAATTTTATTTTGGTGTTAGCGCATTAAAAACGTGTTTTAATCTTATTTATTTAATGTTTTGTTTTTTTTTTTAATCCAAATACGTTTGATATTTTAAGCCGTAATAATGTGAATCTAAATAAATAAATTACGTTTGACATTTTGTTGAACGGATGGTTAAGGTTTTATGGTAATGGTTACTAAGATCATTTCAAGCACATTGCACCAAATCCAATAAATAGGGACAGAAGACATTCTTCACCATAGCAACGAAAAGGAAAAGTGCATTTGAGAGATTTGGTGAGAATAATGCTCGCAAAACATGGCGATGTGACGAGCATTACATTTTCAAAGCCAACAGTAAGCGACTTCAAATAAAAAACGTGTAAAAAGGAATTTCCACTGGCTTACGATCAGAAGGACTTTCCCGATCACAAGTTCAGTTGATTTGTAGTGCAAGATGTGTGGGTAGGATCTTTTTAAACAGCACATAACTTTAGGAAGGATTTGTGCAGACTAATAAGTTTTAAGACTCTCCGCGAACAGGCAGTGTCAGAGAGGTTTTCTCAGATTTATCCCACGCATAGTTTATTAGAATTAGGCAGATGTCTAATAATCTTTGCAGTGGATAAAACCACCCACTGCAAGCAAAAGGAAAAGGAAATTAAATATTCGAAAAGAAATATTATGGCTGAAAACCGCAAAATACAACGTGCACAGAAGTTAGAAATACTCGGCTTATCCACGTTTTGCGTTAACAGCGTATTTCAGGTACAACCTGTATAGCCTGCTCCAAGTTCCCTTCGTCCAAGACTTAATATGCATTTCATAAGATTGATATTGATACCTTAGTCTCAAACAAGTCTATAAACGTACTTAAGAACACATTTTCAGGTTGATTAAAATCAACCATCAAAACTCCAATTTTAGTTTTAACAGACAGTCTTATAAGCGTCTTCAGGGCGTTTAAAAGGTTTAACAACTTTAAAGACTGTTAAACATCTTCAAAAGACATGTTAAAACTATGTGCCTCAGTAAACTCATAGTAAAGAATGCTTTAAGACATGTTTAAGTGTAAAAGGTATGGGAAATGGTTCTTGGGAATGCAAGAGCAAGAGTCTTTTCTGAGAGCTTTTTGAATTTTGAAATTAAACTTTTTTTTAAATCGTAAAGTCCTAGCCAAGACGTCCAATAATTATTTTCCTTAATGGTACATTCCACGAAGAAATACAATATTCCCTCAATAAAGTTATTATGTAAACCGGATTGCATACCTTTAGGCGGCTATTTTAATTTATATCCATCAAATTGTACTTCTACAACACCGAAACCGGCCGATTGGGATCGTCGCCTCGATGCGAACCACAGTGACAACACGGGCTTGCGTGCACTATCGCACCACTGCTATCCAGACGTTCGATACCATTGCCCGAGCAGCAGTGGAAAATAAGAAGAAAAAAACACCCCAGCTAGGCGGCAATGACGTTTGCGCGCGCGGCGTACGTGTACCAACATTCCCTCCCCGCTCTTAAGTATGCGGAGTAAGGGATCATAATATTGTACGTGCGGCTGGCGCGGGCCGTACCTGGGCCGAATTTTGGGCCCGACTATGTACGCGTGTGCGTCTGTTTTGTCATATGTAGCAGCTCGGGTAGCCACGCCGGCAGCAACGCACGGACACTGTTCGGGCTTTGCCCCGGTTTGGGGATCTGGGGCCCACGCTTGCAGAAGTGCAAATTGAAAGCGTAAAAACGTGCAGAGCCGGCGCGAATAGAAGTGCACATTATTTGCATTCCAGACATTGCTCATGCAATATATAATCCGGGGGGCGAGTCTGCATGCCCTCCTCCCCCCCCCCCCCTGCCTTTTGCCACCGAAACCGGCCGAATGCGTCCATTCTGGTAGGCTGAAAGGGTTCTTTTTTTTTTTTGGCGGTCCGACCCGAGGTGGTCCGGTGGCAAGGATAAAGCAGTTAAAAGTACAGACCGGGGCCGAACCTTTTGCCAAGTTCAACGATCGAACTAAATTCATCGCAATACGCACTTAATACGCCGTACGCCTGTACGCCGGCATCCACGCAACACATGCAAAAGTCATCAGTCCCAGTGCTTCGCACCGCAGGAACCCCCGTCTGCCCGAGCTCCCTTGCCGGAACCCTAGTTGCCGCGTCGCATTAGGGTGTCGGTGATGTTTCTGCTGCTGCTGCTGCTCTGCCAATCGATCCTTGCCAATCGAATTCGAAGTACGCACAAGAAAATTATTGTTTGCGTTGAGTACGGCACCGGCCATCACCCGAACAGTAGCGGGAGTGGGGCAGAGTGGGAGAGAAGGACACGCAGGGGGTGCCTACCGAACAGGGTGGAGAACGTGTCTGAACGCTGTGTTAGGCTCCTCCTCCGCCATCCTGCCTCCCCGCTCGGATGAGCTTCGTTTGAGGGGCAGGCCTTTGCTGGTGCTGGTAAAACAGCATGCGTTTCATTGACCATTTGTCAATTTCGCTCCTGATAAACTCTAATTTGCTACATTAAATGAAAATTGACGCGTCATTTTGATTAGTCCCTCGGGCGTTAATAATTTATTTACCGTTAGACGGAAATGCTATACCCCAGCCGGCCGACAAGCCGAGCGTTTTTTGTTTTTTGTTTTGTTTGTTTTGGTTGGTGTTGTTGCTGCTGCCGTTTCGCAGTGAAGGCCGGAGTGTACACAAATAGCAAATAAGCATACATAGGACGAATTGATCGGTTTTTGGGAAGGGGGATGGGGGGATGGGGGTATGGATGTTGTTTTGGATTTTAATCTGTACTGACCGGGGCACTGACACCGTAACCGACCGGACCTTTGTTTTTTTTTTGGGCAGGTTCAGCTTTGAAACACATTTGAAACAAGGCAATTTTGTTTGGGCGTAGCATAATTTTGGGGCGTTTATGGGGTGGGGGGGGGAGGGGATGGGGAGAAAGAAGAGAATTGCAGTTCAGCTTCGCCCGATGTGCGCCGTAAAGTAGGCAAACTGTAGTGCGAATTAACTTTTAATGGCAAAAGTAAAGCTTAATACTTGCCGGCGTGGCAGAACGCCTAAAAGTATGCAACATGTTAATTGAGTGCAATTTCCTTATTTTGAGTGTGTTTTAAATAACAAGTTTGAAACTTTTACGAGTCAAGATAATAGAAAAAAACAATAAATAAACATTTGCCCGCGAGTTCTTTAGCCGAGGCAAAAAAAAAACAACCGGCCAGGGTTTTAACTCTATTTTCACAACAGAGTTCCGCTTTTAAAGATGAATCAAGCTTGTTTTATTCCCTTAACAAGAGCACTGTTAAGGCGGGCAATGTGTGGTGGATATGATCGTGTTTCTGCCACTTGCCCTGCCAGCCCCGACCGCCTTACGCTTGTACATTTGTATCGAGTAATTGAGCTGTTTGTCGCATTGCCTACATTTAGGCGCACGGAAACAACACTACCGATGCAGATTATTTTAGAACTAGGGGAAAGCGGGGCAAAATGAGGTATTCTAAATAGTTGAATGAATATTCTTTTGGATTTGCCACAGAACCCAATTATTCCTACAATATTCTATGCCTCTATATTTATTGAGTAAAATTAAAATTAAAATTCTATGCGCCATATA
Organism: Anopheles coluzzii; assembly: GCF_943734685.1. NCBI lineage: Eukaryota > Metazoa > Arthropoda > Insecta > Diptera > Culicidae > Anopheles > Anopheles coluzzii. Next base: position 12,320,013 of record NC_064669.1, read on the forward strand.
TCTTTTGATTAAAATTGAAAACATACCCTGAAAATAACGTAAACAAACGAATAAAGTGTAAAATAAATGTTTCACTTGGTGCTATTTTGACACGCGGGGCAAAATGGGCATATGTAAACAAAACGTGAAACGTCAAAACACTGGGTCAGTATAGGCAACAACAACAGGATTTAGGTAATGGTTAAAGATGCTGCGCAAGTTTGATGAAATGTATTCTCTGCCTAGTTTTGGCTTTGATGATCAGGAAAGCTATTGATTTTTTCCGAAAAAAAAATTAACGAATTAAAACACTTTTTACACGTTTTAATTGATGAAGTCGAATCTTTTGAAGCAGTGCCTATTAGCATTATTGTGTAGATAAATAAATCCCCGTAGCCTCATAAGCGCATCTGCCCATTTCGTCACATGTGAACATTTTTTTAATATTTTATATTTAAGAAAACACGTATTTAATTGTATTAATTGATTCTTATAAATTGTAAAGAAATTGGCGATAAGATCTCGGAATCGGACCTACCTGATTCCGATTCCGTGTTAGGATTCGAAACACGGGCCGATTTCCATGTTGGAATTAAATTCGATTCCGGAGCCGATTCTGGATTTGGAGCCTATTCCGGAGTCGATTCCCAATCCGGACTCAAATTCGGAATCTGAATCGGCTCCGGAACCGGCCCCGGTATCAGAATCAACTTCGGAATCGGAATCGACATGGGAATAGCAATTTGCTCCGATTACGGAGTCATTGATCATTGAATTGATTCCAGAATTGGAATTAGCTCCAGAATGGGATGATTCAATGATTCCGTTCTTGAATTGAAATAATGTTTAAAAAAAGAAATAAGAAGCAAAATCAATCCAACAATCTCCATGCGAACGGATCTTTTACAAGTTAATTTGGTTTCTTTGCGACTATCAATTCGTAACATCATTGGACGCATTGGATTCTTATAGAGATGCCGAAACTGACTCCGATTTTGTAGCTGATTCTGATTTCGGAGCCAATTCCTATTCCAGAGTCGATTTCAATTCCGAACCCGATTCCGAAACCGATTATAATTCACGAGCTGGTTTCGAAGTCAATTCCGTAGCCGATTCCGGAATCTATTTAGGAAACTGATTCTGCTACGCGGAATCAATTTCAGAAAACTATGGACCTAACCGGAATCGATACCGACGAAAACTTCATTTTTCCCATCACGAATAGAAGAATCATACCTTTAATATTTTACCATTTTATTACAGGATATAGCACTAAACTGGTGTTTATAGAACACTCCAAGTAATACTTTTTGCGTCTTGGAATTTATACTTGTTGATAAATAATTCTGAAATAAAGGGTGCTCATTTTGTCCCGTTTACCCCTACATGTGCTCCATATAAAACAATACAACACTACACGTGTAGTAAACGAGGACTTGTGCAGATATTGTGCACAGAGTAAAAAAAAAAAACACACACACACACACACACGCTACACATGGTTATTCATGTGAAAGAGGAATCGCTAAGAACGGATGACATCTATTGGGCTCGAAATTAGCAAGCAGCTAGCCTAATCGAAGCTAGCGGTAATCGGTCCCGGTCGGCAAATGGTGGTGCGGCAAAAATGTTGAAGCGTGTCTAAAAATAGTTGTGGAAAAGGTTAGGGTGCAGGCAAAGTCACCCACAGCGGACAGGGATGGGACGTTCGGCAGACAGAGGCGCGCAGCGCGGGGAATGTTATTCGAAATTGGGCACAAGGTACGCCGTTCGGGAACGGTACGGCAATCGGAACCCGGAACCCCGAGCGCCTCATAATCGGCGGCAACCGATTGGCACCTTTTGCATGGCCGTCTGTGTGCTGTGTGGCAAAATACGCACGACAGCCGTAGATAAGGTCGTTTGATGTCTGACGTGTGCTACTACGCACATTTGCCGATCATGGTCCGGGCTAGCGTTCGGCGTACCGCCACCGGGCCGGGGGGTTGTTTGACATGCCGGCCGGAAGGAAGCGTGGCCGCGTGGAGCGTGGTTTTTGGGAAAGAAAACAACCACTATCCATCTTATCCCGGGGAGGAGGCCCGGTTAGCGTGCTGCTTGACATATTCCCAGCTCGTGCACACTAATTCACTCCAGCAAAACGGGCTGCAAAAGGGCTCGGGCGTGTCCTTGCCCTTAAGCGAGCAGGGGGCTGCTTCCAGCTGTCGCTCGTACACCTCGGCCAACCCCCTTTTGCGAAACTTCACACACACACACACACACACACACACACACACACACAAACATGGCCTCAACATCGGGGGAAGAGCAAAGCCCACACTCAATCAAGGCTAATTCGGGAAGGCGGAAAACTAGTAGCGCGTGCTGCCAGTACATGTGTGTGTGTGTATGTGTGTGTGCTTCTCGGAGAGCATGGGGATTGTAGGGATTGCAGGGAGTTTATAATTACATTACAAGCAACATACTGGCAAATGGCAAGCGATTAAATGCCATCATGTCGACAGTGCAAGATTGTGAGAGGATCGTATTCCGGCTACGGGACTACCCACAGTCACACGCAGATATACACCCACAAACATGACAGCTGGAAGTGGGTGTCCCCGTGGGTGGTGCGAGGAACGGTGCCGAAGCCAAAAGGGACGCCAATTATTATCAGCATCCCCGCGTGTGCCGGCGTGAGTGTGTGACAAAAGTCACTGATAGTATCAAATTAGAATTATACACCACCACACAGCAGACCGCCCGGTCTGGGCAGGGTGAGGATGTCAAGTAGGTCGACTTTGTAGCGGCTCTGTCGACTATGTCGACTGAATGGAAAGCAAGCCTGCTCGATAATATTGCGCACATTGGCACGGTTACACCTCAAACACGTTCCCTAAGCGTTACTGTGTGTTGCCTCGAGCGCGCTGTCACTATCGAGGAAGGTGAAAGATAAGTGTCTGAGCTGTAAACCCATCTCATCGTGGACCCCCTTCCACCAGGAAACCCATTACGCACAGGTGACGATATTGTAAACATGCCTGCCGAAGAAACTGCCCGGCCCTTCCCTTTGCCAATTTAGCACGCATTTACATAGTCATAGACACAGATCTTCCGCGCGGAGGTTCAGCGACCGGACGGTCGGCAGACCAGAGGGAAACGGGAGGATTGAAGCGGGCTTTAATGAAGGTTAGCGTGGAATTACAGACTAATTAGCGGCCCCGAACTGTGTAGCCACATAATTTGAGCGAGAAGTGTGTGGGTGTGCGTTTGCTGGAGTGGAATCCGAAGTCAAGTAGCGATGGAACTCAGGTGAATTTAAGGTGAACTGAACTGGCACAAGTGCAAACTACTTTGAAGGAAGATTTGGGAGAAGAGTTGATTAGCGTACTTGTGGATTCCCGAATTATCTTTCTACAACAAATTTTGTTTTGTAGTGAATTTTAACATGTACTAATCCCGTTCATCGCCATAATGTCTCAAATTCCCGATGGTTTCGTGGGCGTGCAGTAGCGTGCGGCGAGCCTTTACCAGCTGGCCGGTAGTGGAATCGCAAAGGTCAAAGTCCAACAAGTACATCCAGTGCGCCCTCATCGCGCACCCACCTTCCGGGTCCGGGGTCGAATGTCGATTATCTGGAATGTTTAACGCACCTTAAATTGTGCCACTCCTTACAGCCCAACAGAAGAAAGAAAAAACAAACCCTAAAGAAGGCAACATTAGAGTTAGCACAAAGTTAAAGCGCACGTTCTTTAAGCTGCCACGGTCGGTTCAGTGCCGTTCGGACGGGTTTGGGTCGACCAGGGTACCGTCAGGAATGAATTCCGTGTTCGCACGGCTTCTACCCCGGTCTATGGGCACGGTTTGGAAGGCGGCTTTGGAACGCAAACATTCACTCCGTTTGCTGCCGGCGGATTCAATCGAGCTGCCGCTCTCCCCTTTCCCCTGCCCGCTAGGCCAGCGTGAAGTGGCCATTTTCTGGCCAGCTCCCGGTCCATCGCGAAGGACCATCGACATCGACGGACTTGCACCAAAGTTGAATTTGCTCGATTTCTCGAGCTTTCTCGTTTAGTTTTGGCACGCCATTATTTCTTCGCCCCCCCCCCCCCCCCCAACGGACCGCCCTTGCATCCTTCTGCCCCAGGCGGAGCGACTATCGACACAGCGTTGAGTCAGCGGCGCGGCCGAGGAATGCTACTTGCCGGTATTTGTTTTTCAAACAGGATACACGCTTCACGAAATTCGCTGCATCGCCGGTTCGTTACAGCTCGCTCGCTGGCTCGTTCCCGGCTGGGGCGTTGATGGTGGTGCGGCGGAATGTGTGCGCTAGTGTGCGCTAGCATTAAATGCGATTCGGACATTCTTCCTCACCACTTTGGGGGCACGATTTGGACGAGCGGTGCGAGCAACTGCTTTTTGAGGTTGATGAAACTGTGGATCTTATCACGTTTGTGACTGTGTTTTTTTATGTCGTTTTTGTTGTTTTTTTCCGGGGATGGTTCGTTAGAAGTGCCACACGACCCACTTTCTAGGACCAATCGTTCCGCATACGGTCGTGGGAAGCACAAAGGGTGAGGCGAATTTATGAGATCAAAATAAACGGTTGCTGGTAATGTTTTATATTGCATTTAGTACTTGAAGAGTTTTTTTTTCTCACGCTGAATTTTAATGTCCACGCCTAAATGTATGCAAGGGTCTTTGTGGGCATGTCATTTGATCTTCTTCTTCTTCTTCTTCTTCTTCTTCTTCTTCTTCTTCTTCTTCTTCTTCTTCTTCTTCTTATTCTTCTTCTTCTTCTTCTTCTTCTTATTCTTCTTCGATATATAAAAATCTCGTGTAAAAATACTAATTTCACACATCAAATGTCGAACTCCAAATAAATTTCCTTTTGGTCGAACTTCAAAAACCATTTTAAATGGTACAACATTGTAGTTTCCAGTTGAAATCAGATCAAATAAATAATTTAATGGATAAAACCTACCCCTTCAAGCAGAATGATACGAATATTTGCTATAATTTGACCGAAAACATCGAAATTCGACTTACGCTAATATTAGAGATAGGCTATTGCCTCCGGTCTGTATTAATAGCGTATATCGGGGAATACCTGTATAAGATTGGAATCTTCAGTTGAAATCAGATCATTAATTTAGTTAAAACCTAATTAAACTAATTTAGTGGTTAAAACTTATCACTTGAAGCAAAAATATAAGAAAATTAGCTATGGAGGCTAATATTCGAGATACGCCATTCCTCCAGTCCGCATCAATAGCATGTATCGGGGAGTACCTGTATATGGTACATGGTATATTGGTCCAATAAACCGTAGTAAACCAAAAACTCAGTGGTATCCAAACGGATTATATGTCATTGCAGATCTTTATTACCTACGGATATTACGACAGATAAGAAGAATCGTAGCTTTGGGATAAAATCATTGAAATCATTGTAATCATTGTTTTTGTACTCTTCGGATTGCATATTCTTCTATTTTTGATGAAAACGAGACATCAATTTTATCCTGTGTGAAACCGGGTAAAAACTTTAGTGTACAATAAATCACTGTACAAATCCTTCACATAAAAATCCTACACTATTTTCTACGCAAAATGTTGCCCCATATCGTTTGTCGACCAGCAGAATCAGTTACACTCATCGGGACTGGAATTGTATCGGTTCTAGTCCTTGAACGGAGCAGGTCCAGATACAGATCCAAGTAAAGAATAAAATTGGGAACTATTTCAAGACTAGTATGAACTCAGAATCAGTTCCAGGACCGACATGAGGTCATGATCAGTTCCTGTACCAGTGTGGCTAATGTAGCGGGGTCAGGACCAGTATAGATTTGGTTGTGGTTGTAGTTTCTGAAGGGGTTGTCATCAATTCCTCTTTCAAAATAAGTTTAGATGCCCAACATTTCGGCATACACTTCAGCGTAAAGGGCATCCTTGAAATATCGTTTCAGACCCCAGTAACATTGCCAAATTAACTAGTTTGATCAAATCCTAAGAATTACTAAAGGACGATTGTAGCCGTTTATCTTCAATCGGTCATAGGCCTCTGATATTTTCAAAATTAGCATAGTTTTGTGTCAACTTTTTTTGCTTTTTGCTTATTGGCTCAACAACCGTTGTCGGTCAAGGCCTGCCTGTACCCACCTGTGGGGATGGCTTTCAGTGACTTTTTTGGATTACCCCCCCCCCCCCCCCCCCCCCATAGAATCAATACATCAAAATAATGGCAATAACTGACATCAACTACTTTGATGGTTTATTAATTAATTTTATTTTTTTTATTTTTTTATGTTGATGTCGGCGTCTTTTTGATTATCAAAATGTTTGTGATGGTGTTGATTGTCAAACGTTGATTAGAAACATGGAGTTATTATTTTCTGATGCTGTCCAAGGTCCATGGATTACTGCAGGGAGGTTCGTCCAGTGTACTTTGACAAATTTTCATCTCAAAGTCGTAGAGTATAAGGTGTCATACAAGTCCTTAGTAACCGATACTCCCTTTTAGCCTATCTCCGTAGAAATCTGCATTCATTGTGGGGACTAAAATCAGGGTCATAAGCCCTGAAAGAAAGCTTGAAATCGTTTGTAACACCCTCAACAGTAAAATCACATGTCAACACAATCTGGTTTTAGCTGACTTCTAAACGATTATAACAAGAAGTACGATGTTCTACGCGGCAACACAAACCTAAAGAGTAGTTTGACCTGATACTTTTCCAAAACAATATGCAAAAAAAGTGTCAGAGAGAAGATAGAGCGAAACTCCAATTAGATTTTGAGATGATGGCTAAGCTGACAATTTTTTCTGAAACCTCAAAACATTACAGGTGTACGGAGTTTTGGCTCAAGAGGACGCGGGGCACACTGAAAGGCCGCCAGTTTGACATGTACGGTTTACACCAATGGTTAGTTAAATGTTTCACAACTTCAACTATTAAACCCCATATGCACGGCATCTTCAAGATCTGCATGAATCACATTTAAAGGACACGATAAGTGATGCACAGTCCTCTTTAATTTGTGCACCCTGTTAAAGCTTAAGCATCTCTTTAGCAATCAACGACATTATCGAAACTGGTTAACAGTACACTGCATTCACCAGCCTTGCCAGGTGTAGACAATGTGACACTGTAAATAATACTGCAGCGCAAAAAAAAAGGAAACGATTCCTATCTCCACTAACAGACACGTGCAGGAGAAGGTTTTCCTCGCTTTAAATGCTCCTCCAGATAGGTAGCTTTTAGCGACGACAAAACGAGGCAAATAAAGCCGTGTAACGAAGCGATTTATTTTGGGAAAGTATATGTCTCCCATCGGAATACGCGAGCGCGATCAGCGACAGTGTTGCCCTTTTTTTTCTCTTGCAAAGCAAAGCGTGTTCTTCGCGGTGCGGGTTCCATCTGACGGGCGGTTTGGGGCGACAGCAAGTTCGTGCTAGTGACGAACCGTGCTAGCGTATGCTTGGGTAAGAAGATTTGTTTCTGCGACGGTGTCTCGGAAACGGCAAAGGTACGTAACAAACTGTAGCACAACAAAAGTCGGCTTTTCGGAACGCCATCTGAAACAGTATGCAATGCAAAGGGGTTGCTCACGTGTACACGACAGTATAGTGTAGCTTATTGTACACCTTTTTTTTGTTCTTCATTTTATCTGCCTTAGCGTGCACACATCACAGGGCACACATTTGAATGTCTCCGCACATATCATCACACTGGCAGCGGCAGCGTTAGGGTTGGATTTAAGTCTGAAGTAAAGCTTTCGACTAAAGACAGCTGTTCAGCTGACTTGCATACGGTGTGTGTGTGTGTGTGTGTGTTTGTGTGTGCTCGTACTTAATTATGAATGGACATGGCTGACGCCAGCCAGAAAGACGGCAGCAGCGAAGGTGTTAACTAAGTGAAAAGCAGCGCATAATCTTATTTCGACTTCTAATTACAACCATTCACTGGAACGTGAGAGTTAAAGATGCGATACACGATCGAATCGTCTATATATGTGTGTATATATATGTGTGTGTGTGCGCGCCATGCTGTGTCTTAGTGTGTCTTTGGCACAACACTCAAACCGACCGAGAAACCGCTCAGATCTGGTAGAGCGTGCGAGCAGTGCAGCGGCATGGCAAAAAGGGGAAGAGAGTAATATTTCACGCAGCCCATACACATCAGTCTCCTTTTTCCAGCGGGGGAGGGGGTGTGGGGGTGGCTCGAAGCGTCACAAACCGGTGCTGCACACACCGGAGCATATAAACCAAATAAGAGCGCCGAGCGTCGAGGAAAACAAATTTCCACCCATAAAGATTGGCCGGATTTTATTCAATTCGGTGCCGGGTGCCGGAGTTCCTTGGCAAGCCCTGCACCGGGAGCTCTTAATCTTCGTCTGCCGTCACCTCCCTCGCGCCAGCGCGGGTACAACGAGCTAAAGCCCTCCCCGAACGGGGCGCATAGGTAGCAGAGGGGACAGGGAAAAGTTTGCTCCCAACCCGCCCAACACAGTGCAGCCCCTCGTTGGAACTCCGTTCCGGCTCGGTGGTTCTCGGGGACGCGCGTACGAGCCCATGTGAGAGGGAGGGGCCGTGTCTTCGGGCCGGGGAAAGTCTCCTCGCGGGGGAATGTTGTTGTTAGTATGGTTTAGAGAGGCTTTGGCTCCTGCGGAGTTCTTTCGCCTCTTTTTCGCGGGGGAATAACACACCGGCAGGCAGTGAATAACTTTGCCTCGAGCTTAGGGCGAGAAGGATCGCTTTGTTGCGGTTGGCCGGCGAAAAGGAATCAAACTATCATCCAACCCGGCCTCGGCGGTTGGGGGCACTGGCGGGGGAAAAGACAAAAACAAATCATCGAAAGCGTGTGAGTGGCTCCCCAAACCAGCACGTGCCTGTGCCGGTTTGGTGCTTGAAGATGAGTAAATAAATATATAAAAATAAAGCACGTTAAAGGGAAGCGCTGCTAGGAGGGCAACCGGGACAGAGCTGGACAGGATGTTTCCTCAATTCCTTACGGCCGGCAATGGTCAACATCAACTTAATTGTGTGACAGTTCCAGCGAGCAGAGGATACCACGGTCGTGCAACGGTAAAGATGGTATTATCGAATTAGGATAAAGTGATAGCGGTAAATGTACCTACCGGGGGGATATTCCAATAGTAATTCTAGAGCAATGAAGCGCGTTCCATACATACAATGGATGAATATTTTAGAAGTAGCTAATTCATTTATGCTTGAATGAAATGTTCGCTGGTATTTTACAAAGGAATTAAAAGTTGAAAAGTGCAATTCAGTATCGTTGCAGCCGCAATATCTATTATTTTGTAAAATGTATCAACATCACTGCCATTGCAGCAAAATTTGTGGAACGTATAAATCTTTAAACGAGATTTAATCGTAGAAACGTATAAATCTGATTGTAATAAGAAAATTCTAACTGAATATACCGTATTGCTTTGAACTACGGACAGTTAACGCATCTTTGGCATTCACTATTTTGTAACTAATTCAATTTTAATCGGTCAAACCTCTTTATAGCTCCCTTTACTACAGCAAACCTTGTAAATTTGAGGAAACAAATATTTCGAATAATTTTACTAGAAACATTGCAAAAAAATCATAAACTTACAACGATAATTTGATTCATATTCCGGACAGTTTCGAGCTCATGTTTCAAATTACGGACCATTTGGCTCAAATTCCGGATAACCTAAACATTTTGTTTATAATTTTCAAATTCACACTCACACTATACCTTTCTAGTTTTTAACTCGTTTAAAGTTCTAGAGACCCCATTCAGAGTGAAAGAGTCCTTCTAAACCGACGGACGGTCCTAAAAACAACGAGGTTTGGGCACTGTATTGCTCTTGTATTCGTAGATGCATACAACCGAAGAACTGCCACGCGTATTGACGAGCTTTCTCGTCACATTCAAATATCGTTGTTTTCTTGTTATTATACAATTAACCACAATTTACTTCGGCTGTCCGGAATAAAAAAAAAAGATTTGAATTCCGAACAGAATTTAATACGTGATTTCAGGAAATTTAGAACACAATATCATAAAACACTGTTTTCACGTTGATAACTACTTTCACAGTGGATCCTGATGCATTTCAATGCACTAGGGCGAAATTAATAAGGATCATCGAAGAAATAACGCTGACGTCGGTTTTTAGCAAAACTGCTAAAAACCCATCTGGCGGTCATCATCAGAACAGAGGGAAAATATCACCATCATTCTAGTACATCATGGCAATTATTAAAAAATAAAAAGCGGTATGACCAGGAACTGGATATCAAAATATTCAATACAAAAATGTCAAATGTCCGGAATTTGAAGCTGTCCGTAATATGATTCACAACGGTATCAAAATTGTACCGTTTTCTATTGTTCAAGCATTATTTTGGACTTAAAATATAAAAATAAGTAACTTGATTAAAATGTCATCATAGCCGCATTAAAGTCTCCAAACTGACGCCTGCGGACTGCCTCTGGCTCTTGAAAGCATATAATGCGGCCTACGGTGGCTTTGTAAAGGTTAAAATAAATAGTATAATAATATTATTTAGACTTTTTTTTATAACAAAAGTGTATTTTTTCCTTTTCTTTGACGAAACTCAAGCTTTAGTAATACGAAACTGTACAAGTCTCGTTAGTATTTTGTTATGAAAACGAGACTTAAACGCTCATTCATCAATCAAAGGTAACGTCCAATGGTCCTCAACACAGTTATATTCGAAGCAATGCGGCCCGTGAGCTGCAAAGTTTGTAGATCCCTGCTCTAAAGCATCAACTGCGTATGAATCTTTACCTTTAACGCACAAACAATCTGCAAGGCTACAAGTGTATACACTGGTAGAAATCATGATTAATTTACAATGTTTTTGAGCAGACTCGTAACAACTTTAAAGTTACAATTCAATGGCTAATACCTGTCTTTTTAAAACAAAACTATTTAATTTTAAAACATATTTAATGGATTGTTTATACCGCTAGCTTCACACTTGATTTTTTTACTCGATTGTTTCCTTCAACATTGGTATGACAATCGTAATATTTTTAATTCTATCGATTGAATTATTATGTTAACTAATGATATAACAAACAGATTCAGTTTGTGCGCACAGTTCTAATTAAATTTGTACAAAGAGTTTGACTTACAGTTCCAAACATGATGCCTTAGAGCCAACATTTGCAGGATAATAATTGGTGGCTTACAGACAAAAAATAGATGAAGATGAGGTCCAATTATGCGACAACGGCTGTATTCTAAATTTCTTAAAATTACATAAGGAAACCCAAGTTGTTTTAACTACGAATTAAAAAGATAACTAAAGAACTAAGAGAAATTGACGTCAGTTGAATCAAAATCAGTTGAGATCATTTTAAATGAAGAATTACTTAAAATTGTGGTAATAAAACAGCAATTCACTCTATTTATATCAGACAAGCGTCCTAACTTAGGTCCATTCCAATTTAATACAGCTCGCAGCAAATTTCTCATGTAGAACAACTGAAAACAGTATTTTAAGGTAAATAAAACAGTTACTGGAAAACCTCCCGAGAGCGGGATGTATTAGAAAGAGCCTCGAAAAATCTTGTAAATACATTAGTCTGTACCACTACAAATTGCAATTATATAGATGCTTTTACTACACTGATGCTGCAGAGGTTTCGTTACGCCTGAAAAGCTGGGAAGATGATTACGATTTTAAGCTATTCCACATTTTCTCTATTAAGTTGTGTATCACTTCGATGGCAATCAATGAAAAGGACACGTACCTACAAAAAAGTTCTAAGTAAGATCCCTGCAAAGCGTATCGCCATTGATAGTCACTTAGTACTTTACATCGGTAAAGACACATGTCAAAGCTGTCTCTGGTTGACGGTTACACCGAACCAACTGTTGTATTCGTATTCATTACGTATGGCTTGTAATCATCGTTTGATTGAAGATGCCATCCCGCGAACCCGAAACCGAAGAGGGAAGCAACAACAAAAAAAAAGAAGACTTGTACACCGCAAAGCTACTGACTTTCGGCGCCTTCCGAAATTGGGCAACATCTTGCCCGTATCCTCCCGCAAAACAACGACCAACCGCGGCCACACTGCTGAGCAGCACTCTGACTGTACGGGCTGTGTATCGAACCATCCGTGCTGTGGGCCCTCGTACTTGTGTGGCTCGGTGCCTCCGAAAAAATGGGGGAAAAAAGATGGAACGGAAGAAAAGCACGAAAACACACGAAAAGACCCCACTGCCCCTTCTGCCAGCAGCACCGCGGCACCGGTGGTGCCGAATAAGCATTTAAATTTTATGTCACGTCTTGTTTGGAGTGTCGGATTTGAGCGAACGGGGCTTCCGATTTTATTTTGATTCTTTCAACTCTCCCCCTTGCACCTTCCACACCGACACACGTACAGTGCACATGGTGGAAGCAGCTTGTACGTCACCGTACGGCACACGGGCGGTTTGGCTTCTTTTTTTCTTTTTTTTTTTTGGTTGTTGCGGAGGCAGGGCGCTCTAGTTGGAATTTTAAAATCGGTACAAACAATCGAGTTCTCGGTCGCTGTGTCAGCGATTCCGTGCAGAAGATGGTGGAAAAATTTTGCCCGCACACCCACATACACACACACACACAGTGATACACCCACAAACAAAGAGCGAAGAGGCTGGAGGATCCGATTGAACCGATGCTCTTGATCCTCGTCCTCAAGCGGTGTGTAGCACGCGCCAGTGGACAATGCAGAGCAGAGACGAGGAAGCAACTCATCTCGAAAGCCCCCGTACGCCACTTGACAGGTTAGGGAAGCAGGAAGTACTACGGCGCAAGATAGCCAACTTGAGGAGATTGTATCGCTTGCTCCCGCGGGCGGCTGTGGGCCGAAATGGGCATGGGCCGGGGGCAGGGTATTGTTCGAGTGGTCTGACAGGGCCTACCGCACCGGCACCGTTCTAGCGCGTGTACGTGACGCGCGTCGGAAAAATGCTTGTGTTTTTTATCGCCAGGTCGATGGACGACGCGGCGTCGGAGTTCCCCAGGGAAGATGACACCGTTCCGAAAGCAAGCAAGTAAAAAAAAAAAGCGAAAACAACCGCACCACCCATCCAAGGCACGCCTCGCGGTCTGACCTTCGCGCACTGAAGACTGGCCCGAGGCGTGATGCTCCGACGCGCACCGTAAGGTGGCATGTAAATGAACTTGGCACTGTTTATCGGTTCAGCAAGTCGAACGGCGCCCATTCCCGGGCGAAGATGCCTGCGGATATGATTGACAGATTTGTTTATGGAAGCCAGTGTTGGATGCCGTACGCCAGCCGACTGCTGGCTGCTGGCTTTCTGCTAAATGTAAAACGAATTCCAATGCCCGATAAAGACGACTGGAAGGCGACTGGAAGATACGGCAAATAGTGCAGCGCATCTCAACCGCAATAGTGCGAGCGTCAATTACCTTTTTATAAGGCAAGTGCCAACCGCGGGACCTGCGTTCGAAGCGGCGAAGACAACGAGAGGCAACAAAAAAAAAAGCTAGAAAGACCGGCAGCATCACAACCGTTTGCCAAGCAGCTCGAATTACCATATTGATGGAAAAAATATCAACTTGATGGCGGTGTTTTGTTGTTGTGATGCTTTGCTGGGGGATTTTTTTTGGAGTACGTTTCTTATGCGATTGCAGTTCTTGCAGGTCCATCTTGTCGCGCTTAGAACCTCGTATGGAATCTCCAGCAAAGCTAAAAAAAGGATTCCAGCAAGAAGCGGGTTTGCGGGTCTACGATCAAATGTCTTCGCATGCGGTTTAGCTGGGCGAGGAGTTAAGAGCAATCAGCAAACCAAACCAATCATTGAGATTGGTTGCAGAAGACACCACGCTTGTCCTTCCCTATTCGTCCGTCAAGAAGCAGGCAAGGGCAAGCGGTGACAATCAATCTTGGCTTGGCAAGCTCACAAAAGCACCGACAAAACCGACTCAATTATAGTGCGGGTGAGAAGGCTAATTCTACCTAGGGTCCCACAAAGCTCGCAAGTTTCCAAATGTCCAATCAGCCGAGATCGATATAACTTTAGCGCTTACTTAAGCACAGATGAGTTTTGCCGTGTACCTCCGGCGACGACTGTTATTTCTCCCTGGAATTGGTCCCCGTGTTTTGGTAAGTATCTCCAATGCCCATGGTGAGCCATTTATCTTCTCTTGGGGGTGGAGGAAGCGGGTGGCCGACAATAATTGGAACAGCTACCTGTGCAGTTACTGCCTGTACAAACAAACTCCAATGTTTTGGGATATGTTTGGGAGCTCCTGGTGGGCTCGCTTGGCAATTTGTGATGACCTCTGGCCCCAAACTTTCCCAACTGGGAGATCTTACGGCTGGAAGCAACAAAAGCAGCAAAAGACATAGTAAATGGACGGAGTTGTGTCTCCCTCGGTTGGCATTTGCTTCCCGTGCGTACCCCGAACAGGGTGGAACCGTTTTGTACCGCAGTTGCCTCAAATCGAACCCGCCTGCCCGTCCTCGCACTCGCTCGGTGGACACTCGCTCGCTCGCTGATGCATATGTCACTTGCCGGGAAATGAACGCAACGAAGTTAGCGAACAATGTTTGTCCCCTCGGTGAGACCTTTTGGTTTTTTTGCCCCCCCCCCCCCCCCCCCCCCCCCCCCCCCGGCACGTTTGCTAAAAACCATGAAATAACACAATGAAACTAAACAAATAGAGCAGTCACATTCGCTCTTTCTCTTTTTCTCTCTCTTTCACACACACACACACACACGCGCGCGCCAATCGCACAGGGAAGCGGAAAAAAGTAGTAAAAGTTTTCCCTTTTCTCAAACAAGCATACACACACACACATACACTCGTAGCCATACAAAAACGTATAGTTTGATGACCGACAATTATCCTTACGCCGGAACACCAGCGCACACGTTCGTTTGGGGCGAAAACCGCGAATTCCGGATCCTAGGGGCTTGGCTTCCGGCACTGCTTGTATCGGACAGGAGAGGGGGGAGGGGGGGAGGGAGTGAGATTTGCTGGTGGACGCGCGTAGATGCGATTTAATCTACGCGAAATGGGTTCACTTCGAAAATAGAGAAAGTTTTTTCCATGATGGCCACGACCATTAAGGACACCCCACTATTCCTTCGGGCTTCGGGGAAAGCAGCCTGGGTTGGGGCGCGGTGGGTACAGAGCGGGGAAGTGAATGAGGTAACGTGAGTTGCGGGCTGAGCGGTGGGTCAGAGATCCCGGTCCGGTCATCATCGGTCCGCAGCGGTGGCACAGCAAACCAATCAAAATTTGCTGCACGGTGACCAAAAGCCAAGAGTTCCATATTGCCATGAGACATAGTGCTGGTGGGGGGAGGAAAAAGAATACAACAGCAAAAAGTGTTTTTTCCCCCTCAAGATCTGGATTCGTTGTATGAGTGCCATGAGGACTGTAGCTTAATGTTTCGGTCTGGTAACGGCTTCAAACTTTAGCTGTTTAGAGTTTAATGGCTCAAGATCATTTTGGTCCTTCGAACACGATCACGATCACTTGCATACAAACTTGAGTTGAGTTTCAGATGTGTGGGGCATTCACATACGCGTGTACAAATTCATCCAAAAGTAAGCGAATTTAAGCAATTACTCCAGTTTTGAATTAGACTGAGCCCGGCTTTAAACCTTTATGCAACAAATAATACTCATTTCACACAACACAATCGGCCCTGAAAGCGTTACCACCCCGTTATTTGCGCTCTCTCGCAAGATCCATCGTAAGAACGTCCTCCATTTTTCGGTTGTGCAATACCGCCGCTCAAAAGGAGTGCGAAAAAATGGTGACTGATTTGGGACCTTAGGGAGCGAACCTGCTTTCGAGCTGCGTCTTGTATGGCCACGGCAATCGGCAAAGGCAGTGTGCTGTCGGCTGTCATTTTCGCGCTGGGCGGAGGATCTTGGATCTTTGAAGTATCTCGTTTCCCTCTCCCCTTCCTATCGCCCGACACACGACCGACAATGCAGCCGAACGCTGGCTGCCAGCGACCGTGACCGAAGCGGAGGACGGCGTGCCGGATAGGCTCTCGGGCTTCGGCAATTTCGCCCGAATCGGCGGCCGCGTACCGCGCCGACTCGTGGCCGCCTGCCGATTCTGGGATAAGGATGCGTGTCGGGCGCGTGCCGTTTGGCTGGAACAGCTGGAACGGCCGAGCCGGACACGAGCACGAGCCCGAGCGGCCTGCTGCAGCCGTGCTGTTAGAACGCTCTGCCGGTCTGTACCTGTATGCACACTTGCTGGCGGTAAACACACGGTCCGGTTTGAGGAGTCAGTTGTCGTTTGACTCCTGCTGTGGCTTCATGCAAGGCCCACCTGGTAGTGAGGGAGTGCGTTTGTTCCGACCGAGCCGTTAGCGTAGCTTCGATGCAGTGCTGAAAGCTAGCGGGATCTAGCATCTATAGCATGTTGCTGCAACCGATGCTGAGCCGCACCGAAGGACAGATCACGGTAGCGAGCGCATAGCCGGCTGTAAAACGCGATTGTGACACGCGATCAAAGCCTGATCGAGAACGCTCAACGGTGCCCCCAAAAGCAGTGCTGAATTGGTCGATCGCTAGTGAACGGTGCGTGAGTGTGGAACCGAAAATGAGGAACGCTATCAGTCAACCAAGCAAGGCTTCGCTCTCGCTCGTGCTAATGATATGAGCGTGATCTTGCTGACAAGTCCTTTCTAAAACCCAACAGAAAAAGGTGATTTCGTAGTGAATACCGCGCAATGTGCTGGTAAAAATATCCCCACCAAGACATATCCGAAACTCGAACGATAACAGCAATCAAACATACCAAGAAAGAGGTGATGTGGTGGTGATCTTTCCACGCCGCTTGTCCTAGCATCACAGCAGGTAGGCAACTGAAGCAGAGATTTGTGAAGAGTGCTGCCCGATACGATCGTAGACGGTGCTGTGAATTAAAAGTGTGACATGTGGCAAGTTTGATTTAAAAGA
Organism: Anopheles coluzzii; assembly: GCF_943734685.1. Classification (NCBI taxonomy): domain Eukaryota; kingdom Metazoa; phylum Arthropoda; class Insecta; order Diptera; family Culicidae; genus Anopheles; species Anopheles coluzzii. The sequence continues at coordinate 12,336,941 of NC_064669.1, forward strand.
GTTCAACATTTTGGTATCGCGTAATACCTGTATGAACTGTAGGTATGCCAGCAGTTGCAGTTAAATCTATGCAAGGCTTTTTGTTAGGTTTTTGCGCTCCGGTTGCACAAGTTTAGCCGAGTCATCCCGCACGTGAGCTGTCGCCTGTCGCTTTTGCACGCTGCTGGCAGCATGATTAATGTTTATGTTTCAATTAAAGTAAGCAAGATGCTGCCGTTGCCGGTGGTCCACATGCAGCCAACGGCAAACGTCGTTAGCAGGTTGATCTCACGGGCAGGTGTCAGCTATCTGTCATTACCCTAAGCAATTATGGTTGATTTTGCCAAACATGATGATTTTTTTTTGGTACAATATGCTGAGATTAAATACGTTGGAAGTATGTTTCATATTCATGGATGGTTTGTTGGGAATGAAGTTGGTTAAATTGTTTTTAAATTTACAATTTTTTTAAAGCCAATTTAATTGTGTGGTAGATTATAATTCGATTTTTTATTAGATCTTCACATGACGAGCGCTGGGCAGCTTATTCAAGTAGTAGAGTGCTCAAAGTTATCCAACTTTTTTTTACGTCATTTGTTACAATGGTGATGCAACCGAACGTTTTCTATTGATTTGGGAAAGTTAAATATGTGACTGTTTGATAATTGCACAAAAAAAAATTTTTTATCATGAAGGTAGTATTTGAAACATCTTGCCTCAGCTTCTGCTGTGGTGTATGATGTATTTCGATGTTTTATTTGAATTTAGTGAAGGTACTAATATTAGCGATCAGCCCAAATTCAAACAATGTGATTGTGAAAAATGTGGAAAATGAGTAGTATGTTTCTAATGGTTTACAGGGTTTCCCACGATTTATTGGTTGGTTCTCATCAATTTTTGGTGGGTTCGCATATTTTTTTGGTGCGTTCCCACGATTTTTTGGCCGTTTCCCAGAAATTTTTGGTCCAATTGCATTGATATCCACTCGGAATAAACGAACCAAACCAAACCATGGGATCCAACCAAACCAACCAAACGAACCAAAAATCTATGGCATACGAACAAAAATCGTGGGAACGCACCAAAAAATCATGGAAACTGACCAATCGTGTGACCAAACCCTGTATTACCTCTTTCGATGCCAATTGTTTGAACGAATAAACTCTTGTTAATTATAACTTATTCGAAATAATTTGTTGTGTTGGTTCAAATTTGTTTTTTTCTCCCTAAATAAAAGCTGTTATCAATAAACCACTTTACTTGTATTGCTGTACGGGAGGCATTTGTCGCTCAGTTGTGTTCCTGTTGCATTTTTGAAATTTTGTTACAATTCCTATAGCATTAAAATAATCATAGGATTTTTTAAAGGATTCCAGCGGATTCTGAAGACATCGGATTGTTTGTTTTATTTTATACAATTTTAAAACCTTTTCCAATTTATTGTTGTTTTTTTTAAATTTGGATGAAAATTTAAAAAAAATACTGCTAAAACATATTCTTATTCTGTTGAAATAATTTTTTAAAAGGGGCTTCTATTATATTTACAATGATAAAAAAAACTAAAACAATGCTAGAGGAACAAAATAAAGCAACTAATATCTCCTGTACAGCAATTAAATTAAAGTTCTTTATTTATAATAGGTTGTATTTAAAAAGCTGCTTGTGAAAGCGATTGATGTAATCGCAAGATCCAAAATCAGTCATAAACCAAACATACATCCACTACTTGACTGTTTGTACAAAACGTGCGTAAAGATATTGGTTTTCTGCAGTGAAAATTAAAAACTTAGAGATGAATTGGAATGTAAAGGCTATTGTTTAGAACCTGCAAATTTAAATTCTCTTTATGGAGTGAATAATAGTTTGTTTTTTTTTGTAACGAAAAGTTCCCAGTGAAGGGAAAAGGGTGAAAAGATATTAGAAAAGTTGTTTTTTCTACCATCAATTCCAGTAGTAAGGGTAAGATTGAATGACACGACAATCTTGATTCACTATCCACTGCTCTTAATAACCTGTCAGCTGCCAAACACTTTTAACAAAATAATAATGATACAAAATATGCCTTGATAAAGCATCACTGTCTCATTGAATCTCTCCCCAGTCGATGGGTGAAAAAACTGTGAAAAAGCATATCCCGTGCAATAATTGTAAGCGGGGAAGAAATTTCACAGATCACCGATTGCCCAACGTTGCCTGCATTGCCTCAGTTATGTAATTATGTGGAGCAACTGTATGCAACCGTATGTCTTATTTTGGTCACTACTCACTAGGGATTGGACTGTGTTAGAGGAGGATGAATCGGAAGTACAAAGCAAAATAAAATAAAAAAAAAACAACGAAAACAAAGCAAAACTACCTAACGTAAAAGTAAAACAAAAAAAATCGACAACAAAATACAGAATAAAAAACACACACTAAAAGCCCGTTGTGCTAACCGAAAACACGGGAATACGAGAGCAAGGGAGAAAAAAAGAGGAATGTGCATGCATCGGTTGCCAAGGTATACATGTATGAAAGCATAAATTCCTCGTCCATGTGCAGCTCGTGGCAAATGGTGCTCGCGGGTGCATCATTTCAAGCGATACCAGGCTCGAGGTTTGCCTTATTTTTGTACCCCTTTTCGCTGTCCTCTCTCCTCTCTCTCTCTCTTTCTCTCTCTTTCTCTCGCTATGTTTTACCCCGTTCCTACCAATACTTCAGATCGCTTCAGATAAAGGTACCGCAGGAGAATGAGCGGAGCGCAACAAGGAATGTACTAGGAATCCCACATAATCGATCCCAATCTCCCGTCCCCAGTCCCCATAAAGCAGCCACAATCCACCACCCCTAACAAAAAAAAAAAGAAAATTTCGTACATCCAAAATCGGAATTCGCTAGCGTGAGGCGACCTCCCGTTCCCGGTGCAAGTGTGCAGCCAAGGGTTTAAAAGTGTTTTTCCGCAGACCATTGGTTTCCAATTCCCAAACCTAGGGAACTGGGGATGGGAAATGGGGCCGTTCACCGAAACGAATTAAACCGCAGGGCTAAGGTGTGGGTGTATGTGTGTGTGTGAATGTGTGTTTCCGTGTGTATGTGTGTGTGAGTGTGGGTGGTGTGAGTTGAGGGTGAAGCTGGTGAAACCCCCGCCTCCCGCAGTACGGTGGTGCAGTGGGGTGGGCATCATCCAGAAGTTGTGCTAAAGTTCGTGATTGTGCAAATATGAAGGAATGGAGCGAATGCGAATGAAAGGGCAAGAGGAGGGCAAATTTTCTCTCCCGTGGGGGACTGCCAAACTGCATTGATAGGGTTTAGAGAGGGGTGGGGGTTTTAAGAGAGAGAGAGAGAGAGAGGGAATCGGATATTCGGTAGAAACGGTGGCCCTGTACCGTAGTGACCGGGACGGAAATTAAAGGATATTTTTCGTAGCAGTTGGTTCCATTGCTTTTATGGTTAACCGTAATCCCTGCAAGCGCATTATGCTGATCTCTTCCCGACGATCGTCTTGTGCTGCTTTGGGCAAGCGGTCGAGTTCGTTCGCAACGTTTGATTGGCCGCCGCTGTTTGGGTTTCTGTTTGGGTCCAACAAACCTAGCTTCGGGATAACGCTAATAACTCAGTGAGCAACGTTCCAAAGCATAAATATTGGTTAACTTAAGAAGTTTAGCTTACTCAAGACCAACAATTTGCATGTAAGTTAGTGATGCCAGCTGGCACAAAATCTTGCTTTAAAATTAAGTAAAATTAGGTAAATTGAAATATCCCAAATTCCTCGCGAAGAACTTTGTAGCATGTGTCGTAGTAGTTGATTAGTGACGGCACTCTGAAGTCAAGTTCCTCATATTTTCACCCATTTTTCTGACTTTGAGACATTCCGTAGGGTTCAAAAACCGCGTGTCGAAGTACGACTTTCTTCACTTCATCGATAAGGGTACTCTATAGCTTCTACAAAAAATCAGATCAGATTTAAAAATCTTAAAGCCCTTCCGTTAATTAAATCGTAAAAAAACGAAGTACAATGGAACCTCGCATAACGACTTTATACCATACCAACGCATAACGTCTTACTCCATATAATCGGTATAAAAAGTGGAATAATTGGTTCCAGGACAGCAATTGTGCTGGTAAAAATGACATATACGTCCCTGAATATATGAATAAGTTTTTTGTTAAACTAATAATTGGGATGTTCTCTGATTTTACTATTTCTTCATCATTATTATTGTTCCACTTTCGATTGTTCCTTCTTTTCATGTTTGAAAATACGTTTTTGAACGATGTTTAATGGCTTGTGTCGGTACCTGCATGATTTTTTTTTCCTAAAATACGAAAATTTCGTCTCAATCGAAAAAATATGTATTCAGGTAAAAATTCTTCAGTACGAATAAGGATAAGAAAGATATTCATAAATGTATGTGACATCAAATCTTCAACACCGTATCTGTAGTCAAAGAAACTCCTCCAACTGGTAGCAATTGGCAGAAGAAACTCTCGCCTTCTTTTTTTACAAATACAGCCAAAAAGGCGTGCAAGAGACACTTATCAACATCTTCATATGACACACATTTGAATTTGACAATTTTCCACCAGGAATTAGTCGTATGTGAAAAGCTGCTTATGTCTCGAATCTCTCATTTGCCTGGGCGAAAGTTCAAAACTAAAGCAAATCCTCAATGCTAACCGATCGTGATCTTGATTTCGCATCGGCACCGCAAAAAATACCCAGGGCACAGATTAAACCTATTTTTGTCTTAAAGGCACCAATTTCTGACAGTGAGTCAATCGCTATCTTATCAAAATTTAACGTAATTTATGACACTGTGTGTTTCGGAATTATTGAAATTAAGTTAAGTAGTGAAGGATTTCATTGATATAATTTCAAATGTCTAAGTTGTTGTGTAAATTTTTAATCATGTAATGGAGTGAAACCTACAACATGCCCAACACAACATTTATGTATTTTTAGAGTAAAACTTGATGCGTTCTTTCAAATATTGATGTCTTAACGCCAACATTAGGTAAATAAAGGTGCAAATCATATGAGGTTGAGACTGAACAGAAAGTTGGATAGTCTCTTTTGATTAAAGAAATGGCTACAAATTGGCTGAAATAGAGTGAAAATCATGCGTTATCGTTATCAGTCATTAACATCGTTGAAAGGCTGCACTTGTTTCTCGCGTGTTTATTCGAGCACCTAAGCTAAGAGCACAAGTTCCGATAATTGATAGAATGGTTAGTTTGCCGTGAGTGTTTTAGATTCTGGCCTGATTTTCTTTACTCACATAGTCGAAGAGCATCCTCATCTATGTGTGAAGATGACATACGAGGTTACAGAATTGTTCAGAAATTCTCAAAGTTTGCACATATCCGGAGTAATGCATTCCGAGTTAGGTCCGAGTTAGGTCGACCGCAGCTGAACGTACGGGTAAATATCACTTAACTGCTTTGCTTAGTGTAATTTTATTTCCATGTGTTCTTATTTCCACATAATCAAATATTTATAGTGAAGCATTTAACATGAAAAGATTTGATGGAGGCGACGAAAAAATGTACATTTGATTCTAGGTCCAAGAATATGTCTTTAATATTTTCTTCGATCCAATGAACCATGTGCTGCAGTGAAGTAAATTAGTGCAACAATTGACCAAACAACTAAATATGATTTAAAAACTACAAGAAACCTCCACAACAACCACATTATTCATGGATGATTTTTTTAAAATATTTATAACAAGGCTAGTTTCGAAAACGTTTGAAAACAGAAATACTTAAACTGTGCAAACCTCCTCCCCCTCCCTCTCAATAGCAGACAGCGAGAAACATTTTTAACTGGAATCCGGCCTGCAAACCCAAAACAAGTGTGACATCACTGATCTACACAATCCTTAGAGGTAAATCAGAAACACAGCAGCATGTGTCAGGAGATTGGCTTGGAAAATGATCCAATAGTTTCCTTGTACATCCTTCCTTGTTGGTGTCATTATGAGTTTCGCTGCTGCTGCCCATGCCCGCCCTTGACAGATTTAGGTTACACCGGAGGGAAAAGCAGCCACTGCAAAACTGTCACTTTCAAAAGACAGCTCCGCGCTGAAATTTAAATGAACTCCACCGCCAGACTAAGGCAAACGACGAACCCACCGAGCTTGCCGCCATAATCGATATATCGATACGGAATGTTTTGTTGTTTGATTAAAAAATAGAAGATAAAAAAAACATATCTTTTCTCCTCATTTCCATCGATCAGATTGCACGAAGGATGTCATCCCGTCTCGCTGCAGCCCGCCAGACGCGCGGAAGGTCGTTTTCTTTCATCTGCACGGTCGGTTCTTTTTCGCTCTCCTCTCGCCTTTGCACTAGCATTTGATTTCCCTACGAACGGCGCCGACACAGCAGTGCAGCGCGGGCACAGTTCGAACGCGAGAATGTATAACGACGAATAATCATAAATACATTCGTTATTTGCATTGCATTAGAGATTCAGCCATTTCACAGTCGTTATCGATGCCCCCGTGCAGCTGTGTTGCAATTTGTGTGCCGAAGCATCCAGGAGCCTGTTTCCGACTACCCTGCCGGCGAACCGAGTAAGACGATTGTTGCAGCGATTCGATTTTTCGATTAAACTATCGTTTGCTTTGCGACGGCGACCGGCGACGAGGGGTTCGGAGGGCCGCTATTTTGATGGATGCCTTTGACGGATCGATAGTGACGCTTGCCCGGTCACGTTTACACCCAAAGAGCATTAGGGAAGAGAGGAGCAGGAGGAGAGAGAAAAGAGCGCCCAGGAAGAGGCGAAGATTAGGGTAACGTTTCTTTAAAACATTTCGTTTTCTTGTTGCTCACCCCGCGAAACAACCCGGCGCCGCAAACAAGCTCCCGGGTGAAGGCTAATGAAGCAACAATGATAACTCAACTAACATCGGGAACTGTTTTATCTTCCAATGGAGGAGGGAGCAAAAACAAAAAACAAACTCCCGCACTACTCTGAAACAGATGCACCGGTAAAGATTTTCCATCCACCAGCAGCACTGTGCTCCACTGCCCAGCATTCGGTACCCCGGACGGGCGAACTGTAATTGAGCGAAAAGAGCGAGAAGAAAAGTAAAAATAATAATAAAAAAAACAGAAGCAAAAAGCGCTACTCCCGCTACTACACCGGGAAGAAGCAGGAACAGGTGTGCATCTGCTTGTCCCTATTTATGTTACTACTGCCACATCCCGTCCGGGGTTTCCGGGCGGAGATGGTCGGATCCTTTCAACGCTCACCACGGCCGGGACGGGCAAGATTTTTCTCATTTTCATATTATTATAGAACAAATAATAAATTTCATCCCATTTCTCTTTCGCTCGTGCCCGTGGCACCGTTTGTGGGCTGGTAGACGAAGGCGGGCGGACCTACTCCTTGTCCGATGTCACTTTTCTCTTATTTTCTATATCCTTCTACTACATGGCAAAGCCCAAACGAAGCGATAGGACGAGAGGAGCAAAATTAAAACGTTTGTGTGTGTGTGCGCTCTCTCTCTCTCTGTCTTTCGTGATGATGGTTTTGGATTTTTTCCGAACAAGTTTTCCTCCCCACCACCGCCATGCCATGAGGTATTTGCGTCAAACTCGTGATCCATCAGAGAAGGACAGAAAAAAACAACAAAAACCAACAAACACCGGAAGCTTAGCACCGAACGTCCGGTTCGTTTCGTTTGTTTATGTTTGAGCCGGACCCATTTAACACAGCTGAAATAAAAAAAAAAAAAAACAAATCCACAAAAAAGGAAGCCAACTGTCTGTCTGGCTTTTGCATTGTGTGTCTGTATCCATTCGGTGGCGACCAATTGCCTTGTCTGACGCCCGACTCCCGCGTGCACTGAAACAGTTGACATTCGTATGAAGCCGGTGTGTCGATTGCATACATCCCGGGCGTTGTCCCAATGCTGATGGGCTTGCACATTATGCGAATTGTGTTCAGGCCGAGCTCGAACTCATTTAAGTTGGTCGTTTTGAATTTTGCCGATGGAGCGATGCCGAGGAAATAATAGTGCATTTAGGATAGAGCCGTTCGACGTACGGGTGATTTTGATTACAGCGCCTGAAGGGCAGGCAGTGCGTTACAACAGGTACGTTGATGAGGTTTGCTATGCGTATAGCTCCCGTATGTAGTGACTCACATTGCTGCAAGATCTGGCAGCGAACGTTTGGGCGCACTAAAACTCAAACTTTCTCACGAATTTTGGTATTGTTTTGGAAAACACTCAACCTGCGTGCAATAAACAATTGGCATATGTAACGCCTGAAAATTAGGCAAAGCTCGTAACATGCCGTTCCCATCACTAGCCAATTACATGCTTGTTGCCACGTTTAGATTGTATTACCGAGCAGCGAAAAGTGCTCGTATCATCCTGCAAGACCAAAAAAGCTGCTTGTATTTTGTTTTCCTCTTCTTTTTTTTTTAGCCTCAAGCACAATGTAAACGAGATGAAAACTAAATATTTATCTTTCACACTCTCCCTTTTTTTTGTGCGGTACGGTAACAACACTATCAGCACACAATGAGCCGGTGCAGTTGTGGCACACTCGTCTCGGCGGGGGCAGCTGGGTGGGTAAGACAAATAGATCAACATTTAAATTCTACCTTAGCTAGCACGATTTCAACGATTGTGATGAAAAGCCAAAAACAGAATAATCTAAATGTTCAAGAGATGGAGAGAAAGAAATAGAGAGAGAGAGAGTGAGATAGAATGAGCGAGAGAGAGGGAGATAATCAAAGCAAAAAAGCGTACCTAGAAGTCCATCGTTCTACGATTTATTTTTTCTATTTTTTGTCGTAGTTGGTCTGCATCGGTAACCAACAGGCACAGCGCAGTTCGGTCGCTCTTAAGCAAACTGCTATCATTTTCGTGCCCCGTCCCACGGCTAGTTAAGTCAAAACCCTGATGTGTGTGTGTGTATGTGTGTGTGCAGTTAGGACGTTCCCGGTTCCCGGGATCGGGATGCTGTTTTCAACATTGGCAACAACCCGCAAGGTATGTTTGCTCACCCGGAATAAACGGGTCATACGAGGGAAAAACATACAACTTTCCTTGCTGCGAAAAGCGAAGGCAGGAAAGGGCGAGTGACAGAGAACCAACATCAACTCGATGAACGGTAGTGTATGAACTTTCATCCCTGTTGCCAACAACAAAAAAAGAAAAGAAAAATAAAATAAAAAAAAAGCGTAAGCGCCATCTGTCGGGGAGTCATAGGTAAGGGTAAGAAAATAAACTAGAGCGAAAACTTTCAATTCATTAGCCGGGCGCATTTTAACCTTTGCCCGCCCTGCGAAGGTGTGGAAACATGCCGCGCTGCCAGGATGGAAAGGGAAGCACCGTGGGGGAGCTGGTTTGCTTTCGGTGCTTCAGTTTGTTGCCAAAACTAGGAGGCTGGCGGGGTTCAGTGAACCTGCATTCAACAAATTATTTCCTCATGCTGCACCGTACGCCGACGGTACGAAGTTTGTATTTGTGTTTGCGATCACTGACAGATTGTTTCCGGGGGGCAGATTTTCGGCACCAGGGAGAGAGTTCAGTGTCACGGTGAAACGAACGCTCGGGCTGCCTTGCACACTGCCGCGCCGGGACCTAACGAGTGGCCACGGATAGTGGGAAGCGTCCGCTCTAATCCGGGAATGAGCCTAAACTTATTTGTGCAACATTTTCTGCAAATGAACCGTATCATCAATATTGGTCGTTCTACGCTTCCCATCTTGTGTGAGTGTTTATGTGTGTGTTTTTGTCTTCTCTTCCTCTCCTTACTAACGCTACGCTCTGGGCAAGTAGGAAATTCAAAATTGTCATAAAAGTATTTCTCAAGCAAAACTACTGCTGCTGAAGGGCTGTTCGGAAAACAGGCCCGACAGCCATAGCCACGGTGGCCCGGTGGCTAATCCGCTTAACTTTTGCTTCCGCACAGCTTCACAATGCCTACCCTTACACCTGGACCGCAGCATCCCGCGACCGAAACTCCGGTAGCGTTTAGAGCTTCGATGGCCAGAGCCGAAAAAAAAGGCAAAAAAATCGGCACCATTTTAAAACTACTGCCTTTCGTAGCAGCAGGCAGCAGTGCCTGAGCCACACCAAGCAACTGCGCACAACTGTGACACGGCTGCGATACGTTAATTTCCAAGGCGCTGGCACCACGATACCTTGGCCCGATCCGGTGGCTCAGGGAGTGGTGAGCGGAGGTCGCGCACCGACACTGTTGCCGTATTGTTTTTTTGTTTGCAAGGGGGAGAAAACATTTGCGCGGGTCAACCGGAAAAGCAATCACTAGCACGTGAAGCTGGCACCATGAGCGGAACTAGAAAAAAAACACACACACTAGCATGAGCACTCCTGGACGGAGCAATGGGGCAAAAACACAGCGCTTTTGACAGTTTTCACAATTTTTTTTTGTTATACTTTTTCATCCCGATTGCTTTGCCAAATGTTGTTGATAAGGCGTGGGTTGCAGTGTGTGCCCTGTACCGACCGAATGTACCTTTTCGCGCGACTCGGAACTACTTGAGAGTGTTTCGTGTGCGTTGAAAACTAAGGAGCAAACCAAGGAGACAGGAAAAATAAGGTTGAGGCTATAGTTTAATTCAATCATCTGTATGTATACGACGAGCAGGTTTCCGCAACAAACACAGGCTTGCGCTACAAAATGTCGCCTGAGCGTTTCAGCGCCTGGCCGCCGTAAGTGGCTCAGATTTTCGTAAGTGGCAACGATGCAGCGGGACATCTTAACATCAGCTGGCAAAGCAACTGCTTGGATCGATAGTTTACTTCCAGCCGTGTCACAACTGTAGTTCAAGGGAGATAATCTTCAAACTTTTGCGCGACATTGCCAGGCAACACTCCAAACTACGTCGCTGGTAATAGGACGGGTGGATGAAGACATACGCAGTGACGGATTTAGGGTACCAAGGACCCTCAGGGGGGGGGGGGGATCTCGAGATCCCTCGACTACTGGGCCCCTACAGTTTATTTATTTTTTATTTTTTGTTGTATTTATTTATTAATAATTTAATTTATTTATTTTACTATTCAACACCTAATCCCTAACTTATTTCCCTAACATCTGCTGTAATCCGGTGTCGGCAAAATTTGAAATTAATAAAATATTCTCTTTAGATGCGTTGGTTGTTAAATTAAAATCAATGTGATTAGACCATGTATTGAATTGCCTTGTCATAGCTAGGAATGGCTAGAACGCCTGCTCTCACCAACAAGCAAGTTACGAGAGCGAAGAGGTCTCGAAGGTACGTAGTTGTTGTTCTTCTCTAGTGGACAACGTCTTATTCGTTTTTTTTTTATATTTTAGTAACAAATACACATTGGTTTAACTTAAAACGATGTTCGACCGTCTGTGGGCCAAGCAGAAGGCAACGCGAGCGACAACTTGGCATGGCTGTAGGTACTCTGAATTAGTCACATTATAAAGCAAGTCTTGTAAACTTCCGTTGTATTGCGTCTATTGTGTTAATCATCGTAGTGCAATTCGGGCACCTAAGACTTCACCCACCAGCGCACTAGGCTAGTAAACAACGACATAAGACTTAAGTCATGACTACATTATCGGAATTATCGAAAGATAAAACCTAGCATATCGTATGCCTTGTTAACAGTGTTGTCAACGTGTAAACGGAAATTAAAACTAGAGTCCCGTGTAACGCCTAGATCACAAACTTCCTCATGACGATCTAACACACTGCCTAACAACGAATAATTATACTTGATCATTTTTTAAAGTCTGTGAAACGATGTAAAAAAAAAAAATTCATGAACTAGTTCTAGATCATTTTTAGCCACCAAGTACCAAAAACCAAGTATGAGCCTCTTCGTCCATGGGGCCCTTATTGGGTACAGGAGTTCTAGATGAGACTACTGTACACTGTACACTTAAATCCGCCACTGGATATACGGAAAAGATGGACATTTCTCACAATTCAAGTATAAATGAAATTTTGATAAATGTTTATATTTGAGCATCCTATCCTAATGCTTTTGCATGACATCCGTCACTTTGGGCAAATTTGAGAGCAGTGCATATTTTGAATAAGGCGGCCTGCTTGTGGGTCTACTTTCACTGCTACGGATATTGGGCTCTACAATTGCATTATTTCTATTTACGGCTGCGTTTCTATGTGAATGAGTTGTTGTTAGGTTAGGTCTTGTATTCTGGTAGTTTCTGCCTCATCAAAGTGAGAAAGACGCACACTCTAATATCTATTGTTGAGTAACAGCCAGAGATCACTCTTTAACAGTAGAAAGCATTGAAATCTGTGAGGAACCGACGAAACCAACAGTCACCGTGCCTTGCACGACGCAGATGAGTCACCTCACGACTCACGAGCTATCTTGCCACAACTTGGACTGCCTCATTTTGCGTTCAATCAGGAAGAGGAACTGGTAAGGCACTTGTCATGAATAGATCAGAGACTTTAAGGGATTTCAGATGTCGATGCTTGAAAGCAGGAATTTGGTTTGGATAGAAAATATGGCAAGAGCTTTGGAATTGGACAGTTGAGCAATATCCTAAAGTGAAACTGCGAAATGTCCTTGGGTAAGCATGGATCAGCCCCAGCTGCTGATACATGAAATGTGAATAATGGTTTTGGTTCTGGGTAAGATGAATGAGGTTGTCAATTAAGGCCAGCACAAATTTCAAGTTCACTGTATGTATGTATCTCTATTTTCTACAAATATTCTCCAAAGTTTGTCTTGAGGACGTTACCTGTCTTCACTTACAAGTATGAAGTATGAATCGTTGTAGGAAGTGCAATGCATTCATTTACTGCAGTTATTGGTCTCTCGACTGAAACCTTTCAATCCATTAAACATCATTTCAGAAGTGACTTCACTAAAACAAAATCTTTGAATAAAACTGTATGTAGATTCGATGGAACGTAAAACACTTAACCTTCCATAAATAGACCAAATGCCACCGGGTAGACGTGGGATCTTCAAACAATCCGCTCTAACCCGCTCTTCCCTACGTGCATTCCTCGCCGGCGCATGCGATTAAGCATTTGTGTCCCCCTTCCCTCCATCCTACCTTACATGCTGCATACGCACGGGCCCAACTCTACATCCTCTGCTGCGATGGGTCGTCCACTCTGCCGCTTAAATCCCACGTCCGCCCCCCCCCCCCCTCGGGGGTACCAGCGTCCGACTCGCCTCTCCGGTACATTGGATAATGCGGATGTTGAAGTTGTCTTCGGTGGATCGACCCCAGCAGCACTTCGATTGCGATTTGCCGGTCCAAGTCCGAAATATTATTGCACCCCGCCTTTCCTCTTACCTCACTCTTACTCTTTTGCAAGCGGAAAGGGGAGAAAAAATCGATTGCGATTTCCATCATCACCTTGCGCCCGTTTTGGACCTCAGCTCCAACTCACTCACAGGGGAAACGCAGCACGCAGCTCGATGGTGCAGTGTTAGATGGTAAGCGGATTAGGCGAACTAGAAATGCGTCTCATCGATTGCATCGAACACACAAACACGAACATACTCGGGACTCGGGAAGCGTTTTGCACATCCGGCCAGCGGGGTAAAAACGGAAACGGACAGTCCACGAGCGCATCGGGTGTGTTCTTCTAGCGATTCTTTTTTTTTCTGATTTACTCAGAAAGAACTTCCGGCAGAATCCCAAAATGCTTACCCGCGGAGCTCCAAACAGTTGAGTTGATGGATTGGTTGTTTGTATGTTTTTTTTTTCTTCTTTCTATTCACTCCCTACTGCTGTGGAAATGGTCACCGCACCGGGTGCATCAGCATGCAGTAGGCAGCTTAGCATCATGGGGCGAACCCTGTGTGAGCCATCGCAAAAACTAAGCTAACCATTCAATGCTGGCCCCGGCATGTAAAATTGATGCAGTTTCGACGTTCTACGCGTGTAGTTTTCGGACCAAACCTTCTTGCGAGCCCGCCAGACACAACGTCCTGGTCCGGTCGAGAGTGCACCGTACATCGTTGCAGGGAGCACAGTAACATAATTTTGTTGCTGTACTTACCTATGCTAGATATATATTCTAAACGAGGCAACGCTTAGTGCGGCTTTTGGCGGACGAGCATGCGTTTCGTTGTGGGATGCTCCGAACGGCCGCTTTTGTTTATCCGAAGAAGTCCTCGGGTTGGAGTGTAGCTGCTAAAAGCCATCCTTGTGGCCCGTGGCACTAATCGCGCACATACAAATGGATAAATTGAGGCACAGCTCGCACCAGCAGCACGCACGCACGCGAGTTCCCAGCAGGTACTGAGTTCCGTCTCCGTGTGCACGTGTGCACCAGGGGTAGACAATTCGCTTTAAAAGGTAATAAACTGTCACTTAACCCCAAAACGGAGCTGTCGCAGCAACGCGATGGATGGCAGCACGGTGTAGGACAGATGCAGCGATAATTGGCTGGATCGAGTGCTGATTGGCTTACGGTGGTGGGGGCGCGAGGCGTATGATATCAATCATCGTGAATATTCGGGGCGGGCATCTCCCACCGACGGGACCGCACGACCTCAGACCTCAGCAGACGCACCGGCGGCCTGTGTGATATCATTGTCATTGCCGGCACGAAACGCTGTTGCTGTTGGTCGTTCTACCGGCCCCGAGTCACCGAGCCAACGGGCAAAGTGGCGACATCGTGAGTTTTACATAAAATGCACATCAACATCCTGGCTCCTGGCCGTCACAGTGGCAGTGTCCCTGGACCAGGACCCGCGAACCAGGCAGCCGGGCGCGAAACGGACCGGTGTGTGTGTGTGTGTGTGTGTGTGTGTGTGTGTGTGTGTGTGTGTGTGTGTGTGTGTGTGTGTGTGTGTGTGTGTGTGTGTGTGTGTGTGTGTGTGTGTGTGTGTGTGTGTGTGTGTGTGTGTGTGTGTGTGTGTGTGTGTGTGTGTGTGTGTGTGTGTGTGTGTGTGTGTGTGTGTGTGTGTGTGTGTGTGTGTGTGTGTGTGTGTGTGTGTGTGTGTGTGTGTGTGTGTGTGTGTGTGTGTGTGTGTGTGTGTGTGTGTGTGTGTGTGTGTGTGTGTGTGTGTGTGTGTGTGTGTGTGTGTGTGTGTGTGTGTGTGTGTGTGTGTGTGTGTGTGTGTGTGTGTGTGTGTGTGTGTGTGTGTGTGTGTGTGTGTGTGTGTGTGTGTGTGTGTTCTGCATTTCCGGTCAACCATTGGCTGCGGCCGTAGCAAAATTTTCATGCTGCACTGTTGCTGTGCCCTATCCTGTTTCACAATGGAGAGACACATCTTAGACACCAAACACAACAAAAGGTGTGTTTATTGTTGTTGCTGTTGTTGCATTACAAGCATTCCCAGACACACCAGAATCAGGCACGGTATCGAGCGCAGATAGTAACGGGGAGTACACTATTATTAGCACTAATGGTCGGTATTGCACGTGTATTGCGCTGGAAAAGCTTCAGAATAGAACGTGCAGAAAGGGGAGCTTCCAACTTGAAGTACCTGTATCTGCGCTTGTATGTGTGTGTGTGTGTGTGTTAGTGTCGGGACACGTCGGACGAGCACACTTGAAGCCGACGGGAACAGCGGCGAACTGCGTGTAAAAGACTGAAGTGTTTCGATAGTATCCAGCGCCATCGATATCGGCCGCTGTCGGCCAGAATACACCTTGCCGAGTGCACATAGCAAAAGGCCGCCAGCCCACAGCAGGAGCGCCAGAGTGCCGTCGGGAAAGCGCAAGCGAAATAAAAAAGAAACTCTTTACCGCAGCTCTGTGTGTGTGTGTGTGTGCATGTTTCAGCGACCACCCTACCTCCCCTTTCTCGGGCGCCCCATATCGATAGCAAACTAATCAGCGATGGAAAACAGCACACACAAAATAGTACTATTTCATTTGTAATTGAACTCGAGATAATCGTATTAAATTATCTCTCCGAGAGTCCTCTCCGACCTTTTTTCTTTACTTGTTCCCCCCCTCCCCCCCCCCCCCCCCTCAAACTGCAACTGGTGCACTCTTGGTGCATGGGACGTTCAGCGGCCGTTCCCTCGGGATGGTATGCGAAGGGGAGGCAGCAGTGCACAAAACTTCATCGTTCAACTTTTGCTACTTTTCGATCCGAGCGGCAGCAGCCCGGGCGATTGGTAGCGGCGTTTCGTTCTGGCTTGTTCGATTCCGGGCGAAGGCAAACACGCCAAGCGGTACGGTTGTGCGATTGCCGCTCGGAAACGGTGTGTACACGCGCTGGCATTAGAATGGTGCAGCAAGCCGTAACAGTACGTGTCGTTCGGGGCGGACGGGAGTGAAAGAAGCGCTTATCCCAAGCGCACCACATCCCGCGCTCATCAGCTAACGAGATGCAACGGAGCTTGTGGGCGAGCGGAAAGCAGGAGTTAAGTGAGAATTCGCACACACACACACAGACACACACATACACACACAGACACATATACATTGATAAAAGAATAAGTAGCCGGAACGAATGTTTTATAATTGTCATTCATGCGGTTCGCAACTGTCAAATGAAGCTGACAGACGTTCATTCGTGGTTTGGTGTCTGTTTGTGGGCTATGTTTTTTTTGCTCCTTTGTCTTATTCTTCTTTGGTTTACTCGGGGCCTGTTAGTTTCTGACGTACTTAGGGCATCATACCCGTTAGTGGAATACGATTACGGTCTGATTAGTAAAGATGGGAAGAATTTATTGTCATACAAATAACTGACCATCTTTAAGGATGCAATTTCATACCGTCGAATGCTTCCAATTTAAATTATAGCAATATTGATTCACGAACCAATCATTAAGGGCAATAAAGTGACTCGAATGTTTGATAAAAAGTGTCAAAATGCTGATGTAGTAGTATGATCAGGGATGTACTAAATTAAGTATTTTTACCAAATCCCACCTCATACCCCAACACATGTTTGAGAAGGATGAAAGTGTCTATAAGATAAGTTTACACTAATAGGGGTAATGAGAAAAGAACGAGCAAGTGGTGGCATAGGTACACTCTCAGAGAAACCGTGCGAGTCATACACATACCCAAGGCGACATAGTTCCACCCATCGAATACAATGAAATACCGGCGCACTACTTATCAGAACACGACTGCGACATGCATAAGGCCAGTTTCACTGGTACCAATAATTAGCCTTCCAAAACAGGCCAACTAATGTATCTACAATTGGCCACTTACAATCATCATGTGAGTCCTGTTGTCCCAGACCGTGTACAAACTAGTGACGGGTAAAGTTGGCAAAAATCCGGAGTCCGAGTCATCCGGAGTCGGCCGTAGTCGTCCGGAGTCGTTCGAAGTCGGCCGGAGTCGGCCTTCGAAACATAGGCTTGTATATGATGTGCACGAGCAAAGTGATATAAAAAACACACAGCGAAATGAAATGCTTGATCCCAAGCACATTACACTGCACGGTTCCTGTTGACTCCGACAGACTCCGATTCTGGTCGACTTCGATCGACTCTGAATGGCTCAGGATCTAAACAACT
Organism: Anopheles coluzzii; assembly: GCF_943734685.1. Taxonomy (NCBI): domain Eukaryota; kingdom Metazoa; phylum Arthropoda; class Insecta; order Diptera; family Culicidae; genus Anopheles; species Anopheles coluzzii. Next base: position 12,354,352 of record NC_064669.1, read on the forward strand.
CCGGGTGACTCCAGACGACTCCGAACGACTCCTGACGACCTCGAATGATTTCGGACAACTCCGGAGAACTCGTACTCTGGCTGGAACTAGTGGTTCTCATTTTGCCGGAGTCAGAATCGTACTAACAATAGCTGGAGTCGGATCGGAGACGTGGATGCGCTCCAAAGAGCACATGACTGGTACATACCGTAAATTCCCCCAAATAGATTTGTAATGTCCACTTGTACGCGCGCGTCTCTTAAACCTGTATTGTCTCTTTCTTATATATTTGCATATATATAAACAAAAATCTTATCATTATCATCGTGATGACAACTGCATTCACACGTTACATAATGACATAGGACATTTACATATATTTCACGATACACAGTTTACAGTTAACATAGATCATGCTCTCACGTTTGAAATTCAACAAGTTTCTCGCATTCTTGATTTCTCCAGTTAATATGCTGTACCGTGCTTGATATCTCCAACCAGTGTTGCGAACGGCAATAGTCATCGACGAGCATTTTACATTATGATACTTTTTGAAGCATTGAATTACGAAAAAATGTCATTTGACACGATAATATTTTTCTGATCAAGTGAACTAGATCGTCATCGAAAGTTAGTCCTATTTTCGTGTTTTCACGTGAAATTCTATACTCCTGTAAGTGGAAACCGTTTTTCTAATTGACTGAGTGAAAATATCAAGTGGTCTAATAGCTAAGTATCGGTAAATGCACGATAATGTTTGTTCTGGCGTAACATGAAAAATTTCAAATCATCATTCTACTTATTTTTTGCAATCATGTCATCGATAAAGCGCTGGTTGTTATTACACAAGCGATTGTCCCTCTTCGAAAGTTGTGTCATGGTAACCATGAATATTATGATCGAAAAATGATTTTGACAGCCGCTTACTGCGAATGTAATAAAAACTGTCGACAATTAACAACACTATCTCAAACTGAACATAGGACGACTCACACGACCCTGACCCAAGATCAGAGCAACGGAATGTGTTTTACTTTACGGTTTTACTACTAATATAGTTGATTTATACCACACTAATAGCGAGTAATTGCATTCAACGATTGTCGAACTGAAGCTTAACTTTCCCGTGAGTAATACACTGTTTCTACACGACAATGACATGAACATGTGATGATGGAATCTGAAATTATTTGTGTTTGTACGAATACAACGATTGTCAAAGATTTTTGTTCAACAGGCATCAATTATTAATCTGTATGAAATGGCATTACTTGATTATGTTTCAGCCGTACAAGCCTTTGAGCCAATCCCCATACTATCCAACAAAACAACAAGAATAGTTTTCAATAATATATCGTGTGCAAGGCAATCAAGAAGCGACATTGCTCTTGCTTTGTTGTTTGAACTGATCAAACCTTACCGCACTCTGTTCCCGATCTTTTACTGGTGAATATTTGCAATTGATTTTAATAATAGGAATCTCCAATTTCAAACCTTGGTTGAATGATTGAAATATTCATCAATGTTTTTTTTTTCATTCAGAAAGAAAATTCTATCATTTTATACTGCAATAATTAATGCACACAAAAACTTCATTCTGCTGGCCCGCGGCTCTCGATTATGTACTAAATTTGGTCCTTTATCTCAAAAGCTTGCAGACCGCTGATTTACGGCGATTTTGCTAACTACTTGTTCATTCCACAATTAGTGTAAAAAGCCGTACCTAACTTGCAGCAAACACATTTCATAGGAGCTCAGAAACATAGAGGCACACATTGACACAATGTCATAGGGGAAAATGGAAAGATATTTCCGGCCCCGGGGTAGTAGGCCTACCCGGTGCTGGCAACACTCCCAAATCAAACAAAACCCTGGCGCTTCCCAAGCTGCCCCAAGCCGTCATTATCGGTGTCCTTGGTTTGCCCTATTGCCCAAAATGATAACACACGGCAACATCTACATCTTCTCCGGCGCCGTTGCGAGACTGCCATTTGACACCAGCTCATCGCCAGTTCGTCGAGCTCTCGAGCAGGAAATCAATTATCCACGATATTGATCGGCAACCCGGGTATATCCGGTAGACGGATCCGGTGCACTGAGGCTCGGGCAGATAGTTTACTGTGCCTTGGAGCACGCCATTGAGGTTTTGGCGGGTTGCGACGAGTTGCACGATGAGCAAGCACCACTCAGCTGGGGAGGAGCGGGAGAATTGGCGGTTTTGGGGGCGAAGGGTGAGAGTGTTCGATGCTTGTCAGATCGGTGCGGTGAACCGGTGAATGTTTGCAACTTTCATTCCATTTTTTGTCTTGCTTTCTCTCTTTCTCTCTGTCTCTCTATTCGCGTCTGGACGCGATCGTTCGAAAGTTCGCCGCTCGACGGTAGTGCTGGCTGTCAGTTAGCTTGACACTGTCAAAAAACCGCCGGTGACAGCTCCGCCGAAGAAGCTCTTCTGTGCCGGTTCGGCCAGTGTCGGGCAAAGTTTGAAGTTGGAGCAAATAATTAAGATGGTTGGCTAGGTTGCCGAGCCAGGTTTACATCTGTCCATTGTACGACCACTTTATTGACGGATGCTTGATTAACCTGGAATTGTCATTAAGTTTCACTGGACCCGAGCTGCCCGAGCAAGGGCGTTGATTCTTCTTGCCACACGCACACAAAAAAAAACCCCTACCATCGTGTCAAAATGTCAAAACAATTGTCCCGGACTGGCCTGGGTCTTGCACCGGGCTGCGTTTTCATGCACACTCGAACCCAGCGAGAGGGGACGGACTCCCGGGGTTTTTCATTTCCTTTTGGCACGAAAGATTGATTTCTGGTCCTGGGCAACGTGAAGGGCAAGATTTATGCAAAAGGCCCTCCCGACGGTCGGCAACAGTCGTCAGCCGTGCACCCGCCGGGGAGTTTTCGCTCCTCTCGCAAACGGCTGACGGCTGCAGAGTACAATGAACCTCCTCAATGCAGCCCCAAGCCGTCACGGGCAGGACCAACGGGGCAGTAGTTTTATTTCCGGCCCCGCCGGTACAGCGCCGTACGTCAAACGTCAGCAGGCCACACACTGGGGCCACAGTTGCTGGATCGGTTGTCGTTCGGACGTTGTTTCGGACAACTCGGCGCTCGAACGCAATGGCACACAAAGACATTGTCGAGCGGAGCGTATGGATTTCATATTCTAATCGACACTTAATCTGATTTGGAGCAGTGCGAGCGTAACGAACCGGAAACGAGTTCTTCCCCGTCCCCCGGCGCGTGGGGCAACATTTAAGTGAAAATTCTGCTCCCGAACTGTGCCAGGGACTGCTGCTGGTCGCTCAGAAATTCCCCCAGGAGAAAGGGATGGAGACTGGCACTCGCACAGCGATACGGTTGCAGCTCAAGATTCCGGCTCCGGCTGCAAGACTCCCGTGCTCGAAAGGTCGACTCAATTATATGCTCGACATGCTCGGGGTTGCATTTTATTCATCAGCTTCCACGGGCCGGGTGATGGCAGCAACAAACAGCTCTTATCAAGGGACAAGGAGCTCCGCATAATGGTGCTGTACTGTTTGCTTTTCGCTCGCTTGATCAACGCTCGACATTGGCCGCACAACAAGAAACGAACATCGGACGGTGACAAAAAGATGCACACGCGTGTTCGCCGTCTGTCCGCTCTACGGCGAAAGAGATGGTCAAAATGGATCTTGCCTCAACCCGGAAAAACAAACCTAACCACTGTAACACGCCGCCAGCACATCACGGCGGCCGGCCTGTCGCGCCCCAAAAAGGCCCACCTCAAAGCCAACGGCACCCAAACGTTTGAACGCATCCTTCCCATGCCCATTGATCGCTGATGGATGCAATTTGTGCGCGCTTACATCGTTACAGGAAGTCCGCTCTTTTGTTAATTTTCATTTTTTTGGAGTAGATGTGTGTGTGTGTGTTTTTGTGGCCCAAAACTAAATGGATTTACATTTGAATTGTTTACTTTGCTCTCTCTCTCTCGCTCCCTCTCCTTCATGTGGAATTATAATTGGATTGATTGAAGCACAAACTTTGGCAGACGCGGACAGACGCTGGTAGTTTTGTGGGTACGGGCGCAAGAAAGGATAAAAAAGGATAGTCCCACCACATCTTCACAACGCATTCGTGCTTGATGAAAAGGAGAAAGAGGAGAGAAGAAACAACAACAAAAAAAAAACGCGCAAAAGTGTACTCTGCACATTGTCAGAATGAAGTCACATTCCCGGTCGGGGCGGGTTCATCTTGACGGGCACACAAGCTAGCTGACGTTAGATTTTCACTATTTTCACTATAGAGATGCAATATTTTACAAAATCTCGCTCACAGCTTCTTTTTTTTTTTTTGCTGTTGCGTTTTTACGCTTGTTGCCAGGCACAAAATGAAGCTGAAAAGGGAAAAGCCCGCTCAACGAGATGCACTCTTTACGCGTCCTCATCAATCATACCGGCCATGGATGGCTGGAGTCTGGTAAGCTCGCTGGCCCCGGGATGGCGTGGCGTGGCTGCTCGCGGTGGATAGCATTCATTTTTGCGCCCGGGCGTAGCGTAGTTGCACACTTGAAGTTGACGAAATTGTGCCTTCAAAAGGGCGGTAAGGTACAAGGACTCGATTGCCTGAATAGTGCTCGCGGCTGCGGCCGCTCCCAGCCAGCGACGGTGTGCCATTTTTCATTTCAACTGGATTTTCGGCGCAGCTGAAAGATTTATAAAGCCTCTCGCTGAAAGATTTATAAAAAAAAAAACAGTTTGCGCAACCAATAGACTGACGTGTTTATAAAATATACAGTTTTTTGTTATTTTTCGCAGGGAAAATGTGTTACGAAAATATATATTATCTCTATTGTATTTGCTCCCCGAACAAACCAACCTAAGCTTTGATTGCTCCTAATGAATGCAAGTTAGTAGATTATGCAAAACGCATCTTAAAACAAGCGACAGGCAATGTGCAAGCCAATGCGGTAATATTTCTCTTGAATAGGATCAACTTCTCGAGTTGTCTTGCGGTCGTTTGGTTGAACCGCGTGCGACCGTGGCTCACCTATTTGTCCCTTATTTTTCAACCAAAACTATCAGCTCAAGTATCACTTTCGCTTCGTGACGATGCATGGCATCACGCGCGAGTGCTTGCTCTCTCTCTCTCTCTCTCTCTCTCTCTCTCTCTCTCTCTCTCTCACTCACTCACTCACTGTATCTCTTTGTGTGTCTGCTCGCGTCGTGTGAAATCTGTGTCCGAATTATAGGGGCGCCCGGTACGAAACCAGAACCGTCCCGATTCGTGCGCTGTGCTTCTTGTGTGCCGATTTTCCACGTTTTCAGCAGGAAATAAATGAAAAAGTTTACAGCACTTCCCCGCACCTCCGTGCACGAACGGAACACGGAGCAGAAAGGTGCACGGATAAGGTGAGCTAGCGTTTAGTGCCCCCCCCCCCTACCTGAGCGGAGAGGCAAGATGCACCGAAATGCAGTTTTGCTAGAGTGCTGCTAGCCCGCTGGGCAACGCGCGGTTGCAGGATAATTTATGTTTATTAAATTTTTCCAACTAATCTTTCGTAGCTCGGTGGAAGCTGAGCGAAAGAGAGAGAGAGAGAGAAAGAATGTGAAGAAGAAGTCAATGAAGAAAACCGCAACGGAAAAGGGGCAATCGTATTGCAATTTAATGCAACGGCGCTGTTTGGTGGCACTGGCTCACACATCTCGTCTGGCAAGGAAAGTTGATGATGCACGTCCTTCCTTTCGCTTGCAGAAAGAAAAAAACTCTAAGAGAGAGCAAGATGGGTTGAAATTTATCGACCGAGAAGGTGCCTGCAAAAAGGGGAATGCAACCTGGGTTTGTTAGTTTGAATTAGTTACTGGATCATGCCCAGCTTAAGAAATCCCAAACTTTCTGCATCGCAATTATCCGAAAATAAATATGTATTAATTGATCTGAATCGTGAATCGTTAGCATTCGTTGTTTCTTTGCTCTCTCTCTCTCTCTCTCTCTCTCTCTCTCTCTCTCTCGGGAAAGCATCTTCCCGTGAGTCTAGCAGAAGTGGAAAGTGCAATCAAGACAATTGAGTGGAATTTTACCAAGAACGGACATTTCTAGCATTTCAAGGGTGTAGATGAATTTAGTTTCCCGCTAGCTTAGCATGCGAGCACTACAACAACTACAAACAAAAAATCCTTCGCAGCCCGAAGGTATGCAATCTGCAATTCAAAATCACCTGTTTTAAGTTTCACTTCCTTGTACATTTCGCATGCTCTTCGTACGAAATTCTTCCGGGCAATCTTAACCCATCCTGCCCATCTCCGCATTCACCGCCGCCCAGCACTCCTAACTGCCAGGGCCCGGCATACCAAGAGCGGCCCCTCGCTCCTCCATCCTGAACCGTGCAGGGGGAGGACACGGTAGGCCAAAAAGGACGTATACAATTTCTTCCCCGGCCAACACTGGGCAACATCGAACGGAACCGGTTATTTATCGGCACACACACACACACACACACGCGCCGTGGTCTGACTTCGGGTCCGGCTTTCCGTGCCAGATAGTAATTATTTTCGCCCACCCTGCGACCAACCGACCCTGCCATCTGGGGCAGGATGCGCGCCGGTATAGAAAATGATCGATTAGATAAGGTCGGCTCGCCCGGAACACCCGGCTGTACACTCGCTGCGTTCTGGGCGGGTACAATTTGTTCGAAAATATTGAGTTTCCCAATCGGTGTATCTTCAGCCTAACTAGATCGGCCTGCCATCGACTGAGGAAGGCATCGGCAGGGGCAAACGGTGTTGAAAGCTTTAATGTAATGGTGTTGCTGGTGTGTGTGTGTATTTTTTTTCGTTTTAGCTTTGTTCATGTTAATTGAAAATATAAAAGGCTCAAACGCCACTTGCCAACCGTTTTGAACACGGCGCTAGGCTGAGATTTAAAAAGGTAGATTACAATAAGTAGATGGTTGCCCGGCTAGGAAGCTTACTGCAATAAGCCATTTTTCACTGAAGGAAATAATACGGGGAATACGAATACGGGGGGGAAAACACAAAAAGCTGATTAGTTCGTGAGGATTGCATAGTTGTAGGCGTAATAATATAATGCTTGTTAAAATTAAACAATTACTAATACTAATTCTGAACGTCAGATTATTTTCCGATTAAAGTAGACGGCTTCTAAACAATTAACGATCGCCATAATTAACTGCTCGAAAAGGTATTACATGCGCATTGCTCTAATTGGAAGCCTATTTAGATCCGGCCGCTTGCTCGGCCAGTTAGAACCTCTAAAGCAGTGGTCGGCAACCTGCCATAAAAGAAAGGGACAATCAATTGACACGTATTGTATAAAATAAAGCATTGCAATAATGCATTAGCAATCATAACACTTAAAATAGACAACAAATAAGTCATTAAACGGATGCTCAAAAAGTGTTTGTATACCCAGCCGTTGACTCATCGTACATTATAATTGTTATATGGAGAGCTGAAACGTTATTTTTTCTGACATCAATTGTGTGTCAAACTCTCAGCAAAGCAGCCATTTTTGACCTTCACAACTAACGCTAATGAGCTGTTTATTGTCCAAAAATCCAAAAAATAAACCGACATGTCCGCGTACGACGTTACGCCAAATAGAAGAAGGCTTTATCACACAAGGAAACAAGTTTCACAGAGGCTTTATCACAAGATGGACGGGCTACTATGATGCAGCAACAAAATCGCGTCGAACGATGACACCATGGAGCTAGCAAAATTATGCAATTCGATAGGAAAGGCAAATGAGACATACGTTCTTGCATGTTTTAAGTACTTTGGGTAACAGTTCCGAGGAATTGTACCACATGTTTTAAGTCCAGTCGAGTGGGAGAATATACAGAGCATTTGTCATCTGCCCAAAACACCAAACCAACCGATATCAAACTGGTGAAAACGGCTTTGTAGACTCTTAATAGACGCGCTTGTCAAGTTATCGCGTGGGTCAAGTAGTCACAAATAGTCGTAAATGCGGTTAGGAACCAAATCATTTATTTTATTATTTTTTTTTTTGTTACTATAACCGCCCCATGCCTATTGCGGCCATAATTCGCCATTTCGGCTAGCTGTAGAAAAAAAACTAGGAGAAATAATTTGTTCATGTACATCCTTTGAAAGGTAATTAATTAAGCTTACTTGCACAAATGAATCTTAAACTTTGTGAGTTGCCTTTCGTCAGTTATCCGGAATTTTCACCATGATGGACGAAGGCATCCTAAGTTTTCTAGACAAAATTGTTAAAGTAAAGCTTTTCCATCATGTTGGTCCAGAAAAATTTGATGGAACACATGTGACGGATGTTGTACCAGTTTGCAGACTAGGGTGCCATGCTGAAATTCTGCCGAAATTAACCTAAAATGAACGCATTCAGTTTTGGCGTCATTGGTTGCCGCTGCGAAGCTAGTGTACGCGATTGCTGCTTCCTGAAATGTGTGTTCATGTTTCCCAAGTACTATTTCACTGTTTGGCGGGTTTTATCGATCTCCCGGCCCAGATAACGTAGTAATGTAGCCACTTGTCCTTCCTGTCTTCATTTTTTTTGCATCTTTTGGATCCTTAAAACTGAACCTGGGCTTTCTTTCGATGCTTTGATTGTTGCCTAATAGTGCCAAGATGTTGGCGACCAAAACGCCGAAGCGTTCTAATGCGACGACAGACTTCAGCACGGAGTCCATTTAAGCCGCTACGGGGTGTCATTCGTTGATCGCGCACGCTTCTAAGCTGGTTGGTTCACTTTTTTGGCCATCGTGGTTAGAGTTAGAAGCCGGTCTCGTAGTACAGTCGTCAACTCGTACGACTTAACAACGTGCCCGTCATGGGTTCATGCCCCAAATGGACCGTGCCGCAAACGGTTTATTTGTTTCCACATGAAATTTCAGTTTCAACACATGATTTTCAACACATAACAAAGAACTATCAAACTCAATCCAGTTTGAGACGTGTTGAAAATCATGCTGTAGTAATTAAAAATTATTTTAATGAAAATGAAATGTCAGATAGATGTGGAACAACATTTTGCATGCGGTGAATAATAATGTTTACATTCGAAAGTGACTTGGAAAACCCTGTAAGTCACTAAAATCCAAGCCCACAAGTAGTGGTACAGGCAGGCCTTGACCGACAACGGTTGTTGAGCCAAAAGAAGAAGAAGAAGGTTAGAGTTTGCCTGATAGAGATGTCAAGGTGAAGTGACTGATAGCGGTTGTCTGGTGTCTCATGGGATACTATTATTTAAAGTGCAATTAACGTTTTGTTAGAGCGGGTGAAGATAATCCCATGATAAACCCATGCATTTGTCAATTTTGTTAATGCAATCGTTATGTAATTTTAACATTGTTCCAACACGACAATAAGACATTCGGAATGAAGAAAATCGCATACGAAATTTTATATTGATGAGAAACGCGAAAGCCTGGTTACAATAAATTTATTTAAAGTTTTGCATGTGTAATGACCACTGATTTTACAATGATTAACTGACAGAAGGCAGAAGGCAGATAACTGACGAACTGAAGATGGAAGAACTGAAGGCTAAAGACTTCAAGTGAAACGCTAAAGATATTGCCTAAGCAGCAACCATCCATAGCAGAATGGTTCTTTCTTGTGACACTTCATACGATCGCACAGTTGACATTATTATGGTCATAATCCTTTCGAATAATTTGACACTATGGTCATGTCCGAGGTCAAATTTGCCGGATTTTACACTTTCGAATTTACGATGGGAGAGCATTTAACTTTCTTGATATGCAATATACATGCAATGCAAAATTTTAAATTTAGGGAAATAGCTCTATACGTTTTCACGATATGTTTTTTTTGTTTATTCGTTCTTCTTATTTTCACACAAATCAGTTGGTTTTTTAAAGATCTATTTTAGAGATATTTTCGATTGTATTTGAAAGCAAAAACGTACATTTAAAACCCCCTGTTGTTTTAACGAGAACGACGATACCACACTGTCGCTGTTTACGAGTACAACGATTGTCGAAGTGAAAGTCAACCTGAATGCATGTTTGCTTCAATAATTTTTCATCCGTTGAGACTTTTGTATCATCCCCAGAATAACGTCAATATTTGTTGCGGCGTGGAAGGATGGGGTTATCAATAAGTGATATTGATCCTTTTTTGCTATTAGACTGATCACATTTTTGGCCCTCTATTGCCGATTTTCAAATGATTAAACATTACAATTCGTTGTTAAAGTAGGTATCATCAATTTAGAACCAGGCTTGGGTGATATAATTACAGAAAAACAACAATTATGCCTGAAAAAGTTTCTAAAAGTTGAAAATTTAATAATTTAAGCGCAATAATAAAATAAAGCATTCTCCTGGCCCGCGGTACCCGATCATTTACTAAATTTACTGGTTCTTTGCCTCAAAAGTTTGCCGACCACTGAGCTAGAGGAATACGTGAATTTTTAGACAGATTCAATCCACCCAATGCTTTTTATACATTTATAAACGATCTAGTGAAAATTGTGTACAAAAATGAAGTAGTAACTTAAACACAATTTAATTGTAAACTCACACCATTCCAGAAGCTTAAAATTATTATCTTTCTGAACTGATGTGAGTTTACAATCAATTTGTGTTTAAGTTTCTTGTTTTGAACTGTGTTAGTTTTATGAAAATCCTTTATTTTGGTAAAATTCTACTCCGAAGCAATTTATGTGATTTTTAGTTAAATTATTTTCAACGATGTTGTAGTGTAATTGGAAAAATATTTGGCTTTTTTTCGGTCCTTTTTTCACTAACGACGCAAATGGATGGGCCAAACGTTCAACAATTATTTTACCTGTTCATGAATTATAAGATTGCCCAAATATAGTTCGATTCGTCAGCATTGGTTTGCAGCTACAACCAGGTATTTTATGGTGGATCAGGTAAATCAGGGAATTACTGATCAATAAACATATTCGCCACAACTATTACATTAATGTTTAATCTGATGTGTTGATGAAAAAAGTCAGAAATGTTTATCGTATTTTAACTCACTCCAAATTAATGTTCCTTTCCCTCTCTCTACCATTTCTTCACGCAGCGATGCATGGTTCCCCCTTGCCGCAAAGTGCTTACTGCCTAAGCACGGCCCAGTGTAAAGTGTGACTGCCCGCGACGCGCACCGATCAAACAGCACCAGCACCCCGCAGCTCAACGATCAACACAATACCGAGGCCCCCGGCTGGAGAACCTGCTTCTGGGCGCTCACGCATGTGCCGACCCGAACCGGCCCGTTTTGGTGCAGTTGCAATAGAAGCGAATGCCACTCGGACGCACGGTGTGTGCCAGTGTGCCAGTGTTGTAGTGTAGTGCTGCTCCTTGCTGGGCACGAGAACATTCGCACGTATTCGTGTGTCGGCCGCACTTTACGTGGTCGCCCTAGCACTGGGAAGCTTCTGGCGGCATCGCATCGCATCCCGGCCAAACAAGTCCAGCATTATGGGACTGCTGATTAACGTGAAAGCGCTCACCTTGCTGCTGCTGCTCCAGATACCGGGTAAGTGTTAAATGCCGCCAACCGACACGCAAAAGGAGTCTTCCTCGAGAAGGAGATGGGGGCTGGTTCCGCCCAACATTTACGAGTGGCCGTTTGGTCGTGGCATCCTTTTTTTTTTAGCATTTATGAGCCGCTTCTGCGTGTGCGTTAAAATATGCTTCCTTCTAAACGTGTCGACGGCCCATCAAAAGCGGTGGCGAGGAACGGCTGGTGGGGACCGTAAAAGTACGCCAAACGGTCCCACTTTTCCTGCATCGTAACGCACACTGTTACATGCTTACGCTAACACACATTATCACATAAACATACGCACTTTCCGGTATCCATTTCAGAATGTCCTGAGGAACATGAACAATATAATAAACAATTTATTTAAAGCTCATTTTTTAAATGCCCTAAAAAATACGAAATAGTTTTTGACATCAAAACCAAAATGAATGTTTCTTGGCTGTCCTTTTAGAAATATTGTTATCAACTTTGTTATTAAATTCCTAGGATCGTTTAAGTTAAACATGCATCTAAATGTCTAGTGCGCTGAAAAATTTGTTTACAACAATATTTTTATTATTATTTTTTTTTCTGATGGAGTCACATTATTCTGTATAAAAGAACATTACAATAAATTTGTAATGTTTTTGGCAACGAAAGAGAGAGACAGAGCGAGAGACATAAAGAGAGAGAAAACAGGAGGCCCAGCACTATGTTTTGGTAGCAAGCATCAGAAGCGAGTTTAATTTCTTTTTATAAATCTTCAATCATCAAAATGCAATTCATCTGGAATAGTACTGTACTGCTTCAAATTACGGACACTTAAGGCATTTTTTGCATTTAATATTTTCTTACTAATAGAATTTCAATCAGTCTAACCTCAGTATTACTTACTTTACTACAGCAAACCTGATATTTTTTTGGAAAAAAAATAATATTTCCAATAATTTCACTCGAAACATTGTAAAATATCATGAATCTGCAACGATATTTTGATTCATATTCTGGACAATATTGAGTTCATGTTTAAAATTACGGACGAATTGATTCGAGTTGCGGACAGCCTAGAAATTACTTTTAGAACCTTTAAATTTACGCACTTACTGCACCTTTTTAATTTTCAACTTGTTTCAAGGTCAGGACACTTGATTCTGGATGTCAGAGTCCTCCCAGATCGACAGAACAACGGTCTCAAATACAACGGGGTTTGGATGTTATTTTTCCATCGTGCTCTTGGATGAATGGAATCCAAGAACTGCTACGTGAATTGACGACCTTTCCCGCACGGCCATCAATGCATTTGTCACATACATTTTCAAACATCGTTGTTGAAGCATATTTTTATGCAATAAATCATAATTTATTTCGGCTGTCCGGAATTTCAAACAAGCTAAAAAATCTTGCTTTGTATTCCGGACAGAATTAAATGCGTGTTTTAATGAAATTCAGAACACAATTTGGTAAAACCCTGTTGTTTGAATTAAAACTGCTAAGAATGGCCTCTGGAACGACCGACAAAAAATATTTATTTACTATGACATCAGGGCCTACTAAGGGTCAGTTACATTTTTAATTGATTCTAGTACATCATGGCAATTATTAAAAAATAAAAAGTGGTATGACCAGGAACTGCATGTCAAGATATTTAATAAAAACATGTCAAATGTCCGGAATTTGAAGCTGTCCGTAATTTGAAGCATAACGGTATGAAGGTAAAGGTAAAGACGGACACTGCGGATGAGAAGGACATTTCTCGTAGATGCATGAAAAGGGTAATTTTCGAATAATTCAACAATGCAACATTCAAACTAAAATACAACAACACATTTGAGAACATTATTGGCATAAAATATGCAAAATTGGTTGAATTCACGAACAAAACTAATTTTCAATCGTTTCGCACCCTGGTGGATCTAAGTAGACTACTGCGGATCTTAAGATTTGTTACTTGCATCGTTTTATATTTTCGTAAGTTTTTTTTACATGAATGAGCTGTCGTGATTATTTAGCAAACTGACGGAAAAAACGAGAATGAAAGCAAATCATAATATTGCTTTTTGTTGGTTTATGAATCCTGACACCAAAGCGGGAAAGACGGACACTCTATCGTAGGGAAACATAGACATCAAATTTGTTAATTTATTTTACTTCTTGTATCAATTGGTGGTGAATATATTTCATCAAACACCCTAAATAAGGGTATTCAGACTAAACAAACCATCCAGCAGCAAGAGAAAGCATTTAAATAGGCGAAAGGCACTTCACGAAACCCAATATCTTGCCACGATTTGAACAACTTTAATCAACAAAAAGAGGAAGCACTAATATGAAACCGTTCAGGAATAGATGAGAGATTCTATTAAAAATATTTTCAATGGAAAAAATGGCTTCACCTGTTAACAAGTCCCTCAAATATGATGTGGTCGTGAACATGTCGCGGAGTAAATTCCTAAAGGGAAGTTGTAAACTGTTGATCTGTAAGCTAGTGCATCGTCAGCTGTTAGAGCCCGATATTTCAACAATGCTTTAGATGCTGCATTCTGGGAGGTGTTAGAAGTGGCGCTTACAATTCCTAAATTAACGGCTGAATGAACCTTCGTTGCAATTGGCCAAGAATTGGTTTATGTACGTACCAGGTAGTGGAAATCGATGGGATTTGTTAAAATGCTACTAACCTCTTTAATTTCCAACGGTTTGTACAGGTGCCCGTATCATTCCGATATCAAGTGTCCGTCTTACCCGAACATTTTAAAACTGTAAACACGTTTTTAATTCACGAAAAAAACATCAACATCGATGGAAACTTAAAAGTTTCAACACATTATGCGATAAAACATGAGTTTAAGATGATTTTTGCACATTTTCATGGTCGTTGTATTTATATATTCCTAGCTTTTTTTTACATTTTCCTTAAGGTGTCCGCCTTTAAATACCTTCCCCTACGAAAATTGCATTTCTTTGCAAAACAACATACGACTTGAAAAAAAAAACAAATATATTTCTAAGCCAAAAGTCGCTCCCAAAAAGCAAACATCACTTGAGTCCTCCGCCAGACACTTTCGGGAAGGGAAAACGATTGATGGACGCATAAAAACGCCGAGCGGACATGAAAACGCCCCAGGCCGGTACACACGGTAAAGCGTGCGAGTGGCCACTTTTATGAGGCCCCACCCAGGGCCCCGCCATTACCCAGCGCTCGTGTGCGCTTAAAAACACATGCACAATCGAGCACTTACGAGCGCCAGTGGGGACGCAAAAAGGAAAGGGGAGTGCAAAAAAATTAGTCCATCCCTTTGCACTCATTCCATTAGCCGGCGACCACACACGTCCCGCACCCTCACCACCCCCCCTCCACCTCCCCCCATGGAAAAGCTTGATATAGGCGACGTTTGATGGCCCGATACGTAAAGCGGTCAGCTTCTTACACGCTCGTTAGGACGGTGTCGGATGCTGGAATTGGTTAATTGCACGACAGCGAACGTACCCAAAGCTGCCCGTCAGCAACCGCCTTCCTTACGTACGTGAAATCACACCTCCGGTCTCCACCCCCTGCTGTCCAAAAACCCTTCCCTTTGCATGGCTTTGGTTTTTACAGCACGCCATCACATAAAAATAAACAACTCATCATCCGTTACCTCGGTACATCCGAAAACACCTTCAGCCCCGGAGAAGGACCGAGGACTGACACACGGGGTGCACACACATACACACACAGGGGCTAGTAAACCTAATAAAGCGCTCATAGTTTATGTCACCAAAGGAAATCCTTTTACGGGACTTTGTTTCGTCCTTTCCGGTTGCTTCGTCCTGCGTTCCCCTGCCCTCCCATTTGCTCCGTGCCCTGTTTCTTCCTCCCTCCCCCTCCCCCCTTCCCCCACCAATTTTTGTAGCCCAGCAGCACGGAAGCATAGCGTCCGTGGCCTCTTTTTCAAACTCTCTGAGTGCCTTAGTGAAAGATTTCATAAACACCTGTGCATACACGCCGAGCGCACAAAGGAGCGCCCTGCAGGTGTTTTAACACGGCGGCGGCCCCATTCTTTACAACAGCATCACCTCACACACAAACACACACAAACACACATGGAAATGGCACGGTGCAAATGTACGAGTGAAATTGGAAAAGTAAAAGCACGGGCTAGTGTATGATGATCCTTCTTCGCCTGCTACGGTACACGGCATACCTGCACTCTTTGCCACATCTTCCCCCCCAAAACCCTAGGCATTGGCCAAAAGGGAAAGAAAAAGAGTCGTACGGCGCAAACAAAACAAAAAACACACTGTGTCCTTTAGCCCTCCCCAAACCGTGCGTTTCGTCAAACCCCTGCTGGTTGGCCAAACCGAAATGTGCTGCTGGGAAAATCGTTTGGTTGGCAAGACACCTCGGGTTTCCAGTTGTACAATCCACCCAACTGTTGGGAGCGAACTCAGTGCCTCTCTGATCCCTCCCACCCCTCACACACACACACACACACATCCGCACGGGGCTTTGCAATTGCATCACACGATTATGCAAATCGGTCACTGATGTTGCTCAACCGAGTGTTCTTTCTCACTCTCACACACACAACCACAGGCCCTATCTTCTAGCCGACGTTCATTTTACGGCAAAGTATGACAAAACCTGTGTGGAGAAAAAGTGAAGAGAGAAAAAAAGCCCCAAAACGCATGCACACATCGGTTGCTTGTGGCAGTTGTTAGGTTTTATTTATTTTTTTATTTCTTTGCGTTTACTTCAATCAACAGACTGCCACTTCGTTGAGGTTAGAATGTTTGGTGGGATGTAAGTTGATGATGCTCTTAGAATAATTTGTTGCACGACGGTATGCGCCGTCTGTTGGGCGGCAGTAAATTACCTTTCGATCGTTTGATGTGTGTGTGTATAAATGGTAGTTTGTCTCAAAGCACGGTCATTAGTTTGATTATTAGTATCATTTCACTTTTATATATGTTAATAATTCACACAACAATTAATTCCCCTGTAATCGCTAGTACTAAGTAAAGCAAAACGACCTGACCATTCCACAGTGAGCTGCTTCTGGGATGAAAGTATATTATGAAAGATATTAAAAAGAAATTATCACATTTCTTTAAGCCGAGTGAAACAATATATCAAACTACGAAACATCACGAAATTTCAATATCCCATTCGGATTAATTATGAAAATGTTGTTGTTTGTACAGTTTTGAGAGGCTTTGGATCCAACGGAGTTCTTTCGCCTCTAATAGAAATAAAGATACAGACTCTTAAATTAAAAGGTCCTAGAGAAA